>NC_143185.1:13105000-13730000 GCF_047325235.1 Durio zibethinus
AGAAAATAACAAAAGTTCATACATAAATAAATCATATGGGTTGGAGGGCTCTATGGATTATCTAGAAAAGTTGAGTTAAAAGTGAATTCAACCAGTATCTGATGGAGTTTTAAGACACTTGATATTAATTTGCAAAAAGAATATTCCATTTTATACATGAGGCTGTGTGTGTCAAATGGCTGGTTAGGAAACTAAATTAATATATGGAGGCAAAACAAAAGCTTGATAAAATATAGAGGGATTATTATTCTATACATTGCAGGTGGACTTTTAAACTCCACAAGCAGGGATAGATGGTGATCATATGTCCATTTAAAAATTAATATATTATTAATTTTCATAAATATACACTAATGGGACACATGTCAACTCTCTAATCCCACATGTGGAGCTAAAACCTCTAACTTCAGCACCAGCATATAGGATAATTTACCAATATAGAATCAATTAAAAGCTCAAACAAATCAAGAGGGAAAATATCCAGGGCAGTAATGCAGTAAATATGGAAATGTTTCAAACAGAATTGCAGTGAGTAATAATCATTGTTACTATTTCCAATATCCTTCTGCATGCACAGGTAATACATAAGCTCATTCTAGAACTGACCATATTCAATAGCAACAGAATTTCTTTTTCTATCACCAAATGAAAGATAATATTAATTTAAACAGGAAACCCACCAAATAAAAACCAAAAATAGCATGGCACAGGAGAATTCAGAGCATCACATTACCAGATTACATTCATAATAAATTCAAATCATCAAAAAGACTCAAGTTACAGTTACCATACCCTCAACATCAGGCTGCTTGGATGAATAACTGAATTTTATGCAAAGCAGTAGGAGCCAGATTGTAATAAGCTTTAGAGCATGCCATTTAGGAAAAGCTTCAAAATTACAACTTCCTTTATTCTCCCAGGAAGATGGACCCAACAACCTCTCAACACCTTTTAAAAAAGCAGGTAACAAGGAAATTATTTACTTTATACCAAACTTACAAAGAAGATAACTTACTTTTTTTTGCACATACAGGCCAAACTAGCCTTAGAAAAAAAAAAAAAAAAAGACATCTCTTTTGCAAACAATAGGACATAGGGGGCACATCAAATTCATGGCATGATGCAATTACAGCAAGAAATTATATGTATGATATATAACTGGAGTTAGTTATTAAGTTGTTTTCCATCTTACCAACTCAAGAAACAAATGTTATGTTTTAAAGAGGATCAAAGAATTCAGGTTAACAGGTAGTACAGACACCACACGATTTAGTTAATTGCATCAAAGTCCTTGACAAAGCTTAATACGTTTATTACACAAGTTAGATGGCATGACATGGTTAACACATTTAAAAACAATTAAATTTTTAAATGTTTTTAAATATGATACACTTAATCAACTAGACATGACTAACATTAACATGACTAACATTAACATGACTAATAGATTATTTTATGTCTTTTAAATATTAATAATTCAATATATGAGTTTAAATGGGTTATATATATGTTAAGTAATGTGGCTTAATCTATTACTTCGAGTAATTAAATGTGTAAAAAATGTCCTCTATGGGTTAGGCAAGTCAGTTTGCATGGGACACAAATATTTTCTTGTTATGAACAGCTTAAATGATTATAATATGAACATAATTATACAAAATTCAAACTTGAGCAACTCTTGTCATGTTCAAAATTGAGTAGTTTCAAATATGATGATTACTTTATTTTAAAAAATTATACTAAATAAATAGTGTATAAAAAATTTTCCAAAAAACCAAAACATAAAAATTATTTGATTAACATCGTAATGAAATTTTTGTTGATGGTAAAAATCAAAATGAGAAAAAAAAACAAAAAGAATAAAAAAAGTTATTGTTGTTATTAAAGGATAACATTGTAAAAAGAGTAATCCTATGAAAAGAGAAAGAAACACGTACTTTATTATCTTGGATAAACAATTTTTTTGGATGCATTTGGACAAACAAATTTACTACACTATTTAACTCACTATTGTACTATTCAATAACTTGTTAAAAAGTTTTAGGCCTAGTTTAATATCATTGTTGAAAAACTACTATTGACTTAACCTCAATCCTAAACAACAAAAAAAAAAAAAAAAAATTGTGACTCTTCAATCAAAAAACTTGGTTTTCAAACCCAAACCAAAAAGCTCTTTAACAGGTGCTTTTGTGGTGAAAAATGTGTTTAAGATAGAAAATTACTATATTATCCCTATATTTCTAATATTTTATTATTCTATACATATCTTTTTAGACATTTCAATTAATTGATAGCACTTTTTCATAGCAATATCAAACACTTAAAATTTCCAATCACAATTTTTAAACACAATTTTCACAACCCAAACTTTCTTCAATCATAACAGCAATGCTAAACTAGCCCTTAATTTCATATCAATTCAATTGCCATCTAAGGGTCATTATTTCAAGAACAATATCTAATGGCTATAGTAAAAGGACTGCATTTGAAGAAATCCTTACTATAGTCAATACCATTTCCAATTTTCACTATGATATTCTTTTTGGAACATGATTTTCACTAGGGATTGAACCAAGGGTATGTATGAAATCATGATGTTATGATCAACATTCAATCCTTTTGTTAGGTTGTTAAGATAGCAAAATGTGGAATTAGAATAAATTTCATAATTTTTTAGCTTCATTAATAAAAAACATATTTTTGGTGAAGTTATTAATTATATCCATATATAATTATGATACATGCATATAAATAAAATGCATATATAGATATATGTTGGAGTATTTCTTAAAAGTCAATTGGATTTTTTAAAAATACTCATGTTATATTGGAGATTTCATACCTAATAAAAGGTCTTTATTTATCTATAAGCTTTCACATGTATTATTAATGCTTGATCATAAATCATTGGAATAAGTTTTGCAATGGAATTACAATAAGTTATAATTATGAGATCATCATTGCATCAAAACTATATTCCTTAAATGTTTATAGCCACCGCCTTGTTAAGAAATGATATTGATAAAAGTTGTTGAGACCGACACATGGTTATACTTTTACTTGTGAAATAAGCAACCGATCTCATATATCCAAATTTGGATAAACTTGAGCAAACATGTGGGTGCTTGTTATAAGAACAAGTTCACTGAACATGACTTGATATGAGACTCTCATTTGATAAATCACTTGAATGTCTATGCAACATTATCACATGATAATTGTATAAGCGATACTTTGACTTGAAATTACTAATGATCTTCTATAAGAAATGTTATACTTAGATATTTTATTACTTATGGTCCTAACCATGGATGGTCCAGGCAATAATGTTGGGTATAATGAGACATATGAAAATACATGTAGTAATCAATAAAAGATTCATCACCTTGAGTCATCGGTAGCATATCTCATTAGTCTTGATATGAATTAACTTAAGAAATCTTTAGTCAAAGTGGAATGAAGTTTTCGAATAGTTCTTAAATTTATGCAAAGAGTTAATGTCTAAACCCAAGACTTAATATAATTATTTATATTGAGTAAACACTATTTATATTGAGTAGACGCTAGTTCATGCTTAATGTTAAACCAAAATATTTAGTGATGAAAAGACAATAATTATTCTGAGAATCTGAGAGCAGAAAGGTTAGTCAAATCTTATTGAATTTTTCTTAACAATGGGTAGTCATGACTCATGGCTACAAAACACCCATGATCTATAATTATAACATAGATTAATTAGACAAGTAATGATGGAATCAAAAGAGTTTGATTCATCTAATGGGTCACACACATATAGAACGTGTTAGGGAACCTAATGGGTGACACACATATAGAATGTGACCTAAGAAAGATTAAATTGGATAAAATTAAGTTGGACTTAATTAAAAGAATTTGTGAAATTCAAAAGAATAAATTAAAAAAATTAAAAGTCCATAAGAAATAGTTAAAGGCATAAATCCTACCGGGAGTAGGACAAGGTTGGATGCTCCTTTATTTAAAGAATGCTTCACCGCCCCTTTCATTATCCTATTCACTAGTTTCATGGTTTGAGAAAAACCTAGAGAAAATTAGAAAGGCGGCTGCATGCCCTGCATACTACTAGAATAATATTCAGCCAAGATCTTTCTCATCCTTTAAGAAAGCTGTTTCACTCCTTGTTTTTGTGGACTTTCATTAGAGGCTAGACACTTGGACAACTGAAGGTTTAGACAACTTACTTAGCCTTGTGATCTTGGAGGGTTTGTGCTTGGCACAAGTCAAGAATATTTGTAAGCAAAATTCTACTCTTACTGATTCTATGCTTGTTGTGTATTCTGAAATCAATGTTTTGTAAGTTGAAAATTTTTAAATTCAGTTGTGTTTATAAAATAATTGCATGATAAATTTCCAACTAATTTTGAAAATGGATAGGTTGTTTCAATCTTAAAGTAAGGTAATTATTAAATAGTATCATGATAAGCTAATAATAAGATTCAAATCTAAAGTCACTTACAACAAAAAGGTGGTATCAATTAATTTAGGCAACCTGATATTAACCTTGGTCCTTTGACTTAATGATATTATTAATGACTTAATAAATTTGATGAGGTAAAAAATTAATGATATTAGAGATAGAAAAAGAAAAATATTAAGAAAATATAAAATATAGGAAACATAATAAATATTGATATTTTATTAAAAAAATTAAAAATTTTCACATATTTCACCTCTTGAAATAGAATTTGAAATAAGAATTTGAGCCTTCCAAAAATTTTCATTCAAATTCAAAGAATTTTGAAAATTCTAATTTTTATTTTATCAAACAAAATATTTATATTTTAGTTAAAATTCTCTCTATAAATAAAATCTCTGCTTAAAATCTATAGTCAAAGTCCAAACACACGCTATTTTTGTTTAAAGCCTAACAAACAAAATAAACGATAGTGATATCCTTTTCACTCCACTTTTTAGCCACTTCATTTATATTCCTCTCCTTTGGAACTCTTGAATTTGGTAAATTACTAGGACAAGGAGCACATCTTCGAGCTAGAACAGGAAGTGTTTGTTTAAATGCGAAAGTGAATCCGTCCGAATACAACAGTGGAAGAAAGTAGCAAAATACATCACAGTTGATACAAAACCATGACAGTCATACTAACCAGAATATCAGTTTTCGGAAATCTCGCTAAACCAGATATATTGTAACATGCATTAAACCAAAATCGTCATCATCTAAAGGGATAATAAATAATCAAACATGCTTTCAAAAAGAACAGTTAGAAAAAAGAAAATAATAATAAGAGGAGAAGAAAGTAAATAACATACATGATTTAGAAGCCATGAGTGCCGCAGCAAAACCAGGAAACCATGTGAAAACAAAAAAGTGCACAAGATGACAACAAGAAGTCGAATAGATAGATATTATTAAGACATGGTGATGGGCTACAAACAATACCCAAGATAATGTGAAATGAGTGATGTTTTTAGTGCAGGGTCCCCACCGAGCACTCGATTTGATTAAAAGAAACAAAGAAAGAAATTCTGACAAGTGACAAGAGCAGTCCAACGGCCAGTCAGTCATAACCAATAAATATATGTAGAATAGAATATATTTGTATGACCCAAATAAAGAATAGAATATATGTACTGAGTTTATGTATGGGGAATTTGGTTTGCATTTTGGAAGGTGGGATGAGAATGAGAATCCCACTCTGCTTTATAATGTTCATGGATTAAAGTAGTTCAATAATTACTATTATCCACTTTCTTTGCTTTTATTTTATGAATGATATTATAATAAATAAACGGGAAAGGTGTAGGCAGATGCTGAAAAGCATATCCATATCTTTATTTTGGAGCGTCGAGTACCGAAGTTTCCACTGATATTATTACATTCTCCTGTTGATTTCCTGTTTCCTTTTGTTTTGTTTTCTTTTCCATGACAACAGCATTCCCAAAACATACACCCGAACGGCCAGAACAAGCCCAGGCGAGTTTTGAGCAGTCATGCGCCCACGCCTTTTGCCAGGCGCACATCTATATCTATACCATATGCTGGGATATGAAATTTTTTTTTTTAGATGTCCAAATATTAAATTATTTTTTATCCATCTAATATTATAAAATTAAAATTTTATTCTTTAGTTAAAATAAATTAAAATTAAAATTAACATACTTTAATAATCACTTAACATTTTGGGTTTTTTTAAATTAGTCACTAAAATATTATTTTTTTTGTTTGGATCACTAATGTTTAAATTAACATTTTTTTAATTATGAAAATGTTAAACAATAACGATTGTATGATCTGATATTACAAAAATTTAAAGTTTGATGATGTGTCACATAAAATAATCCAAATGTCATTGCTAAAATTTTACATAAGTTAAAATTCCATGGGTTAATGAATCAAATTATATTAAAATGAACTTAAGGCTTTCGGGTTTCTAAAATGGATAAGGTTTGTGGGATTTTCGTTGTTTAGGTAGGAAATTTAGGGTTTAAGTTGCATTTTAGAGAGAAGAGACTATGATTTAGGGTTTAGGTTGTAATTTAGAGAAATGAGGTTGTGATTTGGGATTTAAGATTGATATTTAGAGAGAAGAGTCTAGGATTTAGAGAAATCGAGAACTAGGGATCACAATTTTGTTGTGTTTGGGGTGGGTTTGAAATAGGGTTTGATCTTATGTTTTTTCAAGTGGTGTAGGATCAGATTAGGTTATAGTATTAGTGTTCGTTTATGATTTGGCAAGTAATGGATAAAAGGAAGCTTTGAATGGGAAGGGATGTTATGCTTATGTAAGGTAAGTGTTTAACTTATTTTAGTTGTTTGTTTCGTTTTTGTGTACTACTTAATGGACTAGTTTGAACAGACTAGTCTAGTTTTGAGTATTTAATATGGTTGTTGTAAATAGACTTTTATTATGCTTTGTGTGGTGTTGAGTGTGATTTGTCATTTTTGAATGCTTATGTTCTGCTTAATGTGTTAAGTTTACTTATCCTATATTGTAGAGGCATGTGAAGCTATGTTTGGTTTTAACTGTTTTTTGAGGCATGTTTGTTGAATTGTAACCTAGTGAAGATTATTTAATTATCACTAAAGCTATTAGTATATTACAAATTAGTTTAAAGCTATTAGATACATAATAGTTTTGTACTTTATGCCTAAATTAGATTAATTTTTTAATTAATGTTTTGAAATTTGATATTCTTTCAGAGCCTAAATCATATCACTTTTTAACTATTATTCATCATAATGGTAAATTTGAGTATACTCCTACTATAAAGTGTATTGAAATGAGGATTGATTACTTTGATTTATGTCATGTAGAAGCTATGTCCATACTTGAAATAAATGATATGACTGAAGAGTTAGGCTATGTAGGCTTAACAAGATATTATTGGAAAATGTTTGGAAGGGCATTTAATATTGATTCCGTTATACCTTTTTAAAATAGATTTTGATGTTATGTATATGGTTACAAGCATGCTTAGAAATAATTACATAATGTTTACTTGAAAGATGGGTCTATCATTGATGGATATAATGTAGATGGTAGATCTGTTAAGGAAGAATCACAAGTGAAAGTTGCTTCAGACATTGAAAGCAAAATAAAAACTAAAGCAGAAACAAGTTGTGAAGGTGTTTGCTCTAATTTAGAAAAAGATGAAGTTTTATTCAATGAACATGAGATGATAGTGATAGTTCTTATTTGATTTTAATGAGAATGACTATGATATGTACGATGATGTTGATCATGTATTTAATGTTAATGTTGATTTAGGAATTAAGAGTGATATGAGTAGAGGTGATGAAACTAGTGTTGGAGTGGATGATGGGTTAAGTGTTAGAGCAAGTATTATAGTGGTAGTTGGAAGAGTAAGTGGTGAAGATGAAGATATATGTAGATATGAAAAATTAAATTCTTTGCACAGTGCGCATGAATTTGATTCTAAAAGTGTTAGTAGATAGTTAGAATTCAACAATGAAACATATATAGTAAATCTTAAGTTATAAAAAAGAATGTTGTTTGCTAATAAGGAGGTGTTTATAAAAGCCATAAGGCAATATAAGAGAATAAATAGATATAATGTCAAGTTTAAAAGGAATGATAAAAAAAGAATGCTAAATGCAATGATGGGTGTCTATGAAAACTGTGGGGGCAAAATTCAATACAAAAGACCTATTAGACCCTACTTGACAAATCAAGCTTATATCCTTGAACTGATATACCTTAAAGACAAAGAAAATAGGAATATGACTTCTAAGTGGATAACTCAACATTACTTTCAAAAGTTTATGATTAATTTAAAGTACTCCTTAAGTTCCCTTTAACAAGTTATCATGACAGACTTTATGATTCATGTGTCATTGACAAAATGTTTCAGAGCTAAGTAGAGATCACTTGAAGTTGTTCATAAAAATCATAAAGAACAATATTATAAGATTTATGATTATTTGGAGAAGCTCAGGCATAGTAATAAAGGGATCGTTACAATATGTTACCTAGAGTGCAAGTTGTTTAAGAGGATATATATTTGTTTAAAAGCATTAAAAGATGAGTCCAAAATTGGTTGTAGGCATATTATTAGCCTTGATGGTTGCTTCTTAAAAAGGTATTATGATGGACACT
This sequence comes from Durio zibethinus, assembly GCF_047325235.1. NCBI lineage: Eukaryota > Viridiplantae > Streptophyta > Magnoliopsida > Malvales > Malvaceae > Durio > Durio zibethinus. The sequence goes on from NC_143185.1 coordinate 13,113,613, forward strand.
TATTAGTAGCTATTGGAATTGATGCAAATGATTGTATCTATCAACTAGTGTATGCCACTAATGAAAGTGAAAACTTTGAGTCTTGGCATTGGTTACTACTTTTGCTAAATAATGACATTGAGATTACAAATTCTTATCATTGGACTTTTGTGTTAAAAAAATAAAAGGTATGAAATTATTTCCTTAATTTTTTATTATTCGCTTTTAAATATAAAATTAAGTTTAAGGTTGCTAACTATTGTTTATAGACCTACTGTTTTATAAGTACTTGTGGATACACTTTCGAACATTGTACTGAATGCTGAGCACAGAAACTATGTTAGGCATTTATACATAAATTTCAAGTCAACCCTTGAAAACAAAGGCAAGGCATTGAAGGATTACTTATGAAAAGTTACTAGAGCTACCTAGGCTTATCAATTGATGCACACAAATGGCTTAAAGGAAAAGTTCCAGTTCATTAGTCTAAGTCTTATTTCTCAACAATGGTCAAGTGTGACAGTTTGTCATAATGTATAAATTTGTGAACCTATCACTAGACATTGATTTAAGGATTGTCTCCATTTTTTTTTTTTGTTTAGGTGAAATTAGCCACCTAACCGAATCTGTTCTATTTTCAAAAGAAATCTCAAGTTTGACTTAGATATCTTTAAAATGGTAAATTCTAGTCTATGAAACCAAATTTAAGTTCAAGATTGTGATTATACATGAGAGAGGTTATAATACCTTCATAGCACCCACCCAAAGGATGGTACTAATTTGATTTCAAGTTATCCAAGCCTTAAAATACCTTTGTAATTTTACCAAATAATTTAGTTATTAGAAATTGATCTTAAAATTACTCCAATAGTTTAGTAGCAATTTAAGATAATTTTCTCACCTCAAGAATATTCATGAAGACTAGTGTCTTACTCTGAAGAGGCTTAGTTGTCAAATTTAATAATGTATTTTTGAAAAAATTAATTATTTGAAAACAATCAATAAAATCCTCCAATAGTTTGGTGGGATTTTATTTCAATGCATAAAACTTAATAGTTTGGTGGAATTTTTATTTGAAAACCTTTCGAAAAAAAGTTATTAAATCTTCCAATAGTTTGGTAAGATTTAACTTGAGATTTAAATCCTCTAATCATTTGATCAGATAAAAAAATTATTTTTTTTAATTCATTAAATTCTCAAATCAGTTAGTAGTACTTAGTTTTATATTTGAATCTCTTAATCATTTGGTAAGATTGAAAATTTTATTTTTTAATTGAATGAGATCCTTCAAAAGTTTAATAGGATTAATAATCAAAAATATTTTTTTAAAAAATTCATAAAAATTTTTCAATAGTTTGATATGACATCATGGATTAATTTTAAAAAATTATTATTATTTTTTTATATATTTTAAAATATCTACAATCAATTAAATAATACATAATAACATAAGATAAATAAAAGCAAAAGAAAAAAAACCAGTTACTGGACCAAGTCTAAGTTGAGGTTCAAAACCAATTGAGCTTGTAATGACTCAAGTTGAATTCTGATCAGGTTTAAAATGATGGGTTGGCTAATTGGGTTGACTATTGGGTTTTCAAATATGGTGTATGGCCTAAAAGTAAATAATGGGTCGGGTCTTTAAGATACAATTCCTTTGGTGTAAAAATGGCACCGTTTGGTTTTTATCTCCAAAATCAGCTTCCGTCTCTTTATCTTTCCTTGTCTCTATCAAGCTTTTATTCTTTCAAACTCAGCCAAAATATCAATAGCCTAACCCAAAAACCAGCATTTACTACCACCAAGCTATCCACCATTTGCTGTTCATTACTACCTTTTTGCATTGCTATCGATGCCTATCATCATTGTTCTTCTTTACTAATCACTAACAATAACCCCCTAAAATCTTCACTTCCTCTCCTCCTTTAATTGACCAAACTTCAAACACTAAAAGGATATTTTTCCCAAATCCCTTCAACTCTATCGATTTTTTTTACATAAAACCCTTTGCTGAAATTTGCGTTAGGGATTATTTTATGTCTATTTGCTAAGTGTTTGTGATGACAGCTTGCTTGATTTTTGGGTCTTGTTGGCCAATTCTTTACTACTTGATTCCTTTGTCCTATCTGATTTTATTTTTTTTTTGCTTTCTTTGCTTATTAATTGAAGCTTTCAACTATTATGTGATTATTTGTTAAAGCTCTTTGTTTGATTATGATTATCAACATGGATTTTTTATTGCTTTTGGAAATCTATTGTTAGTCATGTACTTTTGGGATGAAATTTGGATTCTTCGTGTTATGGAAGACTAATTACTAGAGTAGAGTTCTGACTTGTTTCTTTCCCTCTGTTTGTTTTTTTATTCTAAATTTGTGAGATTAACTGTTGATTCCTTATTTTTTTTTTTATGTGCTTGTTTGAACTATTGTTGATTGCTAATGAACTAAGTCAATTGCTAATTGTTCTTTGGTGTTTTTCTTTGGATAGAAGTCTCACCAAAATTAAACCTAAAACCCCTTCCTGTTTGTGAATTGTTTTTCTGACTGTTAATCAAAACTTTAACTTTGTTTGGAATTTTGTGTCTATGTTTTCTGTGGACTTTGGCTTTTAATTTGCTAGCTAGATATTAAGTTTGAATGTTGAACTATCTCAATTACTTTCTTGCTCTATTAAAAAACTTTGCCCAAAACTACCTCTTTTGATAATTCAAAAACTTTGTCCAATTTTTTCTTCAATAGCCTCAAATTAATTATGAAGTGAATTGATATGAGGCACTTTTACTTCCTTTTGTATTTGCCAGTTTTGAGTTTGTTGGGAATTTAGTGTGTTTCCTAGGTTTTGGCTTCTTAATCTGTGTTATTGATTTTGATTGCTTGATTCTCTGTTATGGACTTGTTGCTCTCTATTGTTGTCCATATATAAGGATTCAATCCCTTTCAATTTGGAAAAAAATTCAACCATTTGATTGTGATATAATTTTATGCATTCTTCTTTTTTCATGAAGATCAGGATCAAAAAAATTTGTAAAATTATTCAATTATTAAATTCAATAATCAACCAATGATTTTCCCTTACAAAATCCCACAATTTTCAATCTTTCCATCTTTTTCAAAATTTTGACTTGTCATTTTTTTTTAACTTTGACCTTGGATTTCAACCTCTAATAAAAATAAAATTGAGAATTAAAAAAATTAAAATTAAAACCAAATTAAGATTTTTGGGTTTTTATCCTATTAGGCCCAAACTTCATTTCGTATTAAAGTCTAATTTATGATCGAAACTTATTTTAATCTCAAAATTTTTTTGAAAGAAATGGGATGTCTAGAGCTGTTCCTTTTTACACATTTCTGTGAAGCAAGAATTACACAAAGATATAGATACCCATTACCTTCGGACCCAAATTGCTTAACATTTTTTTGTGTTTTTTTTTTGTTGTTTTTGTTGTTTTATATTTTTGTGTAAGGCTAATTGAAAGCAGAGGTATCCCACTATTCAAAATCAATGGCTCTTTTGACACAAAGGCACACAACTTTAAAAAAAAAATTAAGAAAAACACCTAAATGTTTTGATGATCATGTCTAAAGGTCATATAAATTATGCCTTGAGGACTTAAAGATTATGCTTTGAGATCTTACAAATCTCAACTTTAAAACATATTCAACTTTGAAGACTTACAAATTTTACTTAGAGGACTTGGAGATTACACCCGGAGGTCTTACAAATCTCGACTCTAAAACAGACTCAATACAAAAACCAAACTCTAAAATCGGTATAACTCGAAATACTTACGAATCTTATACGGAGGGCTTGAAAATTATGCCCAAAGATCTTATATATCTCGACTCTAAAATAGATTTAGTTCGAAAGGTTTATGAATCTTGCTTGAAGGATTTGGTGATTATGCCCGAAGGTCTTATAAATCAAACCTTGAAAAAGCTCCTTAAAACAAAAGCTCCACAACTTAAAAAAAAAAAGATACTCGAAGGTTTTAAAGATCATGCCCGAAGGTCTTGTAGATCGTGTCTGAAAGACTTTGTAATTATCATTTGAAAACTTAGAGGATATACTCGAAAGTTTTAAGAAGTATTACTTGGAAGTTTTTCAAAATTGATACCTAAAAATTTTAATAAATATACCCTAAGATAAAATCTTATTCAATCTAAGAATATGTAACGAATGCAACACATGAAATGAATGTGATGCATATAATGCATGAAATGCATGCAATGAATACAATGCATGCAATCTATACTATATGTCCTTAATTGTGGTAATATGATTCTCGAAACTCTTTTTTCTTTCTATCTTTCCATGACATAACCTCTTTACTGGCTGACAAATTCTTTCACGAACTAAAGCAAACATTCTCAAAACATTTTCATTCTTATTCTTCTTCTTCTAATGGTCCCCTACATTTGGTATTCTCCTTGCCCTTAAAAGATCTCATTTATCATAGCATTCATTTACTTTCCCATGATGAACATTGAAATTCAAGAATACTTTTTGAACTAGCAATGGAATTTGCCATACACAATAGCTTCCTAAAAATGAATCAATTTTGCGCATATGATCACATCTTTTAAAATTGGTAATTACTACCTTAAATGAATGTGGTGAATCACAACTTGATTTTTCCAAAAGGATGCAATGGTTTAGCACATCAGGAAAGATCTTAGTTACCAAAGGAATTTCGCCACTAAATGAGAACAAGAACATCTTTTCATCTAGGCTCATAAATGAAAATTGTCTTTTAAGGTGCAATCTATTTTCGTACTCATTTCAATTCTTAATATGTGGTATTTTAATAAATATTGAAATCGACTATGGCAGGCTTAAAATTTTAAGTTCGAAAAAAGAACAAGGCCTAAATTTTAGAGGGAATCTTCATACTAAGATTGATTTCCTTAGGCATTTAAAGAAAAGTCTCCAACATCCTTTAGTTTATTCAAAATGCCTTCTTGGTGTTGCATGAAAAGTCATGAGTTACTTTTAGAATTTCAATCTTACTTTAGATTGCCTTTCCATGTTTTCACCCTATAGCTTTAATCTTTTCTTTTCTTTTTTCTTTTTTTTTTAATTATTCCATTATGCATTTGAACATTCAAAATTCATCTAAAATTGAACATAATGATTTCCTAAGGAACAAGTTTCCAACTTAGGTATCCATACATGACTAAAATGAACTTTTTTAAGGACGTAACATAAGTCAAGGTTAAAGGTTTTGAAAGAATGGATAAATATCCCCAAAACTAATTTAAAGATGATCAAACCAAGAATCATTTCTTTTCCATAGACATCTTTCATTTCTAAAACCATGCCTTTCACCTTTCTTTTTCTTATCTTTTTTTTCTTCACTTTTTTTTGGCATAAGTTCAAAATCTTTGGAACTCATTCTATCTCAAGTGTGCCCCTTAATATAAGGCATTATTTTCTAACCCTCAACATAAGATCATATGTAATCTTGATAGGATTCACTTTTTTTTTTAACTTACCCACAGATTTGGAGAACGATCCTTGGTTAGGGTTCATTCAAAAGGGATAATTAATAGGTCAAAAGGGGTAGCAAATGAATATTTTCTTCTTTTGTGAAGGGAATTTGAAATATGGCCATTTTTCATATCACGTATGGATACTTCCTATTGAAAAGCAAAAGAATAGAAATTGAAATTAAGATTTTTTAGATAATGTTTTTTAATTTTCTTAGACCGTTTAAGGGTAGAGTAGTAGATAAGGATAAGGAACTGACTGTTATGCTAGCTAATGAAAATAAAGATATTGAGAAAGTTTATTTATGATAGGTCAATAAGGTTGGTAAGGATGGTATAAGGTAAAGCCTCCAACATCTTTTTCCCCATAAATCATAGCTTGAACAGCTTTTTCCATTCTCTATATGTCGTAACGGTTTTAGGGACTGCTAAACAAATTTGAAAAATTAAAAGATGAAGTCATTGCTAATCTTTTTTGGCTAGGTGTGACTGGTTTTACCTATTAATGCTTTTCCTTTTAATAAAATTTTAAAATTAATTAAAATTTATTAAAAAGATAATTTTTGGATTTGCGAAAAAATAGTTTGGGTTTGGGAGTCGGTTACGTATGAGGAAGGATTAGTACCCCCACAGTGCTCGTTTAAAATGATACTAATTAATTATGTATTGGTTATCTTTTAATATTGACCAAAATGATCTTAATTTTAGTATTTAAAGATTTAATTTCCTTAATTTTCTTTAAAAACATATTTTTGATTTTTAGTATGCTTGAATAAATAAGAACCTTATATTGAAAAATTTTTAAAAATATTTCAATGCTCTGACAATATTAAAATGAACCATCTCATCTAAAGAATTTTTAAAAATCGCTATTCAAAATTCTCAAAAATCATATCCTTAGTAGTTCATATTTATTTTTAGTTTTTATGTTAAAAAACATAAAATATGATATTTATAATTTTAAAAACAAATAGTATTTTCTAAAACTCATTTCTATACCATTTATAAAAAAAAAAAAAAAAAGAAAAATCTTTATCAAAAATTAATCTAAATACTCCAATATATTGGTGATATTTTAGATGAATATTTTTACATAAAGATTTTTAAAGAATCACTGCTCGAATTTATTAAAGATCTCATTTTCAAATATTTTTCGTCTGTTTTTTTTTAATTATTAAAAGTCATGTAATAATATAATTATCTACAAATATATTTGTTTCCTAAAAACAGTCTCTTATTTACTAAGATAAATTATTCAAATTAAGAAAAATAATTAAAAAAAATTTTCATATTGAAAAGAAACTTCTAAATATTCCAATACTTTGACAATTTTTAGAAGACTTTTTTTGCCTAAAAAATTCTTGGGAATCCCTACTCGAATTTCTCGGAATCCTATCATTAGAAATTTTCATTACTTTAGAATTATGTAATAATATTATTATCTATAAACAAATTTATTTCAAAAGTGTCTATTTTCATATAAAAAAAGCTACTCAAATTAAGAATAATGATAAAATGGAAATCTTTCATATTGAAAAAAATTTTCTAAATATTTCAATACTCTGGCAATTTTTAGAAGATTTTTCTCACCTAAGAAATTTTCGATACTATTTTAACTTCTTGAGGTCACATCATTAAAAATTTCGTTTGCATTTAAAACTATGTAATGCAAACAATTAGGTAGAATATACATACAAAAAACATATATTGATATGTTTTAATCATCTTTACTTATTTTTCAATTATTTTTCAATTATCAAATTTGAAAGGAACAAAGTAAATAAAAATTTTTATTCAAAATTTTCCTAGATACCTCAATATTTTGGTGATATTTTAGAAAATTTTTCTCATTTAGAGATTTTTTAAGAATCTTTACTCGAACTTTCTTAAAATCCCATCCTTGAAAATTTCATTCACTCTTTCCTTTCTTACTTAATTAATTTTTATTCTAATTTTTAATCTTTAATTACACCAATTGCATTACTAAAAGAGTCATTACAAATTATTATTAACATCTATCAAAATTTTAGAAAAATAGATAAACGAAACTTTTTTTCTTTTTTTTTTCTCTTTTGTATTGAATATTTTCCTAAATACTCTATTACTTTGGTAGTATTTTAAAAACAAAATCCTCACCTAGACATTTTAGAGAAGTTTGCTATTTGAATTTCTCTAAAATATCATCCTCGAAAAATTTCATTCAATTTGTTATTAATAAATTTTCCATAAATCTAACATACATGACGAACAAATTATTCTAAAAGTAAATTGGAATATAAAATTTTAAATTGCATAAGAAATCAAGATAAGCATATAGATCCACTCATAATAAGTTTAAAAAAATAGGAAATTTGAATTCTAAAAGAAGTATGATAGCTTTGAATGATAAGTCATGCATAAAGAGAGGCTTTATGGAGAACAAGCAAATTTTAGCATGTTTTGAAACTTTTGTTCATTATTCAAATAAAATGAAAATGTATGGCTCTTCACCATCCAATCTTAGATTAACATCACATTCCTATTCAATATTTTATTTGTTTAAAGTCATAAAATGTGATGAAAGGGGACTTTGACAAGTCCTAAAACTACATGTCCTAGTATCTATTTTTTAAAAAACTTTTTTTTCTTTTTTTTTTTTTAGTTATTGGTGGAGCTTTCTAAGGCCATAATTGCCACTACCTTTTCTCTAACTAGCTCTCTTCTAAGAAACCATTCAAAACACAAACCAACCATAATATTTATAGCATCAGTACACAAAAATAAGCTTAGAACTATATTAGCAACTACATCCACATAAAAAGCATCAACCAGAAAATGGACACCAATCTAACTAAACTAACAAATTTGAATCAAACAAACAAGTATACAGTGAGGGTGAAAGTAGCAATCATAAAAGAAAAAGGAGTTTTGTTCATGGAAATGACAACATCCATAAAAAAGATAAAGAATGCTACCTTTACTCTTTCTTTTTCTTTCAAAGAAGTATTTTCTTCCCCTTTTTCCCTTTTCCTTTTTTTTTTTGGCAATCTCCCCTTTTTTCTTCCTTTGGCAACTTCCTATTCCTTTTCGATAGACTTTTCTCATTTTTTTTCCTTTTCCTTCCAACCACTTATATTCAGCTTATGTTTTATTTTTTTTAAATAATTTCTTTCCTTTTTTTTTACGTCCTTTTTTCTTTTCTCTAACCCCTCTTTTCTTCCTTCCTTCAGCTTTTCAAGAGTCAGCCCCCTCCAAAAAATCTCATTTTGGTGAATATAAACCCTTGGATGAAATCTTATCCAAGGGTCAAAGTTTCTCTTTTTTTTTTTCTTTTCAAGGAACTATCTTTGGCCATTGGATCAAGATCAATGAGAGATCTATTGGTCCACATTATTCATTACAAAGGTTGAATTTTAATAGCCTCTAAACCCATAGAAAGACCATTTTACCCCTATATAAAGTTTTTGGTATTTAGGCTATTTTCTTGAAAATCAATGTTCTTATGCTCATTTTTTTATATTTTAAAAAATAAAAAATTATGAAATATTATAAAATTGAGATCTGAAATTTTTTTTGAAAATCCAAGCTCGAAAAGGTCAAATTAAGAAAATATCCTTATAGGGCATTTTAGTAATTTAACACTTCTTGGGGTACTACTATGATTTTAAATGCACAAAAAATCATGAAATATTATGAAATTTATATCTAAAGAGTTTCATGAAAATCCAAGCTTGAGAAGACCAAATTACAAAAATACCCTTATAGGGGTATTTTGGTAATTTTACACTTTTCAGGGTATTACTATAATTTTAAATGCACCAAAAATCATAAAATATTATGAAGTTAAGATATAAAAAGTTTCATAAAAATCCTAGCTCAAAAAAGCCAAATTACAAAAATACCCCTTAAAGGGCATTTTAGTAATTTTGTATTTCTCCCAATGCAATAAAAATTTTTAGTGTTTTAAAAATCATCAAATTCAATTTTAAACCATATTGATTCCAATTAGGTTGTAAACTTTAAAGATTAACCCTGGTTTTATTCATTTTGACTAAGTTTTGTGTATTTTGACTTGAGTTGACTTTAGGATTTACTTATTTCATTTATTCTTTATTTCTTATGCATCCATGTGAAAATGTATCATCCATATAAATCGCATGTGAAAGAGTTTGATAATAATCATACGGGTTTCTTTTTTCTTTATTTATTAAGCCTAAATAACAAATAACAATGCATTTAATGGACTTTTTAAAAGGCCTTTTTACGGGCTTCAAATAGACTTTGTTCAACCGTGCTAAAACATTGCAGACAAAATTCAATATCTACAACTATTCCTCTTTGCATATTTCTGAGAATAAAAAATAATGCAAAGACATAGACAACAATTTTATTTGGATAATGCTTTTGAAAGAGTTTTTTTGTGTTTTTTTATGTTTTTTTTTTTTTTTTTTTTTTTGTAAATGGTTTCTCTCAAATAGAGGTTTTGAAACTTTGAAAATGGCTCCCCTAAATAGAGGTTTTGAAACTTTTAAAAATGACTACTCCTAAACAGAGGCTTCAAAACTTGTAAAAATAAAATGTGGTTTGAAAATTGCTCCTTCTAAATATAGGTTTTGAAACTTTGAAAATGGCTCCTCCTAAAAAAAAGCTTTGAAAATTTGAAAATGGTTCCCCCTAAACAGAAGCTTTGAAACATTGAAGATGGCTCCCTTTAAATAAAGGCTTTGAAACTTTGAAAATGGCTCCCTCTAAACAGAGGCTTCGAAACTCTTTTATTATTATTATTATTATTATTATTATTATAAATTAATAAACTTGACCATTTGTAAAAAAAAAAACTCAACAATGTTTGGGCATAAAATAAGAGATCATGCCTAAAGGTCTTACAAATCTCAAAATTAAAATAGATTCAGCTTGGAAGATTTATGAATCTTGTCTAAAAGACTTGTAAATCTCAAAATTAAAATAAATTCAACTCAAAAGACTTACAAATCTTGCCCAAAAGACTTACAAATTATGCCCGGAGGTTTTAGAGATTATGCCTAGAGGTCTCAAAAATCTCAAAATTAAAATAGTTTCAGCATAGAAAACTTATGAATCTTGCCCAGAGGACTTACAAATCTCAAAATTAAAAATAGATTCAGCTCAAAAGACTTATGAATTTTGCCCGAAGGACTTAAAGATTATGCTTGAAGGTCTTAAAAATCTCAAAAATCTTTGAATGTTCCTCGTAATAGAGTCATTGAAATTTTGACAATTCAAAACATTTTGCTTGAAAGTCTTAAAAATTATACCCGAATGTCTTAAAGATTATGCCTAAAGGTCTTATAAATCTTAAAAATCTTTGAATGCTCCTCGTAATAGAGGCATTGGAACTTTAAAAGTTTTTATTTGAAAATGACTTCCCCCCCAATATAGGTTTTGAAACTCTAAAGTTCTTGTTTGTAAATGGCTTCCTTAACCAGAGGCTTTGAAACCTTTAAAATCTTGTTTTTTTTTTCTCTCTCTTTTTTTCTTTTTCATTTTAAAACTAGTTTGGAAATTACTGATGATGTTATGGCTCATGGGTTTCATGAGTTGTGATTGTTTTAAAATCATTTTCAATACTTCAGTCTTTTATTTAAATGATTCTTCCTTAAAAAAACAAAGTTCAAATTTTTATAAAAAATATATTAACCGTAATTCATGAATGCAATGAATGTAATACATGTAATGCAAGTAATATTAGAAACCAATATGACGCATCCAAATTGCGGTAACAAGGTTTCTTAAGTCAATCCTTTCTAATTTTCATTTTTCCAAAACAACCAATCTCAATCCAAGTTTGCATATTCTAGGAGCTACTTCCTTGTGAATTACAATAATCATTTGCTGATATCATTATTGAATACTACTTCCAATAAGTTTTTACTTTGATTTGATGAATTTGAAAATAGGTGTTGTTCCAAATCTTCCTTTTTTTTGTTTTTTTTTTGTTAACTTCATTATCTTTAATTTTTACAAAATAATATAAAATCTTTTAAAATATTATCAATCATTTATCATATTCCAAATTTCATGAATAGTGTAATGAATTAGCATTTCCTCTATTTGAGAGAATGAAAATTATCAAAAAGCAAGGTAAATTAGAAAAAGGTGAATATTAATTATTAGAAGGTACAAGGACATGTCTAGCGAGAAGCTTGAATATTAGTTCAAACAAGAGAATTATATTTAGACAATGAATATTTAAATAATCATGAACAATATTCCAAAATTTTTCCTCTTAAAAACCCATTCCATTAATGCACCTGATCCTTTCGAGTTCGTTATATTGGACATGGACTCTTGTACTTGGATATTTCCTTTACATCTAAGTCGTCTTTTCAAGTTTTCAACTTAGATCCTTCCTTTTGACTCAAAAAACCATTTTTGGGTTTTCAATTATGAGTTCTTATTCATTTTTTATTCTCTTTATTTTTTTATTTTATTTTTTTATTGTTTTTTTCTTCTCAAGCAACGTATTTTTTTACAGCATCTGAATTTATCAGGTTTTGCAAATCATCCCCTTCCATCTTTGCCAAAAATCAGTGCTCACTCAAAAAAACCTTTTTGACTAAATATGGACCCTTCCAATTTGGCGTCTATTTTCCTTAGTTATCATGTTAATTCAAAAGTATTTTATTTAAAACCAATTCTCCCTCATAGAAATGCCTCAATCGAACTCTTTTGTCATGTGCTTGCATCATTTTTTTGGTACAACTAACATGGCAAAGAGGTGTGAGCCTTTTTTCTTTAATGAGGTTCAGTTGTTGTAATGATTTTAGACACATTCTGCTTCCTATAAATCTATTTCCATCAAGATCCTTAAAAAAGGAATCTTCACCTCGATTGGCAGCATAACTTCCATCCCATATATAAGCGAAAAAATAGTGGCCCCAATAGATGTGCGCATTGATTTCCTATAAGCATGAAGTGTGAAAAGTAACTTTTCATGCCAGTCCTTATAAGTATCAATCATTTTTTTTATTATCATTTTGATATATTCATTGGTATGTTCTACGACTCTATTCATTTTTGCGCGATAAGGAGCTAAATTATGGTGCTTCACTTTAAACTAAGCACAAACATCTGCTAACATCTTGTTATTCAAATTGTGAGCACTATAAAAAATGATCTTGTTTGAAAGGCCATATTGACATATTATTTTTTTTTTATAAACTTGCATACCACTACTTTTGTCACATTAGCATAAGAAGCAATTTTGACTTATCTTGTGAAACAATTAATCACTACAAAGATGAATCTATGTCCATTTAAAGCTTTTGAAGTGATGAGTCTAATTAATCCATCTCTTACATGGAGAATGACCATAGAGGTTCAAAAGCATGTAATGGGATTGAAGGAGCATGGATTTTATCTGTATAAATTTGGCTTTTATGACATTTTCTAGCACAGTTGATACAGTCACTCTCTATTTTCAACCAATAATAACATGCCTTCATGTTTTGTCTAGTTGTCATGTGGCTATTTTCATGTGCTCCACAAGTTCCTTCATGTATTTCTTATAGTATTTTTTTGGCCTCAACAACACTCATGCATCTTAATAACATTTAATCTTGACTTTTCTTGTACAAAATTCTTTCATAAAAAAAAAATCCCATAGTCATTCTTCTAATAATTCGTTTTTCATTTTTTGACACATGTTTTGGGTATTGTTAGTACTTGACATATTGCATGATATCGTAGTACCAAGGCAGGCCATCAATCTCTTATTCAACAATTATCAATATGCCAGTGATCCTTGCACATTTAACCGAATAGGTTAGATTCCCATCTTATCACCCACTTTAAACATTATAGCCAATATAGCCAAAGCATTAACCATTTAATTATTTTCTTGAGATACATGATAGAATTGGACCTTTTCAAATTGTTTGATCAAATCTACCACATACCTTTGTTATCTTACCAACTTTGAATCTCATTTTTCCCATTCACCACATAGTTGATAGATTACCAAGGCTGAGTCTCTAAGGCTTATAACACTCCAATTTTCCTTTCAATTGCCATTTGTAGGCCCATTATGTATGCTTTGTATTCTAGCACATTTTTGTTGTAATTAAAATCCAACCTTGTAATGGTTGGATAATAATTTTCATCAGGAGATATTAAAATTACTCCAACCCCATGCCTTAAAGTATTCGAAGCTCCATCAAAGAAATTTTTCCATGGCTTTTCAGTTGGTTCTTTTTTTTTCATTTGGGATATGGTCATTAAATCTTCATTAGGAAAGTCTAATTTCATAGGTTCATAATCATCAGTTGCACGCTCTGCAAGGGATTCAGCTATCACACTTCTTTTGATCACCTTTTGCAACACATATACAATATCATATTTAGAGAGCAGGACTTGCCATTTTGCTAACATTCCTGACAATGATGGTTTTTGAAAAATATACTTAAGAGGATCCAACTTTGCTATTAATTAAGTAGTATGGTATAACATATATTGCCTAAGTTTATGGGTTGTCTAAGCCAAAGCACAACACATTTTTTCCAATTGAGAATATTTAGACTCATATTCAGTGAACTTCTTACTTAAGTGATAGACAACTTGCTCTTTCTTACCTGTTTTATCTTGTTGCCCCGACATATATCCCATAGAACGATCATGCACCGTGAGATACAAAATCAATGGTTTCTCCATCATATGTGGTATCAACATCGATAGATTTAATAGGTACTCTTTAATCCTTTCAAAGCCATACTGACATTCCTTATCCCATTTTCTAGAATCATATTTTTGAAGCAACTTAAAAATTAGGTCACATTTAGAAGTAAGTTGAGAAATAAAGTGGGAAATGTAATTCAACCTTCCCAGAAAATTCCTTACTTCCTTTTGCGTGCGTGGGGGAGATAAGTTCTAGATGGTGAGTATTTTATCTAGATCAACTTCAATGCCTCTTTCACTAACCATAAACCCTAACAATTTTTCTAATTTAACACCAAATATGCAGCTGGGTTTAGCTTGAGTTGATATTTCTGTAATCTTTCGAACAACTTCCTAAGATTGGTAATATGGTCCTCTCCCTCACAAGATTTTGCAATCATGTCATCCATATACATCTCTATTTCTTTATGCATCATGTTATGAAAAAAGGTTACCGTAGCTCTTTAATAAGTAGCTCCTATTTTTTTCAACCCAAAAGGCAAAACTTTATAATAGAACATGCATCACAATGTAACAAACATAGTTTTTTCCATATCAACAGAGGCCATTTTAATTTGGTTATATGTAGAAAAACTATCCATGAAAGAGAATGTGTAATGCTTAACGGTGTTATCTATAAGAGTATCAATATGGGGTAAAGAAAAATTATCTTTCAAGCTGGCTCTATTAAAATCTTTATAGTCTATGCACATTCAAACTTTTTCATCTTTCTTTGGAACTAGGACTACATTAGCTACCCATTCTGGATATTTGGCTACCTTTAAAAAGCCTACATCAAATTGCTTTTTTACTTCTTTTTTTTTTTAATTTTTAACATTATGTTTGGCTTTATGCACCTCAATTTCTATTATGTTTGCATGGTCATACCAATTCTTCCAACCTTTCTCTTTTTGTGTGTGAAAAGGATGTGCCCATCTTAACCTTCTTTTTATTTTCTTCATCACCTAAATTGACTATGCTTACAACTTTCGCATAAGGTTTAATTTGTTTCTGTTCTTGTTCCATTAGTTTTAATAAATTAGGGCCAAATTTTATTTATCTGAATCCTCTTCATTATCAACTTCATCAATTTGAATAAGTTTTTTAAAGTTAAATCTTGGATTGTCATCATGATTATCTTTGTATTCATTTTTTAAAAACCTAAAAATGGGTGAAATTAAAAGGATATAGGCATATGAGTGGGAAAAAGAAAGGAAAAGAAACTTCTAACTTTGAAATAACAGAGGAAATGCAAATGCAAAACATTAGTCATTTTATTGAAATGATAAATGAAAGATAAGGCCTTACAAAACTCTTTCAAATGCTCTTGGGTATAAGCATTAGGAAAAATTAACTCACTACATTACTTTGTGAAAGATTTAAGAATAATTGGTAACTTCATTGATTTCTAATTGTTCAGCTTTGACATGGATAAACAAGAGGTTTTTCTTTCTAAACTATTGTTGTTGCATTTCCCACTATATAGATATGGAGTTCAAAACAGGCTTCTTCAATGTTTAGCATAGGTTCCTTTTGTGTGTCTTTTAACAGATTGGGTGGATATATCCACTTGAACGAAATGTATCATACAAGTAAAGGATGATAATTCTTTCATATTCTAGCTTATGTCCCTTAAGTCGTGCCAATCTCTTCTTCATCTTTTTAGCCATGGCTTTTTTTCTTTCTTTCGTAGTGATTTTAAAACCTAATCCAAACTTTTTCTTATTTTTAAATACTTTTAGTGGCTCTTTAATTCCTTTTAAATTCCTTCCAAGTTCATATCCAACACGCCATCATTTACCTAGTGTTTGTTTAATGACCATCCCGGTTACACTTGATAAGCGTGAATTACACACTTTAGACCTTTCCCCCACATAAGTTGCATTAATAAATTCAAAAGATCTAAAAAAGCACTCCAATGCCTCATTTGCAACTTTCACATATGAAGTAGTCATGCGCTTTGTTACCAATAAGTCTTCTTCTTTAGAAATACTAATTAGTTGATCCTCAACTATAAACTTTACTTTTTGATGCAGAAAAGACGAGATAGCTCCCGCCATATAAATCCATATACGTCCTAATAAGTAGCTATAAGATAACGAAATGTCCATGACTTGGAATTCTATAAAGAAAGTGCATAGCCATATTTGCATTGGTATTTCAATGTCCTATAACATTTCCCTTCAAAAGCCATCGAAAGTCCTCACTACTATATGGCTGGTCTTCATATGTGATACATCAATTGGTAATTTTGTTAGGAGGATCATGGGTATGACATTGATTAAAAAGCCATTGTCAATAAGAACCTTAGTTATGATATGACCTTTACACATAATAGTGATATGAAGGGCCTTGGTATTGTCTTATCTTTTTGGTGAAATTTCATCATCATTGAAAGTTATGAAATTTAGAGCCATAATACTGTATACAAAATGGTCAACATTCTCAACAAGGATATTACAGCCCACATGTGCTTGATTCAACACTCTTAGTAGGGCTATTGTATTGATCATTGGCCCAGCATGGTTAGGTAAAAGATTTTCATTAACATTTAGCTTCCCACTGGTGTCAAAATTTATGTATCTTTTTTTGATCAAGTGTTGCACTCTATACTTAATAGTTGTGTAGTTTTTTATGGAATGGCCTACAACCCTATTATGATAATCATATTGAGCATTTAGATCATACTATCTAGAGTATTGAGGCTTCAATGGTTCTATGGGATAAGGTGCAATGAGATGGTTTGCTACCAATTGAGGGAACAAATCAGTGTAAGACATGGGAATGGGATCAAGGGGAGTTTTCTCTTGAATGGCCCTTGAACCTCTAGGATTGCTTTTCGAACTATTTGATTGGACAACAGGTTAGGCTATAGGTGCAGGAGTATAAGTAGGCATGCGAGGGCAAAAGCTTTACTGGAATCTTGGTGGTAGTACCAGTTGATATGGGTATGGACCTTGGGAAATGTTTTATGTAGTGGGGTAATAAGGTGGATATGTTGGGTAAAGGTGATAAGGGATAAAATTTTTGGGTGGTTGATTCCCATAGGACATAACATGTGACTCTCATCTTTCTTTTTAGGTGGCATTACTTTTTCAGAACTGAAGGCATCACCTATTTCAATTTTACCACTCTTGATGGCATTTTTTATCATTTCACCAAAAATTACCATATTCGTAAAATTTTTTGTTGCATTGCCAATAAGTTTATCATAATACGGTGCCTTAAAAGTATTAACAAAAAGCACTGTTATCTCTTTTTTAGTCAAAAAAGGCTATACTTAAGCAACAAGATCCTTTCATCTATGGGCATATTCCTTAAAAGTTTCATTGACTTTCTTTTTCATATTTCATAGTGACAACCTATCAGGAGCCATGTCTAATACATGTTTGTATTGGTCAAAAAAAGCTTTAGCGAGGTCCTTCCAATAATGTATGTGACTTTTATCTAGTTTGCATACCATTTAGCTACAGACCCAATAACGTTGTCCTAAAAATAGTGGATCAAAAGTTTATCATTATCGATGTGACTTGTCATCTTATGACAGAACATGGTGAGATAGGCTAATAGGCATTTTGTTTCATCATACTTTTCAAAATCAAGAGTTTTAAACTTTAGTGGAATTACTAGATCCAGGACCAAATTGAGGTCATTTACATCAATAACACCAAAGATATCTCTTCCTTCAATGACTTTTAGTATTTCCTTAAATGGCTTTTAGTCTTTCTTCTAGCAAGTCATACTTGTGTCAAATTTTTTTTTTTTCTGACCTAGACATGCCTTTTAATTTCTCTTGCTTTTCGGGATTATCCAAATTAGGAACAAAAATTGGATTAATCGGATTACATCCTAGATTATGTTCAAATTACCCTCGATTTGATTATAAGTTAGTTGGTAAGTTCATATTAGTGAATGGATAAGGTTGCCCACCCATATGTGATGGATACATCAGTTAAGGAGTTCGAGCATGGGGTGGTATATACTTGGGTGGGTAAAATGGCTCTTCTCTAACATTGTTATTTTTTCAAGGTTGATTTTCCTCTCTTGTAGTAGAGGCTTTAGCAACACCTTTCCCTTTGGCCATGCCTCCCATTAAATCCCTCAACTTTAGCATTTGTCTTCATATCTTTTCTTGCATTTCAACCATCCATTCTCACATATCTTTTTAAGCTTTTTCCATTCTCTCTATCTTGGCTTCCTACTTGTTTTCCATAATTCTAACTTGTAACCATGTATTGTATGGGTGGCGAGCAAACTGGTTTCGAACTTTCAATGGCTAAGATATCCTTAAACCTTTCATTACCACAATTTGAAAAATTAGGACACCATATTATTTTTGTGAAAACAAAATAATTTTTATTTAAAATTTTAAAACATCATTTTAATAAGGTAAAATATTGAGAAAAAATATGCAAAATGTATGCATGAATGCATTAAGAGGTATTTACTGCAAGACATATCTCAAACATTAGAATTTTTCATTGATTCTGACAAGTTTTTTATTATAGAAAGTATATCATTTTAGCATTGTAGCCATAGAAACATTTAATTTGCTCATAGTGATCCTTGGCTTTAACTAAAAAGTTTAACAAACGTTGCCTATAACTTTCAATTGGGTTGATTTCTTGTATTAAGCTTCTACTCTTTTGACCATCTCCTTTGCTTTCTTTACTACTTTGCAAATTTGACTAGCAAGATGCTCTATGTATTGTTGCCTTCCCAAGCTCTCCACCTTCCACTTCATACGAGTATTCACTTCAAGATCACAAGTGTATCTCCAATCTTCTTCTCTATTTTGCCATTCTTTGATGATTATGGAAATATGGTTTTTGTGGTTTTACAATTGCTGTTCTATCTCTCCAATAACTTGGTAGAGTGATTCTTTCTCCTTTTGCATATCATAATGTTTTTTTTTTTCATCTTTGATCTATGCCTTCAATTTAGCATTCTCCTTTTAACATCTCATCAATCTTGTTGAAGCTGTTGAATACAAACCTTCCCACTCTTACTGTTTTTAAGAAATCCTGATGGCATTTTCCTTATTTTCCTTGGATTTGTCCTTCCAATGTTGCATCTCTTCTAGAAGCTTAATCATTTCCCTTTGTTGCTTAACACCAAATCTAGCACCTTTTCCCTCATTTAATTGGGTTTGCATTTTCTTGTTTTCTTAATGCAAATCCTTTAGATCATTTTAGGCCATATCCTGATCTTGTATCACCTTTTTATATCTACTTTCTCGAGTTTTTGCTTCAAATTTTAGTGGTCCCATATCTTCTTGGAGTCTCTAATTTTTTTTCTCAATTTTTCTTTTTTTGCATCAAGTTCTTACTTCACAAGCTCAACTTTCGACAATGGTTCTTTTATCCATAGTTTCACTTATTGAAATGAGAAATCCTCTAAAGAGAGCATAATATCTCTAGGACACTTTGTTTTCCAAATTAAGTAATTGAGGGCGACTTTATCAAGAATAGGTCTTAATCTTAGCCTCCGAGTCATCTTCCATGCCTGAACTAACCGCTCTTCTGTTCTTGACGAGCCCATTTTTCCACAAGCAAATTCTATTAAGGCAAGTCCATGCATGGTAAGGATAAACTACTTCGCACCAAATTACCTTAACATTATTAGTGAAGCGTAACTTATCATTCACCACAATCCCAAAAGCAGTACCCATGGGTCATCTTCACCTCTATATAACATTGGCACATAAGGCATCCATGATGTCATCCATTTGGCCTGATCACTAGTAAGCCTTCGAAAGAAAGCTACCTACTCTTATTTGGATTTCAATGTTGGTCACTGACTCTCACAAAATTATTTGACTGGGGCTCTATTTCGAAGATGCGGCTTGAAAAAAGCACTTTTCTTGCATATGCAATGGCTTTTTATCTAGACAAATAGTAACTATGCACTCTCTATGAAACATCCTTCATTCTGGTGATAAAAGTTTAATAATATGATTGTCTCAGCTATGATGGCTAGAATGGGATTAATCACTTGACTTTCAATTTTTTCAAATAGATCAAGTACTGCCAATTCAATATATCCCAAATTTTTTGGAAAGATCACATATCGTAAATTGCTAGGGTGAACATTGCCATGCCTTAATCATCCTCCAAGTGTCTCAAAATGAAATCATGAAAGAAATGCCAAGGTAAACTGACATCTTGACCTTTGTCTTTAGTCAAAGTATCCATGACCTCTACCTTCATTCCCATTAATTTAGCTATCTTTTTACGGTACCCTAACTTTGGTTTTCTGACATATATCTTATCAGGGTGTTGCAATTTCAATCCTACCAAAATCGAATATTTCTTAATAGTTGGTGTCAAATCCTCCTTATTAAATGTGAAACATCTATATGATGGGTCCTAAAACTAAGTAGCTACTCGAATAAAATGTTTCTTATCACTACTAAGATAAGATATGCAATCTATCTATATTCTTTACAAAACTTTTCCTTCCTAGCTTTACCCATCTAATTCATAGGGTAGCCAAATCTTCCAAATTGTTCTGGGTAAGACTTAAATGCACTTTTTTTGATAAGCCCGATACAAAATTAATAGGTAAACAATCTCTTTCCCTTTGCTAAGTTCTTTTAAACCATTCATGCACCTTATTGTATGATTAACATAAAGTAGTTATAGAAGAAGAGCAGATTTGTAATACTATGGGATCTATGAAAAAAGAACTTTGCTAAAAGATGTCTCAGAGCAAATACCTCACTTTGCTATTGTATCATGCCAATGTAATTTATGCAAAAAAACACAAAAGAAAAAAACAAGTCATTAGTACGAAAGAGAGAGAAAAATAAAAATAAAAATAAAAGCTTGAAAAATAAAAGAAAGGAAAGGAGAATATTTTTTCTTAGAAAAAGAAATGAGACAAAGATTTTATTGTGTTCTTTTTATTAAATCGAACAAATATGAATGCTTGCATTTATGATTTTTTAAAACTACAATACAAATGTTCCTTTTTTTATTCTAATTCATAGAGACAGTTTAGAAAAATGGTGGATATGGCTCCACCTTGAGTCAACTTTCATGGCTTACTATATGCTGGGTTTGAATTGATTTGCATCTAAAGGTCCCCAAACTATTCCTTACTGATGTCCACTCTGAGCTAGTAAGGCACCTTGATCCTTACTCATTACAAGCTACAAACAAAAAGTGTTCAATTTGAGTAAGAGTAATTTGTTTACCATTGTGGAGGTTATCAACTCACTAAAGTATAGGTACTTTACTCCCTCCTAAAAGGGTTAAAGCCTAGGTATAAAGCTCATGCATGATGTGAATGTGTTATGTGTGAACAAAGGAACAAAGTATTATAATTCTTATTCTAAGCACTTCATAATAACAATAATAGTACATACAAAGCATAAAATAAAATAGTAAATAGTAAATAAATGACAGGGGTAAAATAAAATGCAATTTGTCATTTTCCCTTTATTATTATTATTATTAGTAGTTAAAATTAAGAAAATTAAAATTAAATACCAATTAAGACCATTAAATCAAAATTAAGAATAACATATTATTAATTTTTGGCCTGACTCCCTAAAAACTAACATCCCCAATGGAGTCGCTAAGTTATCGTAATGGTTTTGGGGAACGTTAGACGAATTTAGAAAATAAAAAATGGAGTCACCACCAATCTTTTTTGGCTAGGTGTAATTGGTCACCTATTAAAACTTTTCCTTTTAAAAAAAAATTTAAAATTAATTAAAATTTATTAAAAATATATTTTTTGGGTCTGTGAAAAAGCAATCTGGGTTCTGGAGTCGATTACGCATGAGAAAAGATTAGCACCCCCATAGTTCCTTTTTAAAATGATACCAATTAATTATATGTTATCTTTTAATATTGATTAAAATGGTCTTAATTTTGGTATTTAAAGATTTAATTTCTTTAATTTTCTTTAAAAACATATTTTTTATTTTTAGTAAGCTTGAATAAATAAGAACCTTACATTGAAAAATTCATAAAAATATTCCAATACTTTGATCAAATTAAAAGGAATCATCTTACTTAAGGAATTTTTAAGAACCGCTGTCAAAATTCTTAAAAATCCTATCATCGGTGGTTCATATTTCCAATATTTATGTTAAAAATAAAACATAAAATATGATATCTATAATTTTCAAAACAAATAGTATTTTCTAAAACTCATTTCTATGCCATCTATTAAAAAATGAAAAACCTTTATCGAAAATTAATCTAAATGCTCCAGTACATTAGTGGCATTTTAGATAAATTTTCTTACCTAAAGATTCCTAAAGAATCACTACTCGGACTTCTTTAAGATCTCATCATCGTAGATTTTTCATTTTTTTTTAATTATTAAAAGTCATGTAATAATATAATTATCTACAAATATATTTATTTCCTAAAAATACTCTCTTATTTATTAAGACAAATTGTTCAAATTAAGAAAAATAATTAAGAAATGAAAATTTTTCGTATTGAAAAGAAATTTCTAAATATTCCAATACTTTGGCAATTTTTAGAAGATTTTTCTCACCTAGAAAATTCTTGGGAATAACTATTGGGACTTCTCGGAATCCCATCATTGAAAATTTTCATTACTTTAAAATCACGGAATAATATTATTTTCTATAAACAAATTTGTTTCCAAAAGTGTATATTTTCATATAAAAGAAAAAGCTACTCAAATTAAGAATAATGATAAAATGAAAATATTTCATATTGAAAAGAAACTTCTAAATATTTCAATAATTTGATAATTTTTAGAAGACTTTTCTCACCTAAAAAATTCTTAAGAATCACTACTCGAACTTCTTGAGGTCCCATCATTAAAAATTTCATTTGCATTTAAAATTATGTAATGCAAACAATCAAGTAGAATATGCATATGAAAAACATATATTGATTATGTTTTAATCCTCTTTACTTATTTTCCAATTATCACTAAAAATTTTGAAAGGAACAAAGTAAATAAAAATTTTTATTGAAAATTTTCCTAGATATCCCGATACTTTAATGATATTTTAGAAAAATTTTCTCATATGGAGATTTCTTAAGAATCTCTGCTTTCTTAGGAATTTCTACTCATACTTCCTTAAAATCCCATCTTCGAAAATTTCATTCACTTTTTTCTTTCTTACTTAATTAATTTTTATTCTAATTTTTAATCTTTAATTACACCAAGTTCATTACTAAAAGAGTCATTACACATTATTGTTAACATCTATCAAAATTTTAGAAAAATAAATAAATGAAACTTTTTTTTTTCTTTTTTATTGAATATTTTCCTAAATACTCCATTACTTTGGTAGTATTTTTAGAAAAATATCCTCACCTAGACATTTTAGATAATCATTATTTGGATTTCTCTAAAATATCATCCTCAAAAATTTTCATTCAATTTATTATTAATAAATCTTGCATAAATCTAACATACATGAAGAACAAATTATTCTAAAAATAAATTAGAGTATAAAATTTTAAATTGCATAAGAAATCAAGATAAATATATAGATCCATTCATAAGAAGTCTAAAAAAATAAGAAATTTGAATTGTAAAAAAAGTGTGCATAGCTTTAAATGATAAGTCATGCATGAAGAGAGGCATTATGGAGAACAAGCAAATTTCAGCATGTATTGAAACTTTTGTTCATTGTTCAAGTAAAATGAAAACTTATGGCTCCTCACCATCAAATCTTAGATTAACGTCACCTTTCCATGCAATATTTTATTTGTTTAAAGTCATAAAATGTGCTAAAAGGGGACTTTGACAAGTCTTAAAACCATATGTCCTAGTATCTATTTTTTGAAAACTTTTTCTTCTTTTTATTTTAGTTATTGGTGGAGTTTTCTAAGGCCATAATTGCCATTGCCTTTCCTCTAACTAGCTCTCTTCTAAGAAACCATTCAAAACACAAACCAACCATAATATTTATAACATCAGTTCACAAAAACAAGCTTGGAACTGTATTAGCAACTACATCACATATAAAGCATCAACTAGAAAATGGATACCAATCCAACTAAACTAACAAATTTGCATCAAATAGACCAATATACAATTAGGATGAAAGTAGCAAACATAAAAGAGAAAGAAGCTTTGTTCATAGAAATGACAATATCCACAAAAAGACAAAGAAGGCTACCTTTGCTCTCTTTTTTTCCTTCCAAAAAATGCTTATTTCCCTCTTTTCCCATTTTTTTTGTTGGTAGCCTCCTCTTGTTTCTTCCTTCAGCAACTTCTTATTCCTTTTTAGTATACTCCTCTCCTTTTTTTTCCCTTTTTCCTTCCAACCTCTTATATTTTACTTGCCTTCTTTTTTTTAGTAGTTTTTTTCCTTCTTTTTTTTTTCTCTTTTGTGTCCCTCCTTTTCTCTAGCCCTTCCTTTCTTCCCTTTCTTCGGCAAACCCCCCACCTTTAACTTTTCAATAGTCAGCCCCCTTAAAAAAATCTCAATTTGGTGAATAAAGACCTTTGGATGAAATCTCATCCAAGGGACAAAGTTTCTCTTTTTTTTCTTTTCACGGAACCACCTTTGGCCATTGGATCAAGATCAATGAGAGATCCAATGGTGCACATTATTCACTGTAAAGGTTAGATTTTTATAGCCTCTAAACCCATAGAAAGACTATTTTACTCCTAGTACAAAGTTTTTGGTATTTAGGTCATTTTCTTAGAAATCAATGTTTTCATGTTCATTTTTTAGATTTTAAAACACTAAAAATATGAAATATTATAAAATTGGGATCTGAAAATTTTCTTGAAAAACCGAGCTCGAGATGTCAAATTACAAAAATACCCCTATAGGGTATTTTAGTAATTTCACACTTCTTAGGGTACAACTATGATTTCAATTGCACAAAAAATCATGAAATATTATGAAATTAAGAGCTGAAGAGTTTCATGACAATCCGAGCTTGAAAAGGCTAAATTACAAAAATACTCTTATATAGGTATTTTGGTAATTTCATACTTTTCAGGGTACTACTGTGATTTCAAATGCATCAAAAATTATGAAATATTATGAAATTAAGATCTAAAAAGTTTCATAAAAATCTGAGCTTGGGAAGGCTAAATTACAAAAATACCTTTTTTAGGGGTATTTTGGTAATTTCATACTTTTCATAGTATTACTGTGATTTCAAATGCACCAAAAGTCATGAAACATTATAAAATTAAAATTTAAAAAGTTTCATGAAAACTAGAGCTTGAGAAGGCCAAATTATGAAAATAACTTTTAAAATGTATTTTAGTAATTTTGTACATCCCCCAGTGCAGTAAAAATTTTTAGTGTTTTAAAAATCATCAAATTTAATATCAAATCACATTGATTCCAATTAGGTTGTGAGCTTTGAGAATTGACCCTAGTTTTATTCATTTTGACCAAGTTTTATGCAATTTTAACTTAAGTTGACTTTAAGGTTTACTCATTTTATTTATTCTTTATTTCTTATGCATCCACGTAAAAAGGTATCATCCATATAAATTTCATGTGAAAGAGTTTGATAGTAATCATACAGGTCTTCTTTTTCTTTATTTATTAAATCTAAATAACAATGCATTTTATGGGCTCTTTAAAGGGCTTTTTTACGGATTTAAATGGGCTTTGTTTAACCATGTTAAAATGTTCAAGATAAAATTTAGTGTCGACACTACATACTAACTTCCTTTATACTAGCCACATCATTCTTTTTAAACTTTCCATTTTTTATGGCATTATTTATTATCTCCCTAGATATGATCATATCAATAAAATTTTTTATTGCATTTCCAATCATCTTTTCATAATATGAAGATTTAAGAGTATTGATAAACAAGAATATGGTTTCTTTTTCTATTAAAGGAAGTTGAACCTGGGCCACAGCATCTCTCCACCTTTGAGCATATTCTCTGAAGCTATCAGTATCTTTTTTTTCTTCATGCTTTATAGTTACAATTGATCTAGGGCTGACTCTATGATGTGCTTGTATTGGGTTATGAATGCTCTAAGCAATTTTTCCACAAAAGTGATGCAAGTTTTACCCAATTGAGCATACCACTTAGCAATAAACCTCATAATACTATTTTTAAATACATGAATTAAAAGCTTGTCATAATGAGCATGAGAAACCATTTTTCTACAGTACATAGTGACATAGGTCTCTATGCATTTAGTTTATCATATTTCTCAAATTCTGAGACTTTGAACTTGGGTGAAACAATCACATCTGGCAATAAGCCAAGCTCTACAGGATTGTCAAGGACTTGGATTGGATCAAATTTATCTCCATTTAAAATTGGAATGTTATATCCTTGAAGGTGTTTTTGTATGGCTACTAAAGGTATTTTAAAATGAAAATATACCCCCAAAAAATAGTGTTTGTTGTGATTGTGCCCCTTAAAGAGCTTATACATGGGCTTTCTCCACTTTGTTCTCTCTATTTAGGTTTTTTACTATTTCATTATCTGAGCCAGTTTTCCTTTCATTTTGTCTTGAACTTTCTTAACTTTCTCAATTAGGTTATGTTGTTTTGGCTCAATAAGTGGCAAGTAGATTACCTTAACGATCAAGTTCTTGAACCTTTACTTCCATAATTAAAAATTAGGATAATGTTTAGTATAAATTTATGTAAAACGAAAGAAAGAAAAAAAAATTTATACATGAATAAAAAGATGTATACATTGAGTGCTATCATATAATATGAAAAAAATCTTTAATTAAAAATTAAAAATTGTTCTAACAAAAAAACCTAAAAAAATCCTAACATCTATTGCATGGTCCTATTCTTCAACTTCAAGATCTTGGTACTGTCATGGATAAGTTTTTCGGCCACTATGATTAGGCAATGATCTTTCAACAATCTTGGGCTCTCCTTCATTCTTAAAACTCAACACACCAAGTTTGATTAAACTTTGCACCTTATGTTTGAAAGCAGGGCAATTTTCTATTGAATAGCTTGTCTTCCTGAAGTGATAATCACATCAAGTCTCAGCATCAAACCACTTAAGATAATGAAGTTTTAGTGGCTCTAGAGGAATTGGTGCAATTAAATAGTTTTTGAGGAGTAGTGAAAATAATTTTGTGTAAATTATAGGGATTGGATCAATGACGGCTCTCTCTTTCTTTTTACTTAATGATTTTTTGGGTTAAGTAGTTGTTTGACTTATAAGTGTTGGTCTTGGAGTAGAATTGATTGTATACGCCCAAAGGTTCATTGGGAAACTTGACTGATGGACGGGTTGATAAACTCTAAGGTTTTGAAAAGCATTATTTATAACTGGGAAGGTATATGGGTATAGGCCAATCTATTAGGATTGAATGGGAGCAGTTGTTGTTTGCGATGCTAAAAAAGGTTGTTGAGGAATAGTCAGGCGAAGTCGACATGAAGTTGAAAAGCCTTATATCTTTTGCCTTTTTTATGACTTAGTCTTTTCTTGGGCCATCAAATGCATTGGCATGACTTGGACTGAGATTAGTATTGTGAAAGGTTTTTTTATCTTAACAATGTGGTTATTTAATGCACACACGAATTAGAGTTGATGAGAATTCTTGAGAATGAGCCACTTCTTGGTTTTCCACTAGCTTGGCAAGTTGTGTTTTTATTTCTTATAGGTCATGCCCAAATTCCTTTGGTTAAGTTCCAAGGTTTGGATTCGTGCTTCTAATTGATCTCTTATATCTTTTGAATTGTTGACCCAGATAAACAAAAAATTTCTAGTATGTAATTACATGATGAATGAATGATGATGATCTAAGAATGAGTGAGATACATGAAATGAATGAAAATAGACAAACAAACAAATAGATATAGATATAAATGTGAACCTATTGATGTTAAAATGATTCTTGCAAAAAAAAAAAAGCAACAAACAAGAATAAAGTTAGCATCCAATATAAAGAAAGAAAAAGACAAAATAAGTTAGTGCACAATTCATGTGTTAGAAAAAGGTATATGACCTAATTTTGGATCATTTCTATCAAAAGGAAAGATATAGCTCTACCTATAGGTTAAGTCCATTACGGCCCACTATATGTTATTTGTGATTGACTCTACAAGTTTCCAAATTATTTGTCATATTATTGTCCATCATAGACTAGTAAGGAACCTTAATCTTCACTCATCATAGGCTACAAATGAAAAGGGTTCAATTTGAGTGAGAGTATTTCACTAACCCATACAAAGATATGAAATCTCATGAAGGTGTGGGTACTTTACTCCCTCTTAAGGGACGAAACTCGATGTCAAG
This sequence comes from Durio zibethinus, assembly GCF_047325235.1. Classification (NCBI taxonomy): domain Eukaryota; kingdom Viridiplantae; phylum Streptophyta; class Magnoliopsida; order Malvales; family Malvaceae; genus Durio; species Durio zibethinus. Next base: position 13,141,956 of record NC_143185.1, read on the forward strand.
CTCATGTTATGCATTTGCAAGTAACTGACAGATATGATTAAAAAAGATAATTAAATAAAACATAGACAAGAAGAAAAATTCTTAAGTTTATTAAATTAGGTGTGAATAACATAAATTATTTACTGGCTTGATTCTCGGCTGTCCCCATTAAAGTCACAAAACTATCATAATGTCTATATCCGTAGACTTATTGCTAGACATTGATTTAAAGAGTTGTCACCAATCTTTTTTATTTATGTGTGATTGGCCACCTAAAAGAATCCATCTCATTTTTAAGAGAAATCTCAAGTTTGAGTTAGGTTTCTTTAAATGATAAATTCTAGTTTACGAAACCAGATTTAGGTTCGAGAGTACGATTACACATGAAGAAGGTTATAGCACCCTCACAACGCCCATCCAAAAAATGATACTTGTTTTATTGCAAGTTATCCAAGCCTTAAAATACCTTTGTAATTTTACCAAATAATGTAATTATTGAAAATTGATCTTAAAATTACTCCAATAGTTTGATAGCAATTTAAGATAATTTTCTCACATCAAGAGTATTCATGAAAACTAGTGTTTGACTCTGAAAAAGTTTCGTGATCAGATTCATTAATGTATTTTTCAAGAAATTAATTATTTAAAAAAATCAATAAAATCCTCCAATAGTTTAATAGAATTTTATTTTGATGTATATCCTCTAATAGTTTATTAGAATTTTTATTTGAAAACATTTCTAAAAAAAGTTATTAAACATTCCAATAGTTTGATAAGATTTAACTTAAGATTTAAATCCTTAAATCATTCGGTAGGATGAAAATTTTAATTTTTTTAAAAAGAATTTATTAAATCTTTTAATTATTTGGCAGTACTTAATTCGATATTTACATCCTCTAATTATTTAGTAAGATTGAAAATTTATTTTTTTAATTGAATGAGATTCTCTAATAATTTAGTAAGATTCATAATAAAAAATATATATATTTTAAAAATCTATAAAAATCTTTCAATAATTTGATAGGATAACATGGATTAATTTTTAAAATTTATTATTATTATTTTCATATATTTTAAGATATCCATAATCAAATAAATAATACACAATAACATAAGATAAATAAAAACAAAAAAATGTACTAATTATTAGACCAAATCCAAGTTGAGGTCTAAAACCAATTGAGCTTGTAATGGCCTAAGTTGAATTTTGATCGGGCTTAAAATGATGGGCTGGCTAATTGGGCTGACTACTAGGTCTTCAAATCTGGTGCGTTGGCTAAGAGCCAATAGTGGGCCGAGTCTTCAAGATGCAATTCTTTTAGTATAAAAAAGCACTGTTCTTTTTGGTCTCCAAAATCAGCTTCTTTCGCCTCATCCTTCCTCGTCTTTATCAAGCTTATCGTCTTTCAAACTCAACCAAAATATCAATAGGCTAACCCAAAAATTGGCGTTTGCCACTGCAAAGTCATCCACTGTTCACCGCTGCTTCTTTGCCATGCGACCAGCGCCGATGACTGTTTTTCACCTTTACCAGTCACTAACCGAACACAAGCAGCAACCCCTTAAAATCTTCACATCCTCTCCTCTTTCAATTGACCAAACTTCAAACACCAAAAGATTTTTTTCCCAAATCCTTTTAGCTCTGTCGATTTTTTTACGTGGAACCTTCTATTGGAATTTGCCTTAGGGACTATTTGTGTCTATTTACTGAATGTTTGTGATGATTGCTTGCTTGATTTTTGTGTCTTGTTGGCCAATTCTTTACTGCCTAATTCTTTATCCTGCCTGATTTTCTCTTTGCCTGCGTTGTTTGTTAATTGAAGCTTTTGCTTACTATGTGATTACGTGTTAAAGCTATCTGTTTAATTATGATTGTTGAACTGGACTTTTTATTGCTTCTAAAAATCTGTTGCTGGCTGTGTGTTTTGGGGATGAAATCTGGGTTTTTCATCTTATGGAAGGCTAATCACTGAAGTAGAGTTTTGACTTGATTCTCTCTCTCTGTTTGTTTCTGTATTATGAATATGTGAGATTAACTATTGATTCCTTGTTTCTTTTTTGTGTGCTTGATTGAACTACTGTTGATTACTGATAAACTGAGTCAATTGTTGATTGTTCTTTAATGTCTTTCTTTGGACAAAAATCTCACCAAAATTAAACCCGAAACCCCTTCATGTTTGTGAATTGTTCTTCTAACTGTTAATTGAAACTTTAGCTTTGTTTAGAATTCTAGGTCTGTGGGTTTCTGTGGACTTTGGCTTTGAATTGCTAATGCCGAACTGTCTTAATTGCTTCCCTAGTCTGTTAAAAACTTTACCTGAAACTGCCTCTTTTGATAATTCATAAACTTTGCCCAACTTTTTTCTTCAATGACCTCTGAATTGATTGTGAAGTGAATTACTATGAAGCCCCTCTGCTTGCTTCTGTATTTGCGGATTTCGAGTTTACTAGGAATTGAGTGTGTTTTCTAGGTTTTGGTTTCCTTGCTGATCCGTGTTGTTGATTTTGATTGCTTGGTTCTTTGCTCTGGACTTGTTGCTTTCGATTATTATCCATATATAGAGATTCAATCCCTTTCAATTTGGAAAAAAAATTCAACCAAATCTATGATTTGATTGTGATATGATTTTATGCATGCTTCCTTTCTCATGAAGATTGGGATAAAAAAATCCCCAAAATCATTCAATTATTAAATTCAATAATCTACCATTGATTTTCCATGGAAAGAATCCCATGATTTTCAATCTTTCCGTTTCTTTCAGTTTTTCTACTTCTTTTATTTTTTTATAACTTTGACCTTTGACTTTAACCTCTAATAAAAATAAAAATTAGAATTAAAATAATAAAATCAAAATTAAAATCAAATTAAGATTATCTTATTGGGCCCAAAATTCATTTCATATTAAGGTCTAATTTATGATCGAAGCCCATTTTGATCTTAAAAAAATTTTTTGGACAAAATGAGGTATCTAAACGCTTTTTAATAATTTATGTGAGTCATTTAACAAGTTTATTTTGAATGTAAAAGATATATCAATCTTGATAATGATGGAGATTTAAGATAAAATTATTGCAAATGATTGCTCTGAAGAGTGAAGAGGTTGAAAAGTATCAAGACCATTGTGTCCTAAAAGAAAGTTAGATCAAATTGTTTTAGAGTCGAGTAGGTGATGATCAAAACATACTAGTGGTCTAAGGCACTAATTTGCATGTGGTCTCCTAAATCATCATGCAATTGACCTTGAGTTGTATATTTATACATAGACCTAGTAATTCATGTCATCATATCATGTTTCATGTTAGATATGATTTCAGACATGACACAAATAATTTTGACATGAACATGATACAAATACATTAATGATATAAATAACTTAAACACGAACGTGACAATTTTGTTATACTTGTTATACGTGACACAACACAAATAATACATTTATAATTAATTTATATCCAATTAACACAACACGATATAACACGACATGATTATATATGAATAATATGATTAGACACGATTAATTATCTAAATAATATAACACAAATAACACGATTAACACGATTATATATGAATAACACAATTAGACACGATTATTCCATTTATTTTGCAAAAAAATCCTTTAAATTAGTATTAAACAAAAAGTATTTAAAAATTAAATATTTATAATCTATTTAAATACCAAATTATTATGATAAATACAATTATTAATTTATTTTTAAAATAAATTAAAATTATTTTTATATATTTTTATGTTATGAACAGTACCGTGTCTTAAGTGTGTCATGGCTATTTGACATGAACACGACATAAATAATTTCATGTTTTAACTGTGTCAACTTGATTAAGACACAAAACACAATTATACTAAACGCATACATAATATTTTAGGTGTCATTTTCGTGTTGTGTCATCTTGTCATGTGTAAAATTGCCAAATCTACCAATTCATGTAGAAAATGGGATCTCACTTGCGTTCCATACATCCATATTGTTTCAACTATGTTCCTAACTAAAGAAAAACCCAAACATTATGTCGATCCATGCTATAACAATACCACACAAGTGAAGACATATTCCAATTTCAACGTCTTCGAGATGCAAATCAATGGAAACCTATTGAATCTTTAGAACCAATGTTACCACCAATTATAAAAAATCCATCTAGAAGACCACATAAGAATAGGAGGAAAAAAGTAGATGAAATAGTTAGAGTCAATTCAAAATTAGTCAGAGATAAGGATAACTCAATTGTAGGAAATGTGAAAAACTAAGGCGTAATGTAAGGATAGGCAAAATAGAGGTTCATGGTAATAGCAGATTAAATCTAGCTACTATTGCTAAGGATTATATCAATCAACCAAGAAATTCATCTATTGTATTACTATGTAAGGCTCTAGTCAAGTATTTCATTTGTTGTAGTAATGTGTATGGCTTTAGTCATTTGTTGTATTAATGGACCTTAAAATTTACCCTATAGCATACATAATTAATCATTTGTTGTATTAATATGTAGGGCTGTAGTCAAGTATTTCAAACAACGCAAAGTTTTATCTTTGGATCTAGTGGCTTTTTTGGATCTTATAGACTTCTTTCACCTTTTGGATCTTATGGATCACAATTACCTCTTGAACTTGGAAATATGGACAAAGGAAAGAAAAAGCTGCCTAAATCTTCAATTAATGTTCAACAAAACAAAAAAGCTACTAAGTGTCCAACAAGCCCAACTACCAATAAGGCTACATTGGAAATAGGTTTTTTTTTTGTGTTCATGACTAGTTTATAATGCAAAGTTATTTTGTTACTAGCATGTTGGAATCGTATACAAATTCTTTTGGTTGCTTAAGAGATTGTTTTTTGCGTAAAAAACTAGTTTATGGTATTGATCTAAACTCTAACATCTTGCCTGCAATTACATATTGCTGTAAATGGCTCTTCATTATTAGTAAAGTCATGTTTTTGTTCGTTAATTCTATTTTGGATTTCTTTTAATTACTTACTAGAATTACATACTAGTTTATTGCTTTGTTCATTATTTGTTTATGTTGGTATTGCAACAACCCCAATGTATTTTTCATTGGATGATTAAGACAAGATTTAAACAAAAATTTAAAATAGCCATATAATCTAAACCATTACCATTATATAATTTGATCTAAAGTTCATTTTGCCAGTAGCTGTCACTTAATCTTCTAAACTCAATTGTTGCCCTAAACCCATAATACATTACCACACCCTAATCTTAAACTAATAAGCATAATTTAGTTAGTTCCTAATCAAAGCAAAAATCAAATAACAAACTAACAACAAAATCTACAATACTTGCTCTTTTCTTCATTGGCTTTCAATTGTTTTCACCTTTCTTAATAACCCAAAGAGCACAACTTTACCATGATTACTAATAGGTCGATCATACCATTTGAAGAAATGACATATAAAAGACTACCTATAATTCTTACAACCCAGAAACCTTATTTTAAGATTGTCATTTGACTATAAGGTTTTCAAATCAATTGGCAATCCACAATGGAATAATGAAATTAGGGTTTTCCATCATAAACTCAATAATTGAAAACCTTAAATCAAGAGGGGAGGAAACAAAATTAATGGCGGTAAGGAAAGGGGAAAAAAGAATAACATGAAAGAAGCGAGAAAAATAAACATGAAAGAAAAAGTAATGGGAAAGAGCTAAAAAAACAGTTAATTTTTTGACATGAAAATTAATTTGTCTTTTTTTCTAATTTGTAAAGCCAGGTCATACAACCGTTACTATTTAATGTCCCAGTGACTAAAAAATATTAATTTAAACGTTAGTGACCAAAACAATATATATATATATATATATATATATATTAGTAACCATTTTGAAAAGACCTAAAAAGTTAAGTGACTATTGAAGTATTTTACCCTATACTAAAATTATCCCTTATATGATAGTTTTTTCTTACACTTGTCCAACTATTAAATTACTATATTGCCTATCTAATACTATAATATTTTTATTTTATTCTTTAGTTAAAATAAATAAAATTAAAATTAAAATTAAAATATCTATAATCTATAACTCTCTATTTAAAGGTATCACAAAAAGGTTAGAGAGTGACACCCATCTAGCATTGTAAAATGATTATTTTATCCTTTTCAATATTATAAACTAACTATTTTATTCTTTAATCAAAATAATATAATTAAAATGTTAATAATAAAAAATTAAAAATGTATTAAAAGAATTTCTAAGGGATTATATTTTGACACCTTTTTAATGTTGTTAAATAATCATTTTGCCCTCTCTAATATTATAAATGACCATTTTACTTCAAAATATAATTTCTTTGGAAATTCTTGTAATATATTTTTAATTTTTTTATTATTAACATTTTAATTATATTAATTTTATTAAAAGGTAAAATAATTTGTTTATAATGTTTAAAAGGATAAAATGATCATTTTACAATACTAGACAAGTGTCACACTAACTCCTTTGCGAATTCTTTTCATAGAAAGTTATAGATATTTTAATTTATTTTTATTTCAACTAAAGAATAAAATAATAATGTTATAATATTAAAAATGGTAAAATGGTAATTTAAAAAAATTATCTGGCAATGTAGTGCAAGGGTAAATAGTAGTATTATTAAAAAAGGACCACAGGGCCAAGGCTAATAAAAGAAATAAGTTATAGGGGTTATATGATAAACTAAATAATTTTTTATGAAATTTTAAATACAAGAAAAAATATAACCATAATTAATTATTATACTTATATCACTAAATAATTAATTAATAAATTAAAACATAATTAAACAATTAAACTTACAAACAAAAAGACTTGAACCTAAGATATTAGAGTTTTGGTACCTTCTTTTTACCACTACATACATCAAGGTTTCATTGGCTAAACTAAATAAATTTATTACTAAAAATAATTAGTAAATTAAAATTTTAAGTATTGAATTTATTATATAAAAATTGTTTGATATGCTACTGAAAATTAAATGTTTAATAAAATTTTTATTAACTTTTATAAAAATAGAGTGATGATTTTATAGTTATTTTTAATTAGTGAAAGTTAAAAAAAGTAAGATTTAATGATTACAAGAAAACATATGAGAAAGAATAAATGATTACAAGAAATAAAAAAGAAATTAAGGCAATTAGATAACATTTTTTCTTAAAAAAAATTGACTTAGCTAAAACTTTCTAAGCATTCGTCTCTATAAAAAACAAACTTAGCATTTTCAACACTTATTCATTAAAAATCTTCCATTAAGTGGTTTCTAAAAATAGATTATCAAATACATTGAAAATATAAAATTAATAAAAATTTTAATGATTTGAATATTTTTGATGATTTATCAAACACACCCTTCATTTAAGGAATTAGGAATCATTGGATAGGTATTGAAATTAATTCTAATAAAATTAAAAATAGCGATAATCATGAAATTAATTACTGTAACAATAAAATTAAATATTATAACGGTGAGATTAAAATCAATAATAGAATATTTCTTTGGATTGTGTTTAAATACAAATATAACAGTGATGATAAGGTAAAGTATAATGAGAAATGAAAATAAATAGTAAGAATATTATATTAAAAATTATATATAATGAATTTTATAATATATATTTTATATTTTGAAATTAATAAATAATTAAAAATTACTAAAATTTCTAGTTTATATTTTATTTTTTATGTTTGTATTTATGTACTTATAATGTTGTAACTATTTATTATATATAATTAATTATATAGAAAAGGCTAAAATATGAAAAAAGCCTTGCAGTATTTAAAACAATCTAACTAAGCCCTTACGCTATTATTAAATCTAAATAACCTCGTCAATCCGCTTAAATTAATGACATATTAGCATATTTTGGCACGAGTGAACAATGGTTTAGCAAAACAAACAATATACTATAATATAAAAATATTATAAAATAACTATATTTATTACAATGTGTTGGATTCAATCCCGATACTCTCTCTCATTGTCTCGTCTCCCGTCTTTCATTTTCTGATTTCATCTTGCATTCTTATATTTTCTACATTTTTCCTCTATGTTAATCCGTTATTCAATGTCTTTCCCTTTTTTTTTTTCTGAATTATTATCTGTTTTTTGGTTGCTCAAGTTGGCTGCTGTCATCAAAGCTAAGGGCAAACTACATTTTCCTTCACTACTACGTTCCATCTCTCTTCCTATTTCCCTGTCATAAAATAAAAGAAAACACGTTTTTGTTTCCTTCATCTTTTCATTCTACCAAATACAACGTAAAAACTTATCAAAAAAATAATGACCATGTGAAAAAGGCCAATAGGAATACATTCTTAACGGTTGGACAAAACAGCTATAGCCTATAGTTCAAAATCCAGCCAAATTCCAAACAATCAGTGTAATAAACTCGCTATAGAAATCTAAAACTTTGAAAATTTTTAAGAGAATAAGGTCCGTCTGTTTCATAGAAGTTGATTTTCAGAAAATATTTTTTGAAAAATATTTATATTTTTTTAAAAAATAGAGATATTTTATTATTTAAATGAGTTAATGAAAAATATTTTTTATTATTTGGTTTTTTAAAAAATCTCTTTTTTAAATAATATTGATATAATTATTAAAATATTAAAAACGATTTATTGTAAAGTATATTAAGATTATTTATTATTAAAATTATTAATATTAAAAAAATTATATTTTAATAATAATATTTTATATTAAAATATTATATTAATATAAAAAATACTTAAAATAAAACTATTTGTTATTCTTTATATTAATATTTTGAAATATTTAACATAATATTACTATTCTTAAAATATTATTTTTATTAATATTAAAATAGTAATATTTATTATTAAAAAATATATATTTTATATTGAAAATATCTATTATTGAATTATAACAAAAATCTTTTTTATTTATATTTATTAATAAAATAATAATATAAATTCCTTAATAAATAAACTATAAAATTATATATTTTAAACTAAAAAATAATAAGAAATTATTAAAAGTATTCAAATTAAGAAAATAATATTATTATCTTATTTAACATTAATCATTAAAATAATAAAAATATCATGATATATGTTATTATTTATTATTAAAATAATAATATAATAAATTTATTATTGAAATATTAAAAATATTTATGTTTAATAATATACAAAATAAAAATATTTAAAATTGAAATATCAAAAGAGTTTTAATTTTAATATTTTAATTATAATTAAATAAAATATTAATAATATTTTAAATCAAATCAAATTAAATTCGAACTTGATATATTATATTCAAAATCTTGAGCAAAATTATTCAAATATTTAAAATTAAAATATTAAAATATTAATATTTTAATTTTTTAAGTAAAATTAAATAAAAATATTATTTATTAATATAATACTATTTTAGATCAAGATCAAATTAAATTTGAGTTTAAAAGAATTATGTATAAAGTTAGACTTAAGTAAAATTATACTCAAATATATTAATAAATAATTTTACCAATAAACAATTTTTTTCGAAAATTATCTTCCCCTTTTGAAAATAAGATAATTTTCAAAAAAAAAAAAAACCTTATTTTCAATTGACTAATAAGTTATTTTTCGTTGACCAATCAATTTTTTTTCAAACATACACTTGAAAATATAAAAATTATTTTTTTAATGCCATTTTCTGAACGTAACCAATAATAAAATGTAACATTTATTTCATACTCGTAACAATAATAAAATGGAAGCTCAAATCTGCAGCAGACAACCAATCAGTTGCCGAATGGTTGTTATATCTTTCTCAAAGACCTGAGATTTAGGGTTCAGATTTCCTGTTTTTACTTAGATGTCCTTGGTGATAATACGTCATATTATTTTGCACTTGAAAAAGTAAGGCAACCACTATTTAAGATTGTAAGTTGGGACTGGGAATCAAATACTTGACCACAATCAGAGAGCTAAATAGCAAGTTGGACTGGGAATCAAACACTGGTACAACTAGCGGTTTGGTGGTACCAAATATTACAACTATAAATCTAACAACTACAAAAATTCAAAATAAATTCCTAGATAGTAACACACATTACTTAAGAACTAACTAAACCTAGTTCACATGACTTCAGATGCTACAATTTGGTACTTATTTCTAATTATTCAATCATTATTTCCATCTATCATCGCTTTAAAAACAAAGATGATAAATAGTTGTTGCCACACGTAACTGACCTGTGGGCTAACGGAAACAGGATACAACAGCATTCATGAATGTTTCCGTAAGATAAATACCTTTCAAAGTTAAAGGAAAAGGGCTCTGGAATTGACAAAGAACTTTCCCTTGGAGCTTTAATGAAGATCTGTCATCTTATTGAGGAATCAGTGCTGTCATGACCAGAAACATGCAAGTCAGCAAGGTCTGCACTAATAGAGAGCTTAAGCCATCTTCTTTTCTCAACGTACTTGAGACCAGGCTGCATTACAAGGCCAATCACAACAGCAACAAGGCTAACCAGTGCAACTTTGAGTGAAGAAAGAGCCAAGGCAACACAAATCAATATGGTTGGAGGAACGCACATAAGAACAGACCCAACCGTTCAAACAGGTATTTTGTAAGGTCGCGATGCAGCTGGATATTTCATCCTTAACCTCACAAACGCTATGAACTCCAAAATCATCCCAAAAAAGTATAAGAAGTTCTCCGATGCTACAATCTCTTGAAAGCTCAACCATGATAACAACATAACACCAGAAGCTGAAAATAAAATCCCAATTAGAGGAGTTCCATACCTAGATCTATTGCCAAAGAACTCTGGTAGCGTGCCACGCTCTGCCATTCCCAGAAGTTGGAAAGAGTCACTACTCATCTCAGCCACAAACATCCCCATATTTGACATCGCTGCAGCTGCTTGGATCCACCATCTCAACCAAACTCCACCTAGCATTTTAGCAATGTCTGAGAAATAACCATCAGTCCACAACTCACAATCAAGGGGAATAGCCCCAGTACCAACCAAAAGTGGAAAGAAATACCCAAGAACCACCAAGATCAAAGCATAAAACAAGGCTTTTGGGAGAGTTTTCTTTGGGTTCTCTACCTCTCCAGCGAGTGTACTAATTGAGTCCCAATAGTTTAGATTCCAAAAGAGTGTGTTCAAATATAAATTCCAATCCACATCATGCATATTTATCACAAACCATCTAGAAGGCTTTATTTTTGGGATTGACACAAGCCCCATGACCACAAAAGGAAGGATTGAGAAAACCCCAAGAAGAACAGCAAGCCATCCCACAATAGTTCATATAAGTGAGCACTAAAGTCAGAGCTAACACAGCTATGATTCTTGGTAAACCACCTCCTAAAGCAGGGATTGCTGACTTTAAATAGTCAAGAAACAAAACAGGATACAAAGCATTATCAATGACCCCTCGGGACCTAATGCAGATGCAACCCAAACAACATAACCACCATTTTCAGGGAACACGGTACCCATCTCAGCAGTAATTAATGCCTCAGGAATACTCCAGATGAATGGAAACACCAAAAACCCAAGAAGAGCAAGAAATGGTCCAGCAGCTTGGACACTGTCCTCAACACCAAATGGACCTCCGGAAACCTCATAGAAGATCAGGAAAATAAGTGGTAACACCGAAACTTTCTTGAAGTTATCTATCCTGGGAGTTTGCTCTTCACCAATTTTAATGTATTCAGCACTATCATACTGCCCCATCGTAACAGAAACTAGCCTGCTTGTTGTGTGGATCAATTTCTGCATGAGAATCAAGTTCTCATCAAAATAGCAACTTGGTTTCCTTTGTCTTTACTTCAAAAGCAGAAAGAGAAAAATCAAAGAAAATATGAAAAGAGTATGCTTCAGGCAAATCCATCAAGAATGGTGAAAGTAAATGCATGGTTTTCGAGCATTCTCAAAGTAGATAAAATGTCAAAATATAAAATTACTTCACGATAGCCAAAGCTCAATCGCATATTGCAATATGGAACAAAAGCACTTCAATTTGAGATGGGTCACCAGCAAATTTGATGAAGCACAAAATTCAATCCAAAAAAAAAAAAAAACATAAACCATGTGTTGAGATACTTATAACCCTGAAACTCACAGTTTAAAACACAGAGCATGGAGTTGCCTTTCCAACAAAAATACATATAACTTTCTTTGAATTTTCTAATTGGATTACAAGAAGTGGATTACAAGAAATGGTTTATAAAGACAGGATTTCTAAACCTAATAAAGAAAAAGAGAGATCAGTTACTCAAGTAAGCTACCGATGTTCCTCTTCTCTTAGGTGCGTGCACCTAAAGACCTTAGCTTTTACTTTTTCACTATCACTTGAGTGAAAAGTAATATGATGAAAAAACATATTTGAGGAATAACACTTAAAGCTCTTACTTTCTTAGATTAAAAAAAAATGTATGATTATACTCTTCGTTAAAAAACCAATCATATTGTGATTGTTGTTACATTTTAGTGATTTGCATATTTATAACCGATTATCTCGAGTTTGCTTTCTAACGCTTATTATCACTTTATTGCAACTTTTGAGGAGTCAAAAAGCAAATAACATAATAAAAGCAAGTAGCAAAGAAACAGAAAGCAGCGTGATAACCGCTGGAACCAGGCAGTGCAGATGCAGGCAGATTACCTCGTCCTTTGAACTCTGATGTTGGTTATCAATAATAGTCTGTGATACCGAAGCAGGCTGATTCTGCGGAGTTATGCAGCCACAAGTTGGTTGACCCGAAGCTTGAGGGTCATCGGAAACTTCCCTAATAGCTGCCATACCAAGATCAGAGCGAAGTCACTAGATTAAAGATAACAAATAAAGAAACAAAAATTGGTGTTTAATTTGATGGACTAGAGATACCAAACCGAACAAAAGTGGTATAATAAAGATATTTTGACAATTATTGTTAATTGGTTTCCAAAAGGGTTTCTTTATCTAAAATTTTGGTTAGTTTCTGCAAATGGCAAAAGCAAATAACAAATGCATGAAGGCGACATAAAGGGTTTCGATGATAATTGAGGAACAAGACAATTTCTCTCACATTAACAGCATGCGGACACAAAATAGACAAATGAAATATATGAAAAAAAAAGAGAGAGAGAGAAATTGTGCAAAAAATAGAAAGAAAAAGAAGAGAGAAATATTATTATTATTATTATTATTATTATATCTGAGCTGAGCAAACCTTTCACTTGGATTATTATTATTATTACTACTACTGCTCGATGGGTGGGAGTATGTCCTCCCAGTTATTTGTCTGCTTTATTCTTCTTTTTTGTTTCTTTTTTTTTTCGTTCTTGGAAATTGCACTTTGATTCTCTTATTTGATTGTTATTACTGCAATGTCATCGTTATGATATTGTTATATTCTAACAAAAGAGAAATTCTATTACACCCCATTATTTACCCTTTATTATGGGTGAGAAAAAAAAATAAAAAAAATTTAAAATTTTTTTGAAATTATAATATTTGATTTAGACTGAATCATATTTTTTATTTGGTTTAAATCAAATTTAGATATTAAATATATATATTAAATTTAGATCGAGAGGTGAAATGAAAAATCAAACTGAACCAAATTATATATATTTTTTAATTTTTATATATTTTAAATTTTTATAAAATAAAAATAATAATTTTATATCAAAATTTACTTAAATATATTAAAATTTTATATTAAAATAATATATAAAAAATTAAAAAATTAAAATCGATAAACCGAACTAATAAAATTTGATTTGATTCGATTTGGATTGAATAAAAGTTCAGTTCAAATTTAGATTGAATTTTAAATTTTTATAATATTATATAATATCTGAAAAAATCAAATCGAATTCGATCCAAACCAAACAATTATCATCCTTACCCATTACTAAATATACCCTACATTCAAAATTAGAATTCTTATTTATTCTAAATACACTGATCCAACAAATTCACATATCTTTTCATACCTTTAAACCATTCTTCTTTCTTCTTTCTTCATTCTTTCACTCTCAATTCAAAATTAATTCAAAATTAACAGTAAATCCATCAAATTAATCCAAAAATCATAAGTTTTTTTAGTCTTCCACTGATTATAGGTAAGATTTCAAGGTTTTTATTTCGATTGATTTGGTTTAAATCATAAGAAAATAGCGTAGGGTTTACGAATTATTTCCTTGAATTATCAAATTCTCGAAATTCCATTTTCGAAAAACCTTCAAAGCTTTTGGAAATGCATAACCGATAGCCTTAAAGGCTTTTAAAAAAAAATTTAAAAATTTTAACTCGATCATCGAAATTGATATTTCCCTATTCTCGAGAAACCTAATAAAAATTTAAAAATTTTGACTTAATCCTCAGAATTGATATTTCTTTGTTTATCTTTTGTTTTTGTCAATAACGAAAGTTTTTTTTTTCTGTTGATAATGAATTTAGGGTTTGCTAAATATATTCCATAAGCTTAATGAGTTTTTTTATAGATATGGCTTGTACACAATGGGGAGGTATTCCTAAAAAAGGTATAGGTACTGGAGTTGATCATGATTCAAGTTGGAGGTGTCCGACTGCCTCCGAAAGGGGATACTAAGTGAGGGATGGTGAGCCAAAGTACCATACAATAGATGACATCCCTCGCGTTGAGCCTTCCACACATTATGAGGAAGCTATCGAACCTACCACACATAAGTATAATGATAGGGATATAGATGACAGTATAGAGTAGGTGGAATAATTTCTTGGAAGTCCGATTGAAACATCTATTCTTTTGAATTTCGAATCTCATGTGGCATTACAAATATGAAATGACCAGGCAGTCACTTGATTCATATAATACGAATTGTGTTTGTTTATGTTTTTAAAGTGAATTGGTTGATTGTTGTTGTTGATGTTATTGTTTATGTTGTTGATATTGGTAATGTTGTTAATGATCTTATTTTTGTTGTTGTTGTTATTGTTACAGGAGTGAGATAGAGTGAAATCCATTAATCATGAGTCGAAGTTACAACAATGGCATCTAGACAATACACCATTCGTATCTGAGCCAATGTTGTCCAATCGAGGTTGAATTCACTCATCGACTGCACTTATCGTATGATCAAAACACAATAATGTTGGTTTTTGTTGAGAAGTGGCAACCTGAGATGAACACCTTTCATATGTTGTTAGGAGAGATAACCATCACACTAGTTTATATGTTCACCATTCTACACATACTGATCACCAGGACCATCGTTTCAATAAATTATTTATCGATAAATAAGGTGAACACACTACGGGTGTAATTACTTGGAGTTTCTACATTTGTAGATACAATAGAGACTATTCAGGCTTGAAAACTCATTGTTCAACTGTAATAGCTGTAGGATACTTTTAAAGATGTTACCAATGCATCAGATGTTGATACAATAGTTTGTGCATCTAAGGGTTTTCCATTCCATCTACTAAGGTGTACGTTATTTGTTGACAAGATCGTGACAAGAGTATTAATAGCGTATTTAACCCTAGTGATCGGCATCACTGTCATGGGTAGATGTACTTGAGGTACTGCTTACATCACATACTTGTATAAATAGCTTGGCCTTACGAGCAAAGTGAATGTGCATAAAATCATTGGTTATCTGACACTTTTCTATGTACGTATTTATAATTAGTTCAAAAATATTATAATTATTTGATATATTTATTATTTCATATATGTCTTTATGTGATTAAATATTACTTATGTATTTTATACAAGTGTGGATTTATGAACATTTTTCATCATTGAGCCCAGTAGCCATATTGACATATACAGATGATCTACCACATGTTTGACGATGGAAGCCTCGTACTTATGCTAATACATTACAAGCTTTAAGGGAGTGCATAGTTTTATTAATAGTATCTGACATGTACTAGGAACCCTACGTCAATTGATGGGATGAGCATCCTTTGTATGATGTTGCATTTTTTACTAGATGTATCAAGTGCAGGGCAATCGTAGAGCTGTATCATTTGAAAAAGGTTCCACAATAATTTAGATTTGTACAAACTATTCCTTTGACCCCATTGGTTTCGTCTTTTGCTAATAAAAGATCATTGTCCAACTCGTACAATGTTGCATATAACTTCTTGCACTAGTATTGAGAGAGATAAGATATACATAATGTACCAGTTGAGCGTCAAAACTAGAGATGTCGGAGACCAAAAAATGTTCATCCAACTATGATGCCTAGTTCATAACAATTTCACATTGTTAAATTCAAAATTCAAAACATAGATCTAGATTTCAAGCTCAACCAGCAGACACTACACTTACCAGTAATTCTATAAGTTAAAAATTTTATCATTTTATGGTTTTTGATGACTATATTAATTATTATTATATGTTATCAATACTAACAAACTTATTATTAGCCTTGAATTGATCCATATTTTAAAATGACAAAACATTAAGCTAAATAAGCTTGATTGTGATTTTACAAAAAGAATATTTAGTACATTGTTCTTATGTTCTTATAGTTTTATCATCATTGTACTAAATACATAATTTGTTTATCAAAATGATTGTTGATATGCTAAAGTTTAGAAAACTTGGAAGAATATTTAGAACTCAAAATGAAAATTATTTTTAGTGTTTTTATCAAGTGAAAAATTGATTTAGAACTTAAACAAACTTTTTTCCATGATTTAAAAATGATTTGTACAAAAATGGAAGGAAAGGATCAATCCTCTAAGGGACAAGATTGATCCCCTAGTGTAATGCATCAACTAAGTTGTCACCCAAAAAGCTTCCAAATTGAAAATTTAGTAAAACTAATCGATCCTTTAGCTCATAGGATCTATTGGTCAAGGTTTGAATAAATAGGATCGATCCCTTTAGTAAAGGGATTGATTGATTTTTATTATAAAAGCAAACTTAGGTTCAAAAAGAAAAAAAGGGATTGATCACCCTATGTAGGGGATCGACCACCCCTTAGACAAGATCGATCCCCTACATGAAGATATTGATTAGGTGGTTGTTTTAAAGCGTGAAATTGACCTCCTTATGCATGAAACAATCGATCCCATCTTGCCTAACCAAGCCCCAATGGCTATTTTGTTTAAAATTTTATAGATTTTCAAAGGGGCAATAACTACAAACAGTTAGTTCCTCAATTACTTTATGTATTGGGTATTCCAATTCCAACACACCAAGAAGGTAGAAGAATCAAGAAAACAAGCACCAACAAGCTATAAGTCCTTACCTCTTAAAGAAACCAAGAGTTATAGAGCTAAAATTTTGCATCTTTATATTTATTATATCCAAGCCATTTTAATTTGTTGTATTCATTCATCAATATCCTTGTATGTCATTAGGCAAACACTTACTTTAGAGAGGTTTTTTTTTTTTTTTTGTTTGCAAAAATCATTTAGGTTAATCTTGTAAGCAAAATGTAAGGTATCCTTTTGATTTTATAAGGGTAGAAGTTATTATCTAAGCCTTAAGAAAAAGATAGAGATTTAGTACAAGATAAGTTTGTGTTTTATAAGAGTTTTCTTCAATATAGTAGATTGAAGCCTTGGTGTAGACAATCAAGAAAAAAAGATGTAGGTGCCTTGTGGATAAGGACCAAACATTTATAAATCTTGTATTTGATTTCTCTATCCTTATCTTTTTAACTTTGCTTTTATTATTGCTTATATTTGTGATTCAAGGCTCATTAATTGTTGTTATTTACATCATATTTTCATTAAAGAGCATATTATTTTAATTTCTCATTTAATTATTTTGAAATCATTGTTTGGGAAGAAATTTGAAAAAATCTAATTCATTCCTCATCTTGGATCTCTGTTTCATCTAAAAAGCTAACACTTATTAATATTTTGTAATGAAACTCGATAGCTTTATCTATTGCTGAGCATGTACTGTCCAGCAAATTAGATTAGAGTATTAATGTATGGAGATATGTAATTATCAAAGTACATACTTTATTGTCTAGGTCACAAACTATAGTAGGCAATAGCAATCAGTCTAAACCAACAATATTATATCAGACATCAACTCTTGCTTCATCATTTCATGCATTCAGACTGCCTAAACCATCTAGGCTACCAATGTCCACTCCATCCCAAGTCCCATTAACACCGACATCAACACCTACTAACCCAATTATGCTTACTCTATCTCTAACCTATCAACATCGGCACCTTTCAGCCTAATCGTGCTTGTGTTATCCTCACCACCACCAGCAGTGACAACAACATCATCTTACTAGTGAGCTTTCTCCCTCTTACAAAGATGACAGTATTGGCTCTATCAGAGAGTTCCATACAGACAACAGAGTTCACTCATCCACTATATGTATAGTTTTTAATCAAGAGGCCTAGAGATAAGGATTGGTGTATTGATACTATATACTGATACTTTATGTCATTTTTTTATTTAGTTTAGAATGTTTATAAGCATCATTATAATTATTATATTTATAAAATATTCATTAGATTACCTGATCAATATGATAGTTCTCATTATATAACATGTCCAATATAACAATCGTCCATTAGATAAATTGTTCAATTTATAAACCTTAAACATTAATTTAAACTAATAACATATACATTAATCTGATAAATAAGTATTGCAAAAAATAATAAATCAATATCTATTGTTTTTTGAATGGCCATAATAGAATGTGTACTAAACAACAACTTGAAATCTTCAATGCGGGCACATATAGAATCTCCTACCCTCGAGCACAATTATAGCGAATCCTATATCAGTTGCATGCAATAGGGGGTATTGGTGAGAATGGCTTTATAAACACCTACATAAAATAGGAACAATAAGTATAAAAAGAAAATGACAACACTAATTAACAGTACCTATACAAAATGACAATCATTAATAAATCCAATCATAATTACCCTATGTTCCAATGGTGCATGTGGTATAGATCTAATAAAGAGATATGTCAAGCACTGTCTCAAACTAATATGGACTACCATAATGTTATATCGTAAGGTAATCCAATAACTCATATAAAGTAAAATCATCCACTTATTATATGAGGTAGAAGTATCAAAATACGATAAGATTTGTAATAATTTCTCAACACATTTCATGGATCCATACAAAGTCACATAATAGCTTCAAAACCAATTAATCTCTTCAATTAAATCTTGTTGCACCTACACCTAACCATCTAATCCCAATCCAAGTAACCTAGCAATAAGACGAAAACCATAATGTTGATCTGCCTCAACATCAATGATTCTTTGTATATATGGATGTAACTCCATTGGTAAACTATCTAAAATCATATTTTTGTTTACCATGAAAACAATGAATAGAAAGTTTAGCAATTTGTGTTGTCAGTTTCACTAAGTTTGCAATAGTTGGTGGTGATATACCATGCTAAACTGATAATACAATATCCTAGTGTGACGTGTAGAGTTATATGCTTTTATAGTTTTGTGACCTTTTGGCTTAGCCATCTATAATGGTGGAATCAAGGTAGTTGTTAATGAATCACCAAGTTACCACAACTTTCTTTTCATGGCCAATTTACTAAAATAGTCACATTATTTGAAGAGTTTTATGATTAGATCAACCGTAGACCAGATGGTCAACTATTCAAATATTTTATGATCTTGGATCTTTATTAAATTTAACTTTTTCCAATGCGAATGTACTTCAGATAAAGAAATTGGACTTCCTACCCTTTTATGTCTATAATTTCACGAGTATAAGATAATCTATGCATGCTTTTGATCACACAACCACAAGCACTTGCATCAATCCTAACATGATTAGATCGCTTGACCTTTATCAATATCATATTCAGTATGCTCTTATATACCAAACATTGCAACTCTTTAAACAATAAAGGCTTGAAATTATGCTCGACAATCGTAAGACTTTGCTTAAATGAAGCCTTGATCTTTGAATGTTGGAGCTCAATTAGTGCATTGATTACCTTCCATGATGATTTGAAATTCCCTTGAGATGATTGAAGATGCCATTTTAATTTTGTATGTGCACTCTTGACCTTAAACGAATTAATAAAAGTTTATTAATGATTTGTTATGAAACCTTAAAAACCATAAATTATTTTATCAATGCAACATAAATCATACCTATTTATTATAACATTACCAAAATGCATTACTTTATTCATCCAAGTAGCAATAAATTTGTCTTTATATTTTGCTAACCACTATTCTTTCACACATTTTATTACACCTAAGTAAGTTTGGTAATTAATTTCTAATGAGCTTAAATGCTTTTCATACTCATCATCAGTAAATTACTACACAAGTACACTCTAATCAGACATGACTGCCTTTCATTTCTCTTTTTGCTAAAAAAACTTCTTACAATTTGCAAGCACATTTCTTGAGATATGCAATCTACATAGAAGATTGATTGTGCTTAGAAACAATACCTTTATGGCATTCATCAGTGCCAAGTATCTATCAATAACAATGATAGTAAGAAATTTACTAGCAAGCATCAAAAGTTTTAACTTATCTAGTGCCTAAATGTAATTCTCAGAATGCTCGACCTCTATGTACACAAATGCAATAGAAAATGTCATCTTAGTGGAAGTCACACCAACAATTTCAAGAAATGTCATATAGTACCAGTTCATTTTATGAGTGCAATCCATAATCAAGATATTTAGGAAGGTTTAAATTAACTCTACACTAGTATGATGAGCCCAAAATAGATTTTTCACATAATCACTTGACTCATCAGTTCAATGCCTCTCTATGTACTTAAAATCAGTCAACTTATTCATGAGTTGTTGCATTTATGATTTACTAGCTTTTTCAATATATTTGTGTCTTTGATGTTCATTGTATATTGTCTTTATAATGCTATCATTCTTCTCATCATGTTATTTTATGATTAACAGTATGTTTTTAGGTTTGACCATACAATTTGACGTATCAGCAACTATTTTTCTTTTTTTTTTAGTTAATCGACTTGTAAATGAATGTCCCTTTAATTGTATTGCTAGTAGATGATTGTGAAATCCATAGGCTACTTTCACACCCAACTCATCATTTGTTACCAACTTAATGTCCTGTAACTCGAATGGGTAACTACATTTTTTGTTCTCATTCTTGTTCTATTATGTTGCATTTCTTCTACATAGCCCTTATTCTTTCGTTATCTGAATTTTCCACTTTGTTTACATACCAATCTTATTCTAGGTTTCCTCAGGCCTCCCACATTAGAGTTTTTAATTACAATCACAAAACCTTAATCTTTTCCAACATGCCTAGCAAATGTAATCAAAGCTTCTCTACTACAAAACACATGCACAACATATTTAACTTATTACGTTTATACCAACATTCTATGCATTCCAATAACACTAAACCTTAAAAACTTAATCTTACCTTTTCCATAGTAAATGAATCTATACAATCATATCTAAATTTTCTAGTGACTAACCCTATTCTATATTCTTGAAAATTCATTTTCAAAATTACAGCATAATTTTTGAAAATAAAATTTAGAAGATATAACATATTTTTTGAAAATTTACTTTCAAAAATGGACTTTCATAAACATAAAAATTACAGGCTCGAATGGGTTGAGATATTGTTACCTCATCAAGCTAGTTTCCCCCATTATTATTTTTACATGATTTACATGATTTAGCAAAGGTTTTAAAATTTTGGTTTTAATTTCAAAGATTTAGAGTTTAATGTATGAGAAAGAATGAAGAAAGAAAAAGGAAATAAGGAAGAATATGAGAAGAAAAAGAAGAAGAAAGAGGTGGGTAAATAGGGTATAAGTAGGGTAAAATTATAATTTACTCATTAATAAAATTGACATTTTCAATATGATTATTTTTTGAAGAAAAATAGTAAGGTGTAGGGAGGAGATTTGATGGTGTGTTTAGAAATGCCTTTAACAAAAAATTGTTGTGTGATCAAATTATTCTTATGTAATAATAAATAAAAAAAAATGGAGACCAAGGAATCTATACTCCAAATTATAAATTTTGCTAATGTACTTTTTATAGTACTCAACCTTTGAGCTGCCACATGGCATTTATATTTATTTATATATATATATATATTGGCTTTTGGTTTTTTTATTTTCTTTTAAAACATTTAATAAATATTCTTAATAATTATAAAAATATTTTGCTAATGTACTTTCCATAGTACCAAACCCTTGAGTTGCCATATGGCATTTTCATACTTTTTTTTTGCTTTTTGGTTTGTTATACTTTTTGCTTTTTATTTTTTAATTTTTCTTTTAAAATATTTAATAAAATATTTTTAACAATTATAAAAATTATTTGTTAATATTATTTTTTTATGCATGAGATCCACTTATATCAAATTTTTTTAGTTTCAATTTTTTATATTTTAAACTTTTTTTAAAAAATGTTTTAAAAATTATAAACAAAAATACAGACCCTTCATCTATACAATGAATTTTGTAGAGATTTGATACCAAAGAAATGATCCACATCATCCATTTTTTTTTATTTTTTAGTTTTTTTCTCCTTTTTATTTAGGTTTTATTTGGATTCTTTTTTGGGATTTAATGCTTTGGTAAAATTAATTTTGTAAAAAAAAATAGTTGGTTATTATTACAAGATAACTCATAATCAATACTTTCAATTTTTTTATTCGATAAGTGCATTTATTTATTTTTTATGTTGGGTCAATTTTTTTTTTATTTTAAAATTGGTTAAGGGCTGCAATGGATTTAGGGTCTGATACAAAAATCTATATTCAATTGATTTTTATTTGCTTTGCTCAAATTAATATGTTTCTTAAAAATTCAAAATCGAATCGAGTCTTTTTAAATCAAATTAATTATGAATGAAAGAAGATTAAGTTATGATGTACGTATGTATGTATATATGAATTATATTAATTAATTTTCATTTATACTTTAATTTGATTTAAAACAATTATATTTATACATATATATATGTATCTATTGTATAAAAAAATTATAATTTAATTTCTTAATTTTGCAAAAAATAAAAATACTTTTATATAATCCACACATTTAATTTTGTAAAGATCGGTGAGCATTGGGGTTGTCCACCTTAAATAATTTCATTTTCTTAGTTTTTTTGTTACGATTTTTTTTATTTTTTTGTTAAATTAATTTTTTACAGAAAAGGTAATTATGACAAGTAAACCTATAAATATAAAAAATCAATTTTGTAGTCACTATAAGAAAATGGAAGATTAGTGGCAATTTTGTAGTAGCGTTTCACTTACAAATGCTACTAGCTTATGTGTTTTTGTAAAACTTAAGGCGTTTTATTATCAAAATGCCACTACATATTCAAATAGCAATGTTTTTACTTATAAACGCCACCCAAGATTTGATATTAGTGGCGTTTATCGACTAAAATGCCTTGAATAATCCTATCTAAAAAATTTGAGTGAAGTTTAAAGGCTTTTTGGCAGAAAACAACTTGAATAATCCAATTAAAAAAATTGATAGGGGATTACTGAAGGCATTTTTGATAGACAATGCCTTGAATAATCCCCTCATAAAAAAATGTATGCGATTATTGAAGGCATTTTTTGTAAAAAATGCCTTTAATAATTCCACAAAAAAATTTCACAGGATTATTGAAGGTGTTTTTAGTAAAAAAACGCCTTCAATAAATATCCTATCAAAATTTAAGGATCATACAGTTATTAACTAAAATGTGGTAGGTTTGATCCCTCCCTTTAGCATTGAATGGGTTTTTGAAGAGATTATTTATAATGGATTATTCTAGGCATTTTCTGGGTAAAAATGCCTTCACCAATCGATTTAAAAATTTTTGGAGACGGAATATTAAAGGCATTTTTGGCAGAAAAATGCCTTTAATAATCCATAGGAAAAATATGGAATGGATTTTTGAAGGCATTTTTAGCTGAAAGCACCTTCAATAATTCAATCAATAAATTTTCATGAGCAATCATTGAAACGATTTTGATCAAAAACACCTTCAATAATTCATACAAAAAAGTTGAAATGGATTTTTGAAAGCATTTTTAGCCCAAAACACCTTTAATAATCCACATAATAAATTTTTAAGTGGGATTATTGAAGGCAGTTTTGGTCAAAAATACCTTCAATAACATTTTGTTAGGGATTATTCAAGGTGTTTTCTTGCTAAAAATGCCTTCAATAACATTTTGTTTAATTATATATGTGAAGTTAGTTATAGGTTTATGCCCAGAAAATATTGGTTTATATATGTGATACTATGAATTACATTTTGGAATTTACATTATGAACATTGTTGAATTTCAATAAATTGACCACACATATGAATTTAGAACTAATAACGTTGCCATATTAATAGACTTTTCTTAAATAATTATACTCAATATATGTGTATTCATATAAAACAAATATATACCAATAATATTAAACCAATACCTCAATCTACAAACTTAAATTATCCCTTCAACATGGCATGCTAAAAACATTATAACAAATGATCCTCATATATTTACATTCAACCAACAATGTCTAACCTCAAGGTTTATCAATATATGATAATACATACTCACACCATTCTTTACGAACTTCATCTAGTTCCTCTACCGTAAAGCTTTCTTTACTTTCTCACTAAAAAAAATCAGAAGTAAATGTTAATAAATGAGAACATAATTTATCTTTTTATTTTTTTTAAAGATATAATGACTTTATGAAATTTATACTAACCTTGAATGGTGTGGTCATAAAATCATATAAAACTATCTCCCGTATAAAATGAATGACATAATATCTACATTTAGCATTTTCAGGTTGATGAGGTACCTAAAAGTTAAATTAAGTAGGTTTAGAAAATATTTACCTACACAAACTCAACTTGAAAGAATAAATTTCACATTTACTAGTAATGGCACCTATTTTTTCTTTGCCTTTTTATCGAATGTAGATATTAACCTAAATTGAAAAGAAAAAAATTACTTAATACATAAATAAAATTACTTATGAAGAAACAGAAGATATATAATATAATAACATGTAATACCTCTTTATCAAAGTTTAAATTTCGGGGTTAGGCATCGTCGTTGAATTAGCTAAATTAAGTAAGTATGGCGTTAAAGATTTGGTATCAATCACAATAAGCACCCAATGACGACTTAACAATGATATACTCAAATTAGGCATTATATCAGATTCAGGTAAGGTTGGAATAATTATTTGTATGAATATAACTTATTGTGCATTATACAAGAGCAAATAATAATTAGTCGATTTTTTCATACATTCAATCACATGATTAACATGATAAGTGACTATGCCACTCTGCTCACTAATGAAGTTGGGGTCAACGAATCTAAATTTATGGGTCAATTGTTTCACCTTGACTTCTCTATATAAGAAGCTGTACAATAACAATCAACAGTACTAGTTAGTATTACATCGTAATATAGATTAATACATATTGAGTGTGCATATTTGTATTTATAAGCTAACCTCATATAAGCAACAATATCAACAGCTGATATTTCATCCAGTTCACAAAATTCTTTAACCTCATCCACACCAATGTAAGAAAATGATGGGTTATCAAATAACCCTTCCTCAAACTCAATGGTTATGCAGTTTCCTCTGGATAAATGCTCGAGTGAATAATTAGATAACTTATCCATGGTAGCTTGAGTAATACTGAGTCCCAACATCCTGCTACAATATTTATGAAATATAAGTATTAAAATCAAATCAATAAATATAATAAACAAATCAATATTAAACTTATAAACAAAATCATACTTCATGGCTAGTAGCGGAGGTTGGGTTCCCTATCTGACTTGCTATGAAAGCTTGTCCTATATAGACTATGCTATCCGACTAGCCTACAAGCATGCTATGCTGTATTACTACCAACATGGCTTTCGAAGCAGTGAGTCTTTACTATTGTTCATTTAGGCATTGCTCCTAGTCATCAAGTCATTGCTTTGTTGCTCAATGATTGCTTCATATTGTGCATTTGTCATTTGCGGGGTTTTGGGTTGATTACTAAAAAACTTTGATGGCAACACAAATTCATCAACCCCACGAACTCGACCAAGCCTTTCTTTAGCTCTTAATGCTAAAGACAATAGATCTTCACCATATCAGGTTATCAGTTCATTGGATTTAACTTTGGTAGCATAGTCATCTTGAAAAATAATAATAAGATAGGCTGTAACAACAAATCTATACAAGCTAGTATAGAGTCATGCATACAACCACAATGCCAATCATATATGATATTAAATAAGCAGTTATACATATAATCTTTGAAGCCATTTCTTCAGTTGCTTCATTTGTAAAGAATCCATCTTTCTATAGATGTCCTTATTTTCAGACATCCCATCTAGAAACTTTGATGCCAGAGCTTGCTAATTCCTATTAAATTATCGCAATATAAAAATTAGAATGTATGAAATAAATGTTCATAAATATTCATTAATGAGTATAAAACAAGTGTGCAAATACTTACAAACTCATACTTCATATTTGTATATCCCTTTCTCAATGTCCGATGGTGATATATTTTTTTGCCTCGAATGTTCCGTTGGTTTTCTTTGATTTTCTACAAAAGAAAGAAATTGTGTCAATCACATATGAAGATATCGAATATATTGCATAAAATCTTATAAACAATTTTTTTTTTTGGTAATGGGTTTGTGTACTGAGCAATCTTTTGATAGTCGATCTTAAACAAAATTTCTCTAATCTTCAACATTTATTACATCTACATATGACATAGGTGGAACAGCTAATACATCATCTTGATCATCCAGCGATAAAATATATTAGGTTGTCAATATGCTTTTAAAGTCTCTAAATGCTTTCTTAGTAGATTGCAACACAATCTTTTTATAGTCAATTGGGATGTCGAACCATTCCTAAATAATTTAACATAATTAGTATGAACACATTGAATTTTAATTAAATGATCATTTAATAAATTTTATAAAATAGTTGAATAAACATATCACAATCGACTGCCATATACCATATTTTAGATCATCAAGAACTCATCACCAATTGGTGTACGTAATTGAAATGCCACTACGAACGATTGCTCCAATATGAGTAGCCAACTTGGTAGCTCCTTCAGACACAGGTTGCCCACTTTGATTGAAGTCAATGTGAATTTTTGTGTCACTCACTTTAATTTATTTATTTTGTTCATTTTTTTTTCTTTTTTGGCTTACAAGTGTGTCTTATGCATGTTTAATAGAAAAAGAATTATGTTGTTTGGTGTCCATAATACTTATCATTTGGATCATAATTATATAAAATACACCAAAATGATCGTCTAAATTTAACACTGTACGTAATTAAATATAACCAATACCATACTACGTACAGAAACATCGTTTAACAAACCAATTAGCATTGTATTCAGAAACACCATTCAACAAACCATTTAGTATACGATTCAGCATACCAATATCATATAATACCATTCACAAAATAATATCACACAATACAATTAAGCAAACCACAATATTTAAAGAAAACTACATAGAAATAGCATACATGTAATGAAAGGTGCTTGGACGACTATGGTTATGATGAAATGAATAAAAATATATATGCATATGTAAATAGTAAGGAATTGAAAAAAATACCTCTATTGAATAATATAAATAATACAATAAACAAAAAAAATTAAAGACACATCAGTAAACAAAGAGGTGCACGCCGTTGAGTTGTTAAAGTTCATTAGTGACGATAGAGATAAAGAAATAAAAGTCTAATAGAAACATGTTTTTGAGTTTGGTTTAGTTGATTAATGCAGCTTTTAATCATTCTTTGTACTAGTAGTTTGTGATTCTGATGTTCAAGACCATGGAATGAATATAAAAATTATAAGTGAAGGCATTTTTCTAGAAAAAAATACCTTTAATAATCCCCTTAAAATTTTAATAAGAGGTTATTGAAGGTATTTTTTTACTAAAAGACACCTTTAATAATTCCAAAAAAAAATTTCAAAAGAAATTATTAAAGGTGTTTTTCATCAAAAAATACCTTCAATAATTCTGAACAAAAATTATTGAAGGCTTTTTTAGTAGAAAACCGCCTTCACTGATATTCCCATGATAAGAATGGAGGGAATTATTTATGGCATATTATGTAAAAAAATACCTTCAATAAATTCCTTTAAAAGATTAGAGCAAATTAGTGAAGGTGGTTTTCTGGAAAAAATGCTTTCAGTAATTCCTTTAAAATTATTGAAGGCATTGTATACTAAAAGACACCTTTAATAATCCTAAACAATTTTTCAAAAAAAATTACTGATAGTGTTTTTCTTTAAAAAAATACCTTTAATAATTTTGTACAAAAATTATTGAAGGTGTATGATGCAGAAAATGCCTTCAATAAATTCTTTCAAAATATTATAACGAATTAATGAAGGCATTTTTTTGGAATAAATGCCTTCAATAACCCCCTTAAAATTTTAGTAGTATAATATTGAAGGCGTTTTCTACTAAAAGACACCTTTAATAAAGTTCACAAAATTATTGAAGCCGTATAATGGAAAAAATGCCTTCAATAAATTCTTTAAAAAATTAGAACAAATTATTGAAGGTATTTTTTGTAGAATAAATACCTTTAATAACCATCTTAAAATTTTAGTAGTGAGATATTGAAAGCGTTTTCTACTAAAAGACACCTTTAATAATCCCAAATAATTTTTAAAAGAAAATTATTGAAAGCATTTTTTCTCAAGAAACACCTTCAATAATTCTTTACAAAAAATATTGAAGGCATATAATGCAAAAAACGTCTTCAATAAATTCCTTCAAAAATTAGAACGAAATAGTAAAGGCATTTTTCTGGAATTATTTGCCTTTAATAACCATATTAAAATTTTAATAGTGGAGTATTGAAAGCGTTTCTACTAGAAGATGCCTTTAATAATTCTAAACAATTTTCAAAAAACATTACTGAAGGCATTTTTTTTTTCAAGAAACACCTTTAATAATTCTCTATAAAAATTATTAAAGGCGTATACTACAAAAAACTCATTCAATAAATTCTTTTAAAAATTAGAACGAATTAGTAAAGGCATTTTTCTAGAATAAATGCCTTCAATAACCATCTTAAAATTTTAGTAGTAGAATATTAAATGTGTTTTCTACTAGAAGACAACTTTAGTAATCCCAAACAATTTTTAAAAGAAAATTATTAAATGCATTTTTTCTCAAGAAATGCCTTCAATAATTCTCTATAAAAATTATTAAAGGCATATAATGCAAAAAAATACCATCAATAAATTCCTTCAAAAATTAGAACAAATTAGTGAAAGCATTTTTCTAGAATAAATGCTTTCAATAACCATATTAAAATTTTAGTAGTGAAATATTATAGGCATTTTCTACTAGAAGACGCCTTCAATAATCCTAAACAATTTTTAAAAGGAAATTATTAAAGATGTTTTTTCTCAAAAAATGCCTTCAATAATTTTCTCTTAAAATTTAGAGTGAATTATTGAAGACGTTTTTAGTAAAAAACTACCTTCACTGATATTCACTGATAAAAATGGAGGGAATTATTAACGGCGTATTATGTAAAAAATGCCTTCAATAAATACACCATAAAAATTAGAAAAAATTAGTGAAATCATTTTTCGAGCATAAATGCCTTGAATAATCCCCTTAAAATTTTACTACGAGAATATTAAAAGCACCTATAATATACCCAAAAAATATTTAAGAGGAAATTATTAAAGGTGTTTTTCTTAGTAAACGCCTTTAATAATCTGGTCCAATTAAATTGTCCCCAAACTTAGTGTATCCAATCACCAATTTTAAGCCTTATCTTCATTATTCTACTATTTCTCTTTCCAGACCAATTACAATTTACTTTCTCTTTTCTTCATCTTTTATTATTTGAGCTTTGTCTTTTAGAACCCTATTTTGACTATTCATTAGTTATTTACTTTAGCTTTTACATCATTCTACTATTCCTTCAGCTTTTGCAATTCGTGAAATTCTTTTTGGTTTAAAAATTTTCTCCAAAACCCACATTTCTCAAATACCCATTTGAAACCCATCATCCATTCCTTTTCCCTTTCATTTTTTTTTTTTGGGTTTCCTTTGAACATGTTTTACTTTATTTCAACCCAAACTACAAATGCTCTAGGATACTGTCTAGGTTAGCAGTAGAGTTTTAAATGCTTAATATTAGGTAGCTGAAAAAATACTTCATAACAAAGAGGTCTGGTCTTCTGTAAGTACTGGTCTTATTATTATCTTTTGTTTAAAACATAGTAAACTTATGTGTTTTACATGTTCATTTTCATATAAATTATTTATATACATTTAGTCTGATAATGTAGCAAGTATTAAATGGATAAGTGTTGGATGCAAAAGTCAAGATTAAGTCAAAAGTATAGAGATAGAGTGAAAAATTTTCTTAATTTTGCATTTGAGAATACAAGTGAAGATAATATGATATTATGCTTATGTATGAAGTATGTTAATCTCAATTGGCAAACGCGTGAAGTTGTTTTTGAACATTTAATTTGTATTGGATTTGTCTTGGGATATGTTAATTGGTATTTTCATAAAGAGTCTGTATCATCAAGGTCTTCTACTAGACTTCTTTTAACTTCAAAAGCTCTCAACACCAACATGATCCTTTTATAGTAGATGACATTGAAGGTATGTTGCAAGATGTTTTTAACATTCATAACCAATATTTTCATAATCCATCTTCCAAAAATGATGGATTTAATTAGTCCAATGTTGAAATGAATGAATTTGATGAACTTGGGATAGGTGTAGATGACCAACAACCTAGAGGAGAAGCATCAAAGTTTTATAAGTTATTTAAGGATATGAATGAAGAACTTTATGAGGGATTGAAGCATTCAAGGTTATCTTTCTGTATTCATGTTTTTCACTTAAAGTGCTTGTATGGATGGATGGGAAACTCTCTGACTTTATTATTAAAATTTATGAAAGAAATGTTTTCTTTTGTAAAAATCCTTGAATTTTATAAGGAATCAAAAAAGGTGATCAAGGATTTGGTCTCGGATATAAGAAAATTCATAGTTGTCTTAATGATTGCATGTTATATTAGAGTGATAAAAAAAATCAAGAATCTTGTCATTTGTGGGTATTTCTTGTTAGGTAGGTAAAAACTTCGATGAAAGGTTGAATGAGGATGGTGATGAGGTCTATGTAAAAAAGAAGCCTATTAAGGTTTTATGCTATTTTCCATTAATACTAAGACTTTAACGACTTTTCATGTCTTTCAAAACTGCAGATTTAATGAAGTGACAACATGAGAAGTGGACAGATGATAAATCATTGAGATATTCTACAGATTCTTTGGCATGGAAATTATTTCATTTTAGGTTTTCAGACTTTGCATCTAATCCTCAAAATGTTATGCTTGGACTAATATCTGATGGATTCAACCTGTTTAAAATGATGAGTACTTCTTATGGTACTTGGCCAATTGTATTGATTCCTTACAATTTGCCACCATGGATTGATATGAAGCAATAGTTATTTATATTATCTATGATAATTTTTGGGTAAAAAGGTTTGGGTAATGATATAGACATCTACTTACAACCTTTTATTAAATAGTTAAAGCAATTATAGGAAGGAGTTGAGACCTATGATGTATTAAAAAAAGAGAACTTCAATATACGTGCTGCTTTATTATGGACTATCAATAATTATGTTGCTTATGCGAATTTCTCTAGTTTGAGTACAAAAGGTTGTTATGCTTGTCTATGTTGTACTGCATAAACATGTTTGAAATGGTTACCTAATGGTAAGAAGTTCTATTTTATGGGACATCGTCGATGGTTAGATGATAATCATCGATTTAGATTCTAAAAATATCTCTTTGATAGAACTGAAGAGTTGAAGAGATCGCCTTTTCCAATTAGTGGGTTTAATATCTTGTCAAAGTTAAAAGATATCAATTTCACTTATGAAAAAATGACTCCATCAAGAAAAAGAGTGAGGGACATCTTTAAAGGTGTCTGGTCTCATATTACGTAAATTGGTGATATTGATACTCAAGTTAGTGATCTTGATGTTTAAAATGATGAAGAAGACGATGAAAAAGATGACCATAATGAGTCTAAGCTATGGAAAAAAAAAAGTATCTTTTTTAAGTTACCTTATTAGGAATATAATTTATTATGTCATAATCTTGATTTGATGCACATAAAAAAGAATGTTTGCCAAAATTTTATCAGAACAATTCTTAATGTGAATAAAAGATCAAAGGATGACTTAAAGAGTTAGCTTTACCTAGTTGATATGAGGATTCGCCCTGACCTTTATCCGAAGTTGCTTCCTAATGGCAAATATCGTTGCCTCCTACTTGTTTTGGCATTTCTAAAGCTGAGAAAGATATGTTTTGTAAGGTTTTGAAAAATGTCAAAGTTTTGGATAGCTATGCGTCAAATATATCTAGATGTGTGAATCTGAAAGAGTGAAAAGTTTCTTCATTGAAGTCACATGATTATCACATTTTAATGCAGGACTTACTTCCAGTTGCTTTATGTTCATCAATGTCAAAGCAAGTCACTTCTCTGGTAATTGAATTGAGTAACATATTTAAATCTTTATGTGAGAAATGTATGAATGTGGAAGAGCTTGATAAACTTCAAGATCGAGCTGCAATTACTTTATGCCATTTAAAAAATATTTTCCTCCAAACTTCTTCACTATTATGATGCATTTGGTTATCCATCTTCCATATGAAGCAAAAGTCAGTGGGCTGGTTTATTATCGATGAATGTATCCTATTAAAAGGTATTATTTGTTAATAGATTGATTAGGTTGTTATTGATGACCATTCCACTCAGTTAAAAAGATATATGACTAATGTTTTATGCGATAGGTTTTAGGGGAGGTTAAAGTCTTATCATCGCAACAAATGCTATCTGGAAGGTTCTATTGCTGAAGGATATTTAGTAGAAGAGTGTATGACATTTTGTTCTCATTAATTAAAAATTGTTGAATCGAGATTTAATAGACCATCAAGAAATGTTGGCATGTAGCATACTGACTTTGCCAAAGAATTGGGTTGGTTTGTTGTTCTTCGAAACACACCTAGAGACTTATTTGATATAGGGTTAGATACTCGAGATGATGTTGAGCATAGAACTGAATGTTATCTTTTTGCTGAGCAAAACTTGGATGAAAATATCTCTAGTACCGATGTTCAGTGGGTATAAGAAGATGTTACTAAAGACATTTATGAACCATGATGGATCATCTGTATTTTGTAATTCGAGTGATTAAGACATAATGTAGTAAATGCTTGTATGTAATTAATGTCGCATTTGCTATTGTATATTTATTGTATTGTAAATCATACATTATCTTTTGATTTAATTAAATTGATATGTTCTTTATATATAGTAGGTTATATTTCTTAACTTCTCAATGTCTTTTTATATGTTCTAAACTAATATATTTTATATATTCACTTTTATGATACAGGTAAGCTACAATGTGAATGAGTAGATTGAAAGGAATACATATAAAAGATATTAGTTCAAAACTGTCTGCGACACCTATTGATATTGGCTACAGACTGAATCCTTTAGAGGGGAATGAACGTACTGTCAGATCTAACTCAGTCACTTCTAACCTTTCAACTGTTATTAGATCTGGCAATACTAGAGGTCCAAGTTTAGATAGTATCCCGTCAATTGATTATGCTTTAAATTTGAATGCAAGTATCATATACCTCATATTTAGAATTTGATTATAATGATTAAAGTATTGGCATTTTACAAATTGATTTTTTATTTTTTACAATTGATAACAATGGTCAATGAAAGACTAGAGGCCAAACAACTTTGAAGGAATTGTTTGCACTACCTCCGAATAAGCGTATTGTAGTGCCTGCAAACTCAGATAGGCAACTAATTGGTGAAGAGTCTCAATTGTTGGCTGGATTTTAGGCATGCTTGCCCATAATGGAATGAAATTGCCTATTAATCATGAAACATGGCATAAAGTTGTAGCAGAAGTTAAGGTTGATGCTGTAAACTTTATAGAGGTATTAGTATAATTAATTACATATAAAAATATAATTATTTTACATTTTGTTTACTTATTCAAACTTTTTTGCTTGTATTATTACAGCCAATATATGTACTTAAAATACCAACTTCATTTGTGCTTAAGTTATTGGAAAAGAAATGGAAAGATTATAAGCATAATTTGAAGAATAAATATTTTGATCGAAATACTACTGTAAAAGGACAATGGAAAATCTACCCCGTAATGTGATTAGGTGGCAATATGAACAATTAGTTAGATTTTGGTTTTCAAGAAAATGAGAGGTACTAATTTATAACTTTGTATAGTAGAATGAAATAATGAAAGTGTTTTATGCTTTAAGTTAGTAATATTTGTATTTCTATCATATACGCAATTATTGTTCATGACAAGAAAGAGAACAGATTGGGATTGGTAGCAAAAAGCAATAGAAATATAGCCATACAAGTGGATTAAAAAGTTTTGCAAGAAACCAAAAAGAAATAGTAAGTTTATGATTTTAAACTTATTCTAATAAATGAACTTTTTGTACCGTTAAAAGGTAAATATGCAAATTAACAGTTATTGTTCTATTTTAATAGTTTTGATAATTTCAATACATGATATTAAACTTATCAAAAGTATTGAACTTAGTTTGCATGGATGATATGTATGAAAAAGTTATTGTTTACATCTATTTAGGTAAAAATACAAATTTGTTGTTATATTTCTAGATTAACAGTTTGGATAGTTTCAATACTTAATATTAAACTTGTCTGATTGATTGAACTTAGTTTTTACGATTGATATGTGTGAAAAAAGTTATCGTTTATGTCTATTTAGGACTATTTTCGCCTTTAAAAGGCCAAAATACAAATTAAACTTTTGGATGGCTTCAATCCATGATATTAAACTTGTCCAAATAATTGAATTTGGTTTCCATGATCGATATGTGTGAAACGCTAAAATGCTTTTATTGTTTGTGTCTAATTAAGACTATTGTGTTTTAAAAGGCCAAAATATAATTTTACAGTTATATTTATATTTTAACAATTTAGATAGATTAAATACATGATATTAAAATTATTTGAAATTTTTGAACTTGATTGACTAGCTTGATATACATGAATAAGTTGCAGTTGATATGTATTTAACAATAACATATGTTTTTGTATAAGAGATTGAGATGGGTGGTAAAATTGGATGTGTTAAACTTTTTCGCTTAACACACACAAAAAAAGGCTTGAATGTCAAAACATAAGAAATTGTGATAATTTTTAACATCTATTTTAACAAAAAGTAAATATTTACTCTTTATAACATATTATCAATTAATTATTAAACTTGATAGTTGTATATGACTAATTTACAGGAAAAAATGAAAGAAAAAATGGCTACTAAGATTGAAGTAGCATCTAATAGTTCTGTCAACGTGCAAAAATTGAAAAATTAGATATTCATAGAAATTGCTGGAAAAGAAAAGCATGGATGGGTTCGAGGCCTTGGATTTGGGTCAAACACCATCTACCTACTATGGACGTAGCTCTCGGTAATTTACATTCTCAGCAAGTCAGTCTTCACGAGACATTTCGTTATTGAGAGCAAAGTTACAAACTATGCAACAATATTTCCAGCAAATGGAAGCAAAAAGAGAACATGAGCGTGCCAAAATTAAGGAAGAATGTGCTAGAATGGAGCAAGAGTGGGCAAAATCTTAGCAGTTACATGATCGATTCGATCATCTTATGAATTTTGTGCAACAACAATTTTTGAGAATTAATCTCGATGGTCTACCAACTCAGGTATTATATTTAGTAAATATTTATATTTTTTAATATAAAAATGCTTACTATTAAGTGTTAAAAATTGTATGGTATTGTTCAATAGATTCTTAAGCATGCTAGTGACCAAGGTGAAAAAACAACGTTCTCATCAATTGGTAATCTTCTAAATTTATGCAATCATCAATTTCATACATTTTAATTTTTTTTGTTAATGTATTAAAAAATTTGAATGTTATTATACTAATTATTAAACTTTATGTTAATTAGATACATATTTGAACATGAATTAAGTATTTATTAATTTTAGTTTATGAATTTAAGTTCATTTTTATTTCTTTTAACATTTCTTGTTAATGAAAATAATAAATATTAACAAAAATTTTTTATTAAAAAAATTAAATTTCTTAATTTCACGGCATTCACATTAAGAATGTTGCTAAATTCTAAATTTAGTGGCGATTATACCATAAAATGCCACTAAAAGTAGCAACGTTCTTATCAAAAAAATGTCACTAAAATGCTATTAAATGTCTTATCATATAACCGCCACCATATTAACAGCATTTTTCTGATACAAAAGACACTAAATTAGCGACATTTCAATGATACAAACACTGCTAAAATAATGGCATTTATAGAAAACACCGTTATTTTTCCCGATGCGTGTATAGTTGACACTCTAACTAGTCTTTTTGCAAACATTGCAAATCTTTTAGTAGTGTTTATAAATGCGACTAAAGGTAAAAAAAAAAAATGCCACTAAAAGCCTAAATCCCTATAGTGAGTTTTATTAATTGTATATTTATGTATGTCTATTCCATCAATAAAGTTGTCATCAGACATCACAATTTAATCAAATGCTATATATCTATGAAAGATTAGGATGTTACTTATTAAAAAATAATATGTGTATTGCATTTTTCAAGTTCTCTTGCATAAGTTGGATGTTTACATGGCAATTAAATTAATTTTATATTTAAAGTCAAATGAAATTGTTTATATAACAACTATCCAATTTTTTTTTTTTACTTTTTTATCAAATTTCCTACTTTGTAATTCATATATCATTGAAATAATTTCTTGACTTGATTGATAAAAATTTTTACATAAGGTTTGTGAAAGTAGTAGAAAAATAAATTTACAATTAATGTAGAAGTTACTTGCCAAATCCCTTCAATCCCAACATTATCTCTTCTCTATTTAATCCGTTCAATTCTTAAACTCATCTTGAATTTAAAAAAAAAAAAAAGGAAAGGTAGACAAACATTACGTGTTGCCTTCAATCTTTCACTTCACTTTACCCAATCCATTTAATTTTTTACTTTCAACTATTTGCTCTCCAAATAGCCATGCTTTAATAGATCAATCCTTCATGTCAAGAAAAAGAGCAGTCGGGTGGATGATGAAAAAGAAGACAAAGAAGAAAAAAAATGAAATCTTAATTATGGATATTTTTCAAATTGAGGCTATTTGTCTTGGATATTTTAGGTAACTGATTTGATAAATAGACATTATCACAAAGGGATATACTCAGTGGGAGATATATGGGAAATATAAGAAGTTAGAGAAACTTGTGTGATAATTGCCTTGAGATTACACATGCCTTTTTAGTTTTAAGTGTTGGCCTCCAATGTTCAAATGACAATCACTACAAGAAAATGGCGTATTAGTGGCAGTTTTGTAGTGGCCTTTCACTTACAATGTTGCTAGCTTCCATGTTTTTACAAAACTTAAGGTGTTTATTGTCAAAACACCACTAAATATTAAAATAGCGACATTGTTACTTATAAACGCCACCTAAGACTTGATATCAATGGTGTTTCTTGACTAAAACACCTTGAATAATCCTGCCTTAAAAATTTCAGTGAATACTGAAGGTGTATTTTTGGTAGACAATGCCTTCAATAATCATCTCGTAAAAAATTGTATAAGATTGTTGAAGGCATTTTCTACAAGAAACACCTTTAATAATTGGACCAAAAAATTTCACAGGCTTATTGAAGTTTGTTTTTGTTCAAAAACGCCTTCAATAAATATCATATCAAAAATTTTGGATTATACGGATGTTAACCATAAGGTGGTAGGTTTGATCCCTTTATTTAGCCTTTTTTGGGTTTTTGTAGAGATTATTTGTAATTGATTATTCTATGTATTTTCTTGGCAAAAACACCTTCACCAATGGCTTTAAAAAATTTTACAAAGAATATTGAAGGCATTTTTTGTAAAGAAACGCCCTTAATAATCTATAGGAAAAATATGGAGCCAATTTTTAAAAGTGTTTTTGGTCGAACTGACCTTTTATAATCCAATCAATAATTTTTTGTTGTGATTATTAAAAGCGGTTTTTGTCAAAAACGCCTTCAATAATCAATAGACAAAAGTTGGAACGGATGCTTGAAGGCGTTTTTGGCTCACAATGTCTTTAATATTCCAGATGATAAATTTGAATGTCGGATTATTGAAGGCA
The DNA here is from genome assembly GCF_047325235.1 of Durio zibethinus. Classification (NCBI taxonomy): domain Eukaryota; kingdom Viridiplantae; phylum Streptophyta; class Magnoliopsida; order Malvales; family Malvaceae; genus Durio; species Durio zibethinus. The sequence continues at coordinate 13,180,162 of NC_143185.1, forward strand.
TTTTTATCCAAAAATGCCTTCAATAACATTTTGTTAGGGATTATTCAAGGCATTACCCATATGAAAATGCCCTTTATAATCCAATCGATTAATTTTTAATTGGTATTATTAAAGGTATTTTTTTAAAACGCCTTCAATAATCCATACAAAAAATTCGAGACGAATTCTCGAAGGCACTTTTTGCCCAAAACAGCTTTAATATTCACACAATAAATTTTTGGGGGTATTATTGAAGGTAGTTTTGGTAAAAAAAGGCTTCAAATTTTTCTGTTAGGGATGATTCAAGGCATTTTCTTGCTAAAAATGCCTTCATTAATCCCATCAAAAAAATATATTTGATATTGTATATGTCAAGTCAATTATAGGTTTATGGCAAAAAAATGTTTGCTGTCAGTTGTATATTTATGCCTAAAAAACATTTGGTTTATATTATGATACTACAAATTACATTTTGAAATTTACATAATGAACATTGCTGTATTTCAATAAATTGACCAGACATCTAAAATTAAAACAAATAACGTTGCCATATTAATATACTTTTCTAAAATAATCATACTTAATAATTTATTAAGTACACATAGTGTATTCATATTAAGTATAACAATAATATTAAACAATACCCCAATGTACAAACTTAAAGTTTTCATTCAACATGGCATGTTAAAAACATTATAACAATTTGTTTCTTATATATTTACATTCAACCAACAATATCTAACCTAAAGGTTTATCAACATTGATAAATGATAATACATAATGACACCATTCTTTACAGATTTCATTCAGTTCCTCTTCCATGAAGGTTTATTTACTCTCCCATTAAAAAAAAATCAAAAGTAAATATTAAGAAATGAGAACATAATGTACCTTTTGATTTTTTTGAAGATATAATAAGTTTATGAAATTTATACTAACCTTGAATGGTGTGGTCATAAAATCATCCAACATTATCTTCCACATAAAACGAAAGACATAATATCCATATTCAGTATTACTGGGTTGATGAGGTACTTGAAATTAAATTGAATGGGTTTAAGAAACATTTATCTGCAGAAACTCAGCATAAAAGAATATATTTCACATTTACCGGTAATGACACCCATTTTGGTTTCTTTATTTTCTTATCAAATGCGGATATTACCCTAAATTGAAAAAGAAAAAAATACTCAATACATAAATTAAATTACTTATGAAGAAACAGAAGATATATAATATAATAAAGTGTAATAACTTTTTATAAAAGTTTAATATTCGGGTTAGGCATCGTCGTTGGATTAACTGAATTAAGTAAGTATGGCGTTAAAGATTTGGTGTCAATCACAACAAGCACCCCATGACAACTACAAAATAATAACAATGATATACTCAGATTACACATCAGATCATATTTAGGTAAGGTTGGAACATAACTTACTGCGCATTATATGGGGGTAAATAATAATTAATCGATCTTTTCATGCATTGGATCACATGATTAGCATGATAAATGATTGTGTCACTCTGCTCACTAATGAAGTTGGGGTCAATGAATCTATATATGTTGGTCAACTGTCTCCCATTGAGCTCTTTATATAGGAAGTTGCATGATAACAATCAACACTACTAGTTAGTATTACACCCTAATATAGATTATTACATATTGAATGTGCATATTTGTATTTATAAGCTAACTTCATATAAGCAATGATATCAATACTTGATAATTCATCCAGTTCACAAAATTCTTTAACCTTTTCTATACCAATGAAAGAAAATGATGGTTTATCAAATAACCCTTCCTCAGACTCAATGGTTATAAAGTTTCTTTCGGATAAATGCTCTAGTGAATATTTGGATAACTCATCCATAGAAGCTTAAGCAAAGGTCATACTGTGAGTTCGAACATCTTGCTACAATATTTAATGAAATATAAGTATTAAAACCAAATCAATCAATATAATAAACAAATTAATATGAAAATTATAAACAATATCATACTTTTTGGGTGGTAGTGGAGGATGGGTTCACTTCTTTACTTGCAACAGAAGCTTCTCCTATGTGGACGATGCTATCAGATCGACCTACTAGCATGTTATGCTACATTGCTACCAACATGGACTCCAAAACAGCAAGTCTTTGCTGTTATTCATTGAGGCGTTACTCCTGGTCATCAATTTGTTACTGTTGTTGCTCAATGATTGCTTCATATTGTGCATTTCTTATTCACGGGGTTTTTTGTTGATTACCAAAAAACTTTGATGGCAAGAAAAATTTATCAACCTTACAAACCCGACCAGGCCTTTCGTTAGCGTCTAATACTAAAGATAAAGGATCTTCATCATACTAGGTTGCCAGTTCACCAGATTTGACTTTAGCAGGATAATCATCCCAAAAGACAATAATAAGATGGGCTGTAACAATAAATCTATACAGGCTCGTATACACTCATGCATATAACCACAATGCCAATCATACATTATATTAAAAAAGCAGTTATATATACGATCTTTTTTGCTATTTCCATGATTGCTTCATCTACAAAGGATCCATCTTTCCGTAGATGTCCTTGTTTCTAGCATCTCATATAGAAACTTCTGTGCCAAAGCTTGCTGATTCTTATAAAATTATCGCAATAAAAAAATCAAAATGTATGAAATGAATGTTCATAAATATTCATTAATGAGTATAAAACAAGTGTACGAATACATACAAGCTCATACTTCACATTTGCATATCCCTTTCTTACTATCCGATGGTGGTATTGTTGTTTGGCTCGAATGTCCCATTGGTATTCTTTGATTTTCTACAAAAGAAAGAAATTACTCTAATCACATATGAAGATCAAAGGCTATATTGCATAAAGACTTATAAATAATTTTTTTGGTAATAGGTTTGTGTACTAAGAAATCTTCTGAAAGGTAATATTGAACAAAATTTGTCCAATCTTCAAACTTATAACATCTACATATGTCGTAGGTAGAATAGCCAATATATCACCTTCACTAGCCAGCGGTAAAATATATTGGGTTGTCAATCTACATTTAAAGTCTCTGAATGCTTTCCTAGTAGATTGTAACACAATCTTTTTATAGTCAATTGGGATGTCAAACTATTCCTAAATAAGTTAACACAATGAGTATGAACACAATGAATTTTAATTAAATGATCATTTAACAAATTTTATGAAATAGTTGAATAAACATACCATAATCGACTACCATATATCATTCTTTACATCATCAAAACTCATCGGCAATCGGTGTATGTAATTGAAATCCTACGATGAATGGTGGCTCCAATATAAGTAGCTATCTTGGCAACTCCTTCAGACACAGACTGCCCACTTTGATTAAAGTCAACATAAATTTTTGTGTCACTCACTTTAATTTGTTTATTTGGGCCCCTTCCCTTTTTTTTAACCTACAAGTGTGTCTTATGCATGTTCATTAGAAGGAGAATAATGTTGTTTATAGTCTATAATACCTGTAATCTTGATCATAATTATACGAATTACACAATATGACCGTTTAAATTTAACACTATATATAATTAAATACAACCAATACCATACTACGTACAGAAACACCATTCAGCACATCAATCAATAATATGCTCAAACACACCCTTCAACAAACCATTCAAAAAACTATTAAGAAAACCATTCAGCATATGATTTAACCCCCCAATATCATACAAAATCATTCAACAAAACAATATCAGACAACAAGGTTTAGCAAACCATTCAACATATGATTCAGCCCCCCAATATTATACAATCTATTTGGCAATATAATATCAAACAACAAGGTTCAGCAAACCATTCAGCATCCCAATATCATACAATACCATTCAGCAAAACAACATCAGATAACAAGGTTCAGCAAACCATAATATTTAAGGTGTACTACATAGAAATAGCATACATGTAATGAAAGATGCTTGGACAACTATACTTAAGGTGAAGTTAATGAAAAAATATAAATGCATATGTAAATATTAAGGAACCGAGAAAAAAAATCTCCATCGAATATTATAAATAATACAATAAACTAAAAAAAAAAACTTCTTGGTAAAAAGAGAGGTGCGCACTATTGATTTGTTAAAGGTTGGTGGCAACGATAGGGATAAAAAAACCAATGGTCTGATAAAAATATGTTTAAAGGTTTGGTTTGGTTGAATAACGTAGCTTTTTAATCGTTTTGTGTACTAGCAGTTTGTGATTCCAATGTTCAAGGTAAGAAAATGAGCATAAAAATTATTATTAAAGGCATTTTTCTGGAAACAACACCTTCAATAATCCCCTTAAAATTTTATTAGAGATTATTGAAGGTGTTTTTTTACAAAAAGATACCTTTAGTAATCCAAAAAATAATTTTTCAATGAAATTATGAAAGGCATTGATATCCCCATGATAAGGATAGAGAGAATTATTGATGGCCTATTATGTAGAAAATGCCTTCAATAATTATGGACTTAAAAAATTTATAACAAATTATTGAAGGCGTTTTATAATAAAAGATGCCTTTAATAATCCTAAAAATTTTTTAAAAGAAATTATTGAAGGCAATTGTTATCTGCAAACACCTTCACTAATTATCTACAAAATTTAAAAGGAATTATTAAACATGTTTTTCTTGAATATACACTTTCAATAATCATGTTAAAATTTGTGTGGCAATATATTGGAGGCATTTTGCAGTAAAAGATGCTTTTAATAATCCCATAAAATTTTAGAAAAAAATTATTAAAGGCGTTTATTATCAAGAAACATCTTCAATTTTATGAAGATAATTTAAAAGGAATTATTGAATGCGTCTATCAGTAGAAGACGCCTTTAATAATTCTAAAATTTTTTAAAGGAAAATTATTGAAGGTGTTTGTTATTAACAAACGCCTTCAGTAATTATGTACTAAGTTTAAAGGAATTATTAAATGTATTTTTCTGGAATAAATTCCTTTTGTAACCGTAGTGGTATATTGAAGGCATTTTCCAGTAGAAGAAGCCTTTAATAATCCCAAAAATTTTTTTAAAAAAATTATTGAAGGCGGTTATTATTTGCAAATGCCTTCACTAATTATCTACAAAATTTAAAAGAAATTATTAAAGGCATTTCTCTTGAATATATGCCTTCAATAACCATGTTAAAATTTGTGTAGTGGTATATTGAAGGTGTTTTACAGCAGAGGACACATTTAATAATTCCAATAAATTTTAGAAAAAAATTATTGAAGGCGTTTGTCAGTAGAAGATGCCTTTAATAATCCTAAAATTTTTAAAAGGAAATTATTAAAGGTGGTTGTTATAAAAAATGCCTTTAATAATTATGTACATAATGAAATGTACTTAGTGAAGGTGTTTTTCTGTAATAAACGCCTTCACTAATCGTAAAAAATTTTAAGTTCTCGATTATTAAAGGCGTTTTTCAATAGAATACGCCATTAATAATACCAATAATTTTAATTAGAAATTATTCAATGCATTTATACTTAAAATAAAATAAAAGCATTTAGTAAAGGTATTTTTCTACAATAAACACCTTTACTATCCGTCTTAAAATTTTAGCAGTAGAATATTGAATGCGTTTTGCACTAGAAGATGCCTTCAATAAATTATTTTAAAAAATAAAATGAATTAGTCAAGGCATTTTTTTAGAATAAAAGCCTTCAATAACCTTTTAAAATTTAAGTTGTGTAATATTAAAAGTGTTTTCAACAGATGACACCTTTAATAATCCCAAACAATTTTTAAAAGAAAACTATTAAAGGCATTTTTTTTGTAGAAAATCATCTTCACTGATATTGTAAGATAAAAATGAAGGAGTTATTGAAGGCGTATTATGTAAAAAAAAGGCCTTCAATAAAATACACAAAAAATTTAGATGAAATTAGTGATAGAGTTTTTGTGGCGTAAACGCCTTTAATAATCCCAAACAATTCTATTACGACTCTGTTGAAGGCACCTATAATATATTCAAAAAATATTTATGATGGAATTATTGTAGGTGTTTTTCTTAGTAAACACCTTCCATAATCTGGTCCAATAAAAATCTTCCCAAACTTAACGCATCCAATTACCAACTTTAAGCTTTATCTTCATTATTATACTATTTCTCTTTCCAAACCAAGTACAATTTACTTTCCTTTTCCTTTAGCTTTTAGTATTCGAGCATTGTCTTTTAAAACCCTATTTTGACTATTTATTACTTATTTACTTTAGCTTTTACTTCATTCGACTATTCTTTTAGCTTTTGCAATTTGTGATTTTCTTTTTAGTGTAAACAATTTTTTTCAAAACCCACCTTATTTCACTTTATTTCAACCCTAACTACAAATACTATCGGGTATCTACGTTAGCAGTAGAGTTTTAACATTCATAATATTTGATAGCTAATAAATTACTTTACAATAATGAGTTCTCGTTTTGTGTAAGTACTGGTTTCGTTATTATCTTTTGTTTAAAACATAGTAAACTTAAGTATTGTACATGTTCATTTTCATATAAATTATTTATATACATTTGGTCTGATAATATAGCAAGTACTAAATGGATAAGAGTTAGATGCAAAAGTCAAGAGTATAGAGATGGAGTGAAAAATTTTCTTAATTTTGCATTTGAAAATACAAGTGAAGATAATATGATATTATGCCCACGTGTGAAGTGTGCTAATATTGAGTGGAAAATGCGTCAAATTGTTTTTGTATTGGATTTCTTTCGAGATATGTTAATTGGTATTTTTATGGAGAGCCTGTACGATCAAGGTCTTGCATTAGAGTTTCTTTAACTTCAAAGGCTTCCCAATACCAACATGATCCTTTTACAGTAAATGACATTGAAGGCATGTTGCGAGATGCTTTTAACAATCATAACCAATATTTTCATAATCTTTTTCCCCAAAATGAAGGATTTAATCAATCCAATGTTGAAATGAAAGAATTTGGTGAACCTGGGATAGGTGTACATGACCAACAACCTAGAGGAGAAGTATCAAAGTTTTAGAGGTTGCTTGAGGATATGAATGAAGAACTTTTTGAGGGATTAAAGCATTCAAGGTTATCTTTCTGTGTTCATCTTTTTCACTTGAAATGCTTATGTGGATGGATAAGAAACTCTCTAACTTTATTATTAGAGTTTATGAAAGAAATATTTTCTTTTACAAAAATCTTTGAATCTTGTAAGGAATCAAAGAAGATGTTCAAGGATTTAGGTATCAGATATGAGAAAATTCATAATTGTCCCAAAGATTGCATGTTGTATTAGGGGGATAGAAAAAATCAAGAATCTTATCATTTGTGTGGTATTTCTCGTTGGGTGGACAAAAACTTCGATGAAAGCTTGAATGAGAATGGTGATGAGGAATGTGTCAAAAAAAAGCCTGTTAAGATTTTATACTATTTTTCATTAATTCCAAGACTTTAACAACTCTTCATGTCTTCCAAAACTATAAATTCAATGAGGTGGCACCATGAGAAGTGGATGGATGATGGATCATTGAGGTATCCTGTAGATTTTTTAGCATGAAAATCCTTTCATTCTAAGTTTTCAAACTTTTCATTTGATCTTTGAAATGTTATGCTTGGACTAGCATCTAATGGATTCAACTCGTTTAAAATGATGAGTACTTCTTATAATACTTGGCCAGTTATATTGATTTCTTACAATTTGTCACCATGGATTACTATGAAAGCAATAGTCATTTATATTGTCTATGATAAATTCCTGGGGAAAAAGGTCTGGGTAATGATATAAACATCTACTTACAACCTTTTATTAAAGAGTTAATGCAATTATAAGAAGGAGTTGAAACCTATGATGCATCAAAAGAAAAGAACTTCAATATGCGTGCTACTTTATTTGGACTATCAATGATTTTCCTGCTTATGTAAATTTATCTGGTTGGAGTTAAAATGGTTGTTATACTTGTCCATGTTGTGTTGCACAGATATGTTCGACATGGTTACCTAATGGTAAAAAGTTATGTTATATAGGGCATCATTGATGGTTAGATGATAATCATTGATTTAGATTTCAAAAACATCTTTTTGATGAAATTGAAAAATTGAGGAGATCGTCTTTAACCATTAGTGGGTCTAATATCTTGTCAAAGTTAAAAGATATCAATTTCAATTATGAAAAAATGACTTCATCAAGGAAAAAAGTGAGGGACATCTTTGAAGGTGTTTAGCCTCGTATTACGTAAGTTAGTGATACTCATACTGAAGTTAGTGATCTTGATGTTCAAAGTGATAAAGAGGACAATGAAATAGATGACCCTAATAAGTCTGAGTTGTGGAAAAAAAGAAGTATATTTTTTGAGTTACCTTATTGGGAATATAATTTATTATGCCATAACCTTGATTTGATGCACATAAAGAAGAATGTTTGCGAAAATTTTATCAGGGTAATTTTCAATGTGAATAGAAGATCCAATGATGACTTAAAGAGTCAGCTTGACCTAATTGATATGAGGATTCGCTTAGACCTTCATCTAAAGTTGCTTCCTAATGGCAAATATCGATTGCCTGTTACTTGTTTTAGGATTGCTAAAGCTGAAAAAAATGTGTTTTACAAGGTTTTGAAAAATATCAAAGTTCTAGATGGCTATGCGTCAAATATATAGAGATTTGTGAATTTGAAAGAGCAAAAACTTTTTTCATTGAAGTCACATAGTTATCATATTTTGATATAAGACATACTTTCAATTACTTTACGTTCATCAATGTCAAAGCAAGTTACTTATGTGGTAATTGAATTGAGTAACATATTTAAATCTCTATGTGCGAAATGTATGAATGTGGAAGAGCTTGACAAACTTCAAGATGGAGCCACGATTACTTTATGCCATTTAGAGAAGATCTTCTCTCCAAACTTCTTCACTATTATGATGCATTTGGTTATCCACCTTCCATATGAAGTAAAAGTCGATGGGTCAGTTTATTATTGATGGATGTATCTTATTAAAAGGTATTATTTATTAACAAATTGATTACATTTTTATTGATAATCAAGGCACTCTACTCAAAATAACATTGACTAATGTTTTATGCTATAGGTTTTTGGGGAGATTAAAGTCTTATTGTCGCAACAAACGCTATCCAGAAGGTTCTATTGCTAAAGGATATTTAGCAGAAGAGTGTATGATATTTTGTTCTTGTTATTTGGAAGATGTTGAAACGAGATTTAATAGACCATTGAAAAATGTTGGTATGCAGCATACAGACTCTGCCTACAATTATCTTTTTCAAAATTTTGGACAACGAATAGGCAAATCTGAATTGGTAGAGTTAGATGATAAATCTTGGGCACAAGCACATCGATATGTTCTTTTTCATCATAACTCAATTGAATTGTTTCACACATAGATTTTTTAGCAAGGAAATTATTCATTACATTAAGCATAATTTATTGTCTTTTTTTTATTGTTAATTCTTTATCATTATGCTCTATAGAGAGTATAAAAATAATTTGAGAGATCCTACACATTATCGATGATTAAACCCTTGAGAGCTTGATAAGTTGTTCGCCAAAAACTTTCATGAATGGTTAGGAGCAACTGTAAGTAATGCCATACTTCCCATTATGAGAAATCTACATAGAATGCTTACGGTATAACTAACATTAATAACATATATATATTTATTTCACTTTTATAGGTTTGGGGTGAAAGGCTTGTTAGTGAAGAGGTGAAGTGTCTTTCACACGATTTGAACCGAATTGTGAAATGATACAAAGGTTTCATCATCAATGGATTTAGATTTCACACTAAATTCCATGAGAGATTTAGAAGTACACAAAATTCAGGAGTTATTGTGACTTCATCAACTACTAGCTATGCTAGTGCTAGGTACACAAACCTTTTAGAAGACTATTATGGCATGATTAATGACATCATTGAGGTGGATTATTATGGCAAGTGGAAAGTTATCTTATTTCGGTTGATTGGGCTGATGTGAATAGTACGAGAGGTAGTAAGAAAGATCAGTATGGATTTACACTTGTGAATTTTTCTCGATTAATTCACACTAGACAACAACTCATCAATGAACCTTATGTTTTTTAATCTCAAGTCAAACAAGTATTTTACTCTGAAGATCTCAAAGAATTGGGTTGGTTTGTTGTTCTTCAAAACACACCTAGAGACTTATTTGATATGGGGTTAGATACTAGAGATGATGTTGAACATGGAACTGAATGTTATCCTTTTGCTGAACAAAACTTGGATGAAAATATCTCTAGTACCTACGCTCAGTGGGTCTGCGAAGATGTTAATGAAAACATTTAGGAACCATGAAATGGTGCATCTATAATTTGCAATTCGAGTGTTTAAGACATAATGTAGTAAATGATTGTATGCAATTAATGTCACATTTGCTATTGTATAATTATTGTATTCTAAATCATACATTATCTTTTGATTTAATTAAATCGATATGTTCTTTATATATTGTAGGTTTTGATTTCTTAACTTCTCAATGTCTTTATATATGTTCTAAACTAATATCTTTTCTATATTCACTTTTATGATATAGGTAAGCTACAATACGAAGGAGTAGGTTGAAAGAAAAACATATAAGAGATATTAGTTCAGAACTGTCTGCGGCACCTATAGATATTAGCTATAGACTGAATCCTTTGGAGGGAAATAAATGTACTATTAGATCTAACTCTGTCTCTTTTAACCCTTCAACTGATATTAGATTTGACAATACAAGAGGTCCAAGTTTAGATAGTAGTGATTATGCTTTAAATTTGAATGCAGGTATGATATACTCAAATTTTAGAATTCGAGTATAACGATAAAAGTATTATGATTTTACAAATTATTTTTTATTTGTTGCAATTGATAACAATGGTCAACGGATGATTAGAGGCCGAACAACTTTGAAGAAATTGTTTGCACTACCTCCTAACGAGCGTATTATAGTGTCTGCAAACTTTGATAAGCAATCAATTAGTGAAGAGGCTCAACTATTGGCTGGATTTCTAGGCATGCTAGCCCGTAATGGAATGAAATTGCCTATTCATTATGAAACATGGCATAAAGTTCCAAAAGAAGTTAAGGCTGATGCTTTAAACTTTATTAAGGTATTAGTATAATTAATTAAATATAAAAAAATTTTTATTTTACATTTTGTTTACTTATTCAAAATTTTCTTATTGTATTATTACAGTCAAGATTTGTACTTGAAATACTAATTTCATTTGTGCTTAAGTCATTGGGAAAGAAATGGAAAGATTATAAGCATAGTTTAAAGAATAAGAATTTCGATTGAAATACTACTGTAGAGGCGATGATGGAAAATCTACCCTGTAATGTGATTAGGTGGCAATATGAACAATTAGTTAGATTTTGATTCTCAAGAAAAGGAAAGGTACTAGCTTATAACTTTGTATAGTAGAATCAAATGATGAAAGTGTTTTATGGTTTAAGTTGGTAATATTTGTATTTCTATCATATATGAAATAATTTATTGTGATAGAAAAGAGAATAGATTGGGATTGGTAGCAGAAAGCAATAAAAATATAGCCATATAAATGGATCAAAAAGTTTTGCAAGAAAGCAAAAAGAAATAGTAAGTTTATGATAATAAACTTATTCCAATGAATGAACTTTTTCTACCGTTAAAAGGTAAATATGCAAATTAATAGTTATTATTTTATTTTAATAGTTTTGATAGTTTCAATACATGATATTAAAACTTATAGAAAGTTTTGAACTTAGTTAAAATGGATGACATGTATGAAAAAGTTATTGTTTACATATATTTAGGTAAAAATACAAAATTGTTGTTATTGTTGTATTTTAACAGTTTGGATAACTTCAATACTTGATAATAAACTTGTCCGATTGATTGAAATTGGTTTCTACAGTTGATATGGGAGAAAAAGTTGTCGTTGATGTCTATTTGAGACTATTTTTGCATATAAAAGGCAAATATACAAATTAAACTTTGGATGGCTTTCAACATATTGAATGGCTTCAATTTTTGATATTAAACTGGGAAAAAATAATTGAATTTGGTTTCCATGATTGATAAGTGTAAAAGCCCAAAATACTTTTATTGTTTGCATATGTTTAAGACATTGTGTTGTTACGGGGCCAAAATATAAATACATGAGATTAAAATTATTCAAAATTTTAGTACTTAATTGACAGGTTGATATGCATGAATAAGTTACGGTTGATATGTATCTTATCTAATAACATATGTTTTTGTATAGGATAATAAGATAGGCAATACAATTGAACATATGGAACTTTTTCGCATAACACACATAAAAAAGACAGATCTTACATAAATGTTGACACACAAGAAATTGTGATAATTTGTATCATCTATTTTAATAGAAAGTAAATATTTACTCTTTTTAACATATTAACAATTAAACATTAAACTTGATAGTTATATATAAAAAATTCACAGGAGAAAGCAAAAGAAAAAATGACTGCTAAGATTGAAGTAGCATATGATGGTTCTCTCAACAGGCAAGAAATAGAAAATCGAATATTCATAGAAGTTGCTGGAAAAGAAAGGCATGGATGGGTTTGAGGCCTTGGATTGGGTCTAACACCATTTGCCTACTATGGACATAGTTCTCAGTAATTTACATTCTCAGCAAGTCAGTCTTCGTGAGATATTTCAATATTGAGAAGGGAGTTGCAAACTATGCAACAATGTTTTCAACAAATGGAAGTATAAAAAGAACAAAAGCATGCCAAAATTGAGGAAGAACATGCTAGAATGCAGCAATAGCATGCAAAATTTTAGCAGTTGCTTGATCGATTTGATCATTTTATGAATTTTGTACAATAACAATTTTCAAGAAATGATTTTGGTGCTCCACCAACTCAAGTATTATATTTAGTAAATATTTAAATTTTTAAATATAAAAAAAGCTTACAATGAAGTGTTAAAAATTGTATAGTATTATTATGTAGATTCTTGATCACGCTAGTGACCAAGGTGAAAATTTTTCTTCATCAATTGGTAGCAAGCAAAATGTTTGCAATCATCTATTTCATACATTTTAATTTTTATTTTGTTAAGGTATTAAAAAATTTGAATGTTATTATACTAATTATTAAACTTTGTATTAATTAGATGCATATTTAAACCTGAATTAAGTTTCTATTAATTTCAGTTTCTGAATTTAGGCTCTTTAATGAAAATAAAATTTATTCACAGAAATTAAAAAATTTATATTTTTACATAATGGCAACATTTACATTCAGCAATGTCACTAAATGAATAATTTAGTAGCGTTTGTATCATAAAATGCCACTAAAAGTAGTGGCACTCTTACCAACAAACACCATTAGTTCAGTGTTATTTTTTTATACAAATGCCACCAAAGCAACGGCGTTTTTTTCATAAAAATATCACTAAATTAGTAGCGTCTCAAATATACAAACGTCGCTAATATAAAGGTGTTTTCAAATACAAATGCCTTTAAAGCAGTGGCATTTTTAGCTACAAATGCCAGCAAAGCAATGTCGTTTTTCTCATAAAAATACCACTAAATTAGTGACATCTCAAAAATATAAACACCGCTAATATAGAGGCATTTTCATATACAAATGCCTCTAAAGTAATGACGTTTTCAGTTACAAATGCCACCAAAGTAATGACGTTTTTCTCATAAAAATGCCACTAATTTAGCGTCGTCTCAAAGATAGAAATGCTATTAAAATGGTGGTATTTAAGATATAAACACCGCTAATATTGAGGTATTTTTTTGAAAACGTCGCTATTTTTCGTGACGTGTGTATAGCAAGCACTCTGAGTGGCATTTTTCGTAAATACCGTAAATCTTTTAATGGCGTTTATAAATGCTACTAAACGTTAAAAAAAATACCACTAAAATGCTAAACCCCTGTAGTGAATGATCTTTCTTTCTTTAATTCTTACAGGTTTTGGCTCATCTGAAGAAAGTGACTCCCTACTAACTATACAGTATATTTCAAAGAGAATTGTCTAGAAAGTCTTCTTAACATTTGTTGCTTCCAGTGCAGATATCTCAATTTGAAAGGTTGGATTTTGATTATTCCGATAGGTTCCATGAATATATGATCAAGTGAAATCCGATTATAAGCATTGTGTTTGATTATAGATATCAATGTTATTGGTAGTGGGTATATAGATCCAATATACCCTAATTTGTTAATCCAATATGTGGTATATATTAACAATTATATATGTTATTTTGTTTTTTATACATATTATAGTTATAAAGTTTTTATTATTTTGTTTTTATGATGTAGTTTTTATGATGTGCTCTTTTTTTTGTATCTGAGTTAAGAGATTATTTTTTTCTTTTCAACAACTTTTTCTTAGTTGGTTCTTTTTTATTATTGATAATTATTTGTTATTAGCTAATTTGTGTCCGATGCAGGGCATGAGTGAATTCTTATTCGTTTTTTTATTGTATAAAATATAGCTACTTGGCTAAGAGAATTGATTGTTGAAAGGTAAGCAATCTATTTTTATTGGCAATTGTTCTATGAGAAATTAAACTTGAGATTATAGGTTTCAAGAGTCATGGAAACAAAATTTGGTTGCTTTTGTGGCATATTGATTTCTTTCTCTTTCTATAATACAGTTATTTACACTTTGTTGTTATTAATGTATGGGAGAATTTCATTATTGGATTGAGCTATTTAACCATTTTGATGCATTTTTTTAGAAGAATATAAAATTAAGAAAATATTTGCAGGTTGTAAATAAACGATGCTTCAAAATCTTATGAGGTTTTTTTTCTTTTTTTTTTTTTCTTAGAAATCCTATGCTATTGCATTATACACTTGTCACTTAAGGTTTTCTTTTTTCAATCATATTTTGTATGCTTTACAATATTGTTACCATTCCGTATTTCTTTCTGAGTGACTGAGCTGTTATATTTAATTTCTTTGAGGCTGTTAACATGTTAAACATATTGATTTCTTTTCAAGTAACTGAGCTGTTATATCTAATAAGTTTGAGGCTATTAGTATGTTAATCATTTTCATTTCCTTCTCTAATCTCTTCGTAATTTTCACCACTTTGGTGCCTTGTGGTTTATAGCAAGCATCTTTCATCCTAGCTTGCATCTGCTGATGTTGACGTCTTTGAGGGTTGCTTGCAAATTTTAGCTGCTTTCTTAAAGAAAAAAATTGGAAGTACTCTATCAAAAATACATTTATTAGAGATAAGTTTTCTTCATGTTTTGGTGGGCATTATAAGATGCTAGCCTTTTCAACATTGATGTTACAATGTTCAAGGTGTAAAAGGATGATTGATTCTCAAAGTTGAATTTATCATATCTAATTTATAGTAACCATATTCAAACTCAGAATTTTGCTTTTGAATGAGCTCACTAACAATGCATGAAACGTTGGAATTCCTCGTGTAAGCTTTTAACTACAAAGTTAACCATTGCTCCATTATCTTTTAACCATTTATTTTAACATCATTTCCAATAGTTTAAGAGATACCCAGATAACCTAATTGTTCCATATTATTATCAAACCATATATAAATTTCTTACCTCATGTTTACCTTTTCCTAATTCTAATTAAACTGTTGATTGCATTAATATTGCTATTTTTTTTGTAGCAAGCTAATGTTTACTTCAAAATTCTTTAGGTGGTTACATTATATTATCAGTTAAAAGCCTTTTTTTAACAAATCACGCATGTGCAAATTGATAAGGTTTTTTACTTCTTTTTGAGTATTCAACTATCTTTTTTTATTCCTAGTATATCATTACTTAACCTCTTTTTAACCTTTTTCCCTTTTTGTTTCAAATCTGTATGAAATGTGTCTTAACGTTTAACTGTCTTTAATCATTTGCATTACGAAAAAAAAAAAATCCTCTTGCCTTTATCTCACTCTTTAATTCTTTTTTGAATAAGTATATCATTATTGACCCGCAACGAAGCACGGGCATATAGCCAACATAGTTAAAAACTACTACTTTTAAAGGGATTCAATGATTGACGAGTGATAAATAATTTACTCGTGATATTGTAGCTTTCTTTAAAAAAATTTTGTTATTTTTTTTAATTTACAATAACAAAAATAGTATTTAATAAAGATAATAGGAAGATGAGGAGGGGTTGTTGATGGTGGCTATACCCTTTTACCAAATTTGGAAATCTTTCAAAAATTCCAAATCTTTTAAGAATTGAGATAAAAAAATAATAAAAAATTTTTTCAAAATCATGTCTCTAAATATTTTTAAAATAGGAAAGACAAAACACCATCAAATTTTAACTCTTCCTTTTGTGGAAATCAAAAATTGAGATTTACAAATAATAATTTAGAAAAAAAAAAAAAGAAAAATAGATCCCATAATTTTTCAAATCTTGACTTTTTTATTTCAATTTTAATTTCCAAAAATAAGGAAGCAAATATAAAGAAAAATAAAGGGAAATGGTTAGAAAGAGATTTTCAGGCTTGGTTTGGGCTGTGGCAGTGGCAGAGCTAGGGTTTTAGGGTCAAGAAAGATCATTTTCATTACTTAAAATGTAGTGAAAATTTTGGTTACTTTATCCAAATGTAAATAATATACTTTCACTTAAATCTATAGCTGAAATTTAATGATTTTAAATTAAATATAAAAATAAATAAAAATTAACAAAAAAAGTAAAAATGATTGGAAAAAAATATTAACTTTAGATTTAATTGAAAACACATTCATCACCATTGGATAAAGTGGTGAAAAGTTTCAATTTTTTTAAATAATGAAAAGATCATTTTCCTTTAAGGAGGAGGAGTTGCGAGCTTTGATTTTAGATTTACGAATTTGAGGGAGCTTTTGAAAATTTTAAATTGATAGTTTGAAAGAGCAGATCAAGAGGAAGAACTAAGCAATTTTTTGTGGATTATATGCCAAAAAGCAAAGGACGATGACGGTGCTCGACAAGATTGAGGACAGAGTTGGGAGATGTAAAGAGACATAGGACAAGAAAAAAATGAACAGAAGTTTTATTTCGGGTTTTTATAAAGGACACCAAACGGTGCATTTAGGAAAAAAAAAACAAACACATAAAAGAGAGCGCTAGCTCAAATGTATCAGGCAATTTAAGAGGGGTTAAATCGGATTGTTAAAATTTTAAGCAAACTAGTTTTTTACTCGTGCAAGCACGGAATTTTTATATTTATAATAATATTTAATTTAATTTATAAAAAATCTAAATAGAATTTTTGTAGATTCAAAATTTTGTTTTTATCACTAAATATTTGTATCGTCTCTCTTTTTTATTTTTTTATTAAATTTATATATTTAATATTAAAATTTTTTATTTATTTTTAATTTTTAAATTAAAAATATCAAAATAAAAAATAAAAAATATAATTTATCAACAAAATTTTCAAATAACTTTTTGACCTCTATCTCAATTTAGAAAAGTATATTATTAAGCATTTAAGACTTTGAAATTTTTAATTAAATTCATTTCATAAATTTAATTGCCTAATTGGTAAAAAAGAGAAACTTGTTATATATATATATAAAAAAAAAGGTTTACATATAATCAAATTGTAGTAAGTATTTATAGATTCCATAAGATTATAAGAAAAATTGATAATTAAGCTAAAAAGTAACTAAAATTTAATAATAAAATGGATCAAAAAAATAGAAGAATTTGAAATTGAAGACAAAAATGTGATTTAGGAAGTCAAATCGAGAAAAGTTCGTTAGATTCTATACCACTCCTCAATCTCCTAAACATTTATATTTTCTATGCATACATGCACCCATTCTCAAAAAGTTCCATTCATTACAAAAATAAAAAATAAAAAAAGAAAACCCTATTTTAAAATTTTTATTACCATAATAAATAGAATTTCAAGTATGGGCAATAGAACTTATATGTATTAACAAAAAATTACATAAAAATCAATAAATGAAAACCTTTTTAAAAATAAATCACATACCTCCCCAAAAAAATACTTTTTTTTTTATGAAAAGATCCATTATTTATTTTTATTGATTGTATATATCATTGTAATAATAATAATAATAATAATAATAATAATAATAATAATAATAATAATAATCACAGGGAAATTTAAGGGAGGAAATAAAGTTTTGAAAAAGAAATATGAATGAAAAAAAATATTTTTAAACGAAGAATTTGAAAAAATATGGAACAAAAAGAGTAAAGAAGAGAGTTTTAGGATGGAATAAAATAGTAAAATTCTAAAATATAAATAATTGAACATGTTTTTTGTAGACATCCATCTATGTCTAGGGTCGATTTTCATCATTATTACTACTATTGTTTTCTTTATTATTATTAGTATTATTTATACTATAATATAATTTGCTAATTATTTTCATTATTATTGTTATTATTATTATGATTATAGTATAGCTTAGTATTATAGTATAGTATTATATATTATTATAGTTTTTATTATTAATATCATTACTTTTATTCGATTTTCTTTCCTAACCAGTGATCACTTAGAGATTCCATGTTGTCAAAGGGGTTTACTTCCTAACCAAAGGATTTTCAGGTCAACCTAAGAAATCAGTAATGAACCTAGACATATATTGAGGTTTGAGCATAATCTAATCCCAGCATTCAAGCTTGGGATTGATTCTGTCTGTTTCCTAAAAATTTGTCCTAAATCACAAAACAAAAACATAGTGGATTTTTGGGAAAAATGGTTGATTTTTGGGAGAATGGGTGTTTTGAAGGATTTTGGGCAGAATGGGAGTTTTTGGATTTTGATTTTTGATTCTAGGTTCATTTGAAAAATTCTGGGCTCAGATTTAGGTTTCTGGGATTAAGTTTAGGCTTCTGGGAAGTTTCTTGAAAGGATTAGGGCAAAATTCGAAGAATTTGGAAAATGTTTTAGATTTATGGGATTTTTTGGAAAATTTTGGGTTTTTGGATGAACTATGAATTTTTCGATGAGTTTTCTGACAAAAGATTGAATTTCTCGGTGACTTTTCTAGAAACTAATGGAATTTCTATTTTTGATTGAAGTTTCCTGTGGGTTTCTAGAGAAATCCTAGAGAGAAGTTAGAGCTTCTCGTTCTAGAGAAAGAGAGTAGAGGAGATTTTGAGAAAAAATGTTGGGACTTGGATTATGTATTGTCTCAAAATGGTGCTGTTTTGATAGTGTAGGATTTGTACCTCGACTTGTTGACTCATGCATCAACCCGCGTTCTGACTCAACCCAATCGCAGGTTTTTCTTTTTTCATTTTATTTATATTTATTTATTTCATTTTATTTTATTTTTCTAAAACTCATTCTATTTTAATTTTTTTAATTATTTTTTTGGTTTTACTTTTAAGAAATTTTATTGCTGCTATTTTATTTCTGAAAATAAATGAGTTTTTTTTTTTAAATGATTCTACAAAAAAATCTTTTCAAATAAAGTTTTCAAAATTAAAAACTTTTTTTAAATTTTCAAAAAAAATTTATAAAAAGGAAAAAATCCTTTCAATAGAAATAAAAAAAAACTTTTTCAAATAAAATCTTTCAAAATAAATCCATGAATTTCACCAAATTATTGAAGAATTTTCATGCGTTTAATTTTTAAAATGGAATCCACTAAACTATTGAAAAATTTCATAAATCAATTTTCAAAAAAATTAAAAAAATAATTTTTATCCTTTAAACTATTAAAGGATTAATTTTAAGTCCTAACCACTATTAGGAGACTTTACTAATTTTTCTTAAATAAAAGTATGTTAATAAATCCGATGACAAAACCTCTTCAGAGTATGATACTAGTCTCCATGAATACTCCTGATATGAGAAAATTATCTTAAATTGCTACAAACTATTAGGACAATTTTAGGATTAATTTTCAATATTAAACATTTTGGTAAAGTATAAACACGTTCAAGGCTTAGATAATTAGAAGTCAAACTAGTACCATCCTTTGGATGAGCATTGTTAGGATGCTATAACCTTTCCCATGTGTAACCGTACTCTCAAATCTAACATCTAGTTTTGTATATCAGAATCTGTTATTTAAAGATACCTAAGACAATCTTGGAACTTCTCTTTAAATAGGACAGATTCAATCAGGTGGCCAATCACACCTAAATGAAAAACATTGGTGGTGACTCCTTTAATCCATGTCTAACGGTAGGTCCATGGATCTATACATTATGATAGTTTAACGACTGTAGTAGGGACATCGAGAGTCAGGCTGGTAATTAATTCCTTATTATCCAAGCCTTGCTTAATAAACTTAAAATTTATTTTCTTCTTTATTTTATTTCTTTTCATTGCTTATATTTATTTTAATTATTCATTTATTTATTGTATATATCTGTCATTCATTTGCATGTGCATAACATAAGTCTTCCACTTGAGTTCTACCTTTAGGGGGAATGATGTACCTATGCCCTTATGAGATTTCATGTCTTTTTATGGGCCTATGAAACACTCCCACTCAGATTGAACCCTTTCTGCTTGTAGCCTATGATAGGTGAGGATCGAGGTGCCTTGCTAGTCTATGATGGATGATGATATGATGAACAATTTGGGAACCTTTTAGAATTGACCCAAACCATATATAATCAACCTTAAGAGCCCAGCCATAGATAGAGCCCTATCCTTCCACCTTTCATAGTTAACCTAAAAATCTAGGATCATGTTATTATTTTACTTGCTTTATAGTGTTGATTCTTTATTTTTTGATATGACTAATCGATTTTTTTTCTTCTTTTTATTTCTTTTCTTTTTGTGCATATTCATAAATATATGTGCAAACTGTATATTATGCTTACTAACTTTTTTTCTATGTATGCATGCATTCATGCATCACTGCATTCATTCTCATACATAATCAGATGGTTCCATAAACATCATTCAAAACTTACACCATAATTATGAAAAATCAAGGTACAAAGATAGCTCAATACCAGTACTACACTCAAGTTAAAGCCAAAAAAATAGAGCAAGATAATGTAGACCGACTTGAAAGAATAGAAAAGGCTTAGGAGATACTTGAAGGAAAAATGAGCAAAATCCTGAAAGCTTTAAAAAATGAAAATAAAGGAAAGGCAACAAAAAAAAACATCTCATATGAAAATACTGAGCCATTACATCCTCTAGGTTTCGACCAACATCAGACTCAGACCACTTTAAGCTTTCATCAACAACAGATCTCGTTCTCAAATTTCAATCAAAAGAATGTTTAGAGCTATACCAATCCTGTTTTCATTGAAAAAGTAGATGGGCCAATCTAATTTCCAAAATGGATAAGATTAAAAAGGAAAAAAAATTACAAATAGCTGCACCTTTGGAAAATTCTAAGATTGATCAGGCAATGAGTAGGCTCGAAGAAAGATTATGGGCTATGAAATGAATTGATTTCTATGGATCCATGGATACAGTGGGGCTTTATCTAGTACCAAATGTGGCGATGCCGCCCAAATTCAAAGTGCTAGAATTTGAAATGTATGATGGTACTAAGTGCTTTATCACACATATCACAATGTATAGTCACAAGATAGTCGCACATGCTAGCAATGACAAGCTTTTTATACACATCTTCAAGAAATTTAATTAGGTTTGTAGCAAGGTGGTATGTTTAGTTAGACGAGACTCGTATAAAGACATTAAAAGATTTGATTTGGTCTTTTATTAACCAATACCACCACATCATAGACATGGTTCCTAATCATCTCTTATTACAAATGATGGAAAAAAAAGCATTTGAGTCTTTTAAGAAGTATGCCCAAAGGTGGCGGGATGTCACTGCCTGAGTACAACATCTTTTAACAGAAAAAAAGATAACAATGTTGTTTGTAAACACTCTTAAGTCATCATACTATGAAAAGATGATAGGGAACGCGACTAATAATTTTATCGACATAGTGATTTTATGAAAGATCATCGAAAATGCAATCAAGAGTGGTAAACTAGAGAAGGAGAATCATCTGCTACTAAAACGATACCCAAAAAAAATAAAAGTGAGACTTAAGCTATGAGTTTTGATAGGCAACAATTTAGAAACTACCTTCAGCCAATCTATCCCACATATCATTCTCCTACAAGTCATGTTTCTACTATACGACCCTTTTATCCATCCCCTTTTAGGTCTTTCATTCATCCTACTACCCCAATGAGTGGTGCACAATAATCATGAAATAGGGAAAAGCCTACATTTGACTCTATCCCCATAAGCTATACGAAACTATACCAAGAGCTTTACAAGAACCACTCGATTGCCCCAATTTTTACAAAACAACTTGAACCTTCCTATCCCAAATGGTTTGACTCCACTACTTATTATGACTATCATTTTAGGGTGGCAGGCCATTCCACCAAAAATTGCATCTTTTTGAAACGTATAGTGCAAAGTTTGATTAAATGAAGGCTGATAAAATTTGATACCAGTGGAAACATAACATCCAATGTCAATGGTAACTCTTCGCCCAATCATCTAAGAGGCATAATTTTAGGAGATTGATTAGAACTACTTATCATTTTGGATCTTTTGAGAATATGAATCTCTTTTATATGCTTGGATTTCATTTTATTTTTCATCATTTCAATAAAAGTGATAAATTTGATGCATTTTCATTACATTTTCTCTTTTTTATGAATACCCACCTTTACTTTTACCATCTCATACCCTTTTTCTCTACCTTTTTAAACAATCAATGTTCAGGCAGTCATGATGATAATTCAGGATTTAACTTTGAAAATACCATTCATGATGTTTTGATTGATAAATTTGAGATTGTTGGGATTGTTGAATAAAAAGACAAATCTGGAAAAAATTTTCAAAAGTGATGTAACACATAATCTTTGCTCATTCACAAGTCTGTTTTTAGTCAATAGAAATTTTTCATTAAGAGTATTCATGTTCGAAATGAGAAATGGCCAACTTTCTTCTATCTTTTAAAAAAAATATTATCCCTTGCTATCCCATTTGAGTCAGTTGAAAATTTCTTTTGAGAACCCTAATTAAGGATCACCCTTACATTGGGGGGCAAAATCGAAAAGTATGTTTCAAGGGCAAAGCCTTTTTTTTGAAAAAAGAAAAAAAATTGATTAGGCAAAATGCCAATATGCTCCACCAAAAAAACAAAAAAAAAATGAAAAGAAATTGTTGGGGTAAAATGCTAGTATGCTATACCAAAAAAAAAAATTGATGGGGTAAAATGTTAAAGTGCTCAACATGAAAAAATGATCATTGATTTGATTATCCTTCAAATACAATTTAAGTCTATTTTATCACTTTCTTTGACACCTTTTGCCTTGGCCTACGTTACATCTCTTAAAAGTCCATTTTGATTAGATGTGAATACTTGATTTTGAGAATCATGAATTGAATTGGGGTAGGTCTACCATTAGATTGTGTGAAGTTTTTATCAAAGTGTCATTGATGAATAAAGAAAAAAGAGAAATGGAAAAATAAACAAAGATGTGCAAAAAAAAAAAAAGAAAAAGCAAAAAAAAATAAGAAAAAAAATAAACAAATGAGCAAAAGGAAGACTTAAACGAAAAACCAAAAAGAGTAGTCTAAGTGAAAATGAAAACTTGAAAAAATAACTTCGTGTAAAGGTCCCCAAATTAACGATGATGATTAGCTCAAAGATTGAAGATATTAATGGAATATATTTTGAAGGATGATCTTGAGTTTGAGTTCAAAATTGTCTGAGCAATCATTATTTTGGATGTTAATGTCCTATTTGAATAAATTATAGCATTTTGCCTTGAGTTGTTCTTAACCCTACCTTTTATTCTTTTAATAATAAAGATCCATTTTTCTTACCTTTCACCAAATGACCATTCCCTAAATGAATCAAGAAAATGTATCATTTCTGTCACTGATTTGAATGATGATAAATAAATGAATGACATTTTTCATAAAGAGTTTTCCATTCTTTTGAAAGAAGTTCAGAAAGAGATAAATGAAAAGAAGCATAAGAAAATGATTTACAAAAGGGTAAACAAGATGACTCGGTGATGAATTCAGTGATGGATTGGTTGACACACTTGTGAGTTACGACCAGATGAGAAGAACGACATAGGTCAGCTAAAAAAATTTGCTCTGAGACTATTAATATTGAGAAGCTATGAAAAACTGGTAGCATTTTGAGAATCTTGTCATCACAATGGAAATTTCATGACATCAACACTACATACATTACATTTGCATCTCAAAAATGACATGCATTGTTGCAATATCATCATCACTCATTTCGATTTTGGTTCAGTCCAGATCATCTTTTAGTTTATGGTTTCATCTCGATCATTTATCTTCAACCTCGACTCAATCTTGGTTGCTTTATTTTGACTAGTAGTTTCATCTCGATCACCTGATCTTGGCTTAGTCCATATCACTTTTTAACTTATGGTTTCATCTCGATCGTTTATCTTCGACCTCGATTCAATCTTGGTCATTTCATTTTGATTCATGGTTTTATCTCGATCACTTGATCTTGGCTTAGTCTAGATCATTTCATATGATTTGTGGTTTCATCTGGGTTATTTATTTTTGACCTCGACTCAGCCTTGGTCATTTCATTTTGATTCATGATTTCATCCCAATCACTTGATCTTGGCTCAGTTCAAATCATTTCATATGATTTGTGGTTCATCTTGGTCATTTATTTTCAATCTCGACTTGGTCTTGATCATTTCATTTTGACTCATGATTTTATCTCGATCACTTGATCTTGGCTTAATCTAGATTATTTTATACGACTTATGGTTTAGCTCCAATCATTTACCTTCGACCTCGACTCGGTCCTGGTCGTTTTATCTTCTAGACTCATTGTTTCACCTTAGTCATCCAATCTTGTTTCAATCCAGATTCTATTTTATAACTCGTGGTTTCGTCATAGTCATTCATCTTTCACCTCGACTTAGTCTTGGTCACCTTTTTCTAACTCATGGTTTCATCCCGGTCACTTAATCTTGGCTCAGTCTAGATCATGTCATATGATTTTTTGGTTTCATCTCAGTCATTTACCTCTGACCTGGACTTGATCTTAGTGTTTTATCTTCTAGACTCGTGGTTTTGCCCTAATCATCTGATCTTGGCTCAGTCCAAATCATCTTTCATGACTCGTGCTTCTATTCATTCATTCATCTTTAACTTTAACTCGGTCCTGGTTACTTCTTTTTGACTTATGGTTTCATCCTGATTACCCAATCTTGGCTTAGTCCAGATCATTCCTTTTGACTCATGGTTTTATCCTGATCATTGATCTTCGACCCTTTATCACTTTCAGACTCATGGCATCATCCTGGTCATTTTCACTCATTGATTTGACTCCAACTGAGTGGGTGTCTAGGTCTTTGCATCATCGTTGTCTAATAATGATATGTAAAAAGAGGCAGCTGTAGACACCCATCTATGTCCGAGGTCAATTTTCATCATTATTACTACTATTATTTTCTTTATTATTATTAGTATTATTTATATTATAGTATAATTTGCTTATCATTATTATTGTTATTATTATTGTTATTATTATTATTATTATTATTATTATTATTATTATTATTATTATTATTATTATTATAGTATGGCTTAGTATTATAGTATAGAATTATATATTATTATAGTTTTTTATTATTATTATTATTATTATTATTATTATTCAATTTTCTTTAGTAATCAGTGATCACTCAGAGATTCAATGTAGTCAAAGGGGTTTAATTCCTAATCAAAGGATTTTTAGGTTAACCCAAGAAATCAACAATGAACCTAGACAGATATTGAGGTTCAAGTAGAATCTAATCCCAAGATTCAAGCCTGGGATTGATTCTGTCCATTTCCTAAAAGTCTGTCCTAAGAGGCTTATAAATTGGATAAGAAACCATAGAACAAAAACATAGTGGATTTTTTGGGAAAATGGTTAAGTTTTGGGAGAACGGGTGTTTTGAAGGATTCTAGGCAAAATGGGAGTTTTCAGATTTTGATTTTTGATTCTGGGTTCATTTTGAAAAATTTTGTGCTTAGATTTAGGCTTCTGGGAAGTTTCTTGAAAGGATTGAGGCAGAATTCAAAGAAGCTAAAAAATGTTTTGGATTTATGGGATTTTCAGGAAAAAATTGGGTTTTTGGATGAACTATAAATTTTTCGATGAGTTTTCCAATTTTCGGTTGAATTTTTTGATGATTTTTCTAGAAATTGATGGAACTCCATGTTTTCGGTTGAAGTTTTTAATGGGTTTCTGGAGAAATCTTAGAAAGGGTCAGAGCTTATTGGTCTAGAGAGAGAGAAAGCAGAGGAGATTTTGAGGCAAAATGCTGGGACTTGGTTTATATACTGTCCCAAAACAATGTTGTTTTGATAGCGTAAAATCTGTACCTCGACCCATTGACCTGTATATCAACCCGCATTCTGATTCAACCTGATCGTAGGTTTTTTTTTTCTATTTTTTTATTTTTTTGATTTTATTTGATTTTATTTTTTTTTAAAACTCATTCTATTTTTAATTTTTTTTATTATTTTTTTCGTTTTATGCTATTTTATTTTTGAAAATAAATGAGTTTTTTTTTAAAGAAAAAAGAAAAATGATTCGATAACAAAATATTTTCAAATAAAAAAATTTTCAAATAAAGCTTTCAAAATAATAAAAAATAATAATAATAAATATTTTTAAGTTTTAAAAAAATATTTATAAAAAGAAAAAAATTTCTTTCAATAAAAATAAAAAAATCTTTCAAAATAAATCCATGAATTCCACCAAATTATTGAAAAATTTTCATGGGTTTAATTTTTAAAATGGAATCCACCAAACTATTGTGAAATTTCATAAATCAGTTTTCAAAAAATATAAAAAAATAATTTTTATCCTCTAAATTATTGGAGGATTAATTTTAAGTCTTACCAACTATTGGGAGACTTTACTAATTTTTTTGAATAAAAGTATGTTTATAAATTTGATGACAGAGCCTTTTCAGAGTGGGACACTAGTTTTCATGAATACTCTTGAGCTGAAAAAATTATCTTAAATTGTTACCAAACTATTAGGACAATTTTGGGATTAATTTTCAATATAAAACATTTTGGTAAAGTATAAACATGTTTAAGGCTTAGATAATTGGAAGTCAAACTGGTATCATCTTTTGGATGGGCATTGAGCGGGTGCTATAACCTTTCTCATGCGTAATCATACTCCCAAACCTAACATCTTGTTTCATAGATCAAAATCTATTATTTAAATATACTTAATTCAATCTTGGGACTCCTCTTTAAATATGATAAATTCAATCAGGTGGCCAATCACACCTAAACAAAAAATATTGATGGCGACTCTTTTAATCCATGTCTAATAGTAAGTCCACGGATCTATATGTTATGATAGTTTGGCAACTCTGCTGGGGACATCGAGAGTCAGGCTAGTAAATTATTCCTTATTATCCAAGTCTTGCTTAATAAACTTGAAATTTATTTTCTTCCTTATTTTATTTCTTTTCATTGCTTATATTTGTTTTAGTTATTCATTTATTTACTATATATATCTGTCATTCATTTGCATGTGCATAACATAAGCCCTCTACCCAGGCTTTACCTTTAGGAGGAAGTGAAGTACCTATGCCCTTATAAGATTTCATGTCTCTACATGGGCCTGGGAAATACTCCCACTCAAATTTTTTCGCTTGTAGCCTATGATGGGTGAAGATCATGGTGCCTTACTAGTCTATGATAGACGATGATGTAAGGAATAATTTGTGAACCTTTTATAATTGACCCAAACAGCATATAGTCAACTTTAAAAGCCCAGCCATAGATAAAGCCTTATCCTTCCACCCTTCATAGTTAACCCAAAAATCTAGGATCATGTTGTTATTTTACTTGCTTTATAATGTTTATTCTTTATTTTTTGATATGACTAATCGATTTTTTCATCTTCTTTTTATTTTTTTTTCTTTTTGTGTATATTCATAAATATACATGTAGATTGCATATTATGCTTACTAACCTTTTTTTCTATGTATGCATGCATTCATGCATTGTTGCATTCATTCTCATGCACACTCAAATTGTTCCATAAACACCATTCTAGATTTGCACCATAATTGTGGAAAATCAAGGTTCGAGGGTAGCTCAACACCAATACTACGCTCGAGCTAACATTAGAAAAATGGAGCAAGACAATGTAGACTAACTTGAAAGAATAGAAAAGGCTTAAGAGATACTTAAAGGAAAATTGAGCAAAATCTTAGAAGCTCTGAAAAAGGAAAATATAAGAAAGGCAATAAAAAAGGACATTTCACACAAAGAAACTGAGCCACTACATCCTTCAGGTTTCGACTCACATCAAACTCAAATCACTCCAAGCTTTCATCAACAATAGACCACGTTCCCAAATTTTAATCAAGGGAATGTTCAAAGCTATACCAATCTTATCTTTATTGAAAAGGCAAATGAGCCAATCTAAATTCCCAAAATGGATAAGATTGAGGAGAAAGAAAACTTACAAACAATTGTGCCCTTAAAAAATTCTAAGACTAATTAGGCAAATGAGCAGGCTTGAAAAAAGATTGCGGATTGTGGAAGGAATTGATTTCTATGTATCCATGGATGTGATAGTGCTTTGCCTAGTATCAGATGTGGTGATGCTACCCAAATTTAAAGTGCCAGAATTTGAAAAGTATAATGGTACTAAATGCCCTATCAAATATATCACAATGTATTATCGTAAGATGGTGGCACATGCTAGCAATGAAAAGTTGCTCATGCATGTCTTTCAAGACAATTTAACTTGGTCTATCACAAAGTGGTGTCTTTAGTTAGACAGGACCCATATAAAAACATGAAAAGATTTGAATCGATCTTTTATTAACCAATATCGCCACATTATAGACGTGGCTTTTAATTGGCTCTCATTACAAAGGATGGAGAAGAAAGCATCTGAGACTTTCAAGGAGTGTGCCTAAAGGTGGTGGGATGTCACTGCCTATGTACAACCTCATTTAATAGAGAAAAAGATGATAGTGTTATTTGTAAGCACTTTCAAGTCGCCATACTATGAGAATATGATAGGAAATGTGGCTAAGAATTTTGTTGACATGGTGATTTTAAGAGAGATCATAAAAAATACAATCAAGATGGTAAACTAGAAGAAAGAGAATTATTTGCTACTAAAAAGATGCCTAAAAAAAAGAAAAGTGAGACTCAAGCTGTGAGTTTTGATAGGCAGTAATCTAGAAACTACCCTTAGCTAATCTATCCTTACATATCATTCTCCTACAAGTTATGTTTCTACTGCATGACCCTCTTATCCATCCCCTCTTAGGCCCTCCATTTATCCCATTACCCTAACGAGTGGTGCACAAGAATCACGAAATATAGAAAAGCCTACATTTGACGCTATCCCCTAGAGCTATACCAAACTATACCAAGAGCTTTACAAAAATCACTTGATTGCCCCTATTCCTACAAAATAACTTGAACCTCCCTATCTTAAATGGTACGACTCTACTGCTCATTGTGACTATCATTTTGGGATGGTAGTCTTTTCATTAAAAATTGTATCCTTTTGAAACATATGGTGCAAAGTTTGATTAGATGAAGGCTGATAAATTTTGATACCAATGGAAACACAGCATCCAATGTCAGTGGTAATTCATCGCCCAATCATCCATAGGGCATAATTTTATGAGCTTGATTGGAATTGCTTATCATCTTGGATCTTTTGAGAATATAAATCTCTTTTACTTTTTTAGATTTCATTTTATTTTTTATCATTTTAATAAAAGTGACAAATTGATGCATTTTCATGACATTTCCTATTTTTTATAAGTACCCATCATATACCCTTTTTCTCTACCTTTTTCAAATAATGAATGTTCGAACAGTTGTGATAATAATTCCAGATTTAACTTTGAAAACACCATTTATGATGTTTTGATTGATAAATTTGAAATTGTTGGGACTGCTGAATAAAAAGATAAATCAGAAGAAGAATTTCAAAAGTGATGCAACACATGATCTTTGCTCATTCACAAGTCTACTCTTAGTTAATAAAAATTCTCCATTAAGAGTATTCATGTTTGAAATGAGAAATGGCCATCTTTCTTCTATCCTTTAAAAAAATATTATTCCTTGTTACCTCATTTGAGCCGGTTGAAAATTTCTTTTGAGAAACCCTAACTAACGATCACCCCTACACTGAGGTGTAAAGGTAAAAAGTCTATTTTAAGGGCAAAGCCTTTTTGTTGAAAAAAAAAGAAAATTTTGATGGGGTAAAGTGCCAATATACTCCACCAAAAAAACAAAAAAAAAGGAAAAAAATAAAGAGAAATTGTTGGGGCAAAATGCCAATATGCTCCACAAAAAAAAAAAGAATATTGATGGGGTCAAATGTCAAAGTGCTCCATATAAAGACATGATCCTTGGTTTGATTACCCTTCAAATACAATTTGAGCCTATTTTATCCCTTTCTTTGGCACCATTTGCCTTAGCCTACTTTATGTCTCTTAAAAGTCCATTTTGATTAATTATGAATACTTAATTTGGAGAATCATGAATTGAATTAGCGTAGGTTTGCCATTGGATTGTGCAAAGCTTTGATCAAAGTGTCATTAATGAATAACAAAGAAAAAAAATGGAAAAATAAACAAAGACGTGTAAAAAAAAATAAAACAAAAAGAAAAACCAAAAGGAAACAAGAAAAAAAATAAACAAACGAGGAAAATGAAGACTTAATTGAAAACCTGAAATGGCAATTTAAGTGAAAATAAAAACTTGAAAAAAATAACTTCGTGTGAAAGTGCCCGGATGATGATAATTAGTTCAAAGATTGAAGATATTAATGGAATCTATTTTGAAGGATGATCCTAAGTTTGAGTTCAAAATTGTCTGAGCAATCATTATTTTGGATGTTAATGTTCTATCTGAATAAACTATAGCATTTTGCCTTTGTTCACCCTTAAGTTGTTTTTGACCCTACCTTTTGTTCTTTCAATAATAAAAATCTATTTTTTTTACCCTTCACCAAATGAACATTCCTTGAATGAATCAAGAAAATGTATCATTTTTGTCATTGATTTGAATGATGGCAAATAAATGAATTACATTTTTCATAAAGAGTTTTCCATTTTTTTGAAAGAAGTTTAGGATGAGATAAATGAAAAGAAGCATGAGGAAATGATTTACAAAAAGGCAAACAAGATTACTCGATGATAAATTTAGTGATGGATTGATTGACACAACTTGTGAGTTATGACCAGATGAGAAGAATGACATAGGCTAGCTGACAAAATTTGCTCTAAGACTATTAATATTAAGAAGCTAAAAAGAACTGGCAGCATCTTGAGAATCTTATCATCACAATGGAAATTTCATGACATTAACACTACATTTGCATCCCAGATAGGACATGCATTGTTTCAATATCATCATTACTCATTTTGATCTTGGTTCAGTCCAAATCACCTCATAACTTATGGTTTCATCTCAATCATTTATCTTCGACCTCGACTCAATCTTGATCACTTCATTTTGACTCGTGGTTTCATCCTAATCACTTGATCTTAGCTCAATCTAGATTACCTCCTAACTTTTGGTTTCATCTTAGTCGTTTATCTTTGACCTTGACTTAGTCTTGGTCGCTTCATTTTGATTCATGGTTTCATCCTGATCACTTGATCTTGGCTCAATCCATATCATTTCATATGATTCATGGTTTCATCCTAATCATTTATTTGTTACCTTGACTCGGTCTTGGTCATTTCATTTTGATTCATGGTTTTATCTGATCACTTGATCTTGGCTTAGTCTAGATCATTTTATATGATTCATGGTTTCATCCCGATCATTTATTTTTTACCTTGACTCGGTCTTGGTCACTTCATTTTGACTAGTGGTTTTGTCCTAGTCATTTGATCTTGGCTTAGTCCAGATCATTTCATATGATTTATGGTTTCACCTTGGTCATTTACCTTTAACCTTGACTTAGTTTTGGTCGCTTTATCTTCTAGACTCGTGGTTTCATCTCAGTCATTCATCTTTGACCTTGACTTGGTCATAGTAACTTCTTTCTGACTCATGGTTTCGTCACGATCACTTTATCTTGGCTTAGTCTAGATCATTTCATATGACTTGTGGCTTTGTCCCAATCATTTACCTCCGACCTCAACTTAGTCCTAGTCGTTTTATCTTCTAGACTCGTGGTTTTGTCATGATCATCCAATTTTGGTTCAATCCAGATCATCTTTCATGACTCGTGGTTTTGTCTCAGTCATTCATCTTTGACCTCGGCTTGATCCTGGTCACTTCTTTCTGACTCATTGTTTCATCCTGGTCATTCGATCTTTGCTCAGTCCAAATCATTCCTTATGACTCGTGATTTCATCCTGGTCATTTATCTTCGACCTCGACTCGACCTTGGTCACTCCAGACTCATGGCATCATCTTGGTCATTTTTACTTGCTGATTTGACTCAAACAGAGTGGGTGTCTAGGTATTTGCATTATCTCTGTCTAATAATGATGCATAAATAGAGGCAACTGTAGACACCTATTTGCGTCCGGGGTCAATTTTCATCATTATTACTGCTATTGTTTTCTTTATTATTATTAGCATTATTTATACTATATGATAATTTGCTTATCATTATTATCATTATTATTGTTATTATTATTATTATAGTATAGCTTTGTATTATAGTATAGCATTATATATTATTATACTTATTATTATTATTATTATTTGATTTTTTTCCTAACTGCTAATCACTCAGAGATTCAATGCAGTCAAAGGGGTTTAATTCCTAATTAAAGGATTTCCAGGTCAACCCAAGAAATCAGCAATGAACCTAGACATATATTAAGGTTCGGGCAAAATCTAATCCCAGCATTCAAGCCTGGGATTGATTCTGTCCATTTCTTAAAAATTTGTCCTATGAGGCCTATAAATAGGACAAGAAATCATAGAACAAAAACAAAATGGATTTTTGGGAAAAACGATTGATTTTTGGGAAAACGAGTGTTTTGAAGGATTCTGGGCAAAATGTGAGTCTTTGGATTTTGATTTTTTATTTTGGGTTCGTTTGAAAAATTCTAGGCTTAGATTTAGGTTTATGGGATTAAGTTTAGGCTTATAGGAAGTTTCCTGAAAGGATCGGGGCAGAATTTGAAGAATTTGAAAAATTTTTTGGATTTTTGGGATTTTCTAAAAAAATATGGGTTTTTGGATGAACTATGAATTTTTCACTGAGTTTTCTAACGAAAGGCTAAATTTTCCAATCATTTTTCAGGTAGTTTTTCAGAAATCAGTAGGTTTTTTAGTTTTTGATTGAGTTTCCTGGTGACTTTTCCAGAAACCAGTGGAATTCTCAGTTTTTGATTGAAGTTTCTGATGGGTTTTTGGAGAAATCCTAGAAAGAAGTCAGAGTTTTTCAGTCTAGAGTGAGAGAGCAGAAGAGATTTTGAAGAAAAACATTAGGGCTTGGTCTATATACTGTCCCAAAATGGTGTCGTTTTGATAGTGTAGGATCCATACCTTGACCTGTTGATCCACGCGTCAACCTGTATTCTGACCCTGATCCGATCGCAGATTTTTCTTTTTTTATTTTATTTTTATTTTTATATTTTGATTTTATTTTTTTAAAACTCATTCTATTTTTATTTTTTTCTTATTTTTCTAGTTTTATTTTTAAGAAATTTTATTCTGTTATTTTATTTCTAAAAATAAATGAGTTTTTTAAAAAAAAAGAAAAAAATGATTCTATAAAAAAAATCTTTTCAAATAAAGTTTTTAAAATAATAAAAAAAAATTTTAAGTTTTTAAAAAATATTTATAAAAAAAATCCTTTCAATAAAAAAATATCATTTTCAAATAAAAATCTTTCAAAATTAATCCATGAATTCCACCAAATTATTAGAGAATTTTCATGGATTTAATTTTTAAAATGGAATCCACCAAACTATTGGAAAATTCCATAAATCAGTTTTTAAAAAAATAAAAAAATAATTTTTATCCTCTAAACTATTAAAGGATTAATTTTAAATTCTACCAACTATTAGGAGACTTTACTAATTTTTCTAAATAAAAGTATGTTAATAAATCCAACGACGAAGCCTCTTCAGAATGGGATACTAGTCTCTATAAATACTCATAAGATGAGAAAATTATCTTAAATTGTTATCAAATTATTGGGACAAATTTATGATTAATTTTCAATATTAAACATTTTGGTAAAGTATAAACATGTTCAAGGCTTGGATAATTGGAAGTCAAACTGGTACCATCCTTTAGATGGGCATCATGGGGGTGCTATAACCTTTCCCTTGCATAACCGTACTCCCGAACCTAACATCTAGTTTGGTAGATCAAAATCTACTATTTAAAAATACCTAAGTCAATATTGAGACTCCTTTTTAAATAGGATAGATTCAATCAAGTGGCAAATCACACTTAAACAAAAAAGATTGGTGGCAACTCCTCTAATCCATGTCTAGTAGTAAGTCTACGGATTTATACGTTATGACATTTTTATCCATTTATTTTAGTGGATGTTTTTATCTACTTATTTAAATGGACATTTAAAAAATGTATCAAAATGGATATTTTAAGTCCTTAAACCAAAATTTTTAGGTAGTAATTCATGTATACACTTATCAATTTAAACAAATTTGAATATTTTAAATGAATTTAAATAATATTAAATAAAGTAAATAATCATATATCCTTTTATTTTTTTTCAAATTAATATTTGAATATTTATTATTTACTGATTTAGTTTAAAAGTTTTTTTATATTTGATTACTTTGATAATATTTAATATAATTATTTATTGTTATCCTATATATCATTCAAAGAAACTATTCACCTAAGCGTCCACATAAGTAAAGTTTATTAGGTTTCTATTTATGTTATAATATAATATTATATATAATATATGATTAGATCTTAAGCTAGGAAAAGTTGGCAATGCAAGTACTATAACCAAAAAAAAAAAAGCAATTAAAAGCAATAAAAGTATAGGAAATCAAGATCAAACAAAAAGATATATAGAGCTTCAACTATTCTCTAAATGTGTGTGCATCCTCTCCTTTAGCTTTTCTAGCAAAATCCAATCTACAAGTAGAACGATCTTTTACAAAATACAATTTCCTATCGTCTCCAAGTCAAAATAATAACTTTTACCCTTTCTACAATTCTACCCAATTCTCTTTACAAGAGCTCTCGAGAGGATACCTCCCTCTTGACTCAAAAGTTTCCTTCGAATACAAAAGATTTTACAAACTCAAAAAAACCTTAATAGGTGGGTGTTTGCAATGTTTAAGTACAAGACTATAGAGATAATACAATAAAAAAAATGGTTTCAAGTGAAAACAAGAAATCAAGCTATCACTTAGAATACTCTAGGATATTGATGTTATCTCTTTTTTTTTTTTTTTGGAGTTAATTGATGGTTTATTTTTTCTTCATAGTTGAGTGTTCTTCATTGCTCTTAACGCTTCTAAATAATTGGTCAGTATATAGTGTTCTAAGACGCATGGTGAAATCAAAAAGAAATTTATGTGTTTAGTTTATTGTGTTGAATGCCAGAAGTTTCATGTGAGATAGGAATACATGTTTATAGCTTGTGTCGTCATTTATTGAGAATCATAGAGTTTAATAAATCCTTATTAGTTTTAATTCATATGGGAACATAGTGAGTTAGCACGTAATGGTATTTTCGTTAGATCTTGAAAAAGGCTTGTGAAAAGGTTAAGAATAATAAACTATCAACTAGGATAATAAACTTGATTCACAAAAAATATAATAATCAATATGGATTTATTGTGGTGAAATCAGAAACCGTAGAGTTTAATCACATAAATTTATCGTATGTTTGATTTTAAATTTGCTTTCTTTTGGTTTCTCATTTTGCTTTTCATAGTTTCCCCGTCATAAACTCCTTTTCAAATTATTCGAATAAAATTATAGGTATATTAATTTCGATACTTAGTTTAATTTTCAAACTCTGTTGGAATGATACTCCATTCACTTTTTATTACCTGTTTGTAATAAAGTGCACTTGCTTTTAAAAAATTTATAACAAGTTTTTTACGTTGTAGCTGGAGATTGATTTGATTGTCTTTACAATATGGATATCAAATAACTCTAGTTTTAAATTGAATCTTTATTTTTTTCAAGCATTGTCAACTAGTTCATGAGACGGTCAATAAGTTGTGAATTAATACCTTTTGATTCCAAGATTGAACGGGCTTGCCAGTGTCAAAAAGGAGAAGAAAGAAGCAATTAGATAGTCACAACACACCATCGCATACACGATAAAAGAAGCCAAGACCTAATGGGCACCACATAACTATGATATGCTCGTGCTTACTGAGATGTTTTCTGGATTAAGATGCCTGACTATCCAAACCAACAATTTTGAGATCAAACGACTATTATTCAAATGGTTCAATCTTATCAATTTGGCAGATTACCCAACGATGACCTAAACACACATATAGCGAACTTCCTCGAAATCTGTGATACATTTAAATGCAATGGAGTTACAAATGATGCCATCAGACTGATATTGTTCCTATTTTCACTTCGGGACAGAGCTGAGAGTTATCTAAATTCTTTGCTGACTAATATCATCACTATCTGGGACGTTTTAACCAAAATTTTGTAGCAAATTACTTTCCACCAGCAAAGACAACCTAGATGCAAAATGACATATCATTTTTGCCTAGCATGAGATTAAATCATTGTTTGAACCTTTGAAAAAAATACAAAGATATGTTGAGAAAATGCCCAAATCGTAGACTACCTAAATGGCTCCAAATTCAATCTTTTCATAAATGGGTTAGGTAGTTAACCTTAGTAGATGCAGGAGTCGACGATGCTCTAATGGGGAAAACACATGATGAAGCTTATGAACTTCGGGAGAAAATGGTCACTTATGCTTATCAATGGTCAATTAAACATTTTGTACCGAAGAAAACTTTTGGAGTTCATGAAGTTGACGCTTTCACTAAACTTACCGCATAAGTAGCTACTATATCTAAACAACTCAGCACATTGACTGCAAATACCATTCACACTCCGCATGTAGTGTGTGACTTTTGTAATGGAGCACATGCAAGTACTAAATGCCAAATTGGGAACCACTACAAGAAAATGAATTTTTAGTGACAGTGAAAATGGTAACTAAAAGGTTACAATTTAGTCAGTAAAACTTATAGTGACAATTTTTTCAAGTTATTTTTTACCGTCACAAATAATTCCCTCACCAATTTCACTAGTGACTACTTTCATAAAATCGTCACAACTATTCAACTTTCTAATGACAACTTTTTCCACTCAAAAAAATAATAATAACAATGGAAAAATTTTATTGAAACTACTATTATTCCTATTAGTATCAAACATCTCGACACAAATATATATTTAAATAGTGTCTAAAATAAGTTAATACATTTATTAAATATTATTTGTGACGAAAGTGTCATTAAAAATTTTTATTATTAAATCAAATATTCAAATTACAAATTTAGAATGACTATATTTGTGACCATTAAGTTTATTGTCACAAAAATACCAACTTTCAATGACAAGTTATTGTCACTAAAAGAATCTTTCAAAATATAATAATAATTTCTATTATTAATATTATATGCAATATAAATAAAATAAAAAGAATGTGCAAGATTAATTTCTAAAATATTCCATGTGTATTCAATAGGATATAAAAATAGTATACAAAATAAAATTTAAAATATCCTTTACATTCCATTAAAGTACTTACAATATTCATGAAAAAAATCTATCCTGTACAAGTTTCAATTTTATTTACATGATAATAAATGAATAAAAAGATACACCAAGCTAAACATCACTATAGGGGTTTTGGTTTTTAGTGGTGTTTTTTTTATGTTTAGCAACGTTTATAAACGCCATTAAAAGATTTGCAGCATTTGTGAAAAACACCAATCAGAGTGCGATACATGCATCATGAAAAATAATGACATTTTCTATAAAACGCCACTAATTTAGCTCGTTTACTAGCAAGAGCGCTACTACTTTTAGTGGCGTCTTATGGTATAAACGCCACTAAATTATTTATTTAGCGACATTTTCGAACACAAACACCATGAAATTGAGAAATGTATTTTTTTTAAATAAAAATTTTCTGTTAATATTTATTATTTTCATAAACGAGCTTAAATTCACATACTGAAATTAATATAAACTTAATTCACATTCAAATATGCTTCTAATTAACATAAAATTTAATAATTAGTATAATAACATTCAAATTTTTTAATACATTAACAAAATAAAAATTAAAATGTATGAAATTGATGACTGCATATATTTTGAAGGTTGCCAATTGATAAAGGAATTTTTCCACCTTGGTCACTAGTGTGTTAAAAAACCTACTGAATAATAGCATTTAATTTTTAACACTTCATTGTAAGCTTTTTTTATATTAAAAAATATAAATATTTACTAAATATAATACCTGAGTTAGAGGACCACTGAGATCAATTCTTGAAAATTGTTATTGCATAAAATTCATAAGATAATTGAATCAATCATGCAACTGCTAAAATTTCGCATGCTCTTGCTCCATTCTAGCACGTTCTTCCTCAATTTTGGCATGCTCCTGTTCTCTTTCTGCTTCCATTTGCTGAAAATGTTGTTACATGGTTTGCAACTCCTCTCTCAATATCTAAATGTCTCGCGAAGACTGACTTGTTGAGAATGTAAATTACTGAGGGCTATGTCTATAATAGGTAGATGGTGTTGGACCCAATCCAAGACCTCGGACCTGTCCATGCCTTTCTTTCATAGCAACTTCTATGAATATCTAATTTTCTAATTCTTGCATGTTTAGAGAACCATCAGATGCTACTTCAATCTCAATAGTCATTTTCCCTTTCGCTTTCTCTTGTAAATTAGTCATATACAACTATCAAGTTTAATGATTAATTGATAATATGATTAAAAAAAGTAAATATTTACTTTCTATTAAAATAGATATTACAAATTATCATAATTTCTTGTGTTTCGACATTCATATAAGATTCATCTTTTTTTTTTTGTGTTAAGCAAAAAAGTTTCACACGTCCAATTTGACCACCCATCTCAATCTTCTATACAAAAATATAAGTTATTTGATAGGATACATATCAACCATAACTTATTCATGCATATTATTCCTGTCAATCAAGTTCAAAAATTTAGAATAATTTTAATATCATGTATTTATATTTTAGCCCTTTTACAACATAATAATCTTAAACAGACACAAACAATAAAAATATTTTGGCCTTTCACACATATCGATCATGGCAACCAAATTCAATTATTTGGACAAGTTTAATATCATGGATTGAAGCCTCTCAAATTGTTGAAAGCCATCCAAAACTTTAATTTGTATGTTTGCCTTTTAAATGCAAAAATAGTCCAAAATAGACATAAACAACTTTTTCACCTATATCAACTGTAGAAACTAAGTTCAATCAATCGGACAAGTTTAATATCAAGTATCGAAGCTATCCAAACTGTTTAAATTGAACAATAACAAAAAAATTATAATTTTACCTAAATAAATGTAAACAATAACTTTTTCATACATATCATCTATCTCAACTAAGTTCAAAACTTTCAATAAGTTTAATATCATGTATTGATACTATCAAAACTATTAAAATAGTACAATAACTGTTAATTTGCACATTTACCTTTTAACGACACAAAAAGTTCATTCATTGGAATAAGTTTAAAATAATAAACTTACTATTTTTTTTTGCTTTCTTGCAAAACTTTTTGATCCACTTGTGTGGCTATATTTATGTTACTTTCTACTATCAATCCCAATCTGTTCTCTTTCCTATCATAAAAAATAATTAGGTATATCGTACAAATACAAATATTACCAACTTAAAGCATAAAACACTTTCATTATTTCATTCTACTATACAAAGTTATAAATTAGTACCTCTCCTTTTTTTGAGAACCAAAATCTAACTAATTGTTCATATTGCCACCTAATCACATTACGGGGTAGATTTTTCATCATCGCCTCTACAGTTGTATTTCTATCAAAATACTTATTCTTCAAATTATACTTATAATCTTTCCATTTCTTTCTCAATGACTTAAGCACAAATGAAGTTGGTATTTCAAGTACAAATCTTGACTATAAGAATACAAAAAAGAAAAGTTTTAATCAATAAACCAAATTTAAAATAATTAATTTTTTTATATATAATTAATTATACTAATACCTCGATAAAGTTTAAAACATCGGCCTTTACTTCTGCTGGAACTTTATGTCATGTTTCATAATGAATAGGCAATTTCAAGCATGCCTAGAAATCTGACCAACAGTTGAGCTTTTTCATCAATTGGTTGCCTATCAGAGTTTAAGACACTACAATATGCTCGTTTAGAGGTAGTGCAAACAATTCCTTCAGAGTTGTCCAACCTTTGGTCCTCTGTTGACCATTGTTATCAACTACAAAAATTAAAAAATAAATTTGTAAAATGGTAATACTTTTATCATTATAATTGATTTGCAAATATGAGGTATATGATACTTGCATTCAAATTTTAAACATAATCAATTGACGGGATACTATCTAAACCTAGACCTCTTGTATTACCAGATCCAATATTAGTTGAAAGGTTAGAAGTGACTAAGTTAGATCCAACAGTACATTCATTCCCTTCCAAAGGATTCAATCCATCGTCAATATCAATAGGTGTCGTAGACGATTCTGAACTAATATATCTAATATGTATTCCTTTCAATCTACTCTTCTGTATTGTAGCTTATCTGCATCATAAAAGTGAATATATAAAAGATATTAGTTTAGAACAAATATAAAGACATTGAGAAGTTAAGAAATCATAACCTATGATACAACAAGAACATATTAATTTAATTAAATCAAAAGATAATGTATGATTTTCAATACAATAAATATACAATAGCAAATGCGACATTAATTACATACAATCATTTGCTATATTATATCTTAAACACTCAAATTACAAAATATAGATGATCCATCATGGTTCATAAATGTCTTTATTAACATTTTTGCAGACCCACTGAATGTAGATATTGGAGATATTTTCATTCAAGTTTTGTTTAGCAAAAAGATAACATTCAGTTCCATGTTCAACATCATGTCTTGTATCTAGCCCCATATCAAATAAGTCTCTAGGTGTGTTTCGAAGAACAACAAACCAACCCAATTCTTTGGGATCTTTGGAATAAAATACTTGTTTGACTTGAGATGAAAAAACATAAGGTTCATCGATGAGTTGTTGTCCAATGTGAATCAATACAGAAAAATTCACAAGTGTAAAACTATACTGATCTTTCTTAATACCTCTCGCACTAGTCACATCAGCATAATCACACCGAAATAAGATAACTTTCCATTTACCATAATAATCCAACTCAATGATGTCAATAAGCATGCCATAATAGTCAACATTTCCCTCTAAAAGGTTTGTGTCCCTAGCACTAGCATAGTTAGTAATTGATGAAGTAACAACAACTCTTGAATTTTGTGTACTGCTAAATCTCTCATAGGATTTAGTGTGAAATCTAAATCCATTAATGATGAAACCTTTGTATCATTTCACAATCCTGTTTGAACCTTGTGAAAGACACTTCACCTTTTCACTAACAAGCCTTCCACTCCAAACCTATAAAAGTGGAATAAATATATATGTTATTAATGTTAATTATACCATAAGCATTTTATGTACATTTTCTCATAAAGGGAAGTACGACATTACTTACAGTTGCTCCTAACCATTCATGAAAGTTTTCGGTGAACAACTTATCAAGTTCTTAAAGGTTTGATCATCAATAATGTGCAAAAGCTCTCAAATTATTTCTATGCTCACTACAAAGTATAATGATAAAGTATTAATAATAAAAAAATATAATAAATTATGGTTAATGTAATGAATAATTTCCTTGCTAAAAAACTTACGTGTGAAATGATTTAATAGAGTTATGATGAAAAACAACATATCAATGTGCTTATGCCTAAGATTTATCATCTAACTCCACCATTTTAGCTTTGACTATTAGTTGTCCAAAACTTTGAAAAAGATAACTATAGGTAGAGTCATGTTGCTACATACCAACATTTCTTGATGGTTTATTAAATCTCATTTTAACATCTTCCAAATAATGAGAACAAAATGTCATACACTCTTCTGCTAAATATCCTTCAGCAATAAAACCTTTCGAATAGCGTTATTACGACAATAAGATTTTAACCTCCCCAAAAACCTATCACATAAAACATTAGTCATATATCTTTTTAACTAGAGTGGCATGATCATCAATAAAACCTTAATCAATCTATTAAACAATAATACCTTTTGATAGGATACATCCATCGATAATAAATCGACTTACTGACTTTTACTTCATATGAAAGGTGGATAATCAAATGCATCATAATAGAGAAGACGTTTGGAGGAAAAATTTTCTCTAAATGGCATAAAGTAGTCATGACTCAATCTTGAAGTTTGTCAAGCTCTTCCACATTCATACATTTCCCATATAGAGATTTAAATATGTTACTCAATTCAATTACCACAGATGTGACTTGCTTTAACATTGATAAATGTAAAGCAATTGGAAGTAAGTCTTACATCAAAATGTGATAATCATGTGACTTCAATGAAGAAAGTTTTTGCTTCTTTAGATTTACACATCTTGATATATTCAATGCATAGCCATCTGAAACTTTGACATTTTTCAAAACCTTGCAGAACACATTTTTTTCAGATTTAGAAATCCCAAAACAAGCAACAGGCAATTGATATTTTCCATTAGAAAGCAACTTCAAATGAAGGTCAAGGTGAATCCTCATATCAACTAGGTCAAGCCGACTCTTTAAGTCATCATTTGATCTTTCATTCACATTAAGAATTATCTCGATAAAATTTTCATAAACATTATTCTCTATATGCATCAAATCAAGGTTATGGCGTAATAAATTATATTCCCAATAAGACAACTCAAAAAAGATATTTTTTTTTCATAACTCAGAACCATTGGGGTCATCTTTTTCATCGTCATCTTCATCACTTTAAACATCAAGATCACCAACGTCAATATTAGTATCACCGACATCAATATTAGTATCACCAACTTGCATAATATGATGTCATATACCTTCTAAGATGTCTCTCACTCTTTTCTTGATGGAGTCATTTTTTTATAAGTAAAATTGATATCTTTTAACTTTGACAAGATATTAGACCCATTAATGGGTAAAAGTGATCTCCTCAACTCTTCAGTTCCATCAAAGAGATGTTTTTAGAATCTAAATCGATGATTATCATCTAACCATCGATGATGTCCCATCTAACAGAACTTCTTACCATTATGTAACCACTTCGAACATGTCTGTGTAGCACAACATGGACAACCATAATGACTTTTTGTACTCTAATCAGATAAATTCACATAAGCAAAAAAAAATTGATAGTCCATAATAAAGTAGCACGCATATTGAAGTTATCTTTTTTTGAAACATCATAGGTTTCAACTCTTTCCCATAATTGCTTTAACTCTTTAATAAGTGGTTGTAAGTAGATGTCTATATCATTACTAGAACCCTTTTTCTCAAAAATTATCATAGACAATATAAATGATTGTTGCTTCATAGCAATCCATGGAGGTAAATGGTAAGGAATCAATTCAATTAGCCAAGTATTATAAAAAGTACTCATCATTTTGAACGAGATTGAATCCATCAGATGCTAGTCTAAGCATAACATTTTGAGGATCAAATGCAAAGTCTAAAAACCTAGAATGAAATG
Organism: Durio zibethinus; assembly: GCF_047325235.1. Classification (NCBI taxonomy): domain Eukaryota; kingdom Viridiplantae; phylum Streptophyta; class Magnoliopsida; order Malvales; family Malvaceae; genus Durio; species Durio zibethinus. Next base: position 13,223,888 of record NC_143185.1, read on the forward strand.
ATTTCCATGCTAAAGAATCTATAGAATACCTCAATGATCCATCATCTGTCCGCTTCTCATGATGCCACCTCATTGAATCTATAATTTTGGAAGACATGAAAAATCATTGAAGTCTTAGTATTAATGGAAAATAGCATAAAGCCTTAACAGGCTTTTTTTTTTTACACTGGCTTCATCGCCATCCTCATTCAACCTTTCATCAGGATTTTTGTCCACGCAACGAGAAATACCACACATATGACAAGATTCTTGATTTTTTTCTATCACCCCAATACAACATGCAATCATTGGGATAACTATGAATTTTTTCATATCTGAAACCTAAATCATTGATCATCTTATTTGATTCCATATAAGATTTAAGGATTTTTACAAAAGGAAACATTTTTTTCATAAACTCTAATAATAAAGTTAAAGAGTTTTCCATCCATCTACATAAGCATTTCAAGTGAAAAAGACGAACACAAAAAGATAACTTTGAATGCTTTGAGCCTTCATAAAGTTCTTCATCACATCCTCAAACAACTTATAAAACCTTAATGCTTTTTCTCTAGGTTGTTGGTCACCTACACCTATCCCAAGTTCACCAAATTCATTCATTTCAACATTAGACTGATTAAATCCATCATTTTGGGGAGAAGAAGTACAAAAATGTTGTTATAAATGTTAAAAGCATCTCGCAACATGCCTTCAATGTCATTTGCTATAAAAGGATCATGTTGGTGTTAGGGAGCCCTTGAAGTTGAAGAAACTCTAGTGAAAGACCTTGACAGTATAGACTCTTCATGAAAATACCAATTAACATATCCCGGAAGAAATCCAATACAAATTAAATGTTCAAAAACAACTTGACGCATTTGCCAATCTATATTAGCACACTTCATACATGGGCATAATATCATATTATCTTCACTTATATTCTCAAATGCAAAATTAAGAAAATTTTCCACTCCATCTCTATATTCTTGACTTAATCTTGACTTTTGCATTCAACTATTATCTATTTAGTACTTGCTACATTATTAGACCAAATGTATCTAAATAATTTATATGAAAACAAACATGTCAAATACAAAAGTTTACTATGTTTTAAACAAAAGATAATAACAAAACCAATACTTACAGAAAATAAGAACTCCTTGTTGTGAGGTATTTTATCAGGTACCTGATATTATGAATGTTAAAATCTATTGCTAACATAGACAATACCCAAGAGGTTTTGTAGTTAGGGTTGAAATAAGATAAAACAGGTACAAAGGAAACCCAAAAAAAAAAAAATAAAAGGGAAAGGGAAGTGGTTGATGGGTTATAAATCGGTATTTGAGGAATGTAGGCTTTAAAGAAAATTGTTTAAACAAAAAAAAAAATCACCAATTGCAAAATCTGAAGGAATAATCAAATTAAGTAAAAATATTAGTAAATAACTAATACATAATGGAAATAAGGTTCTAAAAGACAATGCTCGAATAGTAAAAGCTGAAAGAAAGGGAAAGTAAATTGTAGTTGGTCTAAAAAGAGAAATAGTAAAATAATGAAGATGAAGCTTCAAGTTGGTGATTGGATGTGCTAAGTTTGGGGACAATTTTATTGGACCGGATTATTAAAGGCATTTACTAAGAAAAACACCTTCAATAATTTCCTCTTATATATTTTTTTGAATATATTATAGGCTCCATCAATAGAGTCGTAGTAAAATTGTTTGGGATTATTAAAGGTGTTTACGGCCCAAAAATGTCTTTAAAAATTTCATCTAATTTTTATGGTGTATTTATTGAAGGCATTTTTTGCATAATACGCCTTCAATAATTCTTTTTTTTCTGTGAATATCAGTGAAGGTGATTTTCTACTAAAAACATCTTTAATAATTTCTTTTTAAAAATTGTTTAGGATTATTAAAAGCGTCTTCTGTATAAAATAACTTTAATATTACACTTCTAAAATTTTAAAGGGTCATTGAAGGCGTTTATTCCAAAAAACGCTTTGACTAATTCTTTTTTTTTTTATTGAAGGCATCTTCTAGTGAAAAATGCATTCAATGTTTCACTACTCAAAGTTTAGGACGATTAATGAAGGCATTTTTTTAGAACAAACACCTTTAATAATTTCCTTTTAAAATTTTTGGGATTATTAAAGGCATTTTCCAGTGAAAAACACCTTCAATATTTCACAACTCAAATTTAACATGTATAGTGAAGGCGTTTACTCTAGAAAAATGCCTTTTACTAATTCCTTCTAATTTACGTACATAATAATTAAAGGCATTTTTTAAGAACAAATGCCTTTAATAATTTTTTCTTAAAATTTTTGAGATTATTAAAAGCATCTTCCAATGAAAAATAGCTTTAATTTTCCACAACTCTAACTTATAACGGTTAGTGAAAGCATTTATTCTAGAAAAATGCCTTCACTAATTCCTTCTAATTTACGTACATAATTATTAAAGAAATTTTTTTAGAACAAACGCCTTTAATAATTTTCTCTTAAAATTTTGGGATTATTAAAGGCATCTTCCAATGAAAAATGCCTTCAATTTTCCATAACTCTAATTTTAAGATGGTTAGTGAAGGCATTTATTTTAGAAAAGCACAAATGCCTTCACTAATTCCCTCTAATTTACATACATAACAATTGAAGGTGTTTTTTTAGAACAAACACCTTTAATAATTCCCTTTTAAAATTTTTGGGATTATTAAAGGCATCTTTCAATAAAAAACGTCTTTAATTTTCCACAACTCAAATTTTAAGATGTTAAGTGAAGGCGTTTATTCTAGAAAAACACCTTCACTAATTCCTTCTAATTTACGTACATAATAATTGAAGGTATTTTTTGAGAACAAACACCTTCACTGATTCCTTCTAATTTATGTACATAATAATTGAAGGCATTTTTTAGAACAAATGCCTTCAATAATTTCCTTTTAAAATTTTTTAGATTATTAAAGGCGTTTTCCAGTAAAAAATACCTTCAATTTTCCACAACTCTAATTTTAAGATGGTTAGTGAATGCATTTATTCTAGAAAAATGTCTTCACTAATTCTTTCTAATTTGCGTACATAATTATTGAAGGTATTTTTTTAGAACAAACGCCTTCAATAATTATCTCTTAAAATTTTTTAGATTATTAAAGGCATCTTTTAGTGAAAAATGTCTTCAATTTTTTACAACTCTAATTTTAATACGGTTAGTGAATGTGTTTATTTTAGAAAAATGCATTCACTAATTTCTTTTAATTTACATACATAATTATTGAAGGCATTTTTTTAGAACAAATGCCTTCAATAATTTTCTCTTAAAATTTTTGGGATTATTAAAGGCATCTTCTAGTGAAAAATACCTTTAATTTTTCACAACTCTAATTTTAAGACAATTAGTGAAGGCATTTATTCTAGAAAAACGCCATCACTAATTCCTTCTAATTTATGTACATAATAATTGAAGGCATATTTTGAGAACAAATGCCTTTACTAATTCCTTTTAATTTACGTACATAATAATTAAAGGCGTTTTTTTAAAACAAACACCTTCAATAATTTTCTCTTAAAAATTTTGGGATTATTAAAGGCATCTTCCAATAAAAAATGCCTTCAATTTTTCACAACTCTAACTTTAAGACGGTTAGTGAAGGTGTTTATTCTAAAAAAATACATTCACTAATTCCTTTTAATCTACATACATAATTATTAAAGGTGTTTTCTGATAACAAATGCCTTCAATAAATCCTTCTTAAAATTTTTAGGATTATTAAAGGCATCTTCCAGTGAAAAACGCCTTTCATTTTTCACAACTTCAAATTTAAGACGTTTAATGAAGGCATTTATTTTAGAAAAATGCCTTCACTAATTCTTTCTAATTTACGTACATAATTTTTGAAGGCATTTTTTAAGAATAAATACCTTTAATAATTTCTTCTTAAAATTTTTGGGATTACTAAATGTGTCTTCCAGTGAAAAACGCCTTCAATTTTTCATAACTCAAAATTTAAGATGTTAAGTGAAGGTATTTATTCTAGAAAAACACCTTCACTAATTCTTTCTAATTTACATACATAACAATTGAAGGCATTTTTTAAGAAAAAAATGCCTTCAATAATTTTCTCTTAAAATTTTTGAGATTATTAAAAGTATTTTTCACTCAAACGCCTTTAATAATTTTCTCTTAAAATTTTTAGAATTATTGAAGGTATCTTCTAGTGAAAAACATCTTCAATTTTTCACAACTCTAATTTTAAGATGATTAGTGAAGGCGTTTATTCTAGAAAAATGCCTTTACTAATTCCTTCTAATTTACGTACATAATTATTAAAGGCATTTTTTATGAACAAATGCCTTCAATAATTCCCTCTTAAAATTTTTGGGATTATTAAAGGTGACTTTTAGTGAAAAATGCCTTTAAATTTTCACAACTCAAATTTTAAAACGGTTAGTGCAAGCATTTATTGTAGAAAAATGCCTTCATTAATTCCTTCTAATTTACGTACATAATTATTGAAGGTATTTTTTTAGAGCAAACGCTTTTAATAATTTTCTCTTAAAATTTTTGAAATTATTAAAAGCGTATTCCAATGAAAAACACCTTTAATTTTTCACAACTTTAATTTTAAAATGGTCAGTGAAGGCGTTTATTCTAGAAAAATGCCTTTACTAATTCCTTCTAATTTACATACATAATTTTTGAAGGTGTTTTTTTGAGAACAAATGCTTTCAATAATTTTCTCTTAAAATTTTTGAGATTATTAAAGGTGTCTTCCAGTGAAAATCACCTTCAATTTTTCACAACTCAAATTTTAAGACGTTAAGTGAAGGCATTTATTCTAGAAAAATGCCTTCACTAATTTCTTCTAATTTATGTACATAATAATTGATGGCATTTTTTGAGAATAAATGCCTTAAATAATTTCCTCTTAAAATTTTTGAGATTATTAAAGGTGTCTTTAAGTGAAAAATACCTTCAATTTTTCACAATTCTAATTTTAAGAGGGTTAGTGAAGGCATTTATTTTAGAAAAATGCCTTCACTAATTCCTTCTAATTTACGTACATAATTATTAAAAGCATTTTTTAAGAACAAACGCCTTTAATAATTCTCTCTTAAAATTTTTGGGGTTATTAAAGGTGTCTTCTAGTAAAAAACGCCTTCAATTTCTCACAACTCAAATTTTAAGACAGTTAATGAAGGTGTTTATTCTAAAAAAATGCCTCACTAATTCCTTTTAATTTACATACATATTTATTAAAGGCATTTTTTAAGAACAAATGCTTTCACTAATTCCTTTTAATTTTTGTACATACTTATTGAAGCGGTTTTCTATTGAAAACACCTTTAATAATTTTTGTTCAGAATTATCAAAGGTATTTTTTTTAGAAAAAATACCTTTAATAATAAATTTTATATTCATTCCCTATCTTAGACCTCGAAATCACAACCTGTTAGTACACAGAATGATTAAAAGCTGTTGTTATCAACCAAACCAAACCCACAAACACATTTTTATCAGACTTTTAGTTTCTTTATCCCTATCGTTGCACCGACCTTTAACAAATCAATGGTGTGCACCTCTCTATTTACCGGTATGTCTTTATAATTTTTATTTACTGTATTATTTATATTATTCAATAGAGCTATTTTTTTATTCCTTATTATTTACATATGAATATATTTTTTTTTATTAATTTCACTATAAGCATTGTCGTCCAAGCACCTATCATTACATGTATGTTGTTTTTGTGTAGTTTTCTGTTAATAATGTGGTTTGCTGAACCTTGTGTGATATTGTTTTGGTAAATGGTATTATATGATATTGGTAGCTGAATCATAGCTGAATGGTTTGCTGAATGGTGTTTCTAAATAGTTTGTTGAATGGTGTTTCTGAGTGGTTTGCTAAATGGTGTGTCTGAGCACATTGTTAATTAGTTTGCTAAATGGTATTTCTGTACATAGTATGGTATTGGTTGTATTTAATTACATAGAGCGTTAAATTTAGACGATCATTTTATGTAATTCATATAATTATGATCAAAATCGCAGGTATTATGACTTCGAACAACATCATTCTCCTTCTATTGAACATGCAAAAGACACATCTATAGGCTAAAAAAGAAAGGGAAGGGGCCTAAATAAACAAATTAAAGTGAATGACACAAAAATTCATGTTGACTTCAATCAAAGTGGGCAGCTTGTGTCTGAAAAAGCTACCAAGATGGCTACTCATATTGGAGCCGTCGTCCATCATAGGATTTCAATTATGTACACTGATTGGCGACGAGTTCCTAATGATCTAAAAGATGATATATAGTAGTCAGTTGTGGCATGTTTAATCAACTATTTCATAAAATTTGTTAAATGATCATTTAATTGAAATTCAATGTGTTCTTACTAATTGTGTTAAATAATTTAGAAACGGTTCGATGACCCAACTGACTGTAAAAAGATTATGTTGCAATTGCTGGGAAAGCATTTAGAGACTTTAAAAGCATATTGACAACCCAATATATTTTACCGTTGGCTGTTCCACTTACGGCATATGCAGATGTGATAAATGTTGAAGATTGGATAAATTTTGTTCGATATTGGTCTTCAGAAGATTTTGCAATATTTAAACCCATTACCAAAAATATTGTTTATAAGTCTTTATGCAATATAGCCTTTGATCTTTATATGTGATTGATGTAATTTCTTTCTTTTGTAGAAAATCAAAGAAAACCAATGAAACATTTGGGCCAAACAACAATATCACCATCAGACAATAAGAAAAGGATATGCAAATATGAAGTGTGAGCTTATATGTATTCACACACTTGTTTTATACTCATTAATGAATATTTATGAACATTCATTTCATACATTCTAATTCTTTTATTACGGTAATTTAATAAGAATCAGCGAGCTCTGGCACCGAAGTTTCCAAATGGGATGTCTGAAAACAAAGACATCTACGGAAAGATAGATCCTTTGCAAATGAAGCAACTAAAGAAATGACAAAAAAGATTGTATGTATAACTTTTTTTTTTTAATATAATGTATGATTGGCATTGTGGTTGTATGTATGATTGTGTACTAGCTTCTATAGATTTGTTGTTACAACTCATCTTATTATTGTCTTTCAGGATGATTATGTTGTCAAAGTCAAATCTAGTGAACTGGCAACCTAGTATGGTGAAGATCTTATCATTAGGTGCTAAAGAAAAGCCTGGTTGGGTTTATGGGATTGGTAAATTTGTCTTGCCATTAAAGTTTTTTAGTAATCAACACAAAATCCCACGAATGAAAAATGCACAATATGAAGCAATTATTGAGCAACAACAACAATGAATTGATGACTAGGAGCAATTGCTCTTTAGAGTCTATGTTGGCAGTAATACAACATAACATGCCAATAGGCCAGTCTGATAGTATCGTCCACGTAGAAGAAGCTTCCGTTGCAAGAAAGGAAACGAACCCATCCTCTGTTACCACCCAAGAAGTATGATTTTGTTTATAATTTTAATATTAATTTATTTATTATATTTATTGATTTGGTTTTAATACTTATATTTTATTAAATATTGTAGCAAGATATTGAGACTCACAGTATAACTCTTGCTCAAGCTACCATGGATAAGTTATCCAAATATTTGCTTGAGCATTTATCCAAAGGAAACTTCATAACCATTAAGTCTAAAAAAAGCTTATTTGATTAACCATCATTTTCTTTCATTGGTGTGAAGGAGGTTAAAGCAATTGGTGAATGCATTTTTACCAAAAAAAATGCCTAAAATAATCAATTACAAATAATCTCTAGAAAAACCTAAAAAATGCTAAAAGGAAATATTAAGCTTACCACTTTAAGATTAACATTCGTATGATTCTAAATTTTTTATATGATATTTATTGAAAGCGTTTTTAACAAAAAATACATTCAATAAACTTATAAAATTTTTTAATAAAATTATTCAAGATGTTTCTTGTAAAAAACACATACACTAATCGCATATATTTTTTTTATGAAAAGATTATTGAAAGCGTTATTTATAAAAAATGCTTTTAATAATTCTCTATTAATTTTTTAAACAAAATTATTCAAAACGTTTTCTGTTAAAAATGTTTTTAGTATTCATTCAAATTTTTAAAACAAAATTATTTAAAACATTTTAATCGAAAAACATCACTAATATCAAGTCTTGAGAGATGTTTATAAATAATAATACCGTTATTTAAATATTTAATAACGTTTTGATAATAAACACCTTAAGTTTTATAAAAACACAAAAACTAACGACATTTGTAATCTTTTCATTTTCTTATAGTGCATCCACAATTCCAAAGAAAAGGTAATTTGCATTTGATTCCCTACAAAATGAGTAAACACAAGACATAAAAATAAGTCAATAAATACTATTCAAAAATGAAAATAGTATGGTAATCAAGAATGTAAAAATTGTAATAAATTTCGTAAACCGGCTACTGGCTACTGCAAGCCCAAATCTATTTTCCCATTTCTTTTGCAACATCAATTTCAACACAATCCACCTACTTTACTACTAAATTTATTACAAAAAGTTGAAATTACTTTTCGGCTCTAAAGACTTAATGTGCTTTCCAACGTTTAGAACGTCGTAAGTCTAAGAAAAAGGAATAGTATTATAAGTACATAGCTTTTAACCAAAACTCAAAATCCCAAGTAATCAATTTCAGTTTTAGTTTTAATTGCTTACTTCATACAAATACAGTAGAGGCAGAGGCGCAGAACAAGTAGCTAAACTTATTTATTACTTCTAACAAATACAACCAGATAGGAATAAAAACATTGAGACCCATAGATTAATTTTCTGACTTTTTTTTACTCAACTTCCACAATAATGGATGGCTCCAAGAAACTACTAAAATATTTCCATTCAATTCTTTTCAACACAACCCAATTAAAATTTAAATATCCACACAATCACATAGATAATAAGCAACAACAAAAAAAAAAAAAGATTTAGGTTACTCATATACACAAACAATGCACAAACGACCAGTCAAATAACCGTTATAAAATATACAAATTAGAAGCAATGGGTTTACGCTCCACCTAAAAAATATGTTAAATCTTGCTACAAATAATCTGACAAAATAAATAAACAAATATCGATATAAATATATAAATAAATAAACAAATAAAAATTAAAAAAAAATACCTAAAATATTCTACCCAAATCTTTTTGAGTTTTTCTTGGCCAAATAAAATTACTAATATGAAGTTTTGATTTTTTTTTTAGTGGGCTTTGGTTTCGGGTTGGGAAAGGAATGTTTTAGTTTTAGGCGAGGGATGGGAAGGTCGCCGAAGTTGTGAAGGGGAAGGAGAAATGCAAGGTTGGAACTGGAATAGGAGGTTGGCTTTTGGGGAGGGGTAAAGGATTCTGAGGATGGAGGGATAGCAGCTAGAAGGCGAAATGAAAGAAGCTTAAGAGCGAGAGAAAAATAAATAAATAAATAAAGGAAGCGGGGCCTTAAACCAAAGATGGCGGCATTTCCCAAATTTCAATTTTAAATTAGGAGGCATTTAAACCACCCTTCACTTTTTGGGTGCTAGTATATAGTTTTTTTTTTTCTTTTAATTATTTAACGAATGTATATGTTAATTTTTAATTGATTTTAATTTTATTATTAATAAAAATAATATTTTAAAATATTAACAAGCAACAAAATTATAAATTTTTTTATCTATAATCTATAATTACACTTATAATGTATATAAAAAAATAACTATATTTCTTTATAATTTTTATTTAATATTTTATCCAAAAAATGATTGAGTAACTATATAAAAATCAAATTGGATAATGATTTGTTTAAGGTTTGAGTTCTCAAATCAATGATTCAACCGTTGAGTCTTTTAGATTAATGTTTATATAAATATTTTACATAATTATATAAACAAAAAATTATTATATAAGAATTAAAATATTCATTGTTATTTAAAAACTTACAAAGTATGCTTAGCTTACAAAGAATTTTTTACATTTTAGTTTTTATAATATTTTTACTTTTAACCTCTTTTAAAAAAATTACTTTTGTGAAAGTTATGAAAAAAATAATTAACAAGTAAAAATTAAGTTAAAAATTATTTGAAAAGTCATATTTAATATATTTAGATCACTAAATAATTAGATAGATCATCAGTTTTTTCATAAACCTAACAAATCAATATAAGTTTTTTCAAATCAATTGTAGAAAGAGTTCAATTAAAAAATTGACTTAAGAAAAAAACAATCAGTGAGTCAAAATGATAAATTGTTTTGATTTGATAATTATGACCATAACAACTATTTTGAATGTTGTATAAGATAAAAAAAAAAAAAGATAATTAGGCAATGTTATGAAAAGTTATTGAAAATCTATTAAGAATTTTCAACTATCTTCTTTGTTGTTAGAAAATGATAGAGGTTTCATAATAACTATTTTATTCATGAAAATTTTGGATGCCGTAACCACCCAAAATTTTCATGAAGTAATAATCAGAATGTGACAAGACCTCTTCCTAAGTTCTAATAGTAATCAGAAAAAAAAAAAGAAAAAAAAAACCATCCCTTAGAGATACTCGCACTCAACTCACTATGAACACCATCCAATTCATGACAAAAACTGAGACTACATTTTAAAACCAGGTGGCGACTATCTGAAACTTCGAGGTACGGATGAAGCAACTACCTAATATGTTAACCAACCGACAACAAGGAACCTTGCCTTCCAACACAAAAACCACTGCTAAGGAGCTCGTGAAACCTATCATGATTCACAGTGGCAAGGAGTTGAATGAACCCACAAGAAGAATCGTTTGTTATGGTAAAGCAACAGAGTTGACAGAAAAAAGTATTACTTGAACAATTAGAAAGCGACGCTATGAAAGAAGCTAATAAGCCAAACTCAAAGCTATTTTTCGACAATGTTCTACCATGCGTCCTACCCATTCCATACCCTCAATGCTTCCAAAAGCAAAAACTTGGAAAGCAATTTTCTAAATTTCTTGAAGTTATTAAGAAAGTGCATATTAACATCCTTTTTTGCGAATGCTTTTAAAACAAATGCTCAGTTATGTAAAATTCATGAAGAAAATGCTGTCCAACAAGAGGAATCTAGAGGAGTATAAGACAGTCACACTTATAGAAGGTGCACTGCTATATTATAAAAAGAAGTTATTAGCTAAGCTAAAGGCCCTAATAGTTTTACTATTCCTTGCACAATTGGAAACTCATATTTTAATAAATAATTGATTAAATTATGTCAAATACGTAATAAAATGCGTTTTCAAAACATGAATAATAAGGTATGCAGTTCTAGGGATTGTCAGAGCTCCATTTTCTTATTTTTTTGACTTTAAATGAAAATAGAAAGTGATAAAGGGGTAGCCTTGCTTTCAAACTAGGTGATAAGGAATCCTAGGTGTTATTTTAGAGTTGTTTTTATAAATAGAGCTGCAATATATATAAAAAAATTGCTAATTCTCCATGAGCTCGGTTTTCATGCATAATTTATATATATATATATATCACATAAATCTAGACACATCTCCTTTATATTGTTCAAGCGCAATTATAATTTAAATTTCATGTTTATATATATTTTTTTATGGATGGATTTTTATGCCTATCACAATTTTTATGCAATCTACAATGTTGTGTTTCAATTTATTTTTTATATGCATAGATTTATACTAAACACAATAATAGTACTAATAATGACACGAATGAAAATTTTCAAGGATGAGGTATTAAGGAAGTCCGAGTATGATTCCTTAAAATCTTTAGGTGAGAATATTTTTCTAAAAGAATACTATAAAAAATTGAAATATTTAGGAAAATATTCAATATACAAATTTTTCATTCTTTTACCTTCCTAAATATATATTTTTTAGTTAAGTGATTTTATAGAAAAAAATAAAAAAATAAAAAGGAAAGGAGGAGTAGGGAATAATGAAAAGGAAAAGCACTCTTCTTAATAATGAAATTAATATAATAATACATGAGTGTTATTAGCTATTTTTATTTTTCAAAAAAAAATATTAATCATTAACAATAATAGAAATTAAAAAATTTTAGGATAAAAATAATAAATAATTAAATTAGAAAGGAAAAAGCAAACTAAATCTCTGAGGATGAGATTCTAAAGAAGTACAAGTATAAATTCCTAAAAAATCCTTAGATGAAAAAATTCTTATAAAGATGTCTAGAAAATTTTCAATAAAAAGATTTTCTTTACTTTTTTTAAAAAATATTAATAATTGTGAAATAATTACGAGATTAAATCAAAATTAAAACAATTAACAAAAAATATAACATAAAGAAAATGAGTAACATATATATATATATATATTTACATGCATATTTTGCTTTATTGTTTTGCATTAGACGATCTTAAGCATAAATGAAATTTTTGATGATAGGACCCCGAAAAGCTCAAATAGTAATTTTCGAGAATTTTTTAGGTCGAAAAAGTCTTTTAAAAATTACCAAAATATTGGAATATTTAGAAGTTTCTTTTCAATAAAAAAAATCTTCATTTTATCATTATTTTCTTTAATTTGAGTGGTCTTTTATATAAAAATATGCATTTTTTTGAAGTAATTTTATTCATAGACAATAATATTATTATATAACTTTTAAATATTAAAGTAAATAAAAAATCTCCAAGGATGGATTCAAAAGAAATTGTAGTAATGATTTTTTAAGAATCTATAGGTAAAAAAATTTATCTAAAATGCTACCAATGTATTGAACCATTTAGATTAATTATCGATAAAGATTTCTCGTATGTTTATATGTAGCACATAAATGGTTTTTTTGGAAAATATTATTTTATTTTAAATTATAGATATTATACTATATGGTTTTTTTTTAAATATAAACATTAAAAATAAATATGAACCACTACGAATAGGATTTTTTAGAATTTTGAGTAGAGATTTTTAAAAATTCTTTAGATGAAAATGTTCTTATTAATATTGCCAAAGTATTGAAATATTTTTAGAAAATTTTCAATATGTAAGGTTCTTATTTATATTTTCAAGCATGCTAAGAATAAAAATATGTTTTTAAGGAAAATTAAGAGAATTAACTTTAAATACCAAAATTAAAATCATTTTAGTCATAATTAAAGGGTAACACATAATTAATTGATACCGTTTTAAACAGACATCGTAAGGGTGCTAATCCTTCCCCATGTGTAACTGACTCCCAAACCCAAATTATTTTCCCAAACCCAAAAATTGTCTTTTTGATAAAGTTTTAAGTAATTTTAAAATTTTATTAGAAGGATAACTTGCAATAAGTGGCTAATCACATCTAGCCAAAAACTATTGGTGGTGACTCCATTTTGTTTTCAAATTCATCTAGCAAACCCAAAAACTATTATGACAGCTTTGCGACTCTATTAAGGACTTCATTTTTTTAGAGGGTCAAGCTAGAAAATTAATAATGTGTTACTTTTAATTTTGTTTTAATGGTCTTAATTGATATTTAACTTTAATTTCCTTAATCTTAATTTTTTTAAATTATAGCAACAACAATAATAATAATAGTAATAATAACAACAATAATAATAAAAGGGAAATGAAAAATTGCATTTCATTTTACCCATGTCATTTATTTATTATTTGTTTTTTTATTTTATGCTTTGTATGTATGTATATATGTATGTATGTATGTATGTATGTATGTATGTATGTATTATTATTATTATTATTATTATTATTATTATTATTACGAGGTGCTTATAATAAGGATTATAATGCTATGTTGCCTTATTCACACACAACACTTTCACATCATGCATGAGCTTTACACTCGAGCTCCAACCTTCTTGGAGGAAGTAAAGTACCTATGCTCTCATTAGATGATAACCTCCGCAATGGCAAGCAAAATACTGTCACTCAAATTGAACCATTTTCGTTTGTGACTTATAATGGATGAGGATTGAGGTGCCTTACTAGTCTAGAGTGGACACCAATGGGGAATAGTTTGGGAAACTTTTAAATGCAAATCAATTTGAACCAAGCATATGGTAAGTCATAAAGGCTGACACTAGGTAGAGCCATGCCCACCCTCTGTAGATCATCCTTAAAAATTAGGACAAAAAAGGGGAACATTTGTATTGTAATACTTTTCAAAAGAAAATAAAAAATGCATGCATTCATATTTGATTTTATTTTTCAAAAAAAAAATGAAATACAATATGATCTTTGTCTTATTTTCATTTTTTTTTCTAAAAAAAATATAAAAAGAAAACTTTTTCTTTTGTTTCTTCCATTTTCCAAATTTTATTTATTATTTCTATTTCTTTTTTTTTTCCATATACTAACTTATTGTTTTTTCTTTTGTAATTCTTTTGCAAAATTTACATTGGCATACTATAATAACACAATGAGGTATTTGCTCTGATACATCTTTTAGTAAAGTTTTTTCCTTAGATCCCATAGTATTACGATATGTTGTTTTGAAAGTGCCTTGTGTGAATCGTATAATGAGATGCATGAATGGTCTAAAAAAACTCAGCAAAAAGAAGGGGATTGTTTACCTATTGGTTTTGTGTTGAGTTACTAAAAAAAGTGCATACAAAATAATTTAAGGGATTTGGCTACCACATAGAATCAGATGGGTGAAACTAGAAAGAAAAAGTTTTGTGAAGAGAATGGACAGATTGTGTCTCTTATCTTAGTAGTGATTGGGAAGCATTTGATTCAAGTAGCCATTAGTTTTGGGACCTATCATACAGATGTTTCACATTCAATGAGGAGGATTTGACACCAACCATTAAGGAATATTCGATTTTGATGGGTTTGGAATTATAGTATCCCGCTAAGATATAAGTTAAAAAACCAAAGTTGGGGTACCATAAAAAGATAGCTAAATTGATGAGAATGAAGGTAGAGGCCATAGATGCTTTGACGAAAGACAAAGGCAAATGTTCCTATTTACCATGGCATTTTTTTCGAGATTTCATTTTGAAACACTTAGAAGATGATCAGGGCATGGCAATGTTCACCCTAGCAATTTACAACCCGGTGATCGTTCTAAAAACTTTAGGGTATATTGAATAGGTAGTAATTAATCTATTTGAACAAATTGAAGGAAAGGCGATTAATCCCATTCTAGCCATCCTAGCCAAAATAATCAGGTCATTGAATTTTTGTCATTGAAATGGAAGACATTTCATAAAGAGTGCATAGCTGCTATTTGTTAGGAATAAAAGCCATTTCAAATGTAAAAAAAGTGCTTTTTCCAAGCCTTATCTTTGAAATAGAGCATCGATCAAAGAGTTTTGTTAGAGCCAGTGGCCAACATTGAAATCCAAAGAAGAGAAGGTAATATTCTTTCAAAGGCTTACTAGTGATTAGATTATATAGATGGCACCATGGATGCCTCATGTGCCGATGTTATATCGACGTGGAGATGATTCGTAGATACTACTTTTGAGATTGTAGGGAGTGGTAAATTATGCTCCACTAATGGTGTTAAGGCAAGTTGGTGTGAAGTAGTTTGTCCTTGCAACACATGGACTCGCCTAAATAGAATTTGCTTATAGAGAAGTAGGCTCGTCAAGAACAATGGAACAGTCAATTTAGGTATGAGAGAAAACTCAAAGGCTAAGATTAGGATCTATTCTTGATAAGATCACTCTTGATTACTCAATTTGGAAAGCAAAGGTTCTAGAGATGTTATGCTTCCTCGAGATGATTTCTCATTTCAATAAGTGGACCTATGGGCAAAAAAACCATTGTCAGAAGTTATGCTTGTTGGGTAGGAATTTGAAGCAAAGAAAAAAAATTGAGGAAAGAAAATTTGAGACTTTGAGAAGAGATGGGACAATTACAATATGAAGCAAAAGCTCGAGAAAGTAGACTAAAAATGGCAATGCAAGATCATGATGTGGCTCAAAATGACCTAAAAGATTTGCATCAAGAAAACAAAAAGATGCAAACCCAATTGAAGGAAAGAAAAAGTGTTAGACTTGGTGGTAGGCAACATAGGAAGATGATTGAACTTCAAGAAGAGATGCAACATTGGAAGGACAAAGCCAAAGAAAGTGAGGAAAAAGCCATCAAGATTTCTTAAGAATAGCAAAATTGGGAATATTTATATTCAACGACTTCAGCAAAGTTGATAGAATGTTAAAAGGAGAATGCTAAATTAAAGGCCCAGATCAAATATGGAAAAAGAAAGCAATGCAAAATGCAAAAGAAAGAGGAATCACTCTACCAAGTAATTCAAGAGAGGAAACAACAATTATGAGACCACAAGGACCATATTTCCACAATCATCAAAATATAGAAAAATAGAAAAATAGAAAAGAAGATTGGAGATAAACTTATGATCTCGAAGTGGATGCTTGCATGAAGTGGAAGGCAGAGAGCTTGGGAAAGCAACAATATATAAAGCATTTGGCTAGTCAAATTTGCATGACAGTAAAAAAAGCGAGGGAGATGGTTGAAAGGTAGAAACTTTGATACAAGAAATCAACCTAACTGAAAGTTATAGGTAGCACTTGTTAGATTTTTTGGTTGGAGCTAGGTATCATTATGAGCAAATTAAATGTTTCTATGTTTACAAATTTAGAATAATAGACTCTTTGTAATCAAAAGTTATTTAGAATCACTAAAAAGTTCTAATGTTTAAGATATGTCTTAAAGTAAATACCTCTAAATGCATTCATTCAAACATTGTGCACATTTTTTTCTCTCAATATTTTTATCTCATTAAAATGATGTTTTTAAAATTAAAATAAAGATTTTTCTTTCACAAAAATAATATGGCATCCTAATTTTCTAAATTGTAGTAATAAAGGTTTAAGGATAGCTCAATCATCAAAAGTTTGGAACCAATCTGCTTGCCATCCATATAATACACATCATAGATTAAAATTATGGAAAACAAGTAGGCAGCCAGGATAGAAAGAATGTAAAAAGCTTAAAAAGATATGTGAGAATGGATGATTGAAATACAAGAGGAGATGTAAAGACAAATGATGGAGTTAAGGGAGTTAATAGAGGGCATGGCTAAAGGGAAAGGTGTTGTTGAAACCTCTACTACAAGAGAGGAAAATTGACCCCAAGAAAACAACAATGTTAAAGAAAAGCCACTTTACCCACCTAGGTATACACCATCCTATGCTTGAGCTCTTCAAGTGATCTATCCATCACTTATGGGTGGACAACCTTACCTATTCGTGAATGTGAACTTACCAGCTAATCAACAACAAAATCAAGGGCAATTTGAGCAAAATCTAGGATGTAATTCGGTTGATCTAATTTTTGTTCCCAATTTAGATGATCCCAGAGAGTAAGAGAACTTAAAGGGTATGTTAGAGTTAGGAAAGAAAAAAAAAATTCAACACAAGTATGACTTGCTAGAATAGAGACTAAAAGCTATTGAAGAAAGGGATATCTTTGGAAGTATTGATGCAAACGAACTCAGTTTAGTCCTTGATCTAGTAATTTCACTAAAGTTTATGACTCTTAATTTTGAGAAGTATGACGAAACTAGGTGCCCATTGGCCCATCTCACAGTTTTGTACATGGCAAGTCACATTAACAATGATAAATTTTTGATCCACTGCTTCTAGGATAGCCTCATAGGGTCTAGGGCTAGATGATATGTCCAACTAGATAAGAGTTGTATACATTCTTAAAAAGATCTTGCTAAATCTTTTTTTAGTCAATACAAACATGTATCAGACATGGCTTCTGATAGGTTGTCACTACAAAACATGGAAAAAAAAGCTAATGAAACTTTCAATAAGTATGCCTATAGATGGAGGGATCTTGTCGCTCAAGTACAGCCACTTTTGATCGAAAATAAGATAATGGTGATTTTTGTCAGTATTCTCAAAGCACTGTAATATGACAAATTGTTGGCAATGCAATAAAAAATTTTACTAATATGGTAATTTTTGGTGAAATGATAGAAAATACCATCAATAGTGGTAAGATTGAGATAGGAGACACCTCTAAATCCAAAAAACCAATACCACCTAAGAAAAAAGATGGAGAGGCACATGTTGTGGCTTATGGCAATCAAGCACCTAGAAATTTTGTCCCATATCATCCTTATCCAACCTACCTACCTTATTTCCCCACCACAAATAACATTTTTCAAGGTCCATACCTATATCAATCAATAACACCATCGAGGTTCCCATAGAGCTTTTGCCCTCGCATGCCTACTTACACCTTTGCACCTATAACTCAATCTATTGTTCAGCCAAACAGTTCAACAAGCAATCCTAGGGTCTATGGGCCACTCAAAAGAAAATTCCCATTGACCCCATTATATTGATTTGTTCTCCCAACTAATAGCAAACCATCTTATTACACCTCACCCTATAAAACCATTGAAACCTCCAAACCTTAGATGGTATAATTCGAATGCTCTGCCTGATTATCATGATGTAATTATGGGTCATTCTATAGAAAATTGCATGACTCTTAAGAATAAAGTTCAGCACCTGATTAGTAAAAGGTATGTAAATTTTGACACATGTGAAAAGCTAAATGACAAGGAAAATCTTTTACCAAACCACGCTAGGCCAACAATTAATGTAATAGATGGTGGTATGGTAAGGTGTATTAAAAGAACCATTGACGTAATTAAACCCCTAATGGGTCAAGTGTTTACAAGCTTGGTTAAAGCTGACATGTTTCATCCAATTCCCTCAGAATAAGAGATCCATCATGAAGATTATAACCCAACCCAAACTTGTATTTATCACATGAATATGGTAAAACATTTTATTCAAAATTATGACTTGTTTTGCCAAGTGCTACAAACAATAATGGATTCATCCTTGGTAGAGTTTTATGAAGAAGATGATCAAAACATGATGAATGAACAAAAAGAGGATCTTCAAGGAGTATGCTCTCTAAGTTTATGCTTAAGCTAGTGACAATTTACTGTAATGAAAAACCAAGTGAGGTAAAAATGTAGTCCTTGATGAATGCCTAAGTTGATGATTATCTTCTGTAATGCAAAGCCAAGCTTGGCAAAAGAATAGCCTATTTTTTTTGCTATGAAACCTATAACAATTCAGGTCCCTAGCCCATTCTCTTATCAAAGTAACAAGGTAATGCCATGAAAGTATGATTATAATGTAATGGCATAAGGATCAAATGATTATCAGGTTGTAAGTGACCCAAATGCCATCAGCACTATAAATATAACCAAAGTAGGTGGAATGACATAAACTGAGAGATGTTATACTCTAAAAATGTTAGAAAAAAGCTCAAAAAGGAAAAGCTAAGGAAGAAGAAGAAGTGTTGGAAAAAAAAAAGCTCATCATGTAATAGCTTAAGATGCACAATATAAAAAATCTATCACCAAAAAAGAAGCTTGTGAGTTTCTGAAGTTGATTAAACATAACAAATACAACATAGTGGAGCTGTTGAATAAGGTGCCCACTTAAATTTTTTTATTATTACTATTGCTGAGTTTTAAACCACATAAAAATGTTCTACTAAGAGTGTTTAATCAAAACCATGTGGATCATAATATCTCTGTTGAGAATGTTGACCATATTGCGTGGAGTATTATGGCTATAGATTTCATAACTTCCAATGATGGTAAGATTTTTCAAAAGGTCGAGATAGTACCAAGGCCCTTTATATAACTACTATGTATAAATGACATATACTAGCTAAAATTCTTAATGACAATGGCTCTTCAATCAATGTCATGCCCATGATCACCCTAACCAAATTGCCCATTGATGCATCATATATGAAGATTAGCCATATAGTAATAAAGGCATTTAATGGGTCTCAAAAGGAAGTGCCAGGGGACATCAAGATACCAATACAAATACGGCCATGCACTTTCTCTATAAAATTTCAAGCATAGACATCCCACCATCTTATAGCTACCTATTGGGACAACCATAAATTCAAATGATTGGCATTGTCCCGTTATCTCTGCATTAGAAAGTGAAGTTTATAGTTAAAAATCAATTGATCAGTATTTTTAGAGAAAAATACTTGTTGGTAACCAAGCCTATGACTACTCTATATGTGAAGGCCATGAAAAAGGCACTAGAATGTTCTTTTAGATATTTTGAATTTACTAATGCAACTTGTGTGAGAAAAAGATCGAAGGTACCCACTTTACGCTTGTCAAGTGTAACTGGGATGGTTGTCAAACAAACATTTGGTAAAAGATGGCATGTTATATATGGCCTCAAAAAGAATTTGCAAGGAATCAAAGAGCCACCAAGGGTGTTTGAAAACAAAAAAAGGTTTAGACTAGGATTCAAGGTCAGTGTAATAGAAAAAAAAAATGCCATAATTAAAAGGAGAGAGAAGAGATTGGCATGGCTTAAAAAACATAAGCCAAAGTATGAGAGAATGATTATCCCTTACTTCTATGATACATTTCATTTAGGCAAATGTATCCACATAATCCATTAAAGGTCACACAAAAGCAACCTATGTTGAATATGGAATAAGCTTTTTTTTAACTCTATATTAATATAGTGGGAGATGCAGTGACAACAACTCAAGAAGAGAAGCCTTTTATTTATACATGTCCTCCAAGCAAATAGCTGAACAATTGGAAAATAATGAAATTATCGATTATCCTTATGTCTTTCAAAAAGTAATTTAGAGAGTTAATTTCTCCCAATGCTTCTTTCTAAGAGCATTTGGAAAACTTTTGTATGGGCTTATCTTTCCTTTATTATTTTAATAAAATGACTAATATTTTGCATTTTCATTTCCTCAATTATTTCATTCATTCAAAGTTACAATTTTCTTTTCTTTTTCTTTTACAACACATATGTCTATATCCTTTCAATTTCATCCATTTTCAGGTTTTCAAATAATGAATACAAGGATAATCATGATGTTAATCGAGGATTTGACTTTGAAAAACCTATTCATGTTGATGAACTTAATAATGAAAAACATTTGAATGAGTACAATTTATCCCCTGATTTATTAAAACTAATGAAACAGGAAAAAAAACAAATTGAACCTCATTAAGAAGCTACAAATATAGTTAATTTAGGTGATGAGGAAAATAAAGAGGTTAAGGTAGGCACGTCCCTTTCACTTATAGAAAGAGAAAAGTTAGAAGAATTGCTTCAAGAGTTTGTTGATCTGTTGCATAGTCATACCAAGATATGCGAGGACTTAATTTAGATATTGTAAAGCATTGATTACCATTGAAGCCAAAATACAAGCCAATACAGTAGAAATTAAGGAGCATGAAACCAAACATGTTGTTAAAAATCAAAGAAGAAGTGAAAAAATAATTTGATGCAAGCTTTTTGGAAATAGCCAAATACCCAGAATGGGTAGCTAACATAGTCTTAGTTCCTAACAAGGATGGAAAAGTTTGAATGTTCGTGGACTATAAAGATTTGAATAGAGCTAGCTCGAAAGACAAGTTTTCTTTGCCCAATATTGACACTTTCATGGACAACACTACTAAGCACTCTACATTTTCTTTCATGGATGGTTTTTCAAGATATACTCAAATAAAAATGGCCCCTTCTGATATGGAAAAAATCATGTTGTTAGATGTGGGGCACATTCTGTTATAAGGTTATGCCTTTTGGATTGAAAAATACAAGAGCTACTTATCAAAGAGTAATGGTAACTCTTTTCCATAACATGATGTTAAATAAATAGAGATGTATGAAGATAACATGATTATAAAATCTCATGATAGAGAGAACCATGTTACCAATCTCAGGAAGTTATTCAAAAGATTATAGAAATACCAACTTAAGCTAAACCCAGCTAAATGCACATTTGGTGTTAAATCAAAAAAATTGTTGAGACTTGTGGTTAGTGAAAAAGGCACTGCAGTTGACCTAGATAAGATACTCACTATCCAAAACTTATCTTTTCCATGCACGTAAAAAGAAGTAAGGAGTTTTCTAGGAAGGTTGAATTATATTTCTCGCTTTATTTCTCAACTTACTTCTAAATGTGAACCAATTTTCAAGTTGTTTCAAAAACATGATCCCAGCAAATGGGATGAGAAATGTTTGTATGCCTTTAAAAATATTAAGGAGTACCTGTCAATCCACTAGTATCTCGTTGTGTAGTACCATTCTATAGAATGTGTATTGGGGTAACAAAATAAAATAGACAAGAAAGAGTAAACTATCTATTACTTGAGTAAAAAGTTCACCAAATATGAGTCTAAATATTCCTAATTGAAGAAAATATGTTGCACATTAGTGTGGACAACCCATAGACTTAGGTAATATATGTTATACCATCCTACCTAGTTGATAGCAAGGTTGGGTCCTCTTAAGTATATTTTTGAAAAACCATCATTGTCAAGAAGGATAGCAAAATGATAAGTCATGCTATTTGAATATGATATTGTATATGTTATGCAAAATGTGATTAAAGAAAGCATGACAGCTCAATTCTTTGTAGAACATGCAACTAATGAATATGAGCATATGAAGTTTGACTTTTCTGATGAAGATTTGATGATCATATCCCAAATAAAGGAAAGGGAATCAATAGAAAAGCCATGAAAATTATTCTTTGATTGGGCTTCAAATGCTTTAGGGCATGGGATTGGAGCAGTTTTGATATCCTCATATGGAAATTACTATTCGAGCATTGCGAAAATGGATTTTAATTGCACCAATAATGTGGTAGAATATGAAGTATGTATAATGGGCCTACAAATGGCAATTGAGAAGAAGATTACAGTGTTATAAGCATATGGAGACTCAGCCTTGGTAATCTATTAACTACGAGGTGAATGGGAAACAAAGGATTCAAAGTTGGTACAATACCAAAAGCATGTGGTAGATTTGATCAAACGATTCGAGAAGGTCCAATTTTGTCATGTACCTTAAGAAGATAATCAAATGGCTAATGCTCTAGCTACATTGGTTGCAATGTTTAAAATGAATGATAAAATGAAAATCCAACCTATCCAATTAAGTGTGCAAGGATCACCAATGTATTATTTAAATGTTAAAGAAGAGATTGATGGCCTACCTTGGTACTACGACACTTGCAATATGTTAAGCACTAACAATACCTAAAACAAGCTTCCAAAATGACAAACAAATTATCAAAAGACTAGCTACGGGATTTACCTCGATAGAGAAATTTTGTATAAGAGAAGTCAGGATAAATGTTATTAAGATCATGAATTCTATTAAAGCAAAGAAGATGCTTGAAGAAGTGCATGAAAGAAGTTATGTTGCACATGCAAATGGTCACAAGATAGCTAGATAAATTATGAGAGCGAGCTATTATTGGTTAATAATAAAAGGGTGACTACATTAACTACGCTAGGAAGTGTCATAAATGCTAGATTTATATAGATAAAATTCACGTTCCCTAAATTCATTTATATGTTCTCCACCACCATGTCCATATTTCATATGGGGATAGATGTAATTGGATTTATCACTCCAAAAGCTTTAAATAGACATCAATTCTTCTTTGTAGTAATTGACTACTTCATAAAATAGGTCAAAGCAGCTTCTTATGCTATTGTGACAATGGCAATAGTGTATAGGTTTATAAAAGAAAAGATAATATACCGTTATGGCCTTTTAGAAAATATTATCTGTAATAATGCTCTCAATTTGAATAACAAGATGCTAGCTGAGGTCTATGCTCAATTTAAGGTGAAGCACCATAACTCGACTTCATATCACCTAAAGATGAATAATGCGATAGAAACTACCAATAAAAATATCAAGAGACTAATAAAAAAAATTATTAATACCTATAAAGATTGGCATGAAAAGTTACCTTTTGCACTACACACTTGTAGGACATTAGTACACACATCCATTGGGGTAATTCTTTTTTCGCTTGTATATAGGATAGAGGTTATGCTACCAAACAAAGTGGAAATTCCCTTTTTGAGAGTCTTGATGGAAGTAGATTTAAAAGAAGCAAAATGGGTCCGAAATCATTATGAACTAAACCTCATTAAAGAGAAAAGGCTTACAACTTTTTGAAATGGTCAATTGTACCAAAAAAGAATGATGCAAGCACATGACAAGAAAGCTTAATTTAGGCATTTGTGAAGGAGAGCTGGTTTTAAAGAAAATTCTTCTGAATCAACATGACATTTGAGGAAAATAAAAGCTAAATTGGGAGGGTCTATATGTAGTTAAAAAAGCTTTTTTTGGGTGGAGCGTTGATTTTGGCAAGGATGGATGGAGATGACTTGCCAAACCCAATAAACTCAGATGCTATGAAAAAGTACTTTGCTTGAGAAAAAGAAAAAAAAAGAGCAAAAATAAAAACAAAAATAAAAAAAAGATGAATTAAAATAAATGAGGGCTCATAATTGAAAATCCAAAAAGGGTAGTTTGAGTTGAAGGAAAGATCTAAGTTGAAAACCTGAAAATGCGACTTAGATGCAGAGGAATACCAATTTTCAAGTACAAAGGGCAATGTCCATTACAACAAAATCAGAAGGATCAAGTACATCAATGGAATAGGTTTTTAAGAGAATAATTTTGAAATGTTGTTCATGATGGTTTGAATATTCAATATCTAAATATGATTCCTTTATTTAAATTTTGTACTAGTGTTCAAGTTTCTCACTTGACACATCCTTATACCTTCCTATTATAAATATTCATCTTTCTCTAATTTATCTTGCTTTATGATAATCTTCATTCTCAAAAATAGAGGAAATGTTAATTCATCACACTAGTCATGAAATATGGAATATGATAAATGATTGATAATATTCATAAAAGTCTTACATTATTTTACGAAAGTCAAGGATAATAAAGTTAAAATAAAGATTAAGAAAAATAGGGGAGATTTGGAAAACAAACATTTTCAAACCAATCAAATCAAAGGTAAAACTTGCTAGAAGTGGTGTCAAATAATGGTATCGACAAATGATCATCATGTTCACAAGAAAGCACCTCCTAGAATATGTAGACCATGATTGAGATTGGTCATTTTGGAAAAAATTGAAATTGAAAAGGATTGACTTAGAGAACCTTGTTACCATAAGTTGGATGCGTCATATTGGTTTCTAATAATACTCATCGCATATATTGCATGCATTGCATTCATGAATTACATTCAATATATTTTTTAGAGCAAAATTTTTAACTTTGAATTTTTAAGGATGAATCCTTCAAGGAAAAGACTGAGGTTTGGGAAAGGATTTCAAAATGAACACAACTCATGAGACCATTGGGTCATAATGTCATAAGGCATCTTTAGATAAGATTTTTAAAGTTCCAAAGCCTTTGTTTAAGGGGAGCCATTTTCAGACAAGATTTCTTTCAAAAGTTTCAAGGCCTCTTATTAGAGGAGTATTCGAAGACCTTGAATTTATAAGACCTCCGGGTATGATCTTGTATTTTATTTTCAAAAAATTGTTGGGCATTTGTTAACAAATAGTAAAAAAAAATTGATGGGTCAACCCAACTTGTAAGCCCATAATTAGCTGACACGAAAGTCCAAATGAGTTGGCACATAAACTCATATTAGCAGTTATCTTTATTTTTTGACTTGTGGCTTCATCCCAATCATATTTATTTGTTGACTTGTGGCTTCATCCTAATCATTTTTATTTCTTAACTTGTAATTTTGTCCCGATCGTCTTTATTTCTCAACTTCATCCTAGTCATATTTATTTCATGACTTGTGACTTTATCCTAGTAATCTTTGTTCTTGACTTACAGTTTTGTCTCAGTCATCTCTATTTTTTGACTTGTGGTTTCATCCTGATCATCTTTATTTTTTGACTTGTGACTTTGTCCTTGTCATCCTTGTTCTTGACCTATAGCTTTATTCCAATCATTTTTATTTTTTAACTTATAATTATATCATGATCATCTTTGTTTCTTAACTTGTGACTTAGTCCTGATAGCTTTTATTTCCTAACTTATGGTCCTAGTCATTTTTTGTTTTTGATTTGTGGTTCAGTCTTGAACATTCTTTTTCACTAACTTAAGTATCAATCCTAATCATTTTTCACAATGTATGAACTTTTTACCGTAAAAAAAACATAAACACAAAAAAGAAAGTTCTCTCTCTCATTCAGAAACATCATTTAGACAAAATTGTTATCTATGTCTTTGCATTATCCCTAATTCTCAAAAATATACAAAGAGGGGTAGCTATAAACTCCTAAGTTTATCTAAAATAGTCTAACATCATTAAATTGGACTCATTTTATGAAATACCAAAATGGAGACCAAAATTAGTGGTTTAAAGTGATTGATTTTCTGGCCCAAAGCAAAAGGACCTGAAACTAAAGAATGAGGCCCAAAATTGAAAAAAAAGGAATGGCCCAATGGGGAATTTAATTTATAGCCTAATCATGGCCCACAGGTAACCCATTTTAAAAGGCCCATTTAAAAGCCCTAAGTAGGACCTATAATGTGGCCCATTTTTAAGCGTAATTACAAGAAAAGAATGAGCTCAAATTGGCCATTAAAAATGACTTAAAATCAAGCCCATTTGAAACTTGTAAGAAGGTCCACTTAAAAGCCTATGAAAGGTATCAAATTTAGGCACGAATTGGTAACTCACCTTGGCCCAAGGAACAAAAAGTAATGGGAGCCCAATTTAACCCTAACATAGTCCATTCAATGGCCCACAGGAAAGCAGAACTTGGCTAATTCCTTGACCGGCCTAAATATGGCTTGTATTGAGAAACCCAATTGGTTCTTCATAAGAAAACAAGAGCTTTTGTATGGAATTGAATTGCATGGAATGAGGGAACCCAAAACAAGCCAAGGAAGGCTTATGTTGCCATCATGTAAGCGCATGGGCATGCCGATGTCAGGGGAGCAGTCAACTTAAAACAAGCTGAAGCTATAACAGAAAATAAGAAAAATAGACAACAAGGTTGGTGCGTGGCTGGAAAAAAACAGTCCATAATGGTAGTAAACAGAATGGAGAGACAGAGAGGAGCAATAGGCTTTGGCTGCTATATAGGGATTGGCGGGTTGGAGTTTAAAAAGGAGGATCGAAGTCAAGAAGGAGGGGGAACAGAGTAGAAAACAAAAAAAAAAAAAAAAGAAAAAGAAAGCAAAAAAAAAAGAGTGAAAAAAAGTGGAAAGGATTTTAGAGTAATTAAAAGAAAAGGATAGAAGTAAGGGGAAAATTCTTTATCAAATGATAGGGGTGGCTTAGGAGAGGAAAAGGGAAAAGCATAGCAAAACAAAAAAGAAAGGTGAAACCTTGCTAGCTAGAAAAAAAGAAAGTTTCGCCAGAAAGGAAAAACGAGAACTTGAAAAAGGTAATCATTTTATTCTTGTACTTGTAATGTTCCCATGCAAAGTTGAAGAAGAACTTGTTATTCTTCCCTATATTGTAGTTCAAGCATAATAGTTTTCAAATAGGCAAGAAACACCAAGAGAATTGAAAGTTTTGAAGAACTCCAGGGATTTATCATTTCATCTACTTTCTTTAAGCATTATGAAAACCCATAAACAAATTTTTTTAGACTGCATTTTCTTTCTCTTCAAAACTGTTATTGTGTGTGGTCAAGTTGTAGAAACTTGGAGTTTCCTGTTTTATGCATATTCCTTTTCCTTTCCTGCATGTGGTTTGTTCATGGGAATTTAAACCGTACACTGATTCAAGTTGGCTGGGCTCTTTTGCATGAGAGCTGTGTAAAGGTTTAAAGTCAATGTTATTTGCATTTGTTGGTCTGATGGATTTGCATCTCTTTACTGCTTGATTGTCAAAGAGGTTCTAGGATTCCATCGTTATCATCCTTGAGTTCTGGGTAAAAGGAAGCGTATTGTTCAGGAAATAAAAACTTTCAAAAGTCGTAAAGAATCTGATGGCTCTTGAGGCTACAGCAAGAAGGTTTTAAATCAGACCTCATCCTTTCATGTTTGCCATTTCCTTGCTTCCGCATGAAGTCTATTAGCTTCGTCAATGATGGTGCTTGCAGCATTCATCATGTATTGTTACATTGTTTCATAAAAGTAAATGTTTCAAACATGGCGTGGTCTAAGGGACTGTTTGTAGGAAATTTTGAATGATAGTTTTCTTTCTTTTTACTCGTGCTGGAGGTCATTGATAGTTTGGGTTGTATAATTGTCCTTTGTATGTACAAGCTATACATCATATCCTTTCTACTCTCATGTTCTGCTATGAAAGGTTTTTCTAAAGAAAAAAAAGAAAAAAAATTAGAGAGCCTAGGAACTATAAACTAGAGGGCCTAAAAAAAACTAAAATATGTAATAAAATGGATCTTCAAAACATGGATAGCAGGGCATGCAGTTTTAGGTATCGTCAGAGCTCAATTTTCTTTTTTTTTTTCACCTTAGATGAATATAGAAAGTTGCAAGGGGTAGCATTGGTTTCAAACTAGGTGATAAGGAATCTTAGGTGTTATTTAGAGTTTTTTTTTTATTTTTTATTTTATAAACAAGAGCTGCAATATATACCAAAACTTTGCTTGTTCTCCGTAAGGTCAGTATTCATGCATAATTTATATATATCATGTAAATCTAGACATATCTCCTTTATATTGTTCAAGTTCAATTACAATTACAATTTCATGTTTATAAATATATATATATATATATATATATCTTTTTGTGGATGGATTTTTATGCC
Organism: Durio zibethinus; assembly: GCF_047325235.1. Classification (NCBI taxonomy): domain Eukaryota; kingdom Viridiplantae; phylum Streptophyta; class Magnoliopsida; order Malvales; family Malvaceae; genus Durio; species Durio zibethinus. The sequence continues at coordinate 13,252,437 of NC_143185.1, forward strand.
TATCGTAATTTTTATGCAATCTACAATGTTGTGCTTCAATTTATTTTTAGAACAATTTATTTTTTATATGCTTAGATTTATACCAAACACAATAATAGTACTAATAACGACACAAATGAAAAATTTTGAGGATGAAATTTTAAAAAAATCCTAGTAATGATTCATTAAAATCTTTAGGAAAGAATATTTTTCTAAAAAAACACTACCAAATAAAAGGAGTATTTAGGAAAATATTCAATATACAAAATTTTCATTCTTTTACCTTCCTAAAAATATTTTTTTTAGTTAAGTGATTTTATGGAAGAAAAAAAAGAAAAAAAGAGTAAGGAATAATGAAAAAGAAAAGTACTCTTCTTAATAATGAATTAATATAACAATACATGAGTGTTATTAGGTATTTTTATTTTTCAAAAAAAAAATATTAACCATTAACAATAATAGAAATTAAAAAAATTTAGGATAAAAATAATAAATAATTAAACAAAAAAGTTTGAGTAGAGATTTCTAAGAAATCTTTAGGTGAGAAAATTCTTTTAAAAATACCATCAAAGTTTCGAGATATCTAGAAAATTTTCATTAAAAAGGTTTTCTTTACTTTGTTTTTTTAAAAATTATTAATGATTGTGAAATAATTAAGAGATTAAAACAAAATTAAAACAAATAACATAAAATATAACATAAAGAAAATAAGTAATATATGTATATATTTGTGCATATTCTAGTTTATTGTTTTGCATTACACAATCTTAAGTGCAAATAAAATTTCAGATGATGAGACTCTAAGAAATTCGAGTAATGATTTTCAAAAATTAACTAGGTAAGAAAAGTCTTTTAAAAATTACCAAAGTATTGAAATATTTAGAAGTTTCTTTTCAATACAAAAAAATCCATTTTATCATTGTTTTCTTTAATTTGAGTGGTCTTTTATATAAAAATAGGCATTTTTTTGAAGATATTTTATTCATGGACAATAATATTATTATATGATTTTTAAACATTAAAGCAAACAAAAAATTTCCAAGGATGAGATTCAAAAGAAATCCGAGTAGTAATTCTTTAGGAATCTATAAATAAGAAAATTTATCTAAAATGCCACCAATGTATTGGAGCATTTAAATTAATTATCAATAAAGATTTCTCATATGCTTATAAATGGCATAGAAATGATTTTTTTAGAAAATATTATTTGATTTTAAATTATAGATATTATACTATACAAGTGTTTTTAAATATAAACATTGGAAATAAATATGAGCCGCCAATGATAGAATTTTTGAGAATTATGAGTAAAGATTCTTAAAATTCTTTAGGTGAGAAAGTTTTTATTAATATTGCCAAAATATTGGAATATTTTCAAGAAATTTTCTATATGTAAGGTTCTTATTTATTTTTTCAAGCATGCTAAGAATAAAAATATGTTTTTAAAGAAAATTAAGAGAATTAACTTTAAATACCAAAATTAAAACCATTTTAGTCATAATTAAAGGATAATATATAATTAATTGGTACCGTTTTAAATGGGCATCGTAGAAGTGCTAATCCTTCCTTACGTGTAACCAACTCTTGAACCCAAGCTATTTTTGCAGACCCAAAAAATTATCTTTTTGATAAAATTTTAATTAATTTTAAAATTGTATTAGAATGATAAGTTTTAATCGGTGGCCAATTACACCTAATCAAAAAAGATTAGTAGTGACTCCATTTTGTTTTTAAATTCGTCTAACGGGCCCAAAAATCATTATGACAATATATATGTATGTATATATTTTATTATCTATTTAATTTTATATTTATATATAGTCCACGTAGTACCCTAATTTATTTTTTATTTTTTTTAATTATATAAATTTTGCAACAAAAGAAACAGATGAGTAAAAATAGCAAACAATTCGTATCCAAAGGATTTTGATCTGACTCAATTCTATAAGGGATTTTTTTCTCTTTTTCTCTTTTTTTATTTTTTGCTTTTCCTTTTTCATTTATTATTTTTTGAAAATAAATTTTGTAAAAAAAAATATCAATGAAGATGTCCACATAGCACCTATTTATTTATTTCCTTTTTTTGGTTTTTCATTTTATTAATTAGATTGATTTTATAACAAAATGAGCCGATTGATAAATATGACAAAATAATTAATATCTGATAAGTTTCTATCCATCTTGATTCGATATGAACATTTTGTAAAAAATCAATATCAAGTCAAGTCGAGTCTTTTTTTTTTTTTACAAAAAGTAAGGATGAGTCAAAAGCAAATTTAGGATGTTCCATCCCAAGACACCCCATAGTATACATATATATATATGTATATGTATATATTTTATTATTTATTTAATTTTATATTTATATATATTATATTAATAAAGTTATTATTTTATATTTTCTTTAAGATATTAACATTTTAAACTCAATTTGAAGGTCCACATAGCACCTCAATGATCTAAATTTTTTTGTTTGTCTTTTCTTTTTTCCTTTTTTTTCTTGTTTATTATTTTTAATTAATAAAATTATTATTTAATAGCTTAATTTAAAAAATAATATTTTAAACTTAATTGGTATACCTATATAATACCCAAATAATTTTTTTTCCTTTTTTATTTTTTATTTTTTAACTTTTTTCCTTTTTTGTTTTTATGCCTTTTTTATTAAATTAATTTTGTTAAAATGCCCTATTTGGCTTTTTTTTTTCTTTTTCACATTTTTTGTATTTTTTTAATTAGATAAATTTTGCAACAAATGATACTGATTAATAGAGATGTCTAAACATCTGTATCTGATAGATTTTGATCTATTCCGATCCAATAAGAGTGTTTTGCTTTTTTAAATCAAAACCAAGTTGGGATTGAACGGTTTGTTTATAAGATATGAGATTGTGACAGAAGTGTATTGAGTGTGCTTTGTGCGACTCATTTCAATGTATATATAACATTATATATTTTTTATTGATTTAATTATATATTATCAATAAAGTTGTTATTTGATATTTTAATTTAAGAAATTAATATTTTAAACTCAGTAGAAGTGTCTATGTGACATTCTTTATGACCTATTTTTTTTTTCATTTTTATTTTTTACCTATTTCTTTTTCTCGCTTTTGTGTTTTTTTTTTTTTTTTTTATGTTTTACAATTTTTTATTAGATATATTTTGTGAGAATAGGATATCAATTTAGGTATCCGCATATTGCCCCTTTTTTTTATCTTTTTTATTTTAATTTATTTAATAAAAAAAATAATTAATAAAAATGACAAAATAAAAAAAAAATAACCCACAACCAAGCATAAATATCCACTTAATATTTATATTATTTTGATATCAAGCATGTACATTGTATGAGAATAACTTGCAGCTAAAATTAGTGGACAAAAGCTTAGATCAAAATGAATACGAGGCAGAAGATATGAAAAGAATCATAGAAATAGGTAGTATTGCTGATAGGTATAGTCGGCCTTAATTGAATCAAATAGGTGAAAAGGATAAAAAATTTTTTGCATAAAAACTTAATAATCATTTAAATTATTTAAATTTTACTATAATTAATTAAAAAATAAATTTTTTATTTCGAATAAGTTAAACTCTCAAATATTTATTTTTACTTTAATTGAGTCTTTGATCAAACCAAAATTGATGTTGACAATTATCTAATTTTCATCTAATAAGAATTTAATTGATAAAAATAAATGTTTAAAAGTTTAATTGATTGTAATAAAACGATAATGACTTATATGATTATTGATTTGTTGTTTATCCTTATATTAGTCAAATAAAAAGGGTTGGAGAAGACATCCACTGATCCAGATTCAGAATCCATTGCCACAGTCTCTATCACTCAAAGCTTCTACTTAGGTCACCAACGATAGCCAACCACAAGATTCCAGTCAGCAAGCTCCATCCGCAACACGTTTCCACCAAACTTGAATTAAACAAGATGTTAAGTTTGTTTACCTTTTTCTTGAAACTTCAAAGCGAAACAAAGCTCAATTAATTAGTAAAAAGTGAAATTTATTTTTTCTCTTCTTCTCGAACAAATATAAATACCATTATCAAATTGTAAACTTGACAATTTCGTATACAATACAGTGATACGACATAAAAATGACACAAAAAAATATGTATTTTTAAAAAATGCATTTAGTGTTTATTCATGTCGACATAATTATAAAATGCATTTTTTATTTCTTTGTATTTTTATAATTTTTATTTTTTAATCATGATCTATGATTTTTATTTGACATTTCAAGCTTTTTTTAGCTGATTGGTGTATGTTTTAGTATTTGCATTTTTATTTATTTATTCTTTTTTGTCGTGATCATGATTTCTTCATTTCAAGTTTATCTTTTAGCTAATTGGAATATGCTTGTTGATTGTAGGATTTTTATAATTATAAGACTATACCACGTGTTAGTACAGAAATAATGGTAGTTGATAAAAAGATATGTAAATAAATTTATTTTTGTATTTTATCATTGCTTTGGTTTATTTTATCATTTTTGTACTTATGTAAATATTTTAAATTTGTGATATTCTTTGGAGTTGTAATGTATATCGATTGAAAATATGATTCGAGAAAATGTTTATATTTTATCAAAAAATTTTCTATAATAAAAAATAAAGATGATTATCGGATAATTGTTACCAATGATAGGATTCTTTTATTTACTAATACGATCATAAAAAAGATGGTTGATGAAAGTATAAACATTTCACAATATATATATATATTTTTTTTGTTCATAGGTTATGATTGTTTTAATGATGGTTTAGCTTATATAAATGCTTAATAATTTTTTTGATAATTTATTATGGATTTTGAGTTTTGCGTTTTCTTTAAAAAAAAAAATTATTTCAATTTTTTTTTTCATTAGATGGTGTTGTTGTTCGTATAGATTTGTTAATTTTTAAACTTCTGATGATGAATTCGTAAATTGTGTAGTATTATGCCTTGAAGATTTAAGGTTTTTTAATATTTTTTTCTATTGGCAATATCATAAGAGCAAATATTTATTTTCAAAAAATAAACCTTTATTATCATTGAAAGTAAATATTGTTTTAATCATTTCTTTTTTTCTTTGGTGAACAAATTTTATAAGCATTAGTTTGTGGGACAAGTTTATTTTTGAATTTTAATATATGCACTTAGTTTTGGGAAATGAATATCAAATTGTTATACTTACTTCTATGATTGCTAAAAATTTCCAAAATTAGTCTATGCATAAAAATTGCAAAATTAGTTTTGAGTTGTTATATTTATTTCTTTGTTGGTTCCTAATTTTTTCATTATGGTTATAATTCGATTTATTTAAAAATATTATAATTATTTAGTTAATAGTTTCTTCATTGATTTTATTATAAATTTTCTTAAGCTCATAGTAGTATTTGAGTTATATTGTGTTTTTTATGGTAAATCCATTTACAAAATTAAATGCTTCTTTTAATATTTTTTAATCTAAAAGTTAAAAGTATAATTTCTTTTGTTCTTTTAAAATCCATATCTTAATCTCTTAAATTTTTAATCATATCTATTGTAATATTTTTAATTTTTTTAAATCTTCAATTTAAAGATTTTTATTGTTTTAATTTCTTTTTTATTATTTTTGTCTTTATACAAAACTTAACTATTAGCAATCCAATCCGTTCTAAGGCTGAAAGGTGAGAAAGGTTAAAAATGTTTAATTTATTTTTTATTTTATTTTTATAAAATTCATGTTTTATTTTATTTTTATTTTAAAGATTTTTTAGAGTAATTTTAGAATTTTACTTTTTTTTGGATGAAATGTTGAGAAAGATTAAAATTATTAATTTATTTTTTAGTTCTTTCAAAAAAAAATTTTTATTTTGTTTTGATTTTTAAGATAGTTTAGAGTGATTTTTAAAGTTTTAATTTAAATAATTAATCTTATAGTTTTTGTATGAAGATACCTTCCTAACGGGACTGTCAATGATTTGTTTATTTCTATGAATGAAAAGTTGAAAAACATTAAAGGTTTTAATTTATTTTTTTGGTTTCTTATAAAATGCTAAAGCTTATGCACCAAGAGCATGCCATGGGGCTGCAGCCCAAAATAGGCAACTAGCATCAGGACCACCCATACAACAACATCAAGAATGTCACTCCAAGTTCTCCAAGGGAGAATGTAGGATGCTTCAATCTCACACTAGATAGGAAAGGGAAGGTCACTGAGCATATAAGCATTAACGTTGTATAGTGCAATAAATCGGTTTTGCAAGGAGAGTGTAATGGCCAAATGACAAGTAGTATCAAAGCCAATACTTAACTCATTTGACTCACACCAAGTGACCCAATAAGGGTAATTACGAAGTAGGGTAGGCCAATCTAGCAACTCAACAAGATGTTGGAGTAAAGCATGGGTGATAAAGTTTGACCACACCAAAACTCTACAAAAGAGTAGGCAAGGTGGTAGCTGTGACGAGAGCATCATGAGATTGGCTAGTGGAGAATGTCACACCATTGTTTCTTTTTCTAAAAAACTCTTAATAACGTGTTCCTTATCTATAGATGAATTTGTGCAGGGTTAAAGATTTTTATATTATTTCTTGGTTTCTTATAAAATTCATTTTGTATTTTTTTTGTATTAATTTTTAAGTTTTTATATTCAATAATTTTTCATATGAATTACATTAGATAAGTAAATTGATACATTAATTTAATTAAAAATAAAAAGCACAATTTTACTCACATGTTTTACAAGTTCCATATTAAAGTTGTTGTTTGATATTATGTTAGTTTGTCTTTCTTATTTTTCATAATGTAGATGTGATTTTATTTTTGGTTATTTTTTGTGTTAATTGTTATACTTCAAGTAGCTTTAAACAATTCATGTAAGCAAATAAAAATCTATCAAAACAAAAAATTTAAATTTCCACATTTTTTGGTAATAAATTTCATTTATTTGTAGTAATCATAAAATATAAAATTCAATTTTAAGTTGGAAATTCTGTTATCAAGTTATAATTAAATATTGGTGATGTTTGAGGTGCTTTCAATTTATTATTATACCATTTTTAAATTGTAATTATTATTTTTTGCCTTATTGAATTTATTTCTTTGTTGGATATATTAATTTGTTATTGATCTTTTGTTAGCTCAAAGACTTGAATCAAACCAAAGGTGGTGAATTGGTTGATTATAAAGCTTTCAATTTTAATATCCAATTAACACAAAATTCACAAATCAATTTTTTTAAGCAAATAAACACAACAAATGTGAGTATAGTAATAATATTAAAAGCAAAGAGATAAAGATAGAGATAGAGAATCAAACATCAAATTTTATAAAAGTTTGGCCCTTCATTTAGGCACCTATGTCCTCTCCCTTAGCCTCACTTGCCAAAAAGTCCAATCCACTATGTGTTAAATGTTACAACCTAACTCTTCAAAGATCTATACAATCAAAAACACAATCTCTTCAGGGTTATCCTCCCTCTTAAGCTCATGACCTGACAATATAAGTTTTAAAGTGTTTTGCAAACTCAAAGAACCTTTTTAAGGTTGACTGTTTGTTAATTTGAAGTACCAATCAAGAAAGAAATAAATACAAGATGAGTTTCTACACTTTTCACACAACAAATGCTTTTTAATGCTTGGAGAGAGGAAAGTAATAAGTTTTTCTTAGCTCTTGATCCCTTTAAATGTGGTGGGAGACTTCCTTTTATATGTAGAGAGTAGAACATAGTTATTGCTTGCATTAAGTGTTTGAAACCTTTACAAAATTTCAAACAAAAGTAGTTATTACTTGTTTTCTAGGCACGAAGGGATCAATCTCTTCATATAGGATATCGATTGCATTAGTTGAAACATAAGCAAATTTTTGCATGAAAAGCCATACCTTATCAATCCATAATGGGTACCAATCAATCCCTTTGCAAGGTAATCGATCCCTTAAGTTGGGTGATCAATCCCTTTTTCATGTTTTGAAACTAATTTTTACTTCTGATTAAAAAACCAATCGAGCCCTACAAGGAAAAGATCCCATCTATCTTTGAAAACTTGTACCAATCAATTCATACAAAGAGGAGATTGATTAGTTTTCATAAAAATTTCACGAGAAACCTTTTTGGCAAAAAAATCAATCAATTCCCTTAAGAAGGGGATCAATCCCTTCTATGCAATTGCCAATTTTGTTTTTAAACCATGCCAAATGAATTGAACATATTTTTTAGTAGATAAAAAGCTAGAAAAATATTCAAATTAAGTTTAAATCATTTTAATTCAATTTTTTACAAATTTTTGTTTTGTCATTTCAAAATACTTTATCAATTCAAGGCTAATAATCTTTTCTTTTTTGATATGATAAAACCAATAGATAAAATTTGCTTTGAAAACATTTTTCCCTTTAAAAAACTAGGCTCCTCTTTAATTTAAACATGACTAACAAAATTAAAAGGCCAATTTTTAACATGCTTTCAACAACTATACAAGGTAGAAGTCTCATTTTGTCATTATGCAAATCATGATATCAAGAGCATTTATAAGACATAGACATAAGCAATATAACAACTTAGCAAATTTTTGTAATACACAAACTTCTCCCCCTTTTTGTCATAACAGAAACGACCCAAGAGCATTCATTTATACCTTATAAAATCAACTTGCTTAATCAATTAAAGGCAACAAGACTATAATCAATGCAAGGCCAATATCATTGATCTCAATACTATAGCCTACCATAGCGTCATAATATCAAGAATGAACATAACCACAATACCAACTCCATAGCAACACAATCAAGCATAAGAAACTTTGAATCTCAAAGACACATTCAAACAAAATATATATATATATAAAGTTCATGGCATTAAAGACGAATATGCGAAGTACCAAAGTTTATGCTACAATAAACTTTGTCTCTAAGAAAATTTAAAACTTAAAAATAAAAAAAAAAGTAAGAAAAACATTTAGACTTAGCTTAAAGGATAGATCAAGATGGTGGAGGATAATGAGGAAAATGATGAAAACACTACTCCATTTGCGCTTGTGTAGTCCATATTTGTCCAATGTCAATCCTTACTTGTTGAACTTGTGAAATCAACTCATTTTGGGTTTCCATGTTTTCCAATCTAGAGTTCATAACCCCTACCAATGAGTGTAAATTTTTCATTTGAGTCATAAGAATTTGCAAAGCTCTTTGGGTATCAAATAGTGGACTAAAAGGACTTTCTTGTGGAATATCTTATGAAATATCTTGTGGAATATCTTGAACCTCATAATTTTCTTCATGCTCAATTCTAAGTTCACTTTTCTTAGTCCACACACCAACAACATTTTAAGTGTATCCCATACTATAAAGTGTATAAACTCCAAGAATACTAATCGGATTAGATACAATCTTTCTATCACTTCTAGCATTGATACCCAACTTCTTGAATAGATTGCTAATGGCTATCCCATATACCAAAATGTAGTCCCTATTCTAAACTACCTTTATCACATCATTGAAAATGAAGTGCACAAGATTAGGTTTCTCCTCATGTTTAATCTTATACATCCACCAATAATCTTGCTTCCTAATGGTGGAGTATTAGGTTCCAAAAGGTGCTAACACTTTTGTGAATATAAAATGAAGCTATCCATTAAGCATGGTCAACCTAGAAGCTTGAGTTGGAGCAATCCTCAAATCATCATTCCCAAAAATATCTTGGGCCAATCCAAGCATATCACACCTAGTGTTTATGTCTATATTATCTTTGTCATAATAATTTTACGTCCGTCCGATGAATTTGGAAACAAAAAAGAAAAAAAAGGGAGTTGCCACCAATCTTTTTTGGCTAGGTGCAATTAGCCACCTATTAAAGCATATCCTTTTAATAAAATCTTAAAATTAATTAAAATTTATTAAAAAGATAATTTTAGGGTTTGCGAAATAGTTTGAGTTCGAGAGTCAGTTACGTGTGGGGAAGGATTAACACCCCCACAATGCCCGTTTAAAACGGTACCAATTAATTACGTGTTATCCATTGATTTTGATAAAAACAATCTTATTTTCGATGTTTGAAAAATAATTTCCTGGATTTCCTTTATTTATTGAAATTTTGATTTTTTCTTTTATTATTGTTCCTTGTTTTTTGTTCAAATTTTATTTGAGAAAAATAAATTAGAACCCTTTTATTGAAATAATTCTTAAAATGTTCTAGTACGTTGGTAACATTAGAAGAACTCTTTCTCACCTAGAGATTTCTTAGGCACCGTTTCTCAGAATATCTTAGAATCTCATCTTTGGAGACATGAATTTACTTTTCGCAAAAACTTTATTATGCATGCAATGCAAAATGCTGATATGTTGATGCTTGTGTTTTATTCTCCTTTTTAGAAATTTTTTTGATTTTTATTTTTATTTAAATCTTTGAAGAAAAGAGAATTTTTTATTATATTGAAGATTTTCTATAAATATTTCAATAAATTGGTCATATTTAAAAAAAAAATCTTCTCACTTAGGGATTTCGTAAACCATCACTACTTAGAATACTTTTAAAGTTTCGTCATTGGATAAAAATTTCTTTTTTCCTTATTTATATTATTACTTTTTTAATTAATTAGTTAATTTTATTTATTATTTTATGATTAAAATTTTTTTTTATTGTATTGAAACCTTTTTTATAAATACTCCAATACACTGGTAGTATTTAAAAAAATCTTCTCACCTAGAGATTTCATAGTTATCACTACTCGGAGTACCTATAAATCTCATCGAAGGAATAAATTTTTTTATTACATTTTTAATTAATTTTGTTTTATTTTATAAGGTTTATTTTAAAATTTAACAAAATTAACAAAAATTTTAATTATATATTTCATTATTATTTTTATTTACTAATTAATTATTTATCATAGCAAAAAAATTATTCTAACAAATATAAATATTTTAATATGCATAAATGTTATTAGAATAATAAATCAAAAAATAAAAAAAAAATTTTACTTGAATGTAGGTCTAATTGGTTTAGTGGCTCAGTCCAGTCTAGTTGGTTTAGCGGTTCAACACTTATCTACTTCGGTTTGGGTCGATTCAACTGGACCAGTCAGAGGTCAAAGGGGAAGTGGGTCTCCAGGTTGGGTGCGTGACCCCGGGTTTGGTCAAGTCTGACGGGTGGATCCTCTTAGGTCAAACGATGTCGTTTTAGTCCTTTATTGAAATAGTGTTGTTTTGGTTTTCATCTTTCTATAAAACCCAAAAAAAAAACATTTCTCTCATTTTTTCTTTATCTCTATCTCTCAGACCCTCTCTCTTTAAGCTAATCGACTAATGGCCGTCCATTGTATTGGTCGCCAGTCTCGGGCATCACCGTCTATTGTCAAAAAAATTTAAAAATTCACCAAATGCTCTTATCAGCCTCTAGAGTCCAGATCTGAGCTTGGTTTTGTGAAAATAGCTTCAAACGACATAGATTGGGCCTGAAAAGTTTGACCAAATTTTTTTTTTGTGTTTGTTGTTTTTTTTTGTTTGGCGCTGTGGTCCTCGTTTCCAGAGACTGAGTTTTTTAAATTGATTTGTGTTTGTTTGGCTCGTTTTGTCTTGGGTTTTTGTTTTACAAAAAGATTTTTTTTGGCGAATCTAGTAAAAAAATTTTTTATAGGGCTTTTGGGTTTTTTTTTTTTAATCGATCGCTCTTCTATTTTTGCAAGCTCTATTTATAAAGCTTTTTGGGATTCAAATCCTAGATTTTTTAGGATTCAAATCCTAAATTTTCAATTTATCTGTGGAATTTTGGTGATCGAAATCCATGCTGCTAAGTTGGGTAGGGTGTCAGGTGACAGCTGGCAGCTAGTGGTGGCTGTGATTTTGGACTTTGGGGAGAGTGCATTTAATGCACTCATATTTTTGTTAAACTAAATTGAAAAAGGAAAGAAAAAAAAGTAAAAAGAAAGAAAGAAAGAAGAAAAAAAAGAAAAATAGAGAAAGAAAAAATATATAATAATAATAATAATAATAATATACAAAATGATATTTACAGCTCCCCCTCTTTGCCTATTTCTAAGAATTAGGGATAAAGCAAAGACAAACAAACAACCATTTTGTTCGTAAAAGAAACGTTGGCCATAAAATTGTCTTTCTTTTTGAAAAATTTAAAAGGCTTTTCTAAATAGAGGTTCAATGACATTTTTGAAAATTTAAAAAGCTCTTCTGAGCAAAGGCTCAATGACTTTTGAAAATTTAAAGAGGCTCCTCTAAGCAAAGGCTTAACGACTTTTGAAAATTTAAAAAAGCTTCTCTAAACAGAGGCTTAAAGACTTTTGAAAATTTAAAAAGGCTCTTATAAGCAAAAGCTCAACAACTTTTGAAAATTTAAAAAGGCTACTTTAAGTAAAAGCTCAACAACTTTAAAATTTATCTTGAAAAAACTCCTCTAAGTAGAAGCTTAACAATTTTAAAAATTCATCTTGAAAAAACTCCTCTAAGTAGAGGCTCAACAACTTTAAAATTCATCTTGAAAAAACTCCTTTAAGTAGAGGCTCAACAACTTTAAAAATCCATTTTGAAAAAGTTCCTCTAAGCAGAGACTCAACAACTTTAAAATTCATCTTGAAAAAGTTCCTCTAAGCAAAGGTTCAACAAATTTAAAAATCTCATCTTGAAAAAGCTCCTCTAAGTAGAGGCTCAACAACTTTAAAAATCTCATATGTTCTCGAAACTAAGTTCTCATCTTTGAACAAGTAAATTTCTCTCTTTTGAAATCTTTTGTTTGATTATTATTTTCATCTGAATATCAAAATTTTATTTTTTATTAGGAAATGGAAAGTCTCTGTCCTTATTATAATTGCTCATTGATGCATGACTGAGTGCTCTAAATGCAATGCATGTAATGCAATCAAAATTATTCATTTCAAATTGTGGTAAAAAGCTCTCAAAATCTCTCACTTTTTGTTTCTTTTATCAGAATTCTCAATAATTGCCATATGACCAATCTGTTCTTAATGTCTGACCATTGTATTCTTCCTCAACAATATTTTTCTTCTTTAAAAGTCTGCAACATCAATGTCTTGTCATGTTTTTTTCATCTTTTTTCATCTGTCTTTGTTAACTTTTAAAAAGTAATGCTAAGATCTTTCATCCTTTTAAGTTCAAGATAAACAAAATGCAATCACACATTTCTCCTATTCATTTATAAGGTGAATAAAGATATCAAATGAGATAAAAGAATGGATAAGTGTTATTAAAGGAAAGAAAACATATTTCATTAAACTGATAATAACTATATGGCTACAAAAGTGTTTGGGTAGGGACAAAGGTACCCAATTAATGATCACAAGATAGTCATGAACAAAATATTCTCGGATTTTTTTTCCAAAACTGAATTAAATGACTTCCTCGATTCTTCAGAGTTCGTCAAACTACACTTGCCCCTGTGTTGTGGGATCTTCTCTTGATGATGCTTCTCATTCGCATCCAAGCCACTTTTTTCAGGTTTTCAGCTTAAATATGTCATTCTTTTTCACTTTTTGTTTTTACTTTTTTTTAAGTAAAATATTTCTTTACCACATCTGAATTTATCAAAATAGGTAAATCACCTCCGTCCATCTCTGTCAAAATAAATGCCAGAAAAGGTTTTTTTCACCATGTACAGGCCTTTCCAATTTCATGTCCATTTTTTTCAATTGTCATGTTGATTTGAAAGGATCTTTTTTAGCACTAAGTCTTCTTCCCTAAAACAACGAGGATGGACTTTTTTGTCATATGCTTTCATCATCCTCTTTTGATATAATTGATCATGACAAAGTGCTGTAAGTCTTTTCTCTTTAATAAGGTTTGATTGTTTGTAGCGATTCTGAACCTATTATGCTTCCTCTAACTCTACCTTCATCAAGACTCTTAGCGAGGGAATTTCCACTTTAATCGGTAACAGCTTCTATTCCATATATCAAAGAGAGCGGGGTAGCCCTAATAGATGTTCAGACTGATGTTTTATAAGTATGCAAAGTAAAAGGCAATTTCTCATGCCAATCTTTATAAGTATCAGTCATTTTCTCCAAAATTCTTTTGATATTCTTGTTTATAGCCTTCATTGCCTCATTCATCTTTGGACAATATGGTGACGAATTTCGATAATGGATCTTGAATTGAGTGCACACTTCATTCATCATTTTGCTATTCAAGTTTTTGGCATTATCAGAAATAATCATTTCTAGAAGCCTATATTTGTATATTATCTCATTTTTTATGAACTTGCATACTACGGATCGGGTTAAGCTACAAACGATGCAGCTTTTACCCACTTCATGAAGTAATCATTCATCACAAAGATGCTCATTCAAAGCTTTTAGAGTAATGGGCCCAATGGCATCCATGCCCCACATAGAGAATGGCCATAGATGAGCCAAAATGTGTAATGCTATTAGAGGGGCATGGATTTGATCAGCATAGATCTAACACTTATGGCATCTTTTATCATAACTAATATAGTCACTCTTTATTGTCAACCAACAGTAACCGACCCTTATAATTTGCTTAGCCATCATATGACCATTTGCATATGCCCTACAAACTCTATCATGCATTTCTTCAATAATCCTATTTGCTTCAGCTGCACTCACACACTTTAAGAGCACTTGATCTCGATGCTTTTTATAAAAGACATCTCCATCAAGGAGGAAACTCATAGTCAACCTTCTGATAGTCCTTTTATCATTTTTATTACATGTTTCGGGTAATGTTGACTTTTAATGTATTGCATAATGTCATGATACCATGGCTTCCCATCAACTTCTTCTTCAACACCTGAGCAATGCATTGGTACATCTTTCACATCCAGCTTTATGGGTTGGATCTCAGTATTTGTATCTATTTTGATCATTGCAGCTAGAGTAGCCAATGCATCAACAATTTGGTTTTCCTATTTAGGCAGATGCTCAAACTAGATTTCTTCGAATTATTTAACTAATTCAAAGATGTATTTATGATACCAGATCAATTTAAAATCTTTTGTTTCCCATTCTTGTCACAATTGATAAATGACTAGAGCTGTATCTCCAAACACATCCAACATTTGATTTTTTTTTCAATCGTTGCTTGTAAACCCATTGTATTCAGCCACATTGTTTGTGCAATTGAAATTCAACCTGGCTGTGATGGGATAATAACGTTTATCAGATGATATTAAAATTACCCTAATACCATGACCTAAAGCATTAATGGCTCCATCAAAATACATTTTTCAAAACTCCTCAATAGGTTCATTTTCTTCAATGGCCATCACATCTTCATTAAGAAAATCTAGTTTTATTAGCTCATAATCTTTGGCTATATGATCGACAAGAAACTTGGTTATTACAATATCATATTCTAAAAGCATAACTTGCCACCATGCTATTATCCCCATCAATGAAGGCTTTTCGAAGATATACTTAATAGGATCCAACTTTGCTATGAGCCAAGTTGTGTGATAAAGCATGTATTGTCAGAGCCTTCGAGTTGTCCAAGCCAATGCACAATATATCTTCTCTAATGGTGAATACTTGGACTTGTAATCAGTGAATTTCTTACTCAAGTAGTAAATTGCTCGTTCTTTCCTGTTAGTTTCATCTCTTTGTCCCAGCATACATCCCATTGAATTTTCAGGCACTATTACGTACAAAATCAAAGGTTTTCCTGGGATTGGTGATACCAACATAGGTGGATTTGACAAGTATTCTTTGATCTTATCAAAAGCTTCTTGGCATTTGTCATTCCATTCTCCTGGATCATGTTTTCTAAAAAGCTTGAAAATAAGATCGTACTTGTAGGTGAGTTGAGAGATGTAATGAGCAATATAGTTCAATTTTCCTAGGAAACCTCACACTTTTTTAAGGTACGAGAAAGAGATAAGTTCTGGATGGCTTGTATTTTATTCGGGCCCACTTCGATTCCTCTTTCACTGACCACAAAGCTTAATAATTTTTTTAATTTAGCATTGAATGTACATTTGGCAGGATTCAACTTCAGCTCAAATCTTTTCAACCTGTCAAATAGCTTTTTGAGATTGACTACACAATTATACCTTTCATGAGATTTTGCAATCATATCATCCACATACATTTCTATCTCTTTATGCATCATGTCATGAAAGAAAGTCACCATTACTCTTTGATAAGTAGCACCAGCATTTTTCAACCCAAAAGGCATGACTTTGTAACAAAATGTCCCCACATGGTCACAAATATGGTTTTTTTATATCATCTCAAGCCATCTTGATCTGATTATAGCCTGAAAAGCCATCCATAAAGGAAAATATGGAGTGCCTAACAATATTATCCACTAGAGTATCGATATGGGGCAAAGGAAAGTTATCTTTGGGACTCACCCTATTCAGGTCTCGATAATCGACACACATTCTCACTTTTCCATCCTTATTAGGAACTGACACTATGTTGGCTACCCATTCGGGATATTTTATCACCTTCAAAAATCTGGCATCAAATTGCTTTTTCACATTTTTTTTTAATTTTTAGCAACATTTTCAGCTTCATGCGTCTTAGCTTTTGTTGTACCAGCTTGCATTCTGGTTTCAAAGGTAACTTATGCTCTACAATATTAGTGTTGAGTTCGGGTATATCCTGGTAAGACCACACAAACACATCTATATATTCTCGGAGTAACTATTCTAATTTTTACTTTTCAACTGGTAAAAGAGATGTACCAACTTTAACTTTTCTTTTGTTTTCATCATCTCCTAAATTCACTAATTTGGTAATTTCTTGGTGGGGTTCAAATGGCTTATCTTCATGTTCTATTAATTTTAACAAATCATGAGGGAATGTATAATTATCTAAATCTTCCTTATTATCAAGTTCGTCAACATGAATTAAGTTTTCAATATCAAATCCGAGATTATTGCCATGATTATCTTTATGTTCATTATTTAGGACCCTGCAAAGGGTAAGATGAAAAGAATAATGGCACTCAAAGATGAAATGGCAAAAAAATGATTAAGGTATAATGAAAAATGAAATGATTCAAATAAAAGTGAAAGTGAATAAAAGAAATGTAGATGCATCTTCTGAGTCTTTTATTAAAATGACAAACGTAAACACATCACAACAGATCTCTAACACTTGTAAAGAGCAATTAAAGATATAAATTTCATAATACATTACTTTTCAAATATTTTAAAGACAACAGGCAACTCTATAACTTTCCAATTATCTAGCTTGAAATCCGGATGACAAGGGTGCATGAACAGCTTTTCATTTCAACTATTTTTTTCTCATCATCCACCATTTGAATGGCTAGCTCTGAAAACTCTTCCATGAATTTTGCACTTATAACTCCAAGAAAATCTAGATAAATATATCCTCCTGAACGAAAAGAATCATAGAGGTATGAAATGATTATAGGCTCTGACTCCAGCTCATATCCTCCAAGATTAGCCATTCTTTTATTTTTTTTTCATTCACTATTTTCATTCTATCCCTTATTGTTGGCTTATATCCTAAGTCGAATCTGTCTTTCTTGTCATATACTACTGGTGGCTCTATGATTCCTACCAGGTTCTTCCTTAGTCCCATTTCAAGTTGCCATCCCATTCTAGTGAGCTGCTTAATGACCATTTTAGTAATCGTAGATAGGTGTGACAAATATAATTTAGATCTTTTAGCCATATATATTGCGTTAGCAATCTTGAAAGATCTATATAAGCACTTTAAGGCTCCTTCTGCTACTTTTACATAAATAGTATTTACTGATTGGGTGACTAGTAAATCTTTTTCTCCTACCACATATGTTAATTTTTCATCAATAATAAATTTGATTTTTTGATGCAATAAAGATCGAACAGCACCCGTCATATGAATCCAAGGCTTACCCAACAAGTAACTGTATGAGGGAGAGATATACATAACTTGGAATTTCACGTTGAAAATGCATAGGCCAATCTGTAATGGCATTTTTATATCTCCTAGCATCTCTCTTCGGGTCCCATCAAAGGCTCAAACTATCATATAACTAGGTTTCATGTAAAATTCATCCACAAGAGTTTTGCCAAAGTAGTCATAGGCATAACATTGATGGATGAGCCATTATCGATCAAAACTTTAGCCATTATATGACTTTTGCATTTTACAGTAATCTAAAGAGCCTTAGTACTTTTTCGACCTTCAGGAGGAATCCTTTCATCACTAAAAGAGATATAGTTTGAAATTGTCAGATTTCCAACAAGCTATTCTTTGTATTCAACAGAGACATTGTGGGACACATATGCTTGATTAAGCACTTTCAGTAGAGCATTACAATGTGACTTGAGCTTAGCAATAATGACAATAGCGAAATTCTAGCTGGCATCTTGTTCAATTGTTCCACCACACTATACTTGCTATGTTTTATTAGCTTTAAAAATTTACAAGCTTCACTTTCAGAGACTGACTTCTGACATTCTTTATGTAGGATTGCAATAGGATTATTCTGACTTCTTTTTTCTTTTCCCACATTTACTTTCTCTTTCTTAGCTTTCTCTAAAGCTTCTGCAGTATAACATCTACCACTTTGGGTCATACCTCCTATGCCTATTACATTTGCAGTATCTAGATTGACCACAACATCATAATCATACTTTCATGGTATTGCTTTATCATTCTAGTATGCAAAAGGGCCAAGAACTTTAATTGTCATTATTGGTTGGGAGATGGGTTTTTTTGGCCTTGGGATTGGCTTCTTATCATAATAAATTGTTATCAATTTACGCATAAATCTATCAATGGTAGACACTTCAACTTTTATAAAAACTTTTTTCGTAAAACTCAATCCGACCTGCATCCATTAACTTTTGCACCTTTGTGATAATCATATTTCTTGATGGAATTAACCTTTCTGGAGCAATTCTAAGGCTTTATTGACTCTAACATATCATTCTTAACTAAGGCTTCAAACACCTTAGCCATTAGAGTCTTAACTTTATCTATCCCTCTCTTCACGTAGCTTGCTTACCCATCAATCAAAGCATTTATTGATGGTTTAGTATGGTTCAGTAAAGGGTTTCCATTAACATTTAGAGTCCCTTGTTGGCCGATCTCAAAGTTTAACACCCTTTCATTGATTAACCCTTGCACTTTACGTTCAAGAGCATTACAATTCTTAGTAGAATGACTTAGGTTTCCATAATGATAATCATAATGCACGTTGGGATAATAACTTTTAAAAAATGAAGGTTTCAAAGGTTCAACAAATAACAGGAGCGAGTAAATATTTCTCAACAAGTCGAGGATACAAATCTATGTATGTTATGAGAATGGGGTTGAAAGTGGGTTTTTCTTGGGTATTTTTTAGGGTTTTCTGACCATTATTTGGACTAGGTCTCCATTCTGGTCCTGTAGGTACAGTAGGACAGTTGTAGGAATAGGTAAGTGTCTTAAAGGATAGCTAAAACTGAGATAGATAAGCCAGTGGTTGTAGTGGCTGGTATGGCTAATATGGATGAGGGATAGAGGTAACATTGTTTATGGAAGGGTAATAGGTTTGGTACAATGGAATGGGGTATGGAGTGAAACCTCTGAACTGTTAACTCACATAGTTCACCATTTGGGTTTCATTTTTTTTTTTCGGTGCTGCACCTCTTTTTATGCTACTTGTGTCTCTTACATCAAGCTTGCCATTCTTTATAGCATTTTCAATAATCTCACCCAATATCACCATATCTCTAAAGTTCTTGGTTGCATTGCCTATTAGCCTTTCATAGCAAGGTGCTTTTAAGGTATTCACAAATAAGACAGTTATTTTTTTCTCAGTGAAAGAAAGTTGTATTTGCGTAACCATATATCTTCATCTTTATGCATACTCTTTAAAGCTTTTTCTTACCTTTTTTTCCATACTCTGTAGAGATAAATGGTCTGAAACCAGATCCATGACATGTTGATATTGTGTAAGGAATGCTCTTGTGAGCTCTTACCAGGAATGAATACGAGTCCTATCTAATTAACATACCATCTGGTTGTAAATCTTGTAAGGCTATCCTAAAATATATGCATCAACAACTTCTCATTACGAGCATGTGCTATCATCTTACGACAATACATGGTGATATAGGTCATTGGGCATTTTGTGCCATCATAGTTTTCAAATTCAGGGACTTTGAATTTTTATGGCATGACTACGTCTGGGACCAAACAAAACTCAGCTGCATCCGTAGAGCCATAAAAATTCATTTCATCTACAGCCCTAGGTTTTTATTCTAATGTTTTCATCTTTTATTAAGCACTAGTATCTTCTATTTTCTCGAATGTCTTTATCCCTAACTTTTCTCTCTCCTTAGGATCATCCAAATCAGGTACCAAGATTGACTCTGGTGGTTTTTCATCATAATAGGATTAACAAAATTTTGGAATTATCCTGGAGTAGGTGTGGATGTTATTCCTGGATAAGGATTGGAATATCCACTGGGAGTAGGAATTTGTACTCTGGTTTCTTGAGAAGGTTGGGTCAATCATGGCTTAAACCCTGGAAGGTAAACAGGATCCATCATGTCTGGCGATTGCTCTTAAAAGCTAGGATTTCCTTCCACTACTTTTCCCTTATCAAGTTTCTTGAGCATATCCATTATTATACTAAGATTCCCTCTTAATTCTTCTTGAGCTTTTTCGATTCTCTTAAATCGACTGGCCTATTCTTGTTCCATGATTCTTGTTTGAGTCCTAGTATTGTATGAATGACGAGTAGGTTGAGTCAAAATTTTTGATGGGTAAGCTATTTTTGAACCTTTATTACCATAAAATTTTTTATAAAAAAATTAAAATACCATGTGTCAAAAATTTTATTTTTATATTTTTATTTTTTGAAAGAAAACAAAAATGGCGTAGATGATGCATGAATGCAAGTGGAAAATATTTGCTTTTAGACAAATTTCAACACGAGACATTTTCATTGATTTCATACAACTTTTATTACATGGGTCCATAAAAGTGTTTGACTTGGTTATAATGGTCCTTCATCTCATCTAGAAAGTTCACTAGGCACTGTACATATTTTTTTATGGGATTGACCTCTCTTTTTAATGCTTCTACCTTTTCAATCATCTTCTATGCTTTTTTTACTACCTTGCAAACTTGACTAGTTTTGTGCTCTATATATTGTTACCTCCCTAAGCTTTTTACTTTCCATCTCATATAGGCATCTCTTTTTTAATCACATGTGAAGATTCAATCTTTTTTCCTTTTATGCCACTCATCTATTATTGCTGAAATATGGTTTTTGTGTTCTTACAGTTGTAGTTCTAACTCTTGGATCATCTGGTGAAGTGATTCTTTTTCATTTATTACTTCAAGGTGCTTTCTTCTCTCTTTTGTGAGCATGGATTTCAGCCTTTCCTTTTTTTTTTTGGCATTCTACCAATTTGCTAAAGTTGCAGAGTATAACCCTTTTCAATTCTAGCATTCTTGAGAATTTCTAGTGGCCTCCTCTTACTTTTCTTGAGCTTTTCCTTTCCATTGGTTTATTTCTTTTTGGAGCTCATCCATCTCACATTGTTGACTAAGGTAAGACTCGATCACTTTTCTAGTTTTGAATTGGACTTGCAATCTTTTTATTTTCTTGGTACAAATCTTTTAAATCATTGTTAGCTACATTTCATTCTTTTATGACTTTCTCCAATTTGCTCCCTTGTATCTCTACCTCATATTTCAATTGTCCCACATTCTAGTGAAGTCTCAAATTTTCTTTTTTTATTTCTTCTTTTTTAGCTTCTAATTCTTTCTTAACAAGCTCAACTTCTGATAATTACAGTTCTTCTAAAAGATTAGCCGATTGATGTAGGCTGTCATTAGGAGGGAGTATTATGTCTTTAAGCTATTTTGCTTTCCAAATTTCATAATCGAGGGTGACTTTCTCGATGAAAGGCCCTAATCTCATTCTTCATGTTTTTTTCAATGCTTGAATCAATTGCTCTGAGGTTCTTGGTGGATTTGGTTTCCCGTAAATGAATTTTACTTGAACCAGGCCATAAGTAGCAAGAACAAACTGCTTTGCACTGAATTGCCTAAGCACCATCAATGGAGCGTAACTCACCATACCCCATAATCCTAATAGCGGTATCTACGACTTGTTTCTTCCAGATACAACATCGGCACACAAGGCATCGATAGCGTCATCCATTCAATTTCATCCCCAATAAACTTTCATAGGAATAGAACCCACTCTTCTTTGGTTTTTAATGTCGACCATTGGCTTTTACAGAATTCTTCAATTGGTGCCTTGTTTCGAAGATATGGCTTTGAAAATGCACTCTTCCTACATTTGAAATGACTTTTAACCCACACATATAATAGCGGTACACATCCTATGAATCATCCATTTTTATTTTTTTAACAGAAATTCAATGACCTAATGATTTTAGCTAGGATTATTGATACGAGATTAATTGTTTAGGTTTCAGTTTGCTTAAATTCCACCACAGTTATCTCAATGTAACCCAAAGTCTTCGAGAAGATCACCATGCCATATAATGCTAAAGTAAACACAACCAGACCTTGATCATCATTAAGATGCCCTTGAATAAAATCTAAAAAAAAATCTCAATGGATATCGAGATGTTCACCTTTAGTCTTTGCAAAAGAATCTATGGTTTCTACTTTTACCCCAATAAGTTTGGCCAATTTTTTACGATAACCTAATTTTGGCTTTTAGGTAAACACTTTATCTGGACACTATAGTTCTATCCCAAGCAAAATGGAATACTCCCTAATAGTTGGCACCAAATCTTCCTGATTAAAAGTGAAACATCTATAGGATAGATCCCAAAACTGTATAGCTGCCTTAATCAACTGTTTATCAATCACTATTGAAATGAGGGATTCATTCTTCCCGTATTTCTTGCAAAAGCTTTTTTTTTTCATTTAACTAACCTCAAATAGTGGCTAAGTCTTCTAAATCATTCTGTGTGAAATCCAAATGCACATTCTCAGGTAACTTAGACACATAACCAGTAAAAAGGCAATCTTCACTCTTTTGTTGGGCTCCTTTTGACCAAACATATACTTCATTATACGGTTCACATGAGGCATTGACTGAAGATGAGCAAATCTGTAGTTCTATGAGATCCATGAAGACTTCTTAGAAGAAAGTTATCCTAGAGCAAATATCTCGATGCAAAACTGTATGATATGATTTATGTAAAAAGAAAAAAGAAAAAGAAAACAAATTTGAGTTAGTGTGAGGATGTGGTGTGAGATTAGAAAAAAAATTTTTTATTTAAGGTTTTTTGTGGTTTTGTTTTGTTTTGTTTTACACACAACTTTTATTCTTATACATTTTGGACTTAGGCATTTTCTACAAAAAGGTGGGTGAGGCTCTACCTAAGATTAGCTTCCTAAGCTTATTACATGCTTGGTTTGGGTTGACATACATCTAAAGGTTCTCAAATTGTTCCTTACTATCGTCCATGCTAGACTACTAAAGCATCTCGATCCTCACCAATTACAGGCTACGAATGAAAAGGGTTCAATTTGAGTGAGAGTATTTCCCTTTTCATTATGGAGGTTATCACCTCATTAAGGCATAAGAACTTTACTTCCTCTGATAAGAGATAGAGCCCAGGTATAGAGCTTATATATGTGATCCATCGTGTCATTGTGTGTGCATATATTTCCTAATTTATTGAGAATAATATATGCGAAAAGGAGAATAATATATGCGAAAAGAAAAACAATAAAAGAAATGTGTATGAAAATTTTTTTCTTTTCATTTTTTGGTTTGTTTTTTATTTGTTTGGCTTTTTTTTATTGAAGGTAAAAAGAATCTAGGAATTAAAAACTAAATACCGATTAAGACTATTTAAATTAAAATTCGAGGATAACACATAGTAAATTTTGGCCTGACTCTAAAAAATAAATAGCTTCCCTAGTGGAGTCGCTAAGCTGTCATAATGGTTTTATGTCTAACCAACGAATTTGGAAACAAAAAGGAAAAAAAAAAGGAGTCACCACCAATCTTTTTTAGCTAGGTGCGATTGGCCACCTATTAAAGCATATCCTTTTAATGAAATCTTAAAATTAGTTTAAATTTATTAAAAAGATAATTCTAGGGTCTGTAAAATAGTCTGGGATTGGGAGTCGGTTACGTGTAGGGAAGGATTAGCACCTCCATAACGCCCATTTAAAATGGTACCAATTAATTACGTGTTCCATTGATTTTGATAAAAAGAGTCTTATTTTCGATGTTTGAAAAATAATTTCCTTGATTTCCTTTGTTTATTGAAATTTTGATTTTTTCTTTTATTATTGTTCCATATTCATTGTTCAAATTTTATTTGAGAAAAATAAATTAGAATCCTTTTATTGAAATACTTTTTAAAATATTCTAGTACGTTAGTAACATTAAAAGAACTCTTTCTCACCTAAAAATTTCTTAGGCATCACTTCTCAGAATACCTTAGAATCTCATCCTTAGAGGTTCGAATTTACTTTTCGTAAAAACTTTATTATACGTGCAATGCAAAATATTGATATGTTGATGCATGTGTTTTATTCTCTTTTTTAGAAATTTTATTGATTTTTATTGTTATTTAAATCTATGAAGAAAAGAGAAATTT
The DNA here is from genome assembly GCF_047325235.1 of Durio zibethinus. NCBI lineage: Eukaryota > Viridiplantae > Streptophyta > Magnoliopsida > Malvales > Malvaceae > Durio > Durio zibethinus. The sequence goes on from NC_143185.1 coordinate 13,276,934, forward strand.
TTATTATATTGAAGATTTTCTATAAATATTGTAATACACTAATAATATTTTTTAAAAAAATCTTCTTACCTGGGGATTTGTAAAGCATCACTATTCAAAATACTTTTAAAGTCCCATCATCGGATAAAAATTTTTTTCTTATTTATATTATTATTTTTTTAATTAATTAGTTAATTTTATTTATTATTTTATGATTAAAAAAAAGAACATTTTTATTGTATTGAAAACATTTTTTATAAATACTTCAATACACTAGTAGTATTTTAAAAAATTTCTCACCTAGAGATTTTGTAAGTATCACTACTCGAAGTACCTACGAATCTCATCGTCAGATAAAAATTTTCTTTTCTTACATTTTGAATTAATTTTGTATTATTTTATAAGGTTTATTTCAAAATTCAACAAAATTAACAAAAATTTTAATTACATATTTCATTATTTATTTTTATTTATTAATTAATTATTTATCACAACAAAAAAATTTATTCTAACAAATATAAATATTTTAATATGCATAAATGTTATTAGAATAATATAAAAAAAAAAATTTACCTGAACCAGACTAGTCAACGATCAGATCAATGCGAGTTCGATCGGTTCGATGGCTCGATCCAGTCTGGTTCGATTTGGGTCGATTCAGCTAGATCAATCAAAGGTTAAAGGAAAAACGAGTCTCTGGGTCAAGTGCGCGGACCTCGGGTTAGGTCAATTTTACGCGCGGATCCTCTTGGGTCAAACGATGTCGTTTTAGTCCTTTATGAAATGGCATCATTTTGGTTTTTAACTTTTTATAAAACCCAAAAAAAAATTTTCTCTCATTTTTTCTTTTCTCTTTCTCTCTCTAACTCTTTCCCTATCTCAAACCCTCTTTCTTTAAGCTAATTGATCGGTGGTCGTCCACCATATTCGTCGCCAGTTGTCGGCCAACGCTGTCGGTTGTCGAAAAAATTTAAAAAATCACCAAATGCTCCTCTCAGCGTTCAAAGTCCAGATTTGAACCTGGTTTTATGAAAATAGGCTCCAAACAGCGCAGATTTCACCTTAAAGTTTCAGCCAAAAAATTTTTTTATGTGTTTGTGTTGTTTTTTTTGTTTGTTTGGCGCTGTGGTCCTCACTTCTAGAGGCTGAGTATTTTTGCTTGATTTATGTCTGTTTGGCTTGTTTTATCTTGGGTTTTTATTTTACAATAAGTTTTTTTTGGTGAATTTGACAGAAAATTTTTTTGCAGGGCTTCTGGGTTTTTTTTTTTAATCGATCGCTCTTTTTTTTTTTGCAAACTCTATTTATAAAGCTTTTTGGGATTCAAATCCCAGATTTTCAACTGAGCTGTGGAATTTTGGTGGCCAAAATCATGTTACCAAGTTAGGTAGGGTGTCAGGCAATTGCTGGTAGGTAACGGTGGCTGTGATTTTAAACTTTGGGGAGAGTGCATTTAATGCACTCATATTTTCATCAAATTGAACTGAAAAAGGAAAGAAGAAGAAGGCAAAAGAAAAAAAGAAAAAGAAAAAAATATAATAATAATAATAATATACAAAATGATGTATAATCTTTTAACATGAAAGCTTTAGCCAACAAGTTCTTATCCATAATTATTTCTTTACTCCATCACAAATGTTCTAAATTTATCAGTATAATACCTATTTTCATGTCCATCAACTTCAATACAGTTTGTATTGTTGTAAAAAACCCTAACTAGATTCTCAAAGATGATTTCATCCAAGCTAAAATAGTCATCCAACCAAAATCATCAAAAACATGTAAATATGAGAATTTAATGGATTGGAGGAAATTAAGATTAATTACCCTTCCTTTCTTGACTTCTCTATAAGCAAAATGAGCCTCATATCTCTCATTTGCTGTAAGATTCTCAAAATTTTGGTTGAAAGAAGGCTTGATTAATGAACAAGAGGCTCCCCTTGGTAGATTTCTCCTTATGGCAAGTGGGGGTCTTTTTTTAAGTGCCATGGAAAAATTGGAATAGTGAACATAGGTAGGCTTTAGTGAAATTGATGAAGGAATTTGTGAATGTAAGTGATAGGTAGTAATATATGTTTGAGAAAGGTAAGAAAGTTGAATGAATGATGGAGTTTCAATGGAAGGATAAAAGGGGATCAAAATTCTAGAGAGAGAAATGTAAGAGAGAGATTTTATGTTATTTGAAGAAGATTTTGCAAGAAATCAAGTAGATAGGATGTAGTTTGCAAGAAATTTTGGTTGAAAGTAATGAGTTTTGGGAGAATTTAAGAGATATTGAAGCTTGAATACATAGGGTTTGAAGAGAGAATTTTAGGGAAGAAGTGAATAAGGTCAACTAATGAAGAAACAAGAAGAACCAATTTTTAGAAAAGCTTAAAACGGTGCATATTGTGATGCCAGCCTTACCCAATCGATCGGGTTCCCTGGGGGGATCAATCAGTTCATGCGTTTCTTGGATAAATTAGGCTACTAGAAGAAAAACCAATTGATTGATCTATAATAAGATCGATCAATTCCTCATATAGCATTCTTTTTAATGAATTTTGAAAGAATTTTTTAAATTAATATGCATGCAATATAATCATTCAAATATGCATCAAATAATTACAAATATGATTATAAATAAGTTATCAAAAGTATATAAAGGAAAACACACATTTGTTCAAGCAAGGCATAAATATATCAATTAATCAAGAATTACATTTCAAAGAGCATTCATCATACCAAGTTCACCTCTAATTGTATAAAATTTATCTCTATCAAGAGGCTTTGTGAAAATATCAGCTAATTGATGCAATGTATCAATATTCAAGCACAATATCACCCTTTTGAACATGATCTCCAATGAAATGATGTCTAATTTCAATATACTTAGTTCTTAAGTATTGAATTCAATTTTCGGTGGGACTAATGGCACTAGTATTATTACATTTAATAGGAATGTGATCCATGGTAATTCCAAAATCCTATAATTGTTGTTTAATCCATAAACCTTGAGCATAGCAACTACTGGCTACTACATGTTCAGCCTTGGTTGTGGATAAAGCAATACTTTTTTGTTTCTTGGAAAACCATGATATAAGCATATTCCTAAACAAGACAAGCATCATAAGTGCTCTTTCTACCAATTTTACAATAGTGAAAATACACATCGAAATAAGCATGCAAAGCAAAAGATGAACATTTTGGATACCATAATCCTAAATTAGAAGTATCCTTAAGGTATCTAAAAATTCTTTTAACAGCAATTAAATACAATTCTCTAGGTGATGATTGAAATGTAGCATATAAGCACATACTAAACATTATATCGGGTCTACTTACAGTAAGATATAACAATAAACCAATCATAAACCTATATAATCTAGAATCAATATATTTACCTCCTTCATCCTTGTCAAGTTTTGTTGAAATACTCATAGGTGTTGAGTAATGCTTTGATTCCTCCAATCCAAACCTTTTAAGTAAGTCCTTAATGTATTTGGCTTGATTGATGAAGGTACCATCTTTTGTTTGCTTTACTTGTAATCCCAAAAATAATGTAAGCTTTCCCATCATGCTCATTTCACATTCACCTTGCATAGTCTTTGTAAACTCTTGACAAAGACAATCATTAGTAGCACCAAATATAATATCATCAACATAAACTTGCATAATGAGAATGTCATCTCCTTTTGTTTTAATAAAAAGTGTAGCATCAACTTTCCTTCTATTGAAACCATTTTCAATTAAAAACTTTGATAATCTTTCATACCAAGCTCTAGGAGCTTATTTTAAATCATATAAAGCTTTTGTCAATCTATAAGCATAATTTGAAAATTATAGATTTTCAAAATTAGAAGGTTACTCTACATATACCTCTTCATTTATAAAACTATTTAGAAATGCACTCAACATCCATTTGAAAAAGCTTGAAATATTTGAAACATGCAAATACAAGCACCATCATAATGGCTTTTAATCTTGTAACCGGGGCATGGGTTTCATCATAATCAATTCTTTCTTCTTGACTATACCCTTAGACTACTAGCCTAGCTTTGTTTCTAACAACATTACCATGTTCATTCATTTTATTCCTAAAAACCCATTTGGTGCCTATAGTAGGATGATCACTAAGTCTAGGTAAAAGGTTCCACACTTGGCTTCTTTCAAATTGGTTCAATTCCTCTTGTATAGCTAATATCCAATGGTCATCTTCTAAGGCTTCATTAATGTTTTTGGGTTCAATATAAGAGAGAAAAGCAATATAATTACACACATTGTGAGAAGATCCAGTTCTTACTGCTTGAGTTAGATCACAATAATCTCATTATCTTTGACATAACTCATTTTTCTATGGTGATTTGGTTCTTGCTCCATTTGTTGGGGTTCCTCTAGAACCTCATCATCCTCCTTTTGAATGTTCTCCTTAATGTCATGTGATGCATTATTGATATTTTCTTGAAGTATACCTATACCATCATCATTAAAAGAAACCTTTTGTCAAAAATGGATTAGATTCATCAAAGATAACATGTATAGACTCTTCAACAACTAATGTTCTTCTATTAAAGACTATATAAGCTTTTGAATTCAAATAGTATCATAGGAAAATGCTTTTATCACTTTTTGCATCAAATTTTCCAAGCTTATCTTTTCCATTGTTCAAAACAAAACATTTGCAACCTTTTTCCTTTAAAAAGTTCATAGAGAGTTTTCTTTAAGATTGCCCTAATCATAGCTCTATTTATAATATAGCAAGACGTATTTATGGCTTCCACCCAAAATTATCAGATAAATTATTTTTTCAAAGTATAGTTCTAGCCATTTCTTCTAAAGTTCTATTTTTCCTTTCTGCTACCCCATTTTGTTGAAAAGTTCTAGCAGCAGAAAAATTAGGGCTAATACCATTTTCACTATAAAACACATTAAAGCCAAGGTTTCAAATTCTTTTCCATGATCACTTCTAATACTAAAAATTGAATAACCTTTTCATTTGGTATTTGTTTGCTAAAAGTGATAAATTTTTCCAAAGCTTCATTTTTTGAATGTAAGAAAAAAACCCATGTATATTTAGTAAAATCATCAACAATAACAAAACCATGTTGTTTTCCACCAAGGCTCATTGTCCTAGTAAGACCAAAAAGATCAATATGAAATAGTTGAAGTGGTCTAGTAGTTGAAATACAACTTTTAGGTTTGAAAGGGGTTTTTTTATGTTTTCTTTGAACACATGCATAACAAACCTTGTCATTTTCAAATTTCAATTTTGGTGAACAAATAACCAAATCATTTTGAGAAAGTTGTAAAATTACACGCATACTAGCATGTCTAAGTCTTCTATGCCAAGTCCAACTTTCATTTTCCTTTTGAGCTATAAAACAAATATTTTTAGAAGATAGATAATCCAAATGCACCACATAAACATTTCATTGACAATGTCCAATAAAAACTAATTTGTTAGTCTTGATATTAATCACTTGACAACACATGGATTCAAACACAACTTTAACTCTTTTATCACACAATTGGCTAATACTATGTAAATTATGCTTGAGTCTTTTCACAAGTAAAATATTTTCAATAGTAGTAGAATAATTATTGCCAATAGAGCCAATTCCTTCAATTTGGCCCTAGTAGTTGTCTCCAAATGTAACATCTCCTTTATTTTTCTCCTTAAATTGAGCTTTATCTCTAGTCATATGCTTTAAGCATCATCTATCAAGATACAATGTATTGTTCTTACTTGAATTTACCTTGTAGCAATGCTCATCCATCTACAAGAACATAATCAAAATTTTGTTTTGGGTACCTAAATTTTCTTGGGTCCTTGATTGTTAGTACTCATAATTCTTATGCCTTTTAGAATCCACTTCATCCTAGTAATCTCATCCAGAGATGTGCTAACTCTTTTTGGAATTCATACACTCCCAATGAGTTTACTTTTATGAGTGACTTTCTTTAAGGAACAATATTGTATTAAATGACCCAATTTATGACAATATGCACATGTACTAGATGAATCATTTGGTTTAATAAGAAAATTCTTCAAATGAGTTTCTTTGTCACTACCATTATAGCCTAATCCATCTTTATCAAAGAATGCTCTTTGTGTTTCAAGGATGTCATTGAGTTTTTTATGTCTTATATAAAATCTAGAAAATGAATTATGCAAATTCTCATTTTTGTTAGTCAAATTATCAACATTCAATTTCAAAAGCTCAATTTCCTTTTCTAAGTTGTTCTTTGCCTTAGTCAAGAGCTCATTCTCTACTTTCAACTTAGAAATCATTTTTTATACTTCATGTTCATGCTTTCAAATTCTATAGCTAATTTATCAAAAGCATCTTACAACTCATTAAATGTGTATAAAGCTAAATCATTTAGATTAAATATTACCTTGGGCTCATCAACAGCTATGAGACATAGGTTGGCTACTTCTTTCTCATTCGATTCATCATCGAAGAAGTCACTATCATTCTATAATACAACCATTACTTTCTTTTTTTCATTGCATTTTTTTTTCCTTAAAAGACAATCAAATTTGATATGACCTAGTTTGTTACATTCATAGTAAACAACTTGATCCCTTTCTCTTTTACTTGATTTTCCCTTAATCATCTTCCTTTGTGGTCTTTTTCTATTTGAGAACTTGTTCATCTACTTGAACCTTTTAAACCTTTTTGTAAACATGGCCATTTTTTCATCTTCATCAACCTTACCTTGTTCAAACTTTTCTTCATCTTCTTGAAAGGTTGATTTAAGACCAATACCACCTTTCTTGATTGGTTCTTGTCCTCTTTTGAGCTTCATCTCATGGGTAAGGAAATAACCTATGAGTTTATCCAAACAGAGTGTGTAAGGGTCTTTAGACTTTTCAATGGCTATCACCTTAGCTTCCCAACTCTTTGGTAGACTATTTAGGATTTTCTTCACCATCCCACATTTGAGTAAGTCTTTCCAAGAGCCTTCAAATCATTAATGATGTCAATGAAGTAATTTGACATTTCACTAATGGTATTTTTTTATTTGATCTTGAATAGCTCATAATCATGAGTGAGCATGCCAATTTTGGTCTCTTTCACTTAATTGGTACCTTCATGAGTGATGGCTAACTTGTCCTAAATTTTTTTTGTATTTTTATACAAAGAAACTCTATTGTACTCACTAGATCCCAATGCATAAAAGAATGTATGCATTGCCTTGGCAATGAGTTGAGCCATTTTCATATCATTGATATCCCATTCACTTTCTTGTTTGACCACATCTCTATCATCCACCTTCTTCATTGTGATTTGAAGACAATTGACAACAACTCTCCAAACTTCACTATCATTGGCTTGAATGAACATTCTCATCCTAGTATTCCAATATGCGTAGTTGTCAACAACAAAAAGATGAGGTCTTACAATGGAATGATATTCACCTCCAAGGGTTGTAGCAACAGTTTCATTGGCCATAAGAGACACTTCTTATTGCTCACCATATTTGTTGTCGCTTGCGAATGGTTGCTCTATATTCATCACCATACTTCTTTAAGCCATTTTCAAGATCACTTTTAGGTTATTTAAACCCACAAAAATAGAGTACTAACTCTAATACCAATTGTTAGCTCAAAGACTTAAGTTAAACAAAAAAAAGGTGAATTGGTTGATTATAAAATCTTCAAATTTAATATCCAATGAACACAAAATTCATAAATCATTTTTTCTAAGCAAATAAACATAATAAATATAAATACACTAATAATCTTAAAAACAAAGAGATAGAGATACATAATCAAACACTAAAATTTATAAAGGTTTGGCTCTTCTTTTAGGGACCTACGTCCTCTCTTCTAGCCTCACTTGCCAAGAAGCAAAATCTATTATGTGAATGTTACAACCTATCTCTTTAAAGCTCTATACAATCAACAACACAATCTCTTAAGGGTTATCCTCTCCTTTAAGCACACAACCTTACAATACAAGTTTTAAAGTGTTTTGCAACCTCAAAGAACCTCTTTAAGGTTGGGTGTTTGCTAATTTGAAGTACCAACCAAGATTAAGAAGAATATCAAGAAAGAAATAAATATAAGATGATTTTTTGCACTTTTCATACAACAAATGCTCTTTAATATTGGTAGATGGAGGCAATAAGTTTTTCTTAGCTCTTGATCCCTTTAAATATAGTAAGAGACATCCATTTATATGTAGAGAATGGAAGATAATTGTTGCTTGCATTAAATGTTTAAAGCTTCTGTAAAATTTCAGACAAAAATAATCGTTATTTGCTTTCTAGGCATAAAAGGATTGATCCCTTCAAATATGGGATCGATTGGGTCAGTTGAAACACAAGCAAATTTTTACGTGCAAAGCCATATTCGATCGATCCATAATAGGTACCAATCAATCCTTTTGCAAGGTGATCTATCCCTTAGGCTAGGTAATCGATCTTTTTTCATATTTTGAAACCAGTTTTTGCTTTTGACAAAAAACCAATCGATCCCTACAAGAAAGGATTGATCCTATCTTTGAAAACTTATACCAATCGATCCACACAAATAGGGTATTGATTGGTTTTCATAAAAATTTCACATGATACCTTTCTGGTTTAAAAAATCAATCGATCCCCTTGAGAACGAAATTAATCCCTTCTATGCAATTTTTGGCCAATTTTATTTTTTAAACCATGCCAAATGAATTGAACATATTTTTGACTAGATAAAAAGCTAGAAAAATATTCTAATTAAGTTCAAATCATTTTAATTCAATTTTAGCAAATTTTTGTTTTATCATTTCAAAATACTTTATCAATTCAAGGCTAACATATTTGTTATTGATGGTTTGAGTAGTGCTATATGTTAAAGATATCAGCATAATATATTTTCTTAATAATTTTATTGGAAAAAAATCGTAGCCTATACTTTACTTAGCCATTTTTAAGATAAACATAACAATATGTTATTGTTAATGACATTATATTATATGTATATTGCATAAAATATTATTTTTTAATTATATTTTGCAAAATTCAATGTAGATATGAAAATGAGAAAAAAAAAGTTGTACTTATTATAATCATTAATAAAGTTTTTCATTTAATCATTTATTTAACACAAAAATGATTTATTTGTAAGAGGATGCAAAGATCTTTAACTTTCATGTTGTAAATTTTTATAATACTAAAATTAAAAGTTTCATTCTTATACTAATTTATGATTAATATTATTTCTATTTTAAAAAATTAAAACAAATAACTAAGATTGATTCAAATAAAAATATTAAAAAAAGAAAACTTAAACAATAGGTGTTACTCACGCAAATAACTTGTGATTTTTTCATAGTTGATTTTATCATCATTTTAATTACAAAAAAAAAAAAAATTGAGTACAAGAGGTTTCTAATTGGTAGTTAATGACGTAACACTCAAAAATATTATTTTTTATTTGCTTTAAAGACTCTACAAAATATGTTATATTTAAACAACGAGTTATAATTAAAATACTTTCTCCTTTTTGTACGTTTAATGTAGCCTATTATTAGAAAATAAATATTTTATAAAAGATGAAGAAATAATAATAGTTTTTCATTATTTAATATTTACTCATCATTTTGTTGAGTTTCACTAAATTTCTATTTTCATATAAATATATTAAAATATTTATAAAAATAAATGAATGTTGGAGTTGAAAGGATATTTTAATAAATATTTCTAAAAGTTTTCATTAAGAATTGTTTCATTATACATTCATATTATGTCTACATGATTATTTGATGATAATTATGTGAATTTAAATAATGAGTTTTTCTCATTTTTATGATTTTTAATTCAAATATAATTGATTTACTAAAATCTATTTTATTAAATTTGTTTCTACCTTATGAAATTAAATAATAAAAATAATTTTTCAATAAATGAGTTGTATAGTGTTTGGTTATATAAAATTTCACATGAAGTCTAAAATCTCTTAACTTATCCTTTTTAAACTTTTGTTTGCCTTACATTTATATAAGTTTTTTACTTTTAATATTCTTTGCATTTATAATATTCTTTTCAATTGTTTTTTTTAAATGTTTGTAAACTTTTAATTTTCTTCATAACTTATGGTTTTCTTTTTATTTTCTTTAACTATATAAGCAACATTCCATTTACCAAAATTGGTTAGATAATTTTTAAATTTTAATTGCTTTCTTTTTTTAAATATATTTGTTTGTTGTTATTTACATTTATTATTGATGGTTTGAGTGGTGATGTTGAAAATACATGTAATTTCGTTTTTAACTACATTTATTAAATAGATATTTTAGTTTTATATAAAATTTAAATATTAGTTTAATTAGTTTTTTTTTAATTATTCCTTAATCTTTTTACAAAAACCTATAACGTGTAATGTTAGCCTTGAATTGATCCTCATTTTGAAATGATAAAACATTGAGCTAAATAAGCTTGATCAAAATTTTGATAAAGTTTTATATTTTGGTACTAAATAAATAATATGATTTTCAAAGTTTAAACAAATCTTTCTTTATGATTTTTTATTTCTCAAATCAAAAGTATCTTTAAACATTTTTAATTGAGCTTAAATGAAAGTTCAATTGTTGTTTTTAAAGTGAACTTATTCATTTTAGACTTAATACAATTTTGATAATAGTGGTTTTGAGAAATAGATTAACTTAAGAAAGTTGTTTTACAAGAATAAAGTTTTCCAACATTGAACTTGTTTTGTTTTTTTTTTTATTAATTCACAAAGCTTTAATATTTGAATTTTATATAGTTGGAAAGCTCTCTGAGTCTACTTTCTAATTGATCAAACAAAATCAAAATCAAAATTTTATAAGAAAAGATTTTGAATTTTTATTAGATACTTTGTAGTTGTCTAAAAACTGCACAAGAGGTAATTTTGAAAATTCACTATAATTCGTACACAATGAATTAGATGATGAATTTTATATGGATAGAAAGCCCTTTAAGCCTAGTTTCTAAATCTTCAAACATTTGTAATTTGGATTTATATAACTCAAGATATGATCAAATTAATGAGTAGAGTGCAAAACAAAAGACAAAAACCCAGCCATGGACAAGATCAATCCCCTCAGGGAAGGGATCAATTGTATTTTTACCTAGAATGTAGGTTGTTGCTCCTAGTTGAAGAAGGGAGCGATCACCTTATGTAGGGGATCAATCACCCCCTTGAACTAATCAATCCCCTACATAAAGGGATCAATTGAGTAATGCTTGCAAGGCGTGTATTTGGTTCCAAAACATGAACCAATCGATCCCCTTATGAAAAGGATCAATCGGGTCATGATTTTCAAAGGTGTAAATGGCTCTAAACATGAACCAATTGATCCCCTCATGGAAAGGATCGATCGGGTTTGTCTTGGAACAACTCCAACGGCTAGTTTCTCATGCTTTCAACGGTTATTCTCTTCTCCCAAGTATCCCTATTGGCTAGCTCTTCAATTTCTCTATATATTGGCCACTCCAACATAACAAGAAGGTCGATAAAGCAAGAGAGCAAGAGCCAACAAGTTATATTTTCATTCTTTCAAAGAATCAAGAGTTTTTAGAGCTTAAAAGTCTACATTTTTGTGTTTGTTGTATCTAAGCTATATTGTGTTGTTCACTCATCAATTTTTTTTGTACTTCATTAGACAAACACTAAACCTTGAAAGGAATTTTAGTTTGCAAAAATTATTTTGGTTATCTTATAAGCAAGAGGTGAGGTATCCTCTTAACATTGTAAGGGTAGAGGTTTCTATCTAAGCCTTAAAAAAAATATAGAGATTAAGTACGAGATAGGTTTGTATCTTGTAAGAGTTTTTCTTCAATTAATGGATTGAAGTCTTGGTGTGGACATCTAAGAGAGAGAATGTAGATGCCTGGTGGAAAAGGACCGAACTTCTATAAATCCTTGTGTCTGAGATTTATCTATCCCTATCTCTTTATTTTGATTATAGTTTATATTTGCTTATAGTTCATCAATTCATTGTTATTTGCATCATATTTTGATATTGGTTTTAATTTACATTAAGTTATTTTGAAATTATTGTTTAGGAAGAATTTGAAAAAATTCAATTCACCTTGCTCTTGGATCACCACCTCACCTAAAACGCTAAAATATAACTTGCCCAGCCATTTATATTAAAATGTATGTCATTTATGACAATAAGATTTAATTGTATTTGTCAAATTTCATATAGATTTAAAAATAAGAAAAATGATCTGTTTATTGTAATTTTTAATAAAATTTTTCATTTATTTATTTATTTGATACAAAAGAAATATATTAAAAATAAAACTTAAAATATAGGTGTTACTCATGCAAATAAATCTTGCTTTCTCTATAGTTGATTTTTTTACATCATTTAAATTTAAAAAAAAATTAAGCATTGAGTAGTTTGAAATTGGTAATAAATAACTTAACACTAATAATAATATTTTTTATTTGCTTTAAGAACTCTACAAAATAAGTTATATTTAAAAAAAAAGTTATAATATTTTAAATATATTTTCCTTTTTGTATGTTTATGTGATGCACTATAAAACATAAATATTTTGTAGAAGTTAAAGAAATAATAATTATAATAGTTTATGTTTCATTAATATTTTACTCATTGATATTACAATAAACTTTAATGAAAATGAATAGATACTTGAATTGGAAGGATATTTTAATAAATCTAAAAGTTTCCATTTATAAAAAAAATCACATGTTTGATTTATTTATCAAATTAAACTTTTAGTCGTTATTCTTTGAAAGATAATGAGAAGTAAAATTGTTTAAAATATAATATTTAAAAATTTTAAAACTAATTATTCTCAAATTTTTAAAAAATTTCATGAAATCAATAAGCAATTTAATTTGATTATTTTGTGTTCATTAATTTTAGAATCTAAAACAACAAAATTATTATGCTTTCTTATATTTTTTTATAACTCTGACTATCAATTATTCATATTATTTATATTAGCAATGATCTTATATTCTTTGTAAATTTCACAATTATACATTAAATTATTAGTAATTTACAATAAGAAAAAAGTTTTCAACATAGGTACAACTTTATTATATTCCTTATAATAATTACAGTAATCAACAATTGTCTTTTTGTGTTAATAATCAACAACTTTTATATAACATAAAATAAATAACTCAAGTCTCAAGCGCCAGCTTTATGGATGGGAGATAGCTGATACTGTTTTTGTAATCTAACACATAATAAACTTTAATGTTGAAAAAATCCAATAATCGGTATTGAAACATAGGAATAAAAATACGTAGCGTAATGATATTTATCTATTAATAATTTTAGTCTTAAATTTTTTTGACTTCTATATTTTACAATATCTAGTTTATAAAAAAAAAAAAAAAAGAAGAAGAAAAAACTAAAAAAAGATAAATATTGATGATTAAATAACATAATAAATAAATAAATCTAATGTCTACATTATTTAATATGATGATTCATAACAACATAATTGTCTTTTTCATTTCATAACTATTAATTAAAATATTGGTTTTAAATGATGATTTATAATAATGAAATTTTCATTTTCATTTTAGGTTTTTACTTTTGAAAAGAACACATACACAAAAAAGAAAATGAAAACTATTTAGGCTAAACTTAGCCTTCTCTTGATCTTGATGGCTACATGCATATCGTCATTAAGATCTCTAATTCAAGGGCTACCAAAAATATAAGAAGACGTGTATGTACTTGATAAAACACTAAAGATTTAATGAAAATTGATAAATCATATTCCACTTTTGAAACCAAGATTAGCATGCATAAGTTTTGAAAGATAATTCATTACAATAGAAACGTCATATAACTTTCAACTTCTAGGTACATACATGCACAAAAAGAATTAGTATTAGAGGTTTAATGTAAAATTCATAAAGTTCATGGCTATCTAAATGTGTTTATTTATTTATTTATTTTTGCTTGTCAAAATAATTTTTTGTTAGAACAATACCTTCATTTAGTTAATGAATAATTTTTTTATTTTTTTTCTTATTATTGATCCCTTCAAATACGAGCTTTTAGTGATATTATATGTTTAAAGAGTACAAACATAAACAAGAGATAAAGTAAAAAAAATTATTATTTATTTGATTTAATATATTAAAAATAATTTATTCTCTATTTATTTCTATGTAATGTTAGGTTTTCACACAATAAATACAAATATTAAACATTTTATTTTTTTTTTGGTATAAATTAGTTTAAATAAAAATAATAATATGAAAAGTCAGCATATTAATTTCAATATTTGTAAATATTAATAGTTTTTTTAATAAATTAACATAAAAAATAGAATATGGAGGGTTAACATATATATATATATATATAATTAGTTTCAAACAATAAATATGTCAATTAATGATGCATATATATTACATATTAAGTTGTTATAGTATGTTTGTTGTATAAGATTATGATATGATAAGATAATATGAGGTTATGAATAGGATTAAATTAAATAATATCATCCTATCTTATGTTTGATGTGTGTAAAAATTAAGATAAGATAATTTATTTATTGGTTAAAATTATTTTTCCTTAAAATATATATAATTTAAATTATTGATATCATTTGTAAAGGTATAATAGAACTTGTGACTTCAATCTAATGAATTAAAATAATCCTCTTCGTTTTGGAATAATTAAATCATCTTTTGCCAAAAAAAAAAAACGATAATCATTCTATCTTAACCGTTGTCCTATAAGCCAAATATGACTTTAATTCATTATTTATTTGAAATAAAAAGTATAATTTGAAATGATAGAATATTATTTTTTTTATGTTTTTGTATTTTAGTAATTAATGATTTTAAAATAAAAAAGAGAGAAAAATATAAAAATTAACTTTTTAAACATTCATTATTTTCTACCAACAAAACTAATTAAAATTATAAGATAAAGAAAATTTGTAAATAATATCATATTAATTTCAATCTTTTCATAATCAATTTATTTTTTAAAACTTTTCATATTTTATTAATAGTTGAATTTATGAAAAATGATAGAGATATGAAAAGTTACATAAAATATTATATTAACTTAAATAGAGGGATCCAATTATACAATTGTAAATTAATTTGTTTTACACTCTTTTATAACTTTATAAATGATAAATATTTTTATAAATTGACCATTGAATTTAACAACCTATTTGTACCTATCATTCACGTAAAATTTTAAGTCAATTTAATATTCCTATCATTTCAAATAAGAGTAATATCGTTTTCAATATACACCAATGATTAAAATTTTATTATTATCACACAAATAGATTAACAAATATTTTAAATTTACTTGAAATTTGGCAATACATGATTTACTTAAATAGAGTACAAAATTCAATAGTTGGATTAACAAATATAAATTGTATAAAAAGATATGAGACTATTTAAGACTAATAAAGTTTTACACATGTCTAAATAAATCTTTGAAAAGAAAAAGAAATATAAATTATCCTTATTTAAAAAAAAAATTTCATATTCTACTAATCACTTAAGTTTAATTAATAGTAGAGAGACGAAAAATTACAAATCATTATTATATTAATTTCAATTTATTCATATTCCATAAATTAATTAATGGTTTAAAAATAAATCTTAAAAATAAAGAATATAAATAAATTTTACTAATTTTTCAGTTTTATTTTTTTTACAAGTTTCACGATTTTATTTGTCTTTAATAATAATTTTTTCTTCAATATAATTGTTATTTCAATTTTTTGGTTTTTTTTAATTTAGTTTATTTTTTATTTTTAAAAAACTAATTGTGTGAAGCACAGGCCAAAAACCTAATATATATTAAATTTTAAATATATATTAAATACATATGGGTATCAATTTTTTTTATTCTTTTTAATATACAAATACTTTTTTATATCATTAATATACCAAATTTATTAAGTTGTAAACGATTAATAGTTTATAGTTATTTATTATTTTAATCGTATTTTTTTATATATTCGTATTAATCGTATCATGTCGCATATAACACATATAACAAACATATTATGTTCGTGTTTATATTTAAATATGTTTTATAATTCATGTCGTGTTTGAATTTTAATAATTTATATTATTACACGTGTCAAATACAACATGAGACATGACACGAAAACACAAATTATCAGGTTTACCAAATTGAAATGAAACCCAACTATAGTCTTCATGGGAAAAAAATTTTGCTCACTTATGTTCAAAATAAGATACCTACATGTTTTTAGTATTTTTTAAATGGAAAAGAAACTATTCTTTGCGTGTGCACGCTACGTCCAAGGGTGTATCGTTTCTTAATTCCCATCCAAAGCAATTACCCCTTTTTTTCTCACAAAACTAGAATAAAAACTTTCGAAAGTAACCATCTCAAATTTCGCCAATTGAAATGTCCCTAAGAAAATTACCATATTATTTCATTCATTTAAAGTTCATTAAATATTGTTAATGAGATCTTGACTTATTTAAAAAAATTTGTAAAATCCTAAGGTTTTAAACTCAAGTTTTATTGTCTATAAATTTCAACTTTATATTAAATTTATCTAATTATATTCGAATTTAGCTATTAACTTGTTTGTTTGATTATTCAATGATTATATATAAATATATAATATTTTATTATAATTGTAACTTATATTTATAATTTTAAAAAAAAAAAACCATTCATCAAAGTATAAGAAATTGAATATATCTAAAACAATTACAAAATCTAATTTCAACAACAAATCAAATATTAACCAATTGAAGCGGCTAGTCCAAAATATTCACTCCCCTACAACTAACATGCATAGAAGAAAGTAACAAGAAAATTAATTGTTTTTTGGATAGAAGGGAACGTATCAAATCGAAAGAACCCTTCTTGGCTTCCAATGCTTTCTTTGTTTTTCTAGTTCGCCCTCTTCCTTTACTTTGCATTTTAAGATAATTTTTTCAATATAAAAAGATATCCAAAACTATAGGGAACGTTTAATTTACAATCTGTTTGGTCTGGTTAGAGATTTTATAAAAAATGTTATTAAAATAACATTGTTCTAAAAGCACTATAAAAAAAATTTAAAATATTATTTGACAAATTTAATATATAAGTATCCGTAATATTTTTAAATATTTTAATAAATAAAAAAATAAAATATTTAACTTTTTAAGTTAAATCACAAGTTTTTAAATAAAAAATATTTTTTTAATTATAATAAAATTCAATTCAATTCAATAGAAAAATAAAACAAAATAAAAAAATAATATGAAATAATAAGTCTCATTTTGTAAATTATTGAAAAATAAAATGAAAATGTAAAAAAATTTCATTAAATATTTGTTATTAAATTTAGCATTTTTTTTTTAAAGTTTTAATTTATAACTTCTCTTAAAAGCTCAAAATCTCTCTATGCATAAGCTAAAATTTTTAAAATTTTGAAAGCCAAACATATGATTTTTTACTTTTATAGTAAATAGGCTCTTCGAACATAAACTAAAAAATGCATAATTTTAATACTTCTTAGAGAAGTCTTAATTTATAACTTCACTTAAAAGCTCAAATTTGCTCCATCGTATATGCTAAAATTTTAAAAACCAAACTATGTGTATAGTTTTATAAATATCATCAAACTATGTGTTCAGCATATATATTATCAGCATTTTTTTATATAAATTAAACACTTTTTTTTTCACTTGAATCATAAAAATTAACTAAGATTAGTCGATTATTGTTCATTGCATGACATTCATATAATATCTACATGAAATTTTATAAATATATTTAACATTTTTATTAAACCAATAATATGGATATAATATAATTATACTACTAAACAAGTTAAATTAACAGTACTACTTTCTGAAAAATTATATAATTTTCAAAAAATGAATTTCCAAAGAGTTAGTTTTCAAAACTTTAAGAAAAATTACAAAAAAAAAAGATTTTACTAAAAATTTTTATTAATTGATGTAATGAAAAAGTTATTATTAAAAAAAATCTTAAATTTTAAAATTAATAAAAAAATTAATTTTACTATTTTAATATTAAAAAAATAAAATCTTATGAGATTCTAATTAAATCAAGGATAAAATAGTAAACGTAATTTTTTTTATAAATTTATAATTCATTTCCTTTTAATAAATATTTGTTCTTTGTATTGATTATTAAAAAATAGTTCTAATTAAACTGCACTCATTGTAAAAGTCTATTTATTTACTTATCACAATAAATTTTTTCAATTAACATATTATATTTTAACAAAATTATATAATATTCAATAATATTACTTGTACAATTTTTAAAAGTTTCAAATCATAAATGTTGATCAAATATGATAGTTTCTTTATCATCTCTCCTAACATCAAGTTGTGAAATGTTAAGGCTTAATAAAACTCTCTTTCACTAAAGTCAAAACAATAAAATCTTTTTTTTATTAATTTTAAAATTTATGATTTCTTTTTAATAATAATTTTTTATTACATCAATTAATAAAATTTCTAATAAAATCCTCTTTTTATAATTTCACTTGAAAGTTTAAATACTTAGGTATTGTTTGGTTTCATAATACAAAGTCATTTTTTTTTTTTTTTTAAAAATAAAAAATAGAAGTGAAAACGTGTTTGATAATTAAAAATGAAAACAAATTTTTAGAAAACAAAAATGAAAAATAAATTAAAATATGAAAATAAAAAAAAAAAGATGTTTTCAATTGTGAAAACATTAGATGTACATTATATTTTTTCCAATGTTTTGCAAGTTATCATATTTGAAGACTTTTTAATGTTATTAATTAATAAATATATATTATGTTCATAATTAGATGCCATTAATAGTAATATCCTTGAAGATTTTATTTAATTTCTTATCTTTATATTTAAAAAAATTATTTTTATTTACTAAATACATTTTAAAAAATAAAAAATAAAAAATAAATACTACTTTCTAAAAAATGAAAATATAAAATAAAAACAAAAACAAAATTTTCAAACCAAACAAAACCTTAATCTTTTAAAAATGAATTTCTAAAAATTATATAACCTTTTAAAAATGATTATGTTGTAAGTTATATATCTTACCGAATATGATATCCAAAAACTTGTTAAAAAAATATTTAAATAATTTCACTAACAAAAAATTTTGAAAAGCCAAATGCATTTAAAAAGTCCCTCGAAATATTTACATGTTATTCTTTTCTTTTCCTTTCCTCCTGAATGTACAAATTAGAAGACAACCATGACTGCCACCTACTGCCTCCACCATCATAATCAGAATAATAGAACAACATTATGGTTGACTTTAACGGAGCAAATAGAAACGATAAGGGAAACACACAAAGCACATTTGGATTTTTTATTTGATTTCATGACTGAAGCAGTTGCATAATATCGACTTAAGTTGGCTTAGTCTACTTCAAAAACCTTTTTTTTTTTTTTTTTTGGGGGGGGGGGAGGGGGAGGGATTGTGAGGGGGAAAATAAAAGAATTAAGACATGGTTAATATCCAAAATTGACCAACCATTCCTATTATAAGATGACCTCAAAAATGGTCACTATGTGAATACCAACTCAATCCCTTTCGACATCTAGTGATAAATTTGATATTACAGCATTGAGGACAAAAATATCGATACAAATTTTAACGACTCAACATTGCTGCCTTGCAAAGAATATTAGAACACAAAAGCTAGCTACTCAACAAGTTTAGCAAAGATATATTGTGCACTGAGCTTCAACATTGCTGCCTTGTAAATATACACTACACAATCTCAATAGCAAGGTTTCCTGAGCTGCACAGTTTGTAAAGCATGTAACCTTACTTGTTGAAGAATAAGCCTCTCTTCTTCCCTTTCCTTCTCTCACCAGCCTGCAAAAGCTAATAAGAGGAACCTCTTGTAAACACAAGGGTTTAGAATAATGAAAGGTTGCAAAATTTTAACGCCATAAAACCTATCAAAACAGTAAATTTGGTCCTATCAAATCAGCACTGCACATAAATGCTAAAAACTGAGCTTATCAGTTTTTTTTTTTTTAATTAGTTTTTTGAAAGCTAAAAAATATTCAAGCGAGTCTGCTAGTAATAGGTCCCACTGTTTAACCACAACCAAACTAATGACCCAAGTGTGAAAATGTAAGGAAAAACCACCCATTCCTCTCTGATTTGTGTGACAGATAGGTCGAAACTCAAACCTGATTATAGATGCCAAAATCTCAGATATTCACATAGTAAACTTGGTTTAGATATATAAGAAAATGATACCAAGATTGCAAAATAGATTCCCATCATTTAAGAAAACGTTAAAACAACAACAAAACCAAAAATAACTGGACGTGGAAAAGTTTAAGTTAATGTCATTAGAGAGATAGTGCAAGGGTTTGAATTCTTGTACAACTACTTTGGGTGCTAAAATGATAAATAAGATTTTAGTTGTTTGGTCAGAGCCTCAGAAGACTACCTTGGAAGTCAAAATCGATGATAAATAAGGTTTTAGCTGTTACTTGTCAAATTTGAGCCAAAACGGCAAAAAAGGGAAAGCATCATCCTTGGACTGAAAAAGCGATAATACACAGGTCTAAATCAATGCAATTTTGCAGTCATAAACTTGAGGTGCTTTAAATCTTCTATTTAAGAGTGAAATGGCAGTCAACCAGTAAGAATGACGCAGCGTATGACCAAGGAAATAACCAAAAATTTTTGAAACTGAAGCAGAACATAAGAAATTCTACTCTTAGAAATTTTGAAAAAACTTGGAAAATCATCCTTGGATCCCCAAGTAACCATCAATATTATTCTGTCTGTAAATATGAAAGAGATATCAGAAGCTTTTATTTAAACATCAAACTAGAAGCCAGTACATAAAAACTTGGGATATTCACACTTGAAGGTGTGAAAATAGATTTACAAATCCAGTATGCAGAAAAAACAATTAGTTCAAAAGCTATTAATCAGTTTTAGATGGGGTTGTGTGTATGTGAGAAGAAAAAAGGTCAAATGTTACTCTTTCACAGAAAGAAAAATGGATAGGAGTGAAGAGTAATACCCGTATGATAAATAATCTCAAGGTGAGCACAATTGTATCCCTTGAACTGCACAAATGAAATGTAAACATAAACAAACTATCCTCTGCACACCCACTAAGGGTGAAAAATAAATATATATAATTTAATTAATATATAGATAAAAAATCTCGAAATATAAAATAGAATAGTTGTAACTTTTACAATGTTCCATCTAAGTAATAAAAAAGACAAAAGTATGGATGTATAACATGTACATTTGTTTAGGTAAGAGAAAAATGGGAGTAAATGAAGTCCAGATTTAAAAAATGCCAAGTTGGCATGCACCAATTTCAAGAACTGGCATTATAGATTAGAATAGAAGCTGCATCACAACCAACACAAAGTCCAGAAATTGTGTGATAGATGGGAAACTTTTAATTTTGACTGCAACAACAGAAATACACACATCACTTTTGGCCATTGACCCCTCCTTAATCTTATAATAGAATCTGAAGAGGCATGCCAGAAGCAGGCTCCCAAGGACCTTTCAAAGGTTTGCCAAAGCTTGTTCTCATCCCCAAGCTTTAATTCAGCACGTCTAACAATGAAGGACAAGAGTTAAGAGCTTGAATAGTCAACAGTACACAAATGAGTCTTATCTCCATCTAATCTATCTTTACAAAAAAAAATAGCTGCCTTTACTTATCCATGTTGTTTTTGTCTTTTAAAGTAAAATCTATTGGCAGTTTTTGCTGCATATGATCAGTTTATCCTTCTACCATTTATATATAGAACCATTCTATACTTTTAGGTCTCCATTCAAGGCAAGTCTAGTGTTAGACATATATAAGATAGATCTTTGTGTCCTCAGAGTGCTAAATATCCATCAGGTCAATATTTTCTACTATTTAATCAGAGCCCCATCTTCAAAAGCTTTTTCAGCAGATTGCAATTATAAGTTCATAATGGAAATAAGTCAATAACCCTAGGCATCACATCTACAAAACTTACATGGAATTGTGGACTTCTTATTTTCTTTCTCTTGCTCTATATTTCAGATCAGTATCCAGGTTTGGTTTATTACATAACCTTCCAAAAAGGCTTGATTCTTTTCTTTAGCCTTTTTCAAGCCAACATGAAGCCAGCATTACCTAGCAACAATACTTCAAACATAAAATCCCAATTGCATGTAACAAGGTCCTTTTCACAGCCCAATAAACAGTCTCTATATATGATTTTTATTGATTAGCTAATCAACCCAAATCTTCTGTTACAATTTTCACACTCTAAACTGTTGCATACTTACTGATAAAGAAAAAAAAAAAACTGTTGCATATTTTTACCCTCTCAATATGATATTAACCATCCCTAAAGCCTCCAAGAAAGCCTATCCACTGCTGTCCTACCTCACTATTAATTTCAAATTTCCCCTTCAATTCACTTTCTTCCACTATAATCTTCCTCTCCTCCCCGCTTGAACTCTCTCATAATCTATTGATCTTTCATTAACTACATAAGAGCAGCAGAGTGCTGAGGATTAGTCCACGGTACAGCTAGTTAATAAAATGTGCCATAATCATCAGTGTCCTTACAAATCAAAGATTCTTCTTTTCTTTTGGTGATAATTAGATAGAAATGATAGTGAACTTCTTCATAATGTCAAATAATCACATACACAATTATACAAAGAGATAGAAGGAATAAGTAACCAATTGCAGTGATTATTTGGTATTTTTTGGTACATATTCGGAGGAAAAAGTTGAGCGTAAAACGCCAGTGAGAGAGCAATAATAAACAACTTGTGTCTAGCTAAAATAGGATTACGTAAAAACTGCTTTGATTTGTACACACACGCACAAACAGACAAAGTAGGTGAGACAGAATCTGCTAGAATTGGGGAATAACATCCATTTTCAATCCTTTATATTTTGAAGCAGCAGACGAGTGAAGAGGCTGAAGACTGGGTTAATGTTACATAACATTGAGCCTATCACTGCCATCTGAGCCTCTTATTGATAGTGCTTATCATAAGTTTACCCTAAGTGAGTGCAAGTCCATATAAAAATATCTTCCAAATTTATTAAAGTTACTGGTCTTTGATTTGACTCTGGAAATTGAAATGGAAAATACCAAATGAGCAATTAAGCGTTAATATCAAGGAAATGCCTTAGTGGTTCATTGAACTTTGGGCTGCAAAAAGGGAAGTACCCCCCCCCCCCCCCCCCCCTTCCTTGCCCCCCCATTCCTGAGCATAAGACTTCCAGGTTGAAACATCAAGTAAACATTAAGGTGCCCCCTTGGGACAATTGCAAGTACTTTGCTGGTTCTTAGTAGAATAATTGTAATTTTGTAAACTTTGGGGACATGTTTCCCAAATGTACTATGCTTATGGATGTGGAGTTTTCAATTATTTTCTTAATCAGCAATTGTTTATTTATTCACAAGAGAAACTTCAAACTTACCAGCTAATATCTGGAGAGCTGCTACCTGCTCGTAAGAGACGCTGAACACCATTTGATCCAATAATCATAAACTCTGTAGGCTCTCCAAATGTTATTTTAACCTAGAGAAAACAATAAACAATACATACACAAAAAGTTACCAACAAAAATATATAAGAATGTATATCAGAGTGCTCATGATCACTAGTGCCTCAGGAAAAAATATATCAATAGTAGCCAAGATCAGGGAACTCAATTCAATTGTTTCCATCAACAAGCTGATAAGCACAAATATATTGAGGCCATTTTTAACCGCACAGAAGGATCACTGTTTTAAATGGACAAGAAATGCAGAACATGATGTGGCACATCGTAAAGTGAATATTAATTACTATTAGGATCTGAAAATTTATCTCTAAGTCTATATTGTTAGCTTAGCATAATCCTAGATCCCTATCATTATAATAATAATAATAAAAAGATCTGTGGTGAGATTTGATTTCCTGAATGAATTCAACTTTGTTTTGATAGATTCATATATGACATATCCTCAAAAACCTGATTAAGTCAGATTAGGGTTAGCTTTAATTCAATATAATTACTTAAGAGGCACCAGGGAAAGCCATATATTCTTTTTTTGGTTCATAAAGTGGAAAAAAAAAAAAAAAAAAAAAAAGCAATATTAGAAAACAGTGTACAACAAGGTATCGAGTTTATGGTCTATGCTAATGTACATTGCAATCTTAATTAAATGTTACTGTCCATGGTGCTCAAAGCAACTCCCTTTCTCTCCAACAGAGGAAAGTTCTGAATCATGAACCTTGTGCATCCAAATCAATTGCCGTTATTATAGGAATAAAAGGACTCTAGAGCATAAATCTTTGAAAAAATAGAGCTAAATGCCATGAAGCTTAGGGACCCAATCAAGGAACACAATGTGTGAAGCATCAGGGATTTTTTGTCTTCTCTTTTCATCATTCAATTTCCCTGTTTCTCAAGATTTCCAATCAATTCAGATCAGAAAATTGCTATAAATCTCAAACTTCCTAGCTGTCCTACGTCACTCCAACAGGATCTCAAAAGGATATGCCAGTTATGAGTCATACCTGAGTGGTTGGATAAAACTTTTCAGTGACCACAAGACCATTGGATCCACCACACTTGATACTGTAACCATCCCTTTTAATGGCCAATGTAGCCGGTTCCCATATATCAAGATATCCTGTCTGTAATATAAGAGTTAAAAGTACTAAGTGTGACATTGTCACGTTAAATAAAATTAATAGCCTAAACATATTATGCTGATAAGCACTAGAAAACTAAATGGAACCATTATCACACAATGGGGCAGCAGACAACCATACAAATGTAGAAGTCATACCGAGATTGAAACTTTATATGAAGCATGACCACTATACAGAGTCTTCTCTATATGGCCTTGCATCTCCGGATCTGTTAAAAATAAAAGGGAAAAAAGGGAAAGAGAGAAAGTATGTAACATCTAATGAATTTTCAATATCTGGTGCCAAAAAATGGGTAGCCAAGTTAACAAGATTTACAGAGATTCTAACAATTTTCAAATGATAAAAGGCACAGAAATTGTTCAGGCAAAAAGCAACATAAACTTAATCTGGTCAGTAGAAGAGACAATAAAACCAAAGCAGACACTGTTGCTCTTTCTCCCTTACGAAAAGAAAACCAAGATGGTAGGGATACAGGTAGGGATCTCCTCCATTAATTTTCTGTCATTAATTTTCAATACGCTCATTATCACCATTCATATCTGTGGGATTCAATTATTAGTTACGGATGCCCCATATGCAAATGGTGATGATGGTGTTTTAGAAAGCATTGGACAAAAAAAGTAATGGAGAGGGAGCCAAACCTGCATGGATATTGTTGTCGACCAACTGTCAATCTAACAAATGGGTTGACTGTTGTGTCTATGTTAATTTAGCATTTTTTATTAGTCAAAGTAAGGTACACAACAACAATATTTACACTATTACAATCAACTGGAGGTTACTAAGTTTTTCTCCAATTTCAAAAGATCTCATTTCCAAACATTACAAAGGAAAGGTGTGCTAGAGAAACAAGTACCATCAATATCACTCACCACACGTGATCTTCTTGTGCTCATTGGCAAAGACCTTCACCAGCTCTCCCTAAATTGACAAAGAGAACAAAGTTATTCAATTTGGCAGCAACAAGCAGATAGTGTCCCTAGTGCAAAATAAATGGTGCCTTGTGCATATTTGACAACTATTGAGTGCAATATACCCCAACAAAGAATGATTGCAAATTTTACAACAAACAAACACAGTATTCATCTTTATAGACTTAAAGTTGGAAAAATGTTTTGAGACTCAAGAATTAAGAAAACTAGTTATTGTTGCACAGAAGTTAATCCTTGAGTCAGTGAATAGCATTTTGAGGGGTCAATGTTAGAGATCACTTAGACCCAAAAGCCTAAGCTAATGGGTTCTTGAGGCCTTCATGTACGTATGTCTCTTTTACGTCTCACTTCCAACCAATGATGGGACAACCACACTTCCACAAGTAAACCTCAACAAATCTCTTGTTCAGATGCGAGTTGTGATTAAGCTCCCATGTGCATGTAAACAATGCAATTCTCAATGTTGGAACTCTTTGTGCCCCATAATTCTCTTTGCCAAATCCATAATGCTATCACAAAGCTAAGTCACCTAATAGAAGACAATACTCCAAATGCAAAGAACAATCACTTATGCGGCAAAGATATAAGCACCAAGTCAGCATTAGCTTTGCTAATTTTTTTCCTGCATATACTCCATGAAGTAAATGTCAAACATAGGATTCAAGCAGGATGGGCAAGGTGACAAAATGCATCGGATGTATTATGTGATCGCAACATTCCTTTAAAGTTAAAAGCGAAGTTGTATAAAATAACCATAAGGCCTACATTACTATATGGAACTGAGTGTTGGACTGTTAAGAAACAAAATGAGAAGAAAATGAACGTAGCAGAGATAAGGATGCTTAGATGGATTTGTGTAAGACTAGAAGAGACAAATCAGAAATGAAGAGATACAAGAAAAATTTGGGATAGTCCGAATTGAAAAGAAGATGAGAGAGGGCCGTTTGCAACGGTTTGGACATGTGAAACTTAGATCTAGCTGTGCACCGGTTAGGAAAATTGAGTCTCTAGATCTAGGAGAGATCAAAACATCTAGAAGTAGATCACCAAAGATATGGATGCAAGTAATAAAAAACGATATGATGGTTAAAGAATTAGATGAAAAGGTGGTGGTTGATAGAAATGAGTGGCGCAAGAAGATTCAAACTACAACCTAACTTGATTCTCTTATTTGGTTTTTCATACAACCAACCCAAAAGTATGTGATATAAGGCATAGTGTTTTGTTGTATACACCCTACAAAGATTTCATGAGGCAAAGATATGTAAACCATGCGATTTGCATTTGATAAAGCTTAGTTAGGAAAAATATAACACTATAAGGGTTCAATTAAACCAATAGATGTATAGGGACTGACTGAGATTTGGTTGAAATAGCACAAACGGGCCTTACAATTTTTTTTTTTTTTACCATTTCATTTTATTGTTGTTTGCTTCCACATCAATTATAGTTGGAATTCTATCACAACAGGTATCATTACAATTACATGAAAACAAACCCACTATTCCAAACAAAAGAATGCCAAATGAGAAATTTTCTAATATGTAGTAACGACTGACACACATATGCAAAACATACATACAGAAAATATGATAACCCCAAAATGCAAACTAGCAAATACATGGATCAACATATTTTTCTATAGTTAAATAGGTCTTCCTAAGTAAATATTCAATAAATGGTCATATTGCCTAAAACTTTCTTTTTTCTTTCGGCATTCTAAACTCACCTAGCACTTTGTCTTATGATGTTCAAGACTTGCTTCTACCAGATTCATAGGCAAAAAAAGAAAAGCCAAGGACAATAAACTACACATGAATGCACAAGGTGCCAATTATGGGAAGTGGTATTAAAGTCAATACCTTGCGTTTCCTGTTATCTAGAGGCTGGACTTCAATAGCAAGGTATGTATCAACATCATCAGCAGTTACAAGATAGTTTGGTTGCTTTGCTCCTGTTTTCCAAAACTCTTTTAGAAACATATTCAATGAATAACAGGGATAGCATGGAAAGAGAAGTAGAGAACCTCAAGAAGATAAAGGACAGGAAACTACCATCAATATAATTAACAGATCCATCCTCCATATGGCGCACCCACTGCCATTGCAAGCACATTACGGCATTATATATTCCAGCTTTGGAGTCTAGAGAAATGCTATCTAATACAAGGCATCTTCAAATACATCCAAGAAATAACTGTACCACAAATCCTAAATTTTTAAGAGGGTAAAAAAATCCAGAAAAAGCACCTCGAAATTACAGCTGGTAGTTCCATTGATAGAATATCCACATGCCTGAAGTTCCCTTCCTGGATAAGCTTCACCTGAGATTTGAAGACCTTCTATAGCTGGAAGTGGATCATCCTCTGCAGCTGCACAAAGCAATAGACAATTTAAGATAGTCAATGGTTATGCTTGCAACCAATGAATCACATTAACTGCTTACCCTCAGAAAAAGAAGATGAAGGCTCTTCAAGAACTGGTGGTAGATAAGGAGGATATGAGGAGCTGGGGTCATCAAGTGTAGCGGCATAAGGAGAGTTTCCTGAACCCCAGTTGGAGGGAGGTTCTCTTTCAATCGGGTGTCCCTCAGCATCAGGATAATCCATCTCACTATTGCTGACAGGGTCACGAAATGTAACTTGTTTATTAATAGTTTCGTCACCACATTGTCCAGTATGAGTGTCACTGTGAGTAACTGTCAGCTGTGTTGGCATCTCATTAGCAGTATAAGTCCTGACAATCATTAAAATCAACCTTTTTTCTCAGTTTAACATATGTGAATGCTGCCAGCCATGCCCTTGTCAAACAAAAATGATCAGCATCTGTAATTCTAGAAAATTCCATGTCTTTCATGAAACAAAATCTAAAAGATATTAAGTAAAATTTGCTCCTCAAAAAACTTTAGTATCCTAATTTGACTGTTCCTCAAAAATGCTGATATGCATATCAATTATACAGAATTACTCTTAAATGGCTTACAACTCTTAATAAAGAGAGGCCACTAGATTTCTCTGTTGTTATTCACAAATAATGAGGTGAACTGATTTCTTTTGCTCTCTATATCTCTATCGCTTCAGATTTAAATTTATTTAATTTTAAATTCTGTAAAACAGGATTTATCCTCTCTCAACTTTATCCCAAATGCAAAAGATAAACTAACATATTATATGTATAGAGTAATTAATTCTGTTCATAGCAAGGATTGTAGCTATAGCGTTTTGAATGATACTAACAAAAGACAAGTATTAAGATTCGTAAATAGAAGATGAAACAATATTAAGAGAGAAAATACTAACAAGTAATACTACAAATAGAGCAAAAATCAACTTGAGACAAATTTATCATAGAAGTTAAGCCGCAGAAGCTATTATTTCACCTTCAAGTCATACAAAGGATAAATAAGGGAGAAAGACATTCAGATGGCTTTCAGCAATCTAAGAAGGATGCAAGCTTCCAGAAAAAGGAAATATCTCTTAATTACATTAACATGATAAAGGACATCTATCAAGGAATAGCTCCAGAGGGAGAGCAATAAAATGTATCCAATTAAGTTTTATTCATATCAAGTTCCATTTAAGAGTTCTTGCCTTTTTGCTTCAACAATGAGGGAACTACATAGGCATATTCAAGACAACTGCAAAGGACAGACCAATTGAGGAAAATGTGCTATTCGTAGATGGAACAACCAAGAAGGTTATTCACAACTGGGTACTAGGTAAAAGTATAATAAACCCACGAATTTTAGATTAAACAATATTATACATGTGATGCACACTTTTGATAGATTTATTGGTGATATGTACCAAAAAAAAAGATCCATTAGCAATAAAATAAAAATGATGTGAAAATGTTAGTACAGAAAATCTAAGCATAATAAATCTTAGCATCTTGGATTTATGATCAACAAAGATGCAGGATTGATTAATAATCAGGAGATCAGAGTGTTGGTCAGAAAAAACAATAACATAATGTGACAAATGGACTACGACAACTAAGAATACAAACACAAATATGCCATAATTCAAGAAAAGACTAAACAAAAAAGAAAAATTCCTATTTAAGGGCGAGGTGGCACTACAAAAGCATATTCAGATACAAAGACATGCTAATCATTGATCAAGTGGGATGTAAGATTTTACATGCAAAAACAAATTTAATATTTTAAGACCAAAGATAGCACAAAATCATAGGAGTAAAACACAAAGATTTTATTTCTAAGTATGTTAAGAGACTGTGGCCTGGAATAAAGTAAAAAGTCAAACATTATCACAAGCAACACCTAAGATACTGCAATCTTATACAGCTCATTACTATACCAGATTCCTTCCTTTTTGTCCCCCTTTTAACCTCTTATGTGCTGAACCAATACCCCTTATGCCTAAAGTACTTGGGGAAAAGCATAAATTTCACAAAAATATTTTTAAAAGAGAGAGAGTGATTACAAGCAATGAATCAACTTCAATCTCCACAAACTCTACCTCAGGGCTTGTTGAAAGAAGAGTATTTGTTGAACAGAAAACAATTTATTGTTACCATTTCTGGGTATACTATCTTCTTCATGATTTAAACATACGGGAGTGGTGGTAGAGGGGAAGGGGAGACAATACTGAATTTTGGAAAGTTCAGATTGTTTTCTGTTTTTTTTCAAGATACAAATTATATACAAGTTTTAGGCAAGGAAAAGGTTTTTACATGACAGCAATTTATTTCCACAAGACAACAACTGCAGAAGAAAGTCTAACAATATTACAAGCACTGAATTCAGTTCATCCTCTTCAAATAACTCTACATTATGGCTTCTTGAAAGAAGAGTACCTGTTATAAGTAGAAAACAATTCATTATTTTCATTTCTGGTCATAGTATCTTCTTATTTAAGCAATGGGACAGGACAATTTCGAATTATGTATGGTTAGGATTTTTTTTCCTTTATCCAGATACAAATCCTATATTATTAAGTTTTAGGTAAGAAGTTACATTTTATGGAACTACCAAAGAACAGCAACTGCAGAATAGAAATTATACCAGTATGGTTAACCAGTTGGCAGATTATCATATGTGGAGACAGTATAATGTACCATGGAAGGTTCATATTGGTTCACCATGAAAATCTAGCTTTTGAAATGATTTATGCATACAATACAACAAAAAGAATTCAATGAAAACAGAAACCCACCAACAAATGCAGAAGGTTGTAATTTGTACATTCAATTCACAGTAGCAGTCTCCATTTGACCAGGCTCACCTGCTTGCTATAGGTGAATAACTCCCCAAATCATCAGGTTCCAAATTTTTTGAAGCAATACCACCACCCAAGCCACCTTGGTGCTGAGCAGGTAGATCCCAATTTGAGTCTGTTTGAGCATCAGAAATTATCTGTGTCTTTCCCTGGGAATATGCCGGCCGTGGCACCAATTCAAGGCCATTTTTGCTCTGACACAAAGTATAGGAATTTAAGAAAATCATTATGGAATAAAAGTACAATCAAAATAAGATATAGGAGCATACTGAAGTTGTCAATGTTGCACCAAGGGAATGAGATGGAGATTGGGGGGCAAAATTGGAATGATTGACATCTGACCTCCAAGGTGACAATCGATACTGTGACTCCTTTAGCTTTGACTGAAGCCAGGAAAAGAAGATATTAAACATAATTAAGTACTTCAAATATG
The DNA here is from genome assembly GCF_047325235.1 of Durio zibethinus. Lineage (NCBI taxonomy): Eukaryota > Viridiplantae > Streptophyta > Magnoliopsida > Malvales > Malvaceae > Durio > Durio zibethinus. Next base: position 13,308,152 of record NC_143185.1, read on the forward strand.
GTATATAACATACTATAATTAACCCAGGTTAACTCCATCAGAACTGAAAAAGAAAGATGTCTCCAGCTATTACAAAAAACATTTCCACATGACATACCTCAGTAATTATAAGCTTCTCTTGCAGATGTTTAAAAAGAATCTGCAAAAGTCAAGTACTAACTTCATGCTTCTGATTTAAAGAAAAGAAAAAGATACTTCTGACTTATTCAAAATAATTGTTCCCTCCTCTTTTTTGTGTCCTTATCTAATATATGTCTCATTTTTTTACACAAACTCTCTTCAGAAATTTCAAGGTTAAAAGTAGATAGAAACTAGGTATAATATATACTTAGCTACAAGTAATGCTAATAAACTTTAGAATCCAAATATTGTTATGATCGCTAAAATATCCCTTAAATTAGAAGAATGAATCACCCACACACACACACACATAAAAGGCAGTTTTGAAAAAGATAAAATAAAAAGAATGTAGGAAAAGAAAAAATCATCTTCCATTTGTCTAATTGATTACAATACCATTAAAACTCCTAAGAAACGCAAATACACACAAATTTTTAAATAAAATTTCAAAGAATCTTATATTGTTTCTGTCTGTTATATCATATTCATCAGAGATTAGCCTAACTACTGTCAAGATGACCCAATCAAAATACAAAGCATCAGCAGATTCAAAGATTTAATAGAACAGGGGTATCACAGCAGAGAAGAGTTCTTTGGAGAGATAAGGTGCTCATACCAATGATGATATTTTCAATATCTGAGCATGGGATATCTGCCCGAATGAATAGCATTAAATTATGTCACTCGCACTATGATATTATTGATATGATTGAATATAACACTTTCATTTGAATTACAGACAGACTCATCTTAGATACAGAATACAGACTATATCAAAGTTTTCTAGCAAGTTGATACGGGTTTTCCGTCAAAACAGACTCTATGAGTATAATTTCATCGACACAATTGGAAAGCATTTTGACACTGACCTTGACATTGCTTACAATGGACTGAGCATCAGGTAATGGCGGCTGCAGGGAATACTCTGCCAGAAGAGGAAGCAAAGATGACAGAAAAGTTGCTCTTTCTTGCTGTGCAGCCTGAAAGAAGAACCACAGGTAGAACATTGAAATGTAAATCAATTTTAAAAACAGTTGTAATCATAAGAATTGTAACAATATACAATATTACAATGTATGGCACCAAACCACGTAAGATGATGATAGAAAATTTTCAAACACGAATGGGAGTGTGAAGAAAAAAAATAATTTCACGCATGTAGTTTCAGCATTAATGGTCAGAAGTCTTAACACAAAGGAAACATCATGGATTAATGCCCAAACAGAATACAGGCACATACCATCCAACAGAAATAGAGAGGACAAGTAACATCGTCAAAAAGAAAACAAAAATATTAATCCTCAAGGTGAAAAATAAATGACACTAATAAATGAAAATACCTGTAATTGATATGTGAGACGAATATTTTCCTCTACTATGTCTTGTCTATAAGAGAGAGCTTTTGATGCAGCATCAACAAGGTCCTGTTGTTGCTGATCAAAGGCCTGGTGACAACAAATAAAATATTTTATAAACTATATTTCCATTCCTGAACAAGAAATCAAATAAGGAAGAAGAGAATTAGGCAAGGTGCAAATCAAAGTAAAAGCTAGGCTAGTGACTACCAGTCGCATATAGGCAATCCGTTTTTCAAGTGCATATTTTTCATTGCGTATTTGTGCTTCCTGTGAATAACCACGAATTATTAGAAATCCAAAATTAACACAAATTCAATGAAGACAGAAAGGGAAAAAGAAGCAGACACAACCTTGACAGAAAAATCAGCAAGCTGTTTGCGCAACTGCAAAATCTCTTCTTCATGTTCTCGAATCTTGAGGACAACATCCTGGAGAAAAATAGAAGTCAGTCCATAAAAGAAAAAATAAAAAAAGGCATAGTAAAAGGGCAGAAGGAACCTCTTTCCATAGGGAATTGGAATTATTTATTTGAGGCATTGGCATTAGACCCTGCGGTGATAGAGAATCGTATTCTCCTTCCAATTGATACCTACAATATTAAAACAAGTAAAACAGAAAATGATGTATTTAGTGTTCATACATATCCAGTTATTACAGCTGAGTATTAAAATGTAAAGAAGAAGAACCCGGTAGAAGGGAAAGTGGTAGCTGCTGAGGGTGAAGAGAAAAGAGAAGGAGCAGCGCCCGCGGTGCTGTAAGAAGTAGCAGCAGCAGCAGCAGCAGGAAGTGCGCTCAAAGTTCCATTTAAATTGGTATTGGCAGCTTCGTTAGCAGAAGCATTTGGATTACTACCAATTTGCACTTTCTGATTTCCATAAAATATAAATAAATACGAGCAGAAATAAAGCTTAATGATGATATAGAGCATGATTTGATTAAAAAGAAGAAAAAAAGGTTAAATCTTCTACATATTTTTCGAGTTGCTCAATTTTCTTCTGGAGTTCAGACCTCAATCGACTGTTCTCATCCGCCTGAAAATAAAATTATTTTTCATTATCACTAATACTAGAAAAATAAAGAACAAAAAAAAGAAGAAAACCTGCTGTTTGATGGTGGCTTCGGCGGCCTCAACGGCTTTCATGACCTGAAACAAGCTATCGTCGTTGGAGGGCTCCCTCTCGTTGAGGGTCAATCGCAGTAATTTTTCTGCCAATTTCCCGTCGTGACCGTTCTCCATGCCCCCACCCCCTGATTGATTCTCAAAAATCAATATCTCAAATCCAATCCCGATGATGCCGATGCCGATGGATGCAAATCCTTTTGCCCCAAAAAACCCTAACCTAAAAATCCCAATTTTTTAAAAAATAATAATAACAATTCAAAATTATAAAATGGGGGAAAAAGAATGAATCTGAGGTACGAGCGGCGAGGGGAAGGAGAGAGTGTGCGTGTCAACTAAGAAAGACATTACAAAACTCGGCAAAGATTCTCCAATAATAACTTTCTTAAGTACTGGTATAGTACCCCGTGCTCCGGTAAAGGAATAGACAGAAAAAGTGAAATTTTTATTTTTTATTTAGTAATTATTAAAAAATATTATATTATATTCTTATTATTGTTTTTATTAAAGTTTCATTCACCTAACAAACAAAGCAATTTTTTAATTTTGATAATAATAATGAATTTTTTTTTATGATCATCAGAAATTAAATTTTTTAATAAATTGTATGATTTTTTTTTTTTTTTGCTTTAGTAAAATTTACAGTATGATTCTTCAATTTAAGGAAATATTTTAAAATTTGGTATTATAAATTTAAAAATAATTTTGATCATCGATGATTTTTCAAATTATTATTTTTATTATTAATTTTGTCTTATTAATTATTTAAAATAAACAAATAAAATATATGTAAATAACAATTAAAAATATATTTAAAAAATTAAAATGTTTAAAAAATAGAATAAATTAAACAAAATATATTTTAAATTAAGAGTTATTTACTTAAAATGGGCTACAAATCTACTTTTAACTTTATTTATTTAAAATGGATTACGCATTTGCAACAATTTTTTAAGTTTGTTTTAATCAAATAAATAAAACATAACCCATTTATTTTTCCTAACACTAAATTTAACTAACAAAATCACAGTCTATTTATCTCTTTAAAACCAATTAAAATAAACAAAATATTAATCCAATCCACAAAATGGGATACGGTGTTAAGTATTAACCCTAAAAGGATATTTTTAATATTCTCTTTATCTTTTTTTTTTTAGATATCCTAAAATTATGTTTTTTTTTAAATATTTAAAACTCTTTTTTTTATATTTTACAATTATTTTTTATGATTTTATTTGTACTTTTTAACATTAAAAATCATGGAACTTTATTTTTTAATTAATTTTAATATTAAATATATTAATGTCAAAATTGTTTTCTTATATTTCGTGAAAGTCCATACAAGATAAATAAATTGAGATTGAAGGAATATATAGGTGTAGATTTTTCATTATCAAAAAATAATAATTTCCTAATTATTATTATTTTTATAAAATAAAAATTAATTCAATTTTATTTTTTTAAGTAATTTTAGTATAGAATTATCACTTTAAAAACCATAATGATTTATAAACGATGATTAAATCATTATCTTTGGTACATACTTTGAAATCTTATATGATGGTGATCTTAGATTATCAAAAGTGATTAAATTACTAGCTTAGAAAGTAATATGACTCCCATTTAAGAAGGTAAAAAACTTTTATCACAAAGATAAAGTAAGATTTAAAATTAACAATTGTTAACATTACCCATTTAATATGTGAATTGAAAACTTGCTTCCTCCTAAAATTTTTAATTATTTTGTATTATAAATTTTATATTTTTAAACTAATATTTATTGTAATAAATTCAAAAATAATTTATGCATTTTTTATTTTTTAATATTTTATATATAATATAATCTTTTTGTTTTTTATTATAAATTTAATATATTAGTTTTATTTTTTAATTTAAATATTTTTACATAATTTATATTATAAAAATTAATTTATCTATTAATAAATATATTTATTAATTTAATAATTTAATAATATTTTATTATAAAATAATTAAAATATTAGTAATATCTTACAAAATTATTATCTTCAAAAAACATTAAAATCATTAACTTGTGTAACTATTACAATATACATGATTATTTTCGTATTTTTAAACAAAATAATATTTGATTTTTTGTAATATCAAACATAATAATTCTTAATTCTTAAAAATTTTTAATTATTAACCACATAAAATGATTTCAAATCACAAGTAATAAGATCACCACCGTAATAAAATCACTCTGGTAACTACATTATCATTATGATTTTATAAAAGATACCAAATGCTACTTTATTTTTATTGAATTTCTATTGAGGTTAATTTAATTATTTTACTTTTTTATTGAGTTATTTTACAAATAATTTGATTTTATTTAATAAAGATATAATAATAAAAATTGTTAACTTATATATATATATATATATTATATCAATAATGTTTTAATTATTTGAAATGAAACAAACATTTGTAATAAAATATTTATTTTTAATTGATAAAAAAATGATAATGATATAAAAATAAAAAATGTAGTATTTATAAAAATATAATATGAACAAAGACTTTTTGAAATTATTTTATTTTCATAACAATAACATTTATATTCTATAAAACGTAGTAATTATTAAGAAGATATTAGAAAATAATTAATTTTGGATAAAACAAATACTATGTTTTGTTTCTAAAAAGCGTAATCTATTATTAAAATACTTTTCATGCATTTTTTTAGAATAAAATTGTCATCAATTGTCTAATAAATTATTAAAATAATATTTATATAAAATCAAATAGATGACGATTATTATTAACAAATGTTGTCTATTTGAATATAGATGCTAATTATTATTAACAAACATCATTTATTATAGAATTCTATATTAAAACATTCAATATTTTGCATACTTAATATGTTGAATTAATAAGATGTAGAAATATATAAATTAATTTAATTAAACCGTTTGCAAAATAAATAAATATATTACAAAAATATTAAACAAATAAGTTATTCATGTATTAAATAAATATATTGTGAAAATAAATATATTACAAAGTTATTTAAAAAATTATTTTATGAATGTCATGTGTTATTCATGTGTTATCAAAGGTAATATAATAAAAGAATTTAGTAGATAATCTTAGATGAGGGGTTCTAAACGACCCTAAATAACGCCTTATACATCTCAACTTTTTTTCCAAAATTACTCTTCAGTGAAATTACTTTATTATCCTCTAGTAAATAACATTTTTAACCCTTATACACCCATTTTCTATTTCTTTTCTTCTTCTTCTTTTTTACTTTTCTTTCTTTTTTTCTTCTTCCTTCTTACGTACCTCAAACCCTAAATTTCTAATATAAACCATAAATCTTTTAGATAATTATTTTATGTTGTACAAATGGATAGTCGGATGGCAAACAAAATCGGTAAAGATGAAGAACAACTAATAAATGATAAGGTAACTCATATTCAAATCACATTAAAACTAAAAATTTGAACATTATGAAAATGGATACCCGAAATCAATATTGCATTACTTGATATGCATATTCGATAAATTTCTTATGCTATCAGAAATACATATCCGATAATATAATATGCTTTTTGGATCTAAATGCCTAAAATGATGGTTTAAAAGTAGACATTTGGTGTGATGCAGCCAACTTAAATTGACTGTTACTAGCTTGATGACCCAAACAATATAGCATATACTTTAATAACTGTGTCTCTCCATACATTGACTCTGATGTAATCCATTGAATAATACATCCTCAAGAATAGATAATACTATTGAGCTTTATTACAAAATATTAACAAGAAAATCAACATCGATAACATATAATTAATATTAAATAAGTAATAATTACTAAAGTTATGATTTATTATATCTTTAATAGGCCTACTATTGATTGGTTGAGATTGAAATTCGAATCAATGCACCAGATTCTGATTATATCGGTGTGAAATTGAATAATAGCAAGCATTATAATCTGATAAAGACTCATCCAATATACAACATTGGTGCCCTTGATGATCATCAGGCTAAACCTGCATATTCCAGCACTTTCAATCCACATCATACATGTTGGAGGATGCACCTCAATCGACTCGAGTCGAGGCCACAAAAGTGGGAGGAATGGTTTGCATGTAGCCAAACTATCGTAGAACCTTCTTTAGATGATATGACTCTATGATAGCCTTACATTTCATACATCCAAAAATATAAGCAATCTCAGGTAATGGGTGATGTTGTTTTTGTCTCTTATAAGGGTTCCAATGCACCCAAGATGAAGGCAAGGTATCCAGCTACTCCTATAATTACTATAATAGATCAACATAAATACAAGGCTTCCACTATCGAACACGAGACTTAGAATCATAATATGCCATGTTAGTTACTAGACTCAGTGTTGAAAAGTCCTCATAAATCCATACCTACATCAAATACATTAAGCATTATAATTCATATGTTATTTTCATCAAATAAACAATCATAATTAATCCACCAATTGTCATAACATCTAGATTTATAAACTTATCGCCAGACATTGACTTAAGAGTTTCCACAAATCTTTTTTATTTAAGTGCGATTGACCATCTAACTAAATATGTTTCTTTTTTAAAAAAATTTTTAAGTCTAACTCAAGCATATTTAAAAGGTAGATTCAATGCCTACGAAACCAAAACTAGGTTTGAGAGCGTGATTACGTGTAAGAAAGGTTATAGCACCCCCATAATGTCCATCAAAAGATGGTACCAACTCGATTTCATGTTATCCATTAAGCCTTAAAAATCTTACTAAGTAATTAATTATTAAAAATTATTCTTAATTGACTCCAATACTTTTGGGAAAAAATTAAAAATATACCTTCACCTCAAGAGTATATAAGAAAACTATTATTTTTTTTAAATGCTTTGTCATTGATTATATAACATTAGAAAAGAATTTCAAGAAAGAAAAAAGAAAAAAATAATACTTCAACCTTTTTATGGAGATTGCATTTCTTATTTTTTTTTGTTTTTTTAAAAAAGAATTCATGCCTTTATTTTAGAAAAATTGATACTTTCAATTTTTTCTTAAAAAATGTTTTTTAAAAATTTCATCTTTAAGGAAAATTGATGCTTTCAACTTTTCCTAAAAATGTTTTTTTTGAAATTTTTATTTTTAAGGAAAATTGATACTTTTAACTTTTTCTCAAAAATATTTTTTTGAAAATTTTATTTTTAAGGAAAATTATTACTTTCAACTTTTCCTTAAAACATCTTTTTTGAAATTTTTATTTTCAAGAAAAATTGATACTTTCAACTTTTCTTCAAATATAATTTTTTTTGAAATTTTCGTTTTTAAGGAAAATTAATACTTTCAACTTTTTCTTAAAATATTTTTTTAAAATTTTTATTTTCAAGGAAATTGATACTTTCAACTTTTCCTTAAAGTATTTTTTTTGTTTGAAAATTTTTTTTTCAATGAAAATTGATACTTTTAACTTTTCCTTAAAGTATATATTTTTTTTGAAATTTTTACTCTAAAAATCATTGAAAATCTAAAGAATGCTTAATTAGATAAATAAAAGATATCAAAACAGAAAATAATAATAATAATAATAATAAGTAAATAATAAATAAATAGATAAATAAGATTAAAAAAAACCTTGGCACAGCTCGGCTAGGATTGAATGAAGTGTGGCTCCAGAGATAAACTTAATTTGGATGACTCGGTGTGCGGCTTGGCTCAACGACTCAATGGGGATTGAGAAAAGTAGCTAAGTGGGTCGAAGCACTATGGGTCAGGTTAGATCAAAGGCAAACATATGGATCCTGCTTCGTCAAAATGGTGTCATTTTCAGTCATTATAAAACGCAAACATTTTTCTTTTCCTCACATGCTTCCCCCATTTTTCTCTACCTCTGCTGCTTCTCACTCTAGGTGATTTTTTGTCATCATTTTTCGTCAAATGTCATAAAAAAATTCATCGATTTTTGGGTTTTATTATCGAAAATTGGATTTGTCACCAGAAAGTCATTTGAATTTTCGTCAAAAAATTCAACCTAATTCTGGAATTTCCAAAAAATTTTCAAAAAATACAAAAAAATCCAAAAAAAAAAACTAATCTCTTAATCAAAATGATAAATCTCCATAAACTCATTTACAAAGCTATAATCTTCTTTAAAGAATTTTTATTTTTTTTGAATCACTCTTTTTTTGATTCACACTCTCTCTATCTCTGTTCTTGTTATTATTAGGGTTTATATAGGATTAGTTAGAGGATTCAAATATCAAAATTCTCCTAGCCTTTCTTTTGTTTATCCCTTTTTTTTAAAAATAAATCATTCTTTATCCTCATTTTAAAATTTAAATTCTTTTATCTCATGATTTTATTGGGACTAGAACTTTACTTTTATTTATCTTTTTCTTTTATTTTATTTGAAGCTTACCAAAAAAATAGGTTGGAAAAAATAAGTGTCTATAGTTGTCCCTCTTTGCATATCATAAAAATTATGCAAAAATGTAGACATTAATCATGACCTTATTTAAGAAATGAACAAGCTAGACTAATATGAAGTTTGAAGACAAAAAAATTCAGATTGAATCAAATTTCAAGATGAACGACTTGGACTAAGTCGAAAAAGGATTCGACGTAAGCCAAAATCCAAAAATGTAATGATCTGGATCAAACCAAAGTCTAAATTAACTTAGATTGAACCAAAAAAAGACTTGGCATAGGCCAAAATCCAAAATAAAATGACTTGGACTGAGCTAAAGTCTAAAATGAATAATTGGACTAAGTTAAAAAAAGATTTGACATAAGTCAAAATCTAAAATAAAATGACCTGGATGAAACCGAAGTCTGAAATGAATAACTTAGACTAAACAAAAGAAAGATTTGACATATGTCAAAATTTGAAAATAAAATGACCTAGATTGAATTGAAGTCTAAAATAAATATATGGACCGAATCAAAGAAGGATCTGGCATAGGTCAAAATCTAAAACAAAATGATTTGGATTGAATCGAAGTCTGAAATAACTAAAGAAAGATCTAGCATAGGTCAAAATTCAAAACAAAATGACCTAAACTAAATCAAAGTCTGAAATGAATAGCTTGGACTAAGCCAAAATATGTTAGTATAGGTTATATCAAAAATTTGAAATAACTGTCGCTTCATTCTTGAAAATTTTAATTAGCTGTGATGTCAAAACATCTTTCTATAAAAGCAAATTTCATAACATGCATGCATGAAATGCTATGCAATGCTAACTTTTCCTGGAATGCATACATGAAATGTTATGAGATGTTGGGCTTATCTGATTATGGTAAAAAGATTCTCAAGCTCTTTTTTATTTTCATTTACTTGCCTATCATGGATCCTTCAACTTCTGAACACATTTGGTTAAAAAATCAAACTATCATTGTCTTTTAGTTTTGGCCAAACTGAGATCAACATTTCATTAAGTTCCTCTTGCTTTTATTTCATTTGACCATGCCACTCTTAGCTTTCTAGAGTAATGAAAAAAAATTTTGTATCATTATTTATTTATTCATTATCGTTTCAATAAAATGATAGATGTAAAGCAATTACACATTTCTTCTAACCCATGTGAAAGGACATACAAAAAAAATGAGAATAATAAAAGAGGTTAGTGTTGACATTAGAAAAGAAATGGATTTTATTGATTGAATGGGACTAAGTTACAAAAACAGGCTAAAATGGGCTATCGAATAATCATGATCAAAGTAACCTAGAGTTTTTCTAAAAAATTGTCTAACTAAAAACCTTAATCCTTTCGAGTTTTTTAAATCACACTTGTCCCTTGCACTATAAGAGTGATAACATGACCCTTTGTGTTAACTTTTCAGGTTTTCAACTTAAATATTCTTTTTTGACTCAAACCGCCCTTTACGGGTTTTTAATTTAAGCCTTTTTTATTTTTAAGAAAAATACTTCTTCACAGCATCTGAATTTTTTAGATTGAGCAAGTTTTCTCCATCCATTTCTATCAGGATTAAAGCTCTTCGTGAGAACACTTTCTTAACAACATATGGACCTGCCTAATTTGGAGTATATTTTTCTCTATTGTCATGTTGACTTTGGAGAATCCTTTTCAAAATCAACTCTTCTTCATGAAAACATCAAGGTCAAATTTTATTATCATGTGCTCCTATCATTCTCTTTTGGTATAACTAACCATGACATAACATTGTCAATCTTTTCTCTTTAATAAAATTCAGTTGCTTGTAATGCTGTTGGATCCATTCAACCTTTTTCAAATCAACTTTTCTTAGGACTTTTAAAGATGAAATTTTTACTTTTACTGGCAATACGACTTCCATCCCATAAAAAAAATGGGGTTACCTTGATAGAGGTATGTACTAATGTCCGATAAGTGTGTAAAGCAAAAGGTAACTTCTCATGCCAATCTTTATAAGCTCAGTCATTTTCTCAAGAATCTTTTTAATATTCTTATTTGTTACTTTTACTATCCCATTCATTTTCGAATGGTAGGGTGTCAAGTTATGATGCTTGATCTTAAACTAGGCACATATCTTTTTCATCATTTTACTACTAAAATTCTAAGCATTATTTGAGATAATTCTTTTTAGGAGCCCATATCTATATATTACTTCTTTCTTAATGAACTTATACACCACCGATCAGGTTACATTGGCATACAATGCAGCTTTAATCCATTTAGTAAAATAGTCAATCATTACAAAAATGAACCTATGTCTATTTGAAGCCTTTGGTGCAATGGGTCTAATAACATCCATGCCCTATATCGAAAATGGCCATGGAGGTGCTATAACATGTAAAACATTTTGAAAGGCATGTATTTTATCTTTGTAGATTTGGCATTTATGGCATTTTTTAGCATAATCTATGCAGTCACTTTTCATGGTCGACTAGTAATATCCTACTCTCATGATTTATCCTGCCATTATATGGCCACTTGCATAAGCTTCACAATTCCCATCATAAACTTATTCCATGATCTTTCATGCCTCTATTACATTCACACATCTTATGAAAACTAGATCTTAATTCCTCTTATATAAAATATTCCCATCAAGGAAGAAATTCATGACCAATCTCCTAATAATCTTCTTGTTATTTTCAGTTGCATGCTTTAGGTATTGTTGACTTTTTAGATACTATAGAATATCATTATACTGAGGCTCCCCATTGATCTCCTCTTCAACATTGTAACAATGCACTAGAAATTCTCTCACATTAGGCTTAATGGGTTGAATTTCAATATCTATCTTCACCTTGATCATAGTTACCAATATGGTTAAGGCATTAGCAATTTGATTATCTTCTCTAGGCAGATGTTCAAACTGAACCTTTTCAAACTATTTAACCAAGTCAGTGACATACTTGTGGTGTTTAATCAACTTTGCATCTCTTGTTTTCCATTCTCTTTTCAATTGGTAAATAATCAAGGTTGAGTCTCTATAGGTTTTTAATACTTCGATTTTCATTCAATTGCAGCTTGTAAGCCCATAACGCAAGCTTCGTATTCAACCACATTATTAATGTAGTTAAAATTTAATCTTACTGTAATGGGGATATAATTTCCTTTTGGAGATATTAAAATTGCCCCTATTCCATGCCTTAAGGCGTTTACAACTTCATCAAAGTATAATTTCCAAGACTGCTTAATAAGTTTTTCCTTATCAACTTGAGAAACAACCATTAGGTTTTCATCTAGAAAATCAAACCTCATCAACTCATAATCATCAGTAGCTCGTTCTACTATAAATTTAGTTATGACACTTTCTTTGATCGCTTTCTAAGTTACATAGATGATATTGTATTTGAAAAGCATTAGCTACCATCGAACGATTCTTTTAGATAACGTGGATTGTTTTAAAAATATATATAAGATGATCCAATTTTACTATGAGCCATGTGGTATGATATAACATATATTACCTAAGCCGATGAGTCATCCAAGTTAAGGCACAACACATTTTTTCCAATAAGGAATACTTGATTCATAGTTAGTGAATTTCTTACTTAAATAGTAAATAGCTCACTCTTTCCTGCTTGTTTCATCCTATTGCCCTAGCATACATCCCATTAAACTTTCATTCACTATTAAATATAGAGTTAATGGTTTTCCTAGGATAGATGGCACTAGTACAAGCGAATTTGATAGATAATCTTTGACCTTATCAAAAACTTTATGACATTCATCATCCCATTTTCCAGAGCTATCTTTACGGAGGAGTTTGACAATAGGATCACATTTAAGAGTGAGTTGGCAAATGAATTGTGATATATAATTCAATCTCTTGAAGAATCCTCATACCTTTTTTGGCATGTACAGAGGTGATAAATCTTGGATGGCTCAAATTTTATCAAGATCCATCTCCATTCCTTTTTCATTGACTATAAAACCTAATAGCTTCCCTATCTTAGCCTTGAATGCGTATTTAGATGGATTCAATTTTAACTTTAAATTTTTTCAACATTTTAAATAATTTTTTAAGGTTAGCAACATGATCTTCTTTTTTCCTAGACTTCGCAATCATATCATCTATATATACTTCTATTTCTTTATGTATCATGTCGTAGAAGAGATTTACCATAGCTGTTTGGTAAGTGGCTTCAATATTTTTTAACCTAAAAGGCATTAGTTTATAGCAAAATGTTCCCTATACAGTTACAAAAATAGTTTTCTCTATGTCATCCCTAACCATCTTTATTTGGTTATACCCCAAAAACCTATCCATAAAAAAAAAATGGAATGTTTGGCTATGTCGTCTATTAAAGTGTAAATGTGGGGCAAGAAAAAGTTATCTTTTGGGCTTGCCCTATTTAAATCTTGGTAATAAACACACATTCAAACTTTTTTATCTTTCTTTAGTATTAGGACTATGTTTGCTACCCCTTCTAGATGCTTAGCCACCTCTAAAAAACCTATATCAAACTGGTTTTTCACTTTTTCTTTAATTTTTAATAACATTTCAGGCTTCATCCATTTTAATTTCTATTGCACCGACTTACACTCTGGCTTTAGTGCAACTTATGCTCTACTATTTTAGTATAAGTATAGGCACGTCTTGGTAAGACCAAGCAAAAAATCCATATATTCAAGAAATAACTCTTTTAACCTTTGTTTATCATTCAAGAGTAATGACATGCCTATTTTAACTTTTTATTATTATTATCATCTCTCAGATTTATTAATTCTATATTTTTTCGGTGAGGTTCAATTGATTTCTTCTCTTGTTCTATCAATTTCACAAGGTCAAAAAGCAAAGTGTCATCATTTAAGTCATCTTCATGATCAAGTTCACTAGTATAGATTGGATTTTCAAAGTCAAACTCTGGGTTACTATCATGATTATTTCATATTTATTGTTTGGGTACTTGAGAGTAAGTAAGAAAAAAAATGTCGGTAAAATGTATGGAATGAAAATTAGAGAATGGGAAAAAAAATGAAAATGCATCATATCTATCTTTTTATTAAAATGAAAGCCTGTACATAAAAAAAATCCTAGTACTTTTAGGCAGAAGCACAAGAGTTTTATTCATTACATTACTTTTGGAAAGATTTAAGGATAATAACAGCTTTATAATCTTTCAACTTTTTTAACTTTGAACCTTGCTGGGTTGGATACACCAGCAATTATTTATCTTACTTATTAAATGCCTCTCTTTCCACCATTTGAATGGTAAGTTCAGAAAAAGATTCTTCTAGCTTTACATTCTAGTTGTCATCTCTAGGATAAATATATTCCCCTAATCGAAATGTGTCATAAAAATAAGGAATAATCATTTTTTTCAACTTTAGCTCTTATTCTTTAAACTTAGCCATCTTTTTCTCTTTCCTTTTTTTTATTTAGCTTCTCTTTATCCACCTTGGTAAGCTTATACCCTAAGCCAAACCTCTTTTTAGTTGTTGATCACAATTGGTAGCTTTTAAATTCCCTATTGCTTATTTCCTAATCCTCTTTTAAGATGTCACATTTTCCTAATCGTTTGCTTAACAACCATCTTGATAGTTGCCGACAATTATGGCATATATAGCCTAGATCTTTCGCCAACATAAGTTACATTAACAAGCTCAAAGGATTTATAAAAGCATTCCACAACTTCATCTATAGCTTCCATATATAGGGTATTTGTTGGTTGGGTCACAAGTAAATCTTCTTCTCTTAACACATACACCAGCTTCCCCTCGATAATGAATTTTATTTTTTAGTGTAGCAAGGACGAGATAGCATCTACTATGTGGATCTATGACCTACCCAATAAATAACTATATGATGGTAAGATATCCATCACTTGAAACTTGACATTAAAATTACATGCCTCGATCTGTAATTATATTTCAATATCACGTACCACCTTCCGCTAGCTTCATCAAAAGCTCTAACAACCATGTAGCTAGTTCTCATGTAAGGCATGTTAACAGGCAACTTAACCAGGGTGGATATAAGCATCATATTAATTGCAAACCGTTGTCAATAAGAACTTTTGCCATTGTATGGCTCTTACATCTGACCATAATATAAAGAGCCTTAGTACTTTTTTTCCCTCTTAAGGGATCTCATCATCGTTAAAAGTAATGTAGTTTGAGGCTACTAGATTTCCAACAAGATTATCTACGTATTTTACAGAGACATTATGGGATACATAAGCTTGATTCAAAATTTTCAATAAAGCATTATGGTAAGGCTCTAAATTCAACAACAGTGATAAAAGTGAGATTCTAGCTGTCATTTTGTTTAGCTGTTCCATCACACTGTACTCATTATATTTGATTAACCTCAGGAATTCACAAGCTTCTTTTTTAAAAATGGGTTTTTGGTACTATTAACTTGGTGCTGCCATAGAATTTTTCCTATTCCCTTATTTTTCCCTAACTTTTGCTTTCTCTTTCTAGGCATTCTTTAACATTTTTTAAGAATAACACCTTTCACTTCTAGTCATGCTACCCACACTGATTATGTTTGTAGTATCAGAATTGCTCAATGTATCTTTTTCCTTTAATCTTAGTGTTACAACATCACAGTTGTATTTTCATGGGATCGCTTTATTACTCTAGTATGGGAAATGACTAAAGATTTTGAAGGTTATAATCGATTTAGAAGTAGGTTGATTCTCCACTAGCTTTGGGTTCCCATAATATATTGTCATTGGTTTTGGGATGAGCCTTAAAACTTGCTCGATGGTAGATATTTTTGCATTCATCAAGCTCTTTTCATCTTTATAGAACTCAACTACTACAACATTTGCTAAAACTGATCATAATTTTTGATCAAATGCCTTATAACTCCCTTATGGTGTTTACACCTTTGGGTTGGATTAGATTCTTTATGGTAAGTACATGGGTCTACTGGATGCAACATTTTTGCATCAAACAAGGCATCAAACACTTTAGCTAAAGAGGTCTTGATATTATCTACTCTGATTTTGATCTAGCTAGTTTGATCTTTATGTATGACATTAATTATTGCTCCAGCATGGGTTGACAAAGGGTTACCATTTACATTAGGTGCCACTTTTTTCTTAAAACTTATCAATCCCTTCTTTATCAAGCTTTGTACCTTGTGTTTCAAATAAATACAATTCTTCATAAAATGGCTTGTAACCTCATAATGATAATCATAATGAGTATTTAGGTCATACCATTTAGGGAAAGATGGTTTCATGGGATCTTCAAGGACATGGGCTACTAAAGTTTTCTCTATGAGCTATAGGAGTAGGTCCACATAAAGCATGGGGATCGAGTCAAATGTGACATTTTTCTGATTATTTCATGGTCCTCTTAAATTGCATGGCTGGGTATTTAGTTTAAAGGCAAATCTTACCTAGGGTATGGTAGATATTTGTATTATGTGAATTGATGGTTGTGGTTAAAGAATTGGTCAGTAAACTTGCTGGTATGATGGTTGATATAGGTAGTGGGTAGTGGCTACTTGATTTGGATACATGGGCTAGTTATAAAAAGAAACATAACCTCTGAATTGTTGGCTCTCATAACTCACAGCATGAGTTTTTCCTTCTTTTTTCTTAGATGGGCCACTTTTCTTTACACTTGTTATCTCTCTTCCATCTAGTTTGTTGTTCTTAATGGCATTTTCAATCATCTTGATTGAGATTAACATGTTGACAAAATTTTTCGTAGTATTTCCTATTAATCTTTCATAATAGGGGGCTTGAGTTTACTGACAAAAAGCATTATCACCTCTTTCTCTATTATGAGTGGTTGGATTTGAGAAGCAGCATATCTCTATCTTTGAGTGTATTGCTTAAAACTTTTTGTGGTTTTCTTTTCCATACTTTGTAAGGAGAGGCAGTCAAGTGCTAAGTACATTATGTATCTATATTAGGTTACAAATACTTTTGCTAAATCATTCTAAGAACAAATACAAGCTTGATCTAATTGCACGTACAATCTAGCTGTAAAGCCTATAAAGCTATCTTGAAAGACATGCATCAGCAATTTCTCATCATGAGCATAGGTGACGATTTTACGATAATAAATGGTAACGTGGGTTACCGAGCATTTAATCCCATTATATTTTTCAAATCGAAAACTTTAAACTTCATAGAATAACCACATATGGGACTAAACATAGTTGGGCTACATCCATAGAGCCAAAATAATCCATACCTTCAATGGCCTAAACTCTCTCCCATAAAATGTTCATCTTATGCTAGGAGCTTAACTCTTCTATTACCTTTAAGGTTTTTGCTTTCAGCCTCTCTTTCCCCTTAAGGTTATCAAAATCGGGAACTTCAATTGGGTCTGCTATCTTTACCCCAAAAATGGGGTTAGTGTAACTATAATATGACACTTCAAGATAGGTGTAAGCATAAGCTCTAGAAAATGACATGGGTGGGGCCTGTGTCTCTTTAAAAGATTGACTTTGGTTTGGACCAAACTTTAGAGGGTATAAAAGATCCACAATATTTTTTTTTTCATTTGGATTGGGGGTCTCTTCTACTGTTTTACCCTTATCCAATTTTTTTAACATTTTCATCATCTTTGTCAACCCTTATTTTATCTCTTCTTAAGCTTTTTTGTTCTTGTCCATATGGGACTTTGTTCTGGTTCCATTTACCTTGTTCGTGATCGAGTATTATATAGATGATGTGAAAGTTGGCTTGAATTTGCCAACAGTCTACCTATCCTTGAACCTTTGACATATATTTCACAATTAGCAAGCTTATATGACTATCTCATGAAAACTTAAAATGATTATTTTGTTAAATGCAATGAACGAAAATGCATGCATGTAAAAACATTTGCCTTAAGATAGTGTTCAACTAAAAGATTTCATTTATTCCAAGAACTTTGTTTACATAGAATTTATCATCTTAGAATTATAACTGTAAAATTGCTTGATTTGTTTATACTAATCTCTTGCTTCCTTAATGAAGTTCAGCAAACACTATATATGTTTCCCTACTGGGGCCACCACTTACTTCAATGCTTCTGCCTCTTTAACCATTTCTTTTACCTTACATACCCTTTTGTAAATTTGGGTTATTAAGTGCTCAGTATACCTCTATCTCCCTAAGTTTTCTTTTTTACCACACCATACTTAGTATGATAATTCTCTATGCTCTTTAACCAATGTAGCAATATAGTCTTCTTGTTCATTTAATCTTTGTCTCAACCTACTTACATAACTATTCAACATGTTTTATATTTGCACTTAGGTACTTTCTTTTTTTAATTCAGCATATTCCTACTTTAATCACTCTTTCTCATTAGTCAGCTTAACAATTGTTATCTCTTTGGCTTTTACCTTCACACATAACCTCTTATATTCTTGGTGTAGTTTCGCTAAGTCTTTAATAGTTGTATTGCATTCTTTAGTTATCTTGTAAACTTTGACTTCTTATTTTTTAGCTCTATCTTTCTATTGATATTTCCCCTTTTGAAGCTTTTGGATCTTTTGCTTTAGCTTATCTTTTTCAATTTCAAACTCTTTTTTCGCAAGCTCTAATTTTAATGGTATTTCTAAAAGCTTTTCTCCTGTTGGTTGTTAAAAATCTTCAAGAATGAATATGACTTCTTTTCCTCATCTTGCTCTTTAGACCAAGTACTTATGGGTAACCTTATTAGTAAAAGGTCCAAGATTAACCCTATAAGGGTTTTTCTATGCTTTAATCATATCATTCATCTTCTGAAATGCTTTTGGTTCACTATAAAAAAAATCTAACTGATGAAGTTTATGTGTCATAGGAATGAACTGTTTGCCCCAAACTATCTTCTTACTAGAAATGGTACACAACTTGTTCCCTATAAACCTAAAAGTGGAACCATGGTGTTGTCTCCACACTAATATAACATGGGTTCCCTATTCATCTATAGGACTAACCATTTCACCCCAGTGCTAGTCAACTTTTGTAAGAAAGCTACCCATTCTTTTTAAACTTTTGTTTTGGCCACTCACTTTCATAAAATTCTTTAATTAGAGATCGATTGCAAAAATAAAGCTTTGATAACACACTTTTTTTACACTCAAAATGGCTTTTTGTTCATAAATACAATAGTTGTATACAGCCTGTGAAATGCCTTCCATTTTGGTGACAATAACTCTATGATCTAATAGTCTTTATTAATATTATCATTGAAGGGTTACAGCCATTTACCACACTTTTGAAGAAATCAACCACTACTATCCTAATGTAACCTGAAACCTTTGGAAAGATCACCATTCCGTATATGGCTAAGGCAAACACATCTAACCCTTGCTCTTCATTAATGTGTTGTTCTAGAAAATCATGAAAATTTTTTTAAGGTAAACAGATTTGCCCTTGCTTTTGCTTTGTATGCAAATCCATAGTCTCTTTGCTTATACCCATACTACTCACCAAATTCTTATGAAACCTCGACTTGTATATCTTGACATATATCTTGTTAGGAGCTTTAAGGTGCAAACCTAGCAAAATTGAATACTCTTCAATAGTTGGTGTCATATCAACTTCATTGAAGATGAAACACTTGTATGAAGGATCCCATAATTGCACTACAACTCTAATTAGTTGATTTTCAACATTCACTGTAAAAAAGTGTGCTTTATGTCCATGTTTCTGACAAAAAACCTCTCATCTTGATGAGCTCATCTTCTTCTATATATCAATAAAATCTTTTAGATTATTTTTTTTGAAAATGATGGTGTTTCTTAAAATAAGGTAGAAGCATGACCAATGGGTAGACAAATTTTTTTTTTGTTGGATCTTTTCTGACTAAATCTTTACTTCATTAGGTAACTCATAAGGAGCTAATATAGATGAAGAACAAACTAGTCATTCTATAGAGTCCATGAAAAACTTTTTGTTAAAGACCATCTTTCAGGCAAATGTTCTTTATGCAACTTTATAATATGAGCATGAATCATGCAAAAATGAATAAGAAAAGAGGTTAGTACATTGGATAAGGAGAGATAAATAAATAACTAAATAAATTAAAACATTATACATAATAAAAGGAATGAATCCTATGCTTTTGGTCAATTTTAAAAGGAAAGAGATGGCTTTATCTATAGGTTAAGCATTTCTAAGGTTCACTATGTATATGGTTTAAGGTTGAAATCTAAAGGTTCTCAAATTACTCCTTACATCATTGTCCATCATTGTAAAGACCTATACCCAACCTGCGAGGTATTGCTTGCTTTGACCCGAAAGTTTCATGATTTTGTCCTACAAAAGGCACCTCACAAGTTTAGGATTATGTCTTTACATATATATCATTCCTTATCCACACATCATTTTGATGTGGGATTGGAGGCGTTACAATCTCTCCACCTTTAATGCTTGACATCTCTATCAAGCCAAATCCATCCACAGGACCAAGATCACACTAGACCATCGTGTAGCACTTAGTGACTCCCATGGCTCCACCGTGTAGCACTTAGTGACTCCCACAACTATTGACTAGTGACTGTTCTGATATCATTTGTGAAGACTCGCACCCAACCTATGAGGTATTGTCTGCTTTGATCTGAAAGTCTCACAATTTTATCCCATAAAAAATGCCTCACAAGATTGGGATTAAGTCTCTATATATATATCATTCCTTATCCACACATCCTTCCGATGTGGGATTGAGGGCGTTACAATCACAAACTAGTAAAGCACCCCAATCTTTGCCTATTATAGGCAATAAGTGGAAAAAGATCAATTTGAGTGTGAGTATTTTGCTAGCCACTACAGAGGTACTAAAACCTCACAAAAGCATAGGTACTTTACTCCCTCTTAGAGGGATGGAGCTTGAGTATAAAGCTCATGTTATGCACATGCTTATAAATGACATAATAAGCAAAATAAATAAATATAATGAATGAATGGAAAATCTTTACAAAAAGTTCAATTTTATTAGGCTTTTGGGTAACATAAATTTATTTGCTGGCCTGACTCTTAGCTTGTCTCCAGTGGAGTCGCCAAACTATCATAATGTCTAGTTTCATAGACCTATTTTAGACATTGACTTAGGAGTCGCCACCAATCTTTTTTATTTAGGTGTGATTGGCCACCTAACTAAATTTATCCCTTTTTAAAGAAAAATCCTAAATTTGATTCAGGCATCTTTAAAAGGTAAATTCAATGTCTATGAAACCATAACCAAGTCTAGGAGCATGATTACATGTGAAGAAGGTTACAGCACCCTTACAATGCCCATAAAAAAATGGTAGTAGCTTGATTTCATGTTATTCATTAAACTTTAAAAATCTTATCAAGTAATTAATTATTGAAAATTATTCTTAATTGACTTCAATACTTTTGGCAAAAAATTAAAAATATTCCCTTACCTAAATAGTATACAAGAAAACTATTATTTCTCTTGCAAATGCTCTATCATCAGATTATTTAATATTAAAAAAAATTTCAAGAAAAAAAAAAAAATAATACTTCAACTTTTTATGGAGATCGTTTTTCTTATTTTTTTTAAAAGAGAATTCATGCCTTTATTCAAGGAAAATTGATACTTTCAACTTTTTCTCAAAAGCATCTTTTGAAATTTTTATTTTCAAGGAAAATTGATATTCTCAACTTTTTCTCGAAAAATATTTTTTGAAAATTTCATCTTTAAAGAAAATTGATACTTTTAACTTTTCCTAAAAATGGTTTTTTTAATTTTTATGTTTTAAAAAAATTGATACTTTCAACTTTTCCTTAAAACAGTTTGAAATTTTTATTGTTAAGAAAAATTGATACTTTCAACTTTTCCTTAAAGCATTTTGAAAATTTTGTTTTTAAGAAAAATTGATACTTTCAACTTTTCTTTAAAATATTTTTTTAAAATTTTTATTTTCAAGAAAAATTAATACTTTCAACTTTTTCTTAAAGTATATTTTTTGAAATTTGATCTTCAAGGAAAACTAATACTTTTAACTTTTTCTTAAAGTATTTTTTTTGTTTAAAATTTTTATTTTCAAAGAAAATTGATAATTTCAACTTTTCCTTAAAGTATATATATTTTTTAATTTTTACTCTAAAAATCCTTGGAAATCTAAAGAATGCTTAATTAGATAAATAAAAGATATCAAAAATGAAAAGTAATAATAATAATAAGTAAATAATAAATAAATAGATAAATAGGATTAAAAAACACCTTGGCGCGACTTGGTTGGGCTTGAATGAAGTGTGGCTCCAGAGACAAACTCGACTTGGATAGTTCGGTGGGTGACTTGGCTCAACGACTCAATAGGGGCTGAGAAAAGTGAGTAAGCAAGTCGAGGCACTATGGGTCGGGTCAGAGCGAAGGCAAACATGCGGATCTTGCTTCGTCAAAACAATGTCGTTTTTTATCATTATAAAAGCAGAAAATTTTCTTTTCCTTAGATGTTTCCCCCTTCCTTTCCCTCTACCTCTACTACTTTTCACTCTAGGTGATTTTTGGTCACTGTTTTTCATCAAATGTCATCGAAAAATTTGTCGATTTTTGGGTTTTATTGTCGAAAATTGAATTTTTCACTGAAAAATCATCGAAAAACTTAAATTTTTGTTAAAAAATTTAACCTAATTTTAGAATTTCTAAAAAATTCTTAGAAAATGCAAAAAAATCCCCAAAAAACTTATCTCTAAATCAAAACAATAAATCTCCAGAAACTCCTTCACAAAGCTATAATCTTCTTTGAAAAATTTTTATTTTTTCTAAATCACTCATATTTTGTTTCTCACTCTCTCTGTCTCTGTTTTGGTGATTGTTAGGGTTTATATAGGATTAGTTTGAGGATTCAAAAATCAAAATCCTCCTATATTCTTATCTATTTATCCCTTTTTTTAAAAAAGAAATCCTTATTTATCCCCATTTTAAAATTTAAATTCCTTTATCTCGTGATTTTATTAGGACTAGAATTCTACTTTTATTTATCTTTTTCTTTTATTTTATTTAAAGCTTACCAAAAAAACAAGTTAGAAAAAGTGAATGTCTACAGTAATCATTTAACTATTGTAATATACATACTTGAAAAAACATAATATAACCAGCAATCTAATGAGCTAGAGCCTTGGTCACTATACTAAGTTGCTTGTATAAATACGTCAAGCAAGCTACCCCTAAACATATGTACTATTGGTGCTAAAGTCACCCAATAAGGGTAAGTACACTACTATTACTTTATCTTTACTATTATCAATAAATAGTGTACACCTTAAGAGATACATTATAAAAGCCTCGCTAACACATTTGACATCTCAATCAAAAGCTCTAATGGTAATACTTTTAAACGTATCCCTTAACCATTTGAGACTGATAGTTGCACCATGACAAACTATGGTCTCATTGGCTATCTCAAACTCTGATACTTTAAGCAACTGCACTAATAGCATGTTTGTTTCATTCATCATCCCATGTTGCCCTATGACGAGTATTCAGAAAATTGCATACACATCATCTAGTGTGATTGTTATCTCATTGAATGATAGGTTAAAGGTGTTCATCTTAAGCTGCCACCTTTCAACTAATGCAAAAACCATCATATTGTTGGACAAACAATAGGTGTAATCAATCAATGATAGCAATCTTGATTGAACATCGTCCATACAAATATGCTATCGAGAATCATATAGAGGTCAGTGCTATAACTTTGCCCCATGATTCATCGATTTTAAGATAGCTCACTCATTTAACAATAACAATAACAAATAAAAACTATTTATTAACTTTAAATATATTAAGTAACAAGAATAAGCATTATCATTATTGAATTTATTACCTAACCATTCCATATTATGCTCCAATATGAGTGCTAAAGCTCTTAAGTAAAAAAGTATCCATTGACCCTCTAGGAAATGTCTCAACCATATCCTTCGTATCATCTCCACCCTATTATTAAGCTATTAGGTTGGAGGCCTATCCTCATCAATAACGTGATGCTTTGGAGGGTGAACAACTAACTCATTTGCTTGTTCATCAACTCATCATCTTTTGTCAAAAGTAGCTGAATGCCTACAAGTATCGGTTGCAGCATGGCCACCACCTTGACCAATACAAGCTTCTCCTTTTTATGCCATATCTATTGTTACATATAATAAATAGTCAGCACATTATCTCTTAAAACAAATATGCAAGATTGAATGTGCACATGATATTGGTTTTGAATATGAAACTTATTTCACAATTTCTAAGTTTTCAAATTTTCTTTTGAAGATTTCTGAAGATGCAAATCCAAAAATTTTTAAAAGTTTCTAAAGATGGAAATATAAAAATTTTTAAAAACTTATGGAGATGCAAATCTGAAAAACCTATAAAAACTTCCAAATTTATATTTTCGAAAACTTTTAAAAGATTTCAGAGTTGTATTTCCTAAAACCTTAAAATGCTTTCAAATTTGCATCTTTGAAAACTTTTAAAAGTTTTTGAAAATGCAAATCCTGTGCGAATCCAAAGGTTATGAAATGCAACTCCATTTTCACTTAAATTTACGAAATGAAATGAACAAAATCAAACAAAATAAAAACAAAAACAAATTAATTACCTCTAATTAAAGGATTGGTGACTTGATTGAATATGAATCTTTATGATTTTAGGTTGATTTTTTTATTAGAATTTGGGTGCAAGGGAAGAGAGAATTAAGGGATAATTACTGTCAGAAATGGTGGATGTGAGAAGGGTGTTTATGAAAATGAGAGTTTATGGTGTGGGGTGTAGTTAGTAAAAATATTATTTTTAGATTTAAATTATAGGTGTATTTAGAACTTGGGTGTCAAAAGTAATTTTAGGGGTGTATTTAAAATTTTCCACCAACCAAACATAAAATTGTACTTTTTTTATTAAGGTCATCAAAATATAGGAATCATTCATTCACTTTGGAATTACTTTCCCTTTCGAAATCTAAAAATCCAAGAACCAGATGTCCTATAAGTGTTTTTTTAAAGTATAAATTAATTATTTAAATATTTACAATAAATAAAATTCTTAAAAAATAATTATTCAAAAAAATAATTTGTTAAAAAAAGTGAAATTAACATATTGTTTTAAATCTATATACAATATACAAAATTATAATATAATATGTTATACATGAACTATAATTTAATGCTTATTTTATTTTATTTAATCATTAATATTGTACTTATCCCCAATCTCATTTTTCTTTTTTCATTAATGTTCTATGATCTAACTTTTATTTTTAACAATATTTTTAGATCAATTTTCATGCTATTCATACTTTTATAGTTTCCTTTTATTTATTTCTCTTTAACATTTTGATACTTCATTCTTGGTGATTTTCGTTAAAACCTTTTGTTCTCTATAAATTTGTATCACTTTTTTCTTTTATTTTTAGTTTCTCTCTCTTTTGCTTTCAATCATTTTTTCCACTTCCACTTCCCCTTCTCTTTTTTTTTCTTTATTTTCTTCTTTTTTCCAAATAAGGCTTTAGTGTGAAATGAATGATTTTTCTAAACAATCATAATTTTTTTAAAGCATGGAATTGTATCATTTTATACATTTCTAACTTCCAACCTTCCATGACACTAATTATATCCCCGTTTACAAGCAACATCCCTACTCAAAGGTAGAAATAATTTCACACTAATGGCTGATCAATTGCTATATAAGAATTATTATCCTGTTAAGAATCTCTAACAAGCACTTGCAATTGCAGCTGGTCAACCTTTAATGAGTGAGGTGGTTACAACTAGGTAATGATCCAAAAGAAGTAAGAAATATTTGACAAACAAAAAATTCGCTTCTCCTAGTAGACATAACAATAGAGATATCGAAAACTTTAGAATAAAATGTATAATAAGAGGTTAAACACAAAGAAAAGTGCTAATGGAGCTTATCAAACTCTTTTATTTCATGTTTTAGTTGGATTGCAATTCATGGAGTCAACTTAAATCTCTATAATACTACTATAAATTGAAAGGATTATTGTTTATTTGGTATGGCACAATTTCATCCTTATAACTTAAGGGCATACTTACAGCTTCAGCAAATTTGATTCTCGTCCATGTATATTAAACAATTGATCGTCATGTCCAATATTTAAATAATTAAATTGAAAACATTAACAAAGTATGTCAATCAACAATATAGCTCTATCTTTATTCTGACCTATCTTTCAAACCTTAAAATCATTTGGGAAGTAGTCAGCATCCATCCAGGCTTTTAGTGATTTGAGAGAGAAAAGGCTTTGTATATCTCTCTAGGGGTTTGCATAATGCCATATCAAGCTACACGTATCATCATGCATTTAAATTTCATCAAAATCCTCATGTCCTTCATCATCACTCAAATTAATCATTTGTGTATTTAATATTTTTATAAAGCTTTGTTTGTCCACGAAGCCATTTTCTTTTAGTACATTCACAAGCTGTGCACTCCCATCATTACTATTGCTTGGTCACATTAGCTATTTGTGAAAATCAAGCCAAGGAACTACAATAAATGAAATAAAGGACTTAAAAGGATTATTGAGCAAAAAAGCAAAAGATTGCACACTTTCACGTGATGGGATTTTCTATCATTGTAAAGTGAAATTCCATACAAGACATTCAAAGGACAAAAAATGCAATCAAGAGAAGTATAGGGTGATTTTCACCTTTTTAGCTTTGCACACCTTTATGTATATTTGACACCATAGCATAATGAACACACTAATATAAGAAAAAGGGTGGAGACTGGAAACAAGAGAAAACATATTTTTCCCTTATTAGTTGACAACTCTAAATTGATTATAAGGACCAACATATCTATAATGTAAAATCATATTGAGCATGTTTTCCTAACCCTTCATTTAGGTAATAAAAATAATAAAGTGAAAAAATATTGACAAAAAAAAAATTTATAAAATGTTGCTTTTCTATTCCTTTCTTGCCTACTATCTATGATTTTGGTTAACAAAAGAAAAAAAAAATTACACATACCAGTATTATCTTTTAAAATTTTCGAGAAAGATTAGACTGCTGGGAAAACAAAATAAAACAAAGTAAATGGCTATTAAAGTTACATTTTGAAACATAGCTATTAGAATAGTTATTAATTTCTACAACAGTTATATAAATACCATGCAAAATATGAGAAACCATATAATCAAGGAAAATAAGCATTTAGCATTTGATTTTGTGAATTAGTGAATAAAGATTGCCTAAAACACCTAGGATTAAATTTCACTAGCCATCCCTGTACCTTTTTTTTGGTACTCAAAATGTTTACATATTGTTACTTATAAATGATGATAAAAACTTTTGCAAAAGAATATCAATAGCATAGGTTTTGTCGGTTGCCCTTAATAAACAAAGTGCACAACATTTTTTTTTTTGCTAAAGATTGTATTGTCAACCATATGGGTTTAGCTTTGGTGATTTTGCTTGCGAAAAAAAGGGAGCTATTTTAGTTAGAAACAACCGTCCTTACACCTACATGTCATTGCGGTATATGAAAATTTTGTTTGCAAAAATTATTAATATTAAAAAGTTGAAACATTAAATGAAATTAGATATATATGTAATAAGTCAACTTAAGAGTTATGGGATATAAGACTTATATTGTTATTAGATAAATGTAATAAATTAATATTATATTGAAAATTAAGTCAAATTTACAATTTTTCAAAACATGATTTTTAGTATTTATATTAATGTAAACAATTGTAATTGAAGGTTAACTGCTTGAGTTATTACCTAACTAATATAGTTATTTAGTGTAACTTCAACTAGAATTTATTAAGTATCATCACATAAAGTACTCAATTAAGGGAAAAAACTCTAATAAGTATAGAAGTGTTAGTTTAATTGAATATAAAAATATATCATAACTATTAATAATCCTTAATAATTTCATTTATGAAAGAATAATAAAACTAAAGTGGTAGATTATATATTTTACCAAAAATTATGCAAACAAAATAAGGTAAAAGGTTAAAGAAAAATAATAGGTACATTAAAAAAAAAAAAGATAAAAGTAAGAGTTAAGAAGCAAGACTAAAATGAATTATAGAGGGAAAAAAGTTTTGGATAAAAGGGAAAAAACTTTAATAACTCTAGAACTTTAATTTCAATTGAATTTAGAAATATATCATTACGATTAATAATCTTTACTCAATAATTTCATTTATCAAAAAATATAAAAAACTAGAGTGTTAGATTATAATTTTTACCAAAAAATTACTAATTAAAAGGTACAAGTGCAAACAAAAATAAAAGGTAAATTCAAAAGAAGAAAAAAAAAGACAATAAAAAGAAGTAAATTTTGAAGGAAATACCAAAATGAATTAAAGAAAAGGGTGTCATTATTGTCTTAACGTGATATAAAAACCTTTTTTTAGTTATATTGTATATAATGTACATATATTAAACTTCAAGTCATAGTAATCACCTAATAGATAAATAAAATGAGCACTTTGTTATGACATGTACACGGGTGAATTCTTAAAACAAATCCTAGAAGAATTTATTGTTCCAAAAAAGAAAAAATAAGCTAATATTTTGATTTCCTAGAATTTGACCAGATGGAATTGAAATGTTTGCTTCTACCTATGGAATATTTTTATAGGTAGAGTTAGGTATTCATTATATTCACCAAAGTAGTAGGATTACATTCACAAAGCTGAATGAATTTCCAGCCACTTAGCAAGAATAATTAGAGGTTTCATTATATGTATGAGGATGCCAACCTATAATTTGTATTAATTTTCAATTTCAAATCTTATAATATTGTCAAAATAACTACATGTATTCTTTACCAGGAAGTAACTCTTCTTACTCAGAACAAAAGACTAAAAAAATAATATTATTATTCTTGAAAAGACACCACATATTAATTTTAGCTACCATATTAGATAAGACAAACTAATTTCAAGGGATTGCAAAATAGGGGAGTGCGATTATATTTGAGGTCACTTTGAAAGTTAAGCTGAGCCAAAAAATTATTAAGTCTTAAAGGAAATACAAGTCCAACTGAGCCATCTATCAACAAGTAAAATTAGGACTTGTAATAACTTTCTTATAGAAGCATGCTAGGCTACTAACAAACTAACAATATTACCAACTGAAGCAACAAGCATTTTCAAGGAGTCAAGGGTTTTAAAATTCCAAGGACAAAAGGAAGTGAATGTGGTGTTTATGATGTTACAAAGATTGTTGCATTGAAAAATATCTTTTTATTAGGAATTAATATGATTTCTATTGTATAAAATGTACAACAAAACAACATGATTTTTAGTAAAATAATTGATTGCATAACCATGTTATCACACACTGCATACATTCTATGAAAAACTAGAAGAATTGTCTTAATTGCCAAAAAAGTGTGTGAGTACGTAATATATGCACACAAACAAACACAAGGCATGCAATATGTATAAAGTTTTTTCTTAAGGCTAAAATATCAAGTGATCAAGTAAATGCACTCCATAGGTGACAACACAATTCATTTTCCACTCAAATGTAATCTTTGCATATTAAATAAACTTCATTCTCTCTTTCTATATACATAAGACAAAGCATATGACAGAAAAGGAAATAGTCATATATTAATTGCTAGTCTTTTAACATGTGGATAGTCTCAAAAAGTTAAAATATAGCAAGTGGGATGTCATTACTTCACATTTCAAAATTTAAAACCCAAAATTGATATGAAACTTATAAATACATTGCAAATATTTCTTTTCATTTTATGCCAAAATAGTAAAAAACACTACATATCCATATTTAAGTCTTTAGCTAATATGTCTTTCAATCATCATTACAAATAGATGTTGCAAAGTTTGACTTCCAATATAGCGTTATAGGTTTCATAGGTTTTTGCCTATCATTCTTTTTCTATTTTTTTCCTTTAATTTTTTTTGCGTTAAAGTTTATTATTGATGAAACAAGAAACCTGAAAGTGTGAAGAAAAGTTTATAGTATTGTATTTTAGATTCAAACTTTATGAAATTTATCTAGTATTTTTTTTTGCTTTTTCATATCATTTCAAGATAAGAAATGTTTCTACTAACTATTTTAAACAATGTTCTTGCATAGAATATTTATAAAAGTGTGATTATATTGAGATTGAGATTATTGTTATGATTTAATCTTGTAAGTGTAATGTTCTTTAAGACAATTCCCATGGCATTCAAAATTTTTTACTTTAGCTTAGAAGTTGTAAAGATAATGTTGTTAATAGCTATTGGTAATGAAACTATTTATTAAAGAGTTTTATGTTCACCAAAATATTTATCAAAAGTTTCAAATTTAACTTAGAGCTTATTACTATTGAATCATTGATTTGTTCTTATTACTTTCATTTTTTTTCTTATAGTTAAGCTTTTAAAATTTAAAACATTTTTTCCTTTTAGTTAAACATTTAAAATTTAAAACTTGATTGACTAAAGACTAATGACGATTAACAAGAAGCATGGTTGTGGTCCTTGTTTCCTACGTTAAAGATGTGGTAATGAGATTTTTTTTGTCACAAACATGGTAATAAGCTCATACTGTCACTCTTACTTTAGCAAAATATGCTCTATCTATAGAATGTTTTAATGCATCAGATTCACTTTACAAGTAAAATCTCAACCAAAATGTTTCTTTTAAAGTCTGCGTTCAATCATGCATTTTATGTAATTTTTATATTATCCTATAAAAATGAAGTTTTTTTAACTACTTTAAATTAAGAACCAATTAATTATTTAAGTTAAAAGATTCATCTTTTTATTCTTTAGAAAGAATAAAATTCATCTACAAATTGGCTATAATCAATTCCTTGTTAAATCTAATTATAAGGAATTCTTGACTATTTTCGATGAAACAAATAATTAAAAGTCAAATTTTTTATACAATATGTATGTGAAACATTTTTTTGGATCTTAAAAAAAACAAAAATTTTAACCATTTTCTATTTGTTCACTAATAAAAGATAAAAGAAAAACGAAAATCTTAATTTTAATGGTACTACATAAGTAGATCTCTAACAAAAGAAAATTTCATTTTTTCATCTCATTCCAGGTGCACATTTTAAAATCTATTTTTGACTTTCCTTTTATTCCTATATAATATTCTATACACTAGTGATTGATATTTTGAACTCCACAAATGGGACCAAAATGTTACAATAAATCCATTTAATTATTATATTAAGTTATTACATTCTTTACATATAGTTCAATGGGACATATGATAACACTTAAGCCCTACTTATCAAGTTTAAAAAGATCCATTCTTCGTGGATAGGATAATAATCCTTTGTTCATTTTTAATGTAAATCACATAATTGGTTTAAATATATATAATATAATTGATCTGATTCGATGAATCAAATTTGAAACATTTATACCACATGTATGAGTAAATAGTAGATAGTATCTTAAGATAGACAGATTAAATATGTAAGCAAACAAAATTTAACCTAACGATTGTTACTCTTCTTTAAGAAATAAAAAGGCTAAGGTTTGTTAGGTTTGCTTTTTCTTCCCCTTCATTTTTCAAATAATGCACATATTATTAAAGATATTGAAAAATGTCACGTTGGTCTCTATGTATCATTTTATTTTTTTTAATAAATAAAATTTTATGGTTTGATCAATGTCATTCCAAACTTTTTTATCTTGGTTTTTTATATAATTATGAGTTATGAATATAAAAGGGATTGAATGTAGAATTATGTTTTGATACATCAAACATAAAGATTATTTCATGCATAATAAACATTTTTCCCTAAATCTTATATTCTACCATTAAGGCTGATATGTTTCTACTTGTAATAAGTGTTATCTATTAAGAGAAAGTTTTCCAAAATTTTTCAGTAGTTTTTTTTTTTAAAAAAAAAACATAACTTTGGTAGTTGTATATTTATATTAACTTTTTGTTATACTTGAATTTGTACATTATAATTGATGTATGATTTCTTTTAATACATAGAATCTAAAGACAAAATATCAAATGTCACTTATGTGAACTTTTAGAGCTAAAAAATAAACTTTTTTATATATTGATAACATATTAACTTATATCAACAAGATTGAATGAGATTCTATCATTGTTTATTATTCAAATTAAAAATAAGAGTTAGTTTTTTACTAAATAAATTTTTAATGAAAATTCCCTATCATTAAGATGTTATATAAAACATGACTTAACATTACATTTGGATTGAAGGGAGTGGGAAAAAGGAAAGGAAAGATGGGAAATGAATTCTTTCTTTTGTTAGGATAACCAATAAAATAAAACAAGAGAAATGGAAAGGCACTTAACCTCATTTGTTTCTTCAAAAGCTTTAATTTTCAATTCCTCAAATTGGAGGAAAAAAAGGGGAAAGGAAAGATAAAAATAGATTTTAAATGTTAAATGTTTATAAAACTCAATTATTTCAGCAAACTCTATGACAACTCACATAAAAACTCTTTTTAAGTCTTCTAGTTCTTTTATCTTCAACTTATTAGCTAGTCCAATGACACAATAATTAAAAACCACCATAGAAAAGAATTAACAATCATAAACAATTGAAAGCCAAATCACATGGGTTTTACATGGTTCACATGAGAAAAAAAAGGTTTTACACATAAAAAAAGAAAAACCTATCAAAATTTTTAGGGTCTTATATATAAGGAATTATAGCAAAGGGTAAGAGAAAATGAAAATGGTTTGCTGGGTTGATGTCATGAGAAAAGAAAAAAGGGTGACACAAGGATATCCTACATAAGGTTTGATAAGCTCCAATAGACATGGTTACTAAAAAAAAAAATTTATTACCAACTTTTGAATGTTAAATTATGACATACAATTTTGCGTAAAAGTGAATCAACCCCAAAATTATAAAGTCTAAGCTTCATACCTTAAGAGAACATTGATGTATACAATACGAATACAAAAGCACAAGTTTAATGGAAGACTAGTCTAAAGAAATAAAAAAAAACCATTATGATTTGTTTTACTAAAAAACCATATAAAGGCATAAAGTAAACACCACATGGATTTCTTCACATTAAAATACAAAATCATTAATTTACAAAGGCAAAAGTAAAGGAGATATGCGAGCTTTACAACTTTGTAATGTCTCCTAAACAACAACCATTATAAACATAGTAGAGCTACATATGAGACGAAAAAATTCTCAACAATTAATTATTTTAAACAAACTTAACACGATATGTTAGGTTTGCTAGCTAATTCAACAAATTCATTCAATAATAAAATGTTGAAAGAACAGGTTTAAGAGTAATAAAATTATTAATATTTAACCATTGCATTTTATTATTTAGTCATAATACCTAAAATGCAACTGGTGAGCATCATAATATATGTCTAGGCATTTAATCAATAGATATTTTAATAGGATATTCACTACACCATCCCTTTTCATTGGCACAATCA
Source organism: Durio zibethinus (assembly GCF_047325235.1). Classification (NCBI taxonomy): domain Eukaryota; kingdom Viridiplantae; phylum Streptophyta; class Magnoliopsida; order Malvales; family Malvaceae; genus Durio; species Durio zibethinus. The sequence continues at coordinate 13,341,500 of NC_143185.1, forward strand.
ATGAGTTTTGGTAACAAGGTAAGTTCCATTGCAAGCCACTAAAAGAAAAAGTAAAGAATCATAAACACATCGTATTGTCAACATATATAATTTAGGTCTATAATTCACAAGTACATAGAAAACATAAGCTAAATAGCATTTCTTTGATACAATAACTATTTAAATAGTAAATTTACAACTTGAAATAATTTGGATTTTTTTGTCATCTCTAATTCAACTAAAAGCTTGAAATGGAAAGGCATTAAGGTGTTATTTGAAAAAACATTAAAGATTTTCAAACTATCAAAAATTAAAATTTCCATTAAAAATTATTTTAACGTGTTTGATAACTTATTTTAAAAGCTCAATAGAAGGCTTTTCATGAAAAAAGTGTTGAAAATGTTAGAGTAGTTAAAACCTACTTCTAATGGATTCAAAATTTTATTTAAGGAAATTATTATCACTTAATTACATTAATCTTATATTCTTTCTTTTTTTTTAACATTTTAATTTAATTGCGAATAAAATCATAGGTCCCTCTTTTAGAAAAAAATTCAATAAAAAATCTATTAAATACTTAACTTTTAGTAGCATGCCAAAATAATTTTTGTAATATAAATTAAATATAAAAATTTCTCAAAACTAAATATTCAACACTTCATTTTTCAATTTATCAAACAACACTTAAAAAACAAGTAATCAATGGTAATAGAAACTTGGCCATCAATTGACACTAGAAAACACCAATAACAAGAGAATAAAAGATTTAATTATTCTCTCATAGCTAAGTATGGTATGAATGAGAATACATACATCCTTGGTTATATTTGTATGTCAAATTCGAGCATTCATTTCAAATTCCACCTATTAACAATTTAAAATAATTTTGATATTTGGAAAAGTTAATAGTTAAAAAAAAAAAAGGAAAGATGAGTGGAATAAAAACTGAAAACAAAATAAAGTAAAATCAATGGGTAAAATAGGGATTGAAGGGTAGAGAAAAATACATAAGAAATGGATATCAAATATTAAGTGTAACCAAATATAAGCCAATAAAAATTTACAATATTAGCTTTACTAGTTTTGTTGGCTTGTAAAAATCAAACATAAGAGAGTATATATACAATAAAATTAATAAAAATATCATATAGAAAGATATTGAAATATATAGCTTACTTAATGGTTAGTATAATGTCGTCAAACCATAAGAATTTAGCTTTATGAGACATCACCAGTGCTTTATTAATGTTTTTCTATTAAGCTACCAAGGATTAGGCACACCATAATTCTCTTCTTGGGTTTACATATCTGAGTAAGAACCAAAATAGGCCCATCTGAATATCCTTTGGCTCAATAAATGGGTCATTTGCTTGTTTTAATCTTGAAAAAATGTCTAACGACTAACCAAGGCCAAAACTCACACTACTTAATGGTTAACAACAATAAGCAAGCTAGTTTTGGTTTTAAACATTTGCTAGCAGTAAACATAACATGCATCCAACAGATATATTGATGGGCAAATTGGTAGAATGAAGTATGAACCATAGTTTTCACTATAATTTCATATTTGAAACTAGTTCATTTTGCATTCATAAAATCGTATGTGACTATGTTTTTCAATCACGATTGCACCCAAATCAATTAACAATCAAAATTAAACTTAAAACCCTTAATTATTGTTCACAGGTATAGCTCAAACTAACAGGATATTATTAGTATAACTTGCTAAATTCCTAGTTTGCTCTTCGAACCTTAACTCTATAGCAAACTTCCTAGTTGTCTAATACTAACAATATGATTAGTTCAAAAATAAAAAGGCTTTTACCATGCAAAATCTTTTTATTTAATCTTTTATTTATAAGTAATTAATTGCTTAAAACCTTTGATAACCTCAATTTCCAAAAATAATTCTAATTTTAGGAACCTAAATGAAGAGAAAGATTCTTTTATTCCACAAAATACCAACTTTCATAAACATTTAAGAATTCAATAGATGCAACATAACCTACAGATTAATTGTTGAGCTTAGCTTACCTCCCATTTATAAAAGAACCCATTTAACTAGACTAAACTTGAGAACAACTATCATAACGTATTGGTCCAAAGACTCAATCATAAGACATAAAAAGTTTTTAAAAATCATGAAAAAATTAGGAGTCACCACCAATCTTTTTTTAGGGTGTGATTGACCACCTAAAAATTTATCTTTATAATAAGACAATAAAACGAGTTTAAAGCTTTATTAAAAAGATAATTTTGGTCTATGAAAATAGAATAAGTTCAGGAGTCGATTATGTGTAGGAAATGATTAACACCCCTACAATGCTCACAAAATTGATACTAATTAATTATGCGTTATTTGTAATTTGGATAAAAATGGTTTTTTATATGAAATTTAATTATAATTTCCTTTTGTTTATTTGAAAAAAGATCTTTTATTGAGGAATATTAAGAAAATCTTAAAATTAAAGAAATACCTTTAAAGTCTCCAACATAAAGACAAAATTTGAAGATAGTATTTCTATTTAAGATTCATCATAACATTCTTTTTAAAAAATAAAATTACATTCCTTGTAAATAATAATTATTGATGACTCTTTGACATCTAAGCAGAGTACCAATTAATTATATTTCATAGAATTCTATTTTAATTTTATTTGTTTAAAACCAAAAATTTTAAGAAAAACTTTTTATGTGATAAAACAAAAATATAATAATATGATTAATATTAAACTAGCATAACTAAAACAAATATATATGTATGCATTATAAATGAAATCATATGCAAAATGATGATCAAGTGTGAATTTAAAAATTGAGATTTCAAATATAATGACCCAGACTACCCAACATCTAGGCGGAACTTGGGTGTGAATTTTTAATATTTAAAATCCTATTTTATTATCTTTTATTAATATTGTTTTTATACTTGTTAATTTAACAAAATTTATTTTGAGTAACGAAAATGCATGAAAATTCTTAATGAAATAAAATTTCCTAAATATCTTAACATCTAAGTGGTATTTGAGAATAAATTATTTCATAAAAGGTTTTCATGTAAATTCGTAAAAAATTTAAAATTTCAAAAAAAGCTTTTCATGTGGTAAAAAAAAGGAATGTACCAATGTAATTAATATTAAATAACCATAATTAAAACAAACATATGTATATGCATTATAAATTAGTATATTAATTTAAAATGAAATGTGTGTAAATGATGATCAAATGCAAATTTATGAATCATAATTTTAAATATAAAAGACCACCTAAACTCTCTAACATCTAGATAGAGTCTGGGTATGAACTTTTATGTTTAAAATCTCGTCTTATTATACTTTTATTAATATGGTACTTTCATAACCAAAATTTTAGCAAAAACAAATATATATTTATATATATATTTTTAAGCCATGGAAAGGCATGAAAATCCTTAATGAAATAAAATTTTCTAAATACCCTAATGTTTAGACAGTATTCAAGAACAAATTACTTCATAAAAGGTTTTCATGTAATATTTTATAAATTTAAGACGAGTTTTATGCTTTAGGTAAGCTCGGATTTGAATTTTAAGATTTTACGAACCTATCTAAAAATCTCCAACATCTAGGCAGACTTTCAAAGCAAGCTTATTTTTATAACTTTCAAAAATTAATTAAATTTTTTTATATATCATTAATTATATTCTTTAGCATAAAACTATTATTACTATTAGTAAAAAAAAGTCCTTGAAAAGCAAATAGCAATCAAGATACATAAAATGTATTCAAAGAACATAGACAAATTAATTTAAAAGCTAATGTATGCACAAAGAGACCAGATATTCAAAATCTTGGCATAGTCTAGAAATAAATATGATTATCATGCCAAAATAATTATGCAAAAGGATGTTTAAATATTCTAACCCCCTAATCAAAATTTATTATGTTTTTTTCTTATCTACCTTAGCCTTACTACATTTGTTATTACATTATTTAGAACATCTAGTAACCATCATGCTAAATATTGACCCTTACAACCATCATAACAAAAGAAACCATAAGAGAGCTAAACATCAAGATAATGGTAGGATTGTGAGGTATGTGTAATATTTTCCCTCATCTAAAACTAATTCATGCATTGATGAAGTAGAAAAAAAATGTATAACTAAGCAAAACAAACATGAATATAGGACAACCTAATTCATGTGAAGCATGCATTACCTATGGCCTATTATCAACCTTCATTTCTTATGTTTTCCTACATCCATAATTTATTATTCATGCACTGATCCAGTAAGCAAAGTCATACAAAAAAAGTCAAGCAAAATAAAAATAAAGAAGGAAAATTCACGTGATGCTTGCTCTATATATGAACCATTTTAACTTTTCATTCTCCATATAGTCAAATGCAAGAATGGACCAAAGGTAGGACCCCACGTAAAGAAAGAGATGATAAGACAAAAAAAGCTTGAAGCTTTGATGTGTATAAGACCCCAATACGTGAAATTAGAGGCTGAAAGTAAAAGAAAACTAAAATTTTAGACCTTTCTTCCTCCTCTAATAGCTTATCTCTTTAACTTGGAAATTATTTTCTTTTAAAGCATTTTCCCAGTTAAATGAGGGGTTGTATCTATACAAAAAAATAATCCAAACCCTGATTGCCTATGGAAAGTTAGGCAGCACAGTTTGGTTACTCCAAGTTGATTTTCCTATCTTCATTTATCTTAGCTTAAGCTAGCTATAGGCTAGATATAAAGGATGAAAAATAAGGGTGGAAGGATTTGTGGCATGGACCGAACAGCTATTGCCAGAAAGTGAAACAGCAGCTATTTGGCAACACCAAAATAAACAATGATGTTCCAACCAGTTTGAAAAAAAATGAAATAGAAACATAAAACAAATAAGGCTTGAAATTTTATCAACAAACACACCAAGCACAAAGCATGAAAGGAATAAATAAGAACACTTGCAGAAAATATCATAGCAGGTGCAAAAATAGTGTAAAACACATGATATAATTGGTAAATCTCAGCCTTGGTATATGCTGTCTCACCTCTTGAATTTTCAACTTTCTTTTTTTTTTGTGCTCTTTCTTTTTTTCTTTCAAATGCTTCCTTATTCTTTCTTTCTTTTTTCGGTAGCTTTTCCTCCCTCTCTTTTATTCGGCAACAACTTTCTCAAAAAGCAAGATCTCCATATTGCTCAATAAAAGCCCTTGGATGAAATTTCATTCGATGGTCGTAGTTCATCTTTTTCTTAATTTCAAGGAGCCACCTTTGGCCCTTGGATTAAAAGTCAGCAAAAGATCTATGGCTCAAATTAAACTCCACAAAGATTGAATTTTTGTGCTCCCAAACCCATGAAAAAGACCATTTTGCCCCTTAGTGCAAAGTTTTGGTATTTATGGCCATTTTCTTAGAAATCAATGATCCCATGCTCATTTTGAGATTTTAAAGCACTAAAAATCATGAAATATTATAAAACCAAGATCTAAAAAGTTTTGTGAAATTTTGAGCTTGGAAAGGTCAAATTATGAAAATACCCCAATAAGGGTATTTTGGTAATTTTTCCTTCTCAGAGGACTGCTATGATTTCAGATGCACTAAAAATCATGAAATATTATAAAATTTAGATATGAAAGGTTTTGTGAAATTTCAAGCTCGAAAAAGACCAAATTATGAAAATATCCTTATAAGGATATTTTGATAGTTTCACACTTTCTAGGGTACTGTCATGATTTCAAACTCACAAAAAATCATGAAATATTATAAAATTAAAATCTGAAAAGTTTTACAAAAATCCAAGCTCAAAAAGGCTAAATTATGAAAATACCCCTAAGGTGTTACCTTTTTTGGGTAATACTGTGATTTTAAATGCACTAAAAATCATAGAATATTATAAAATTAAGATTTGAAAGGTTTTACAAAAATCCAAGCTTGGGAATGTCAAATTACAAAATACCTCCATAAAGGTATTTTGGTAATTTTGCCTTTCTCAAGGCACAATGAAAAGTTTAGTGTTTCGAAAAAATCTCAAATTCAATTTTAAACCAGATTGATTTAAATTGGGTTTTGAATTTTTAGAATTGACTTGGGCTTTATCCATTTTGACCAATTTTGTGTAATTTTGACTTCATTTGATCGAATTTGACCTGAGTTGACTTTGAATTTTTGAATAGATAAATTTGTGAGCTTTCTATGGGTCTTAAACTGTTTTCCTAAATGGCCTTAGCCCTTGTTTGTGAATAAGTCCAAGATCAATCATGTTGAAAAATATCCAGGACAAAATTCACTATCTACAGCTGCCTTTTTTTTGCATGTTTTTGAGGATCAGAAGAAATACAAAGACATAAAAGGTAATTTTGTTTGGATGATGCTTCTGAATGAGCAAACCTTTGCTTTCTTTTTTTTTTCTTTCTCTTTTTATTTTTTTTGTTTTATTTTTTTTGTATTTTTGGTCATGTTTTGACAACATCACAAGTTGGGAAATGAGGGATGACTAGAACAACACTGTAAGTCAAAAAATAACTGATGATTGGGACAACGTTACAAGTCAAAAAGTAACTGATGACCGGAATAACACTGTAAGTCAAAAAGTAAGGAATGACTAGAACAACACTACAAGTTAAAAAATAACTGATGATTGGGACAATGCCACAAGTCAAAAAGTAACTAATGACTGAGACAACACCGCAAGTCAAAAAGTAAGGAACGATTGGAATAACACTGTAAGTTGAAAAATAACCGATGACCAGGACAACACCATAAGTCAAAAAGTAACTGATGACTGAGATAACACCCTGAGTCAAAAAGTAAGGGATGATCGGGACAACATCGTAAGTCAAAAAATAACTAAAAACCAAAATAATATTGCAAGTCGAAAAGTAACTGATGACTGAGATAACTTCGTGAGTCAAAAAGTAAGAAATGATCGGGACAACACCGTAAGTCAAAAAATAATTGATGATTGGGACAACATCGTAGGTCAAAAAGTAACTGATGATTAGGACAATACCATAAGTTGAAAAGTAAAGAATGATTGAGCCAACATTGCAAGTGAAAAAATAACTGATAATCGAGATAACACCGTAAGTCAAAAAGTAAAAAATGATCGGGATAACACCATAAGTCAAAAAATAAAGATGATCGGGACAACATCGCTAGTCGAAAAGTAACTGATAATTAGGACAACATCGTAAGTCGGTAAACTCAATTTTAAGGATCACGCTAAATGTGACATTTCATTTTTAGGTTCTTTTTTATTTTTTAAAATGAAAAACATGGTGATACTTCTTGATGTCTTATAGAGAAACTTTCTTTACAACTTATCATAAGAGGTATGTGATGTATGTAGTAATCGTGATGAAAGAAATATTGATGCATGGCATGAAAAATATAGATGCATGATGTGATTGTGATAAAAAAAATAGATGCAATTATATCATGTTCTTTCATTCATGTTAATTCAACTTTTAAAGTTGGTTTGGTTCTTTCAAACTTGAAACTTACTTCTGAATTTCTTGTTTGTCATTTAGTTATTTGTTTTTCTTCTTATTTCGAGAATCTCTAATTTTTTTTTTATTTTGGAATTAGTCAATTTACATTTCACATTTCACACTTTTTTCCCTTTTTAGTGACACATTGGTCTATCATGAACATTATCAATCATTATTTCAATTTCAAGTGATGGATGCAATATTTCATGTTTAAGGCTGAATATAGGATTTAATTGACCACATGGATATATTTTGATTTTAAAAAGAGAAAGATGAGCTTTCGAAGCACAAAGGAAAGGTTATTTAAAGGTATTTTGATAACTAAATATCATTTCTTTAAATAATGAACATCTACATAGCCTTGACCTATTTAGCCCAAATCTTTTCTCTAAAAATTTGTTATATTTACGATTTTGCCATGTTTGATATCATATAACTAGTCTTTGACCCATATCTACAACTAATGGAACCTTTTCCCCAAAAGTCATCTCTCTTAATTCTAGCACCGATTTATCCCGTTGTGGCATTCCATCATTCTTTGAAGGGTTTTCTCTTAACTCAACTTTCATTTAAGCCACTTTTTTTAGGTTTTTAGCTTAAACGATCCCTCTTCTAGTTTAGATCACCTTTTTTAGGTTTTTAGTTGGAATCATTTTTTTTTCTTTTTTTTAAGCAAAAATTTCTTAACAATGTCAGAATTCATGAGATACGATAATTCATTGCAATCCATTTTTGCAAGGATTAGAGCTCCACTTGAGAATGCTTTCTTTACCACATATGAACCTTTCCAATTGGGTGTCTATTTTCCTTGATTGTCATGTTGAATTGGTAAAATCCTTTTTCGTACCAATTTACCTTCACAAAAGCACTGGGGTTGCATTTTTTTATCATATGCTTACATGATTCTTCTTTGGTACATCTACCTATGATTGAGTGTTGAGAATCTTTTTTCTTCAATGAGATTCACCTGTTCAAAATAGTTTCGAACCTAATCCTTTTCATCTAATTATAACTCTCTCAAAACCCTTAGGGAAAGAATCTCTATTTCAATTGGTAAAATAGCTTCTATCCCATATACCAATGAAAATGGGATAATCTCTGTAAAGGTTTGAATTGATGTTCTGTAGACAAGTAAGGCAAAGGGTAACTTTTTATGCCAGTCTTTATATATATTAGTCATCTTCCCTAATATCTTATTGATGTTCTTGTTTGTTGCTTTTACTGCACCATTCATTTTTTTATGGTATAAAACTGAATGATGATGCTTTATCTTAAACTGAGTGCATAATTTCTTTATCATTTTGTTATCAAGTTGCTAGCATTATCAAAGATGATCCTTTCGAGAGTCCATATAGGCATATTATCTTTTTTTTTATGAATCTGCACTCACTAATCACGTAATGCTAGCACATGAAGCTGCTTCCACCCATTTGGTGAAATAATCAATTATGACAAAGATAAAACGATGTCTATTTGAAGCTTTTAGGGTTATAGGTCTGATCATGTCCATTCCCCACATAGAAAAAGGCTATGGTAGTGCTAGAACATACACGAAACTAAAAAAGAATGAATCTTATTTGTATAAATTTGACATTTATGATATTTTCGAGCATAACTGATACAATCACTTTCTAATGTAGTCCAATAATAACCCATTCTCATAATCTATCTGGCTATTATGTACACTTTGGCATGTATCCCATAAATTCTTTCATGCACTTCTTCAAGTATTTTTCATGCTTCAATAGCGTTTGCACATCATAGCAAAACTTGATCTCGACTTTTCTTATATAAGATTTCTCCATCAAGCATAAATCATACTACTAATCTTTAAATAGTCTTCTTGTCATTCTTTGAGGCTCGATTGGGATATCTTTGGCATTTGATGTATTACATAATGTCATAATACCATGGTCGTTGATCCACCTCTTTTTCTACACTCAAACAGTGGGCTAATGAATTTTTCATTTACACCTTGATATGTTAGATTCTCCACTGTCATTTAACTTCAACATTGCTGCCAAAATAGCTAAGGCATCAGCGATATGATTTTCTTCTTGAAGAACATACTGAAATAGAATCTTTTTAAATTATTTTGCCAAATTAGTTATATGTTTTTAGTATAGCACCAACTTTAGGTCTTTAGTCTCATATTCGCCCTTCAATTGGTAAATTATTAAGGTTAAATCCCTATGCACTTCTAGCACCTCAATCTTCTTTCCAATGGCCATTTGTAGGCCTATGACGTATGTTTCGTACTCAACAACATTATTTGTACAATTGAAATCTAACATTGTAGTGCAAAGATAGAATTTCCTTTTAGCAATATTAGCACTACCCTAATGCCATGCCCTATTATATTGGATGCCCAATCGAAAAACATCTTTCATGATTTTGTTATAGGTTTTTCATCTTCATCCTGTAAGAGAGCTATTAAATCTTCATCCAAGAATTCAAATTTTATGGGTTTATAATCTTCAGTAGTTTAATCGATAAGAAAGTCAGCTATCACACTTTTTTTATGGATTTTTGTGTCACATACACAATATCATATTTTGAAAGCATGACTTGCCATCTTGCTACCTTACCTGATAGGGATGGTTTCTAAAAAATGTACTTGAGTGGGTCTAGCTTTGATATTAACCACATCGTATGATAGAGCATGTACTGTTTGAGCTTTCGAGTAGTCCAAGCTAGGACACAACATATTTTTTCTATTTGGTAGTACTTGGCCTCGTACTTCATGAACTTTTTAGTTAAATAGTAAATAGCATGCTCTTTCTTACCAGTTTTATCTCTTTGACTTATGATGCATCCTATTGATTTTTCTTGCATTGTTAGTTAAAGATTAATGGTTTTCTTGCAACTGGTGGCATCAACACTAGTGGGTTTGTCAAATACTCCTTAATCTTTTTAAAGGCATTTTGGCATTCTTTATCCTATTTACCCATATTATTTTTATGATGCATCTTAAATATTAGGTCCCATTTTAAAGTAAGTTGGGATATAAAACGAGAAATGTAATTTAGTTGCCCCAAAAAAGCTTTCATTTCTTTTTGAGTACATGGTGCTAATAATTCTTGAATGACTCAAACCTTATTAGGGTCTACTTCTATACCCTTTTTACTAACTATAAACCCAAGCAATTTTTTCAACTTAACACCAAAAGTTCATTTGGCCAGGTTCAGTTTGAGCTGGAATTTTTACAACTTTTCAAAGAGTTTTCCAAAATTAGTTACATGATCTTCCTTTTCTTGAGATTTGGCTACCTTGTCATCAATATACACCTTTATCTCCTTATGCATCATATCATAAAAAAGGGTGAACATTGCCTTTTGAGATGTGCCAGTGTTTTTTAGCCTAAAAGGCATGACTTTATAGCAAAATATTCCTCACATTATCACAAACATGATTTTTTCCATATTTTTTTTAGCCATTTTGATCTGGTTGTAGCTAGAAAATCCATCCATAAATGAAAAGGCAGAGTGCCTAGCAGTGTTATCCATAAGGGTATCAATATAAGGCAAATAAAAATTATCCTTTGGACTAGGTTTATTCAAGTTCTTGTAGTCCACACACATTCTAACTTTTTTATTTTTTTAGGAACTAAGATTATATTGGCTACCCATTCAAGATACTTGGCTATTTTAAAAAAGCCTGCATCAAATTACTTTTTCACTTCTTGTTCTATCTTCAGCTATGTTTCTAGCTTCATGTGTGTTAACTTTTATTGTATAAGTCAACACTCTAGCTTTAAAGGTAATCTCTACTCAACAATATCCAAACTAAACCCAGGCATATCCTGATAGAATCATGCAAATACATCCACATATTCTTGCAACAAGTCCACCAGCTTCTATTTCTCAACTGGTAATAATGAAGTACCAATCTTGACTTCTTTTTTGTTTTCACCATTCCCTAAATTTAATAAGTCAGTGGATTCTTGATAAGGTTTTATAAATTTTTTTCTTGTTCCATCCACCTTAATAGATCTTAAAGTAAATCATAGTCTTTTGAATCAATATCATCATTAATTCAGTAATGTGACTCAAATTTTTTAAATGAAATCTGGCATCATATTCTTAATCATCCATAATGTTCATTATTTAAAAACTTAAAAATGGGTATAATTTCAAAGAGATATAGATTGATTTTAGCGAAAGTAAGAAAAATATGAATAACAACAAAAAAGTAGGGAAAAAAATGATAAAGATGGCATATATGAAATGCATTGCATTTGTACTTTTTATTAGAATAATAAAAATAAGCCCATACATTTGACCTCCACATGCTATTAGGAAGAAGCAATTGAAATTTTTAGGTTAGAAAGGTTCAAGGATAATAGAAATAGTACATCATTCTTAGGTCTTTTAACCTAAAAAGGAAAGAAACGTCTCTTCATCTTGCATAATTTTATCATCTACTCTAATTTGGACTTAAGAAAAGGCTTCCTCCAATCCCATTATTGGTTCTTTTTTTTTTTATCTTTGATGATCCAGGATAGACATGCTCTCCTGAAAAGAATGTTTCATACAAATAGGGGAACACTATTTTTTCATCAATTGAATCTTACCCTTTGAGGCTTGTCATTCTCTTTTTTTTCTTTTCTAGTATCATCTTATTTCTATTAGCAACAGTAAACTTATAGTCTAACCCTCATCCTTCTTTGTTTTCACCAGTGCTTGGTGGCCTCTTAATCCCTTATAAAGACTTTCTTAAGCCTTGGCTAGCTTGCTAACCTTTGCCAATAGTCTATTTGATCACCATGTTCATAGTCTTTGACAATCAAAAAATTGGTATCCTTGACCTTTCTCTAACATAAGTAGTATTTGCTACTTTAAAAGCTCTAAGTGAGCATTCAATCGCCTCTTTTGTAACCTTAATAAAAGGAGTACTCAAGGTTTTTGTCACCAATATATCCTCCTCACCATCTTTACAAACCTGTTTCTTTTCCACAATGAATTTTACCTTTTAGTGCAAAGATAAAGGTATAGTCCTGACCATATGAATCTAAGCCTTCTGTGTAAGTAACTATACGTCGAAGTTATATCCATCACTTAAAATGGGACATTAAAGGTGCACAAACCAATTTGTAACTGACTCTTATATCATTGATCACCTCTTTTCATGCTCCATTGAAAGCTCTTACAACCATGTGACTGTTTCTCTTGTGAGATGGGTCTACTAGAAGTTTGGATAATATCATTAGAGGCATGACATTAATAGATGATCCATTGTTAATCAATACTTTAGCCATGGTATGGATTTTGCACTTGATAGTAATATGCAGGGCCTTAACACTACCTCGTCCTTCTAGAGGTATTTCATCATCATTAAAAGTGATGAAGTTGGGGGCTATAATATTTCTAACCATATGATCTACTTTCTCTACATAAATATTATGTTTCATATAAGCCTGGTTAAACACTTTTAGTAAAACATTCCGATGTGGCTCTGAATTCAGTAGTAAGGACAATAAAGAAATATGAGTAGGTAACTTGTTCAATAGGTCCACCATACTATACTCGATGTGCTTAATGATCTTAAAAAATTCACAGGCTTCTTTCATTGACACTAGCTTGTTAATTCAAGTTTCTGGGTTTACCACGAGTAAAGAACCTTGACTTTCTCTTGTGACTTTTTTTTTGAATTGACCTTTCCTTTTTTTAGCCCTTTCTAACATATCAAGAGTATAACACTAACCACTCTATGTCATTTCTCTTACACCTAATATATTTACAATATTCCCTATATCTAGCTTATCTATGATTGCATCAAGTTTTTGAGTCACAGCATTATAGTTATACATCCACGAGACTGCTTTATCAGTCTAGTAAAGAAAGAGACTGAGAACATAGATAGTTATTAGCGTTCTAGAAATAGAGGTAGCTTTCTCAGTTGCGGGTTTGAATTTTTCATCATAGTACATCGTGAGAGGTTTAGAGATAAGAGGCTTGTCGAGATACTCATCATCCATCATTTTTGTATTGATCTCATCATATTCATCATAAAATTCTATGATAGTCGTATCTATCAAGCTTTGCAAAATTCGTTTAAAGGCTTCATATCTTTGAATTGAATGTCCAACCATTTCTCTATGGTACTCATAAACCTGATTGTGATCTTTATAGCTTCCATTGTCATCCAAAGATATTGGTTGGATCGTGTTTGTCTCAATCAAACAATCATACACCCACTTAAAAGGGGTTTTCACTTCATTCACACATCTTTTGATCCTTACAACTTTTTCATCACTCATAGCACTAATTTTCCCCTCAGTATGGTTTGGTAAAGGATTTGTATTGACATTTGGTTTGGATTTATCAAAAGTTTAAAACCTTTGGTTAATTAGATCTTATACCTTACACTTGAGGGCTATGCAATTTTTAAGAGCATGTCCCTAATGGTAATCACACTTAGCATTGGGATCATATTAACCCGAATAAAGTGGCTTCAATGGTGCCATATAAGTAGGAGCAATAAGGTATCTTCTCAACAATTAGGGATACAGATAAATGTAAAACATAAAAATTGAATCAAACTGGGGCTTTTCTCAATTGGTGTTGTTTTGTTGGCTTCTTGGTTATTGGTTTGAGGAGTTGGTTGAGTAATCGGTCGAGTGGGAGGTAGAAGGGCATGATTGAGTGGTTAAGGGTTAAAACTTAGCCTATAAGATGGCTATTAGGGTGCTTAGTAATAATAGAGGTGTTGGGAAATTTGGTTGGTGGTGGGGTAAAAAGAAGGGTAAAATAGGTTTGGGTTATATGGAATAAAATGATGGTGTAGGGAATTTCATTTGAGACTGCATGTGTCTCATGCTCTTTCTTTTCACATTTGCTATCTTTTTCTCAGGCATTTCAATTTTGCCACTCTTGATGGTATTCTTTATCATTTCGCCTGAAATCACCATATCAAAAAAAATTTTTGTTGCATTTTTTACCAACTTGTCATAGTAAGGTGCTTTTAATATGTTGACAAATAGTACCGTGATTTCCTTTTTAGTTAGTGGTTGTTGGACCTAAGCTACCACATCCCTTTATCGATGCGTATATTTTTAAAACATTTTCATTGCCTTTTCTCCATATTCTGTAGCATCAAACCTGTTAGGGGTTGTATCAAGAACATGTTTAGACTGGACAATGAAGGTTTTGGCCAAGTCCTTTCATGAATGGATTCAACTTCGATTTAGCTGCACATACCATTTTATCGTTGATCTAGTTAGACTATCTTAAAAATAATAGATCAAGAGCTTGTCATTTTGAGTGTGGCCTATCATTTTTTTAATAGAACACAACAAGGTAAGTAGAAAGACATTTTGTTCCATCATATTTTTCAAAGTTTTAAATTTAGTTGGAATAACTAAATTAGGCACCAAACTGAGCTCATTAGCATTGATAATCCTATAAACATCATTACCCTCTACTACTTTAACCTTTCTTTGAGCTAATCATACTTGTTTCATATTTTTGAATTCATAACCAGTTTTGACATTTCTCGTAACTTTTTTTGTTCAATTGGATCATCAAGATTTGGTACCAGAGTGAGGTTAACAGGAATTGATCTTGTGTTAGCATTCACATGGATCTGTGGTTGGCTAGCGAAGGGATAAGGGTGAGATTAGGCATTTGGTGGCTATACATATATGCCCCAAGGAGCTTGAACATAGGATGGGGTGAACCCTGAAGGATAGAATGGTTCTCTTATACCAACCTCTTCTCATGGTCTCGAGGTGCCGGTAATTCCTTTACCTTTTATTGAATTGGATAACAGTTGCCTTTATTCAATCATTTGCAGTTCAATATTTTGTTGTATCTCCATTACCCTTTCTCTTATCTCTTTTTATGCTTTTTCAACTCTTTCAATCCTAGCAACATTTTCGCCATTCATGATTTGAGTTTAAGAACGAGTGTTTTGTTTGTGTAAGACTAATTGACTTGTGCTCTTCAGCTTTGCTATCCTTAAACCTTTAATTTTTATTAACGATGAATTACGGCACATGATATTGCATTATTATTGTTAATTTGGCTTAAATTAAAATGCATATATGAAATGAATGTAATACAAATTAGGGCATTATTTTGGATTAATTTGAGCAAAAGAAACTTTCATTAACCGTAAAAGTCTTTGTACATCACCCAGTCATCTTTACATTAAAACCATAAAAATATTTGACTTAAGTGTATTGCTCCCTAGCCTCACATAAAAAGTTTAATAGTCTCTAACTATAGCCCTGGGTTGGTATGATCTCTTGTTCAAGTGCTTTTACTTTTTCTATCATCTTGCCAGCCTTTTAGACAGCTTTGTAGATTTGAAAAGTCAGATGCTCTATGTACTGTTGCCTTCCTAAACTCTTTACTCTCCACATTTCTCGAGCATCCACTTCCATGTTACAAGTGCCAGCCTAATAATCCTTCATTCTTTGCCATTTAATCAAAATTTTGTCTATATGATTTCGATTATTGACTACCTAAAGTTCTAAGCTCATTAGCTCTTGCTCCAAAATCTTTTTCTCATTTTGTAGATAAGAGTTCTTGTTCTGTTCCTTCTTTAACTTTGCCTTTAGTTTCTTGTTCTCTCTTTGACACTTGGCTACCCTTTCAGAGACTCCCGAAAACTTTTCTTTCATGTGTGCTACTTTTTGGTGAGTGTAATGATCATTTCCATGTTTTTTCGAGCTTTATTCTTCCAATACTCCAATATCTCTTTCGATCTTTCTATATCCTTCTTGGGTCCCCTTAAAGGTTTATTGTCCAATCTCAATCTTTTATTTTCTTGATGAAGGTTTTGCAAATCTTTTTTAATACATTTCACTCATTGGTCAGCTTTTGTACTATATCATCTCTTATCATCAAATCATATCTCAATTGATTAACTTAATCTATCATTGCCATCTTCTCTTTCTTTAACTCCTTTCTTTCAATCTCAAACACTCATTGGGTGATATCCAAAGTTGACAATATCGGTTCTGAAATAGGAGTGGGCAACTTACCTAAAACATCGACTGATAAAGGCCTAACTTCATTTACCTTTTTCATTCTCCAAGCAAGGTACCCTTCTATAATATTATCTGCGTATCTAGTTGGGTTCATTTGGTTCATTGCTTTCATGCTTTAATGACTTCACAGACCTTTTTCATATAACCAGATGCCCCATAATCAAATTCAAGCGATTTGAGTCCATGAGTCATAAAAATGAACTAATGCAAGTCATATTGCCTTTAAACCATTAAAGGTGCATAACTCGTTGCCTCCTATATTCCCAATTAGGGTACCCATGACTCATCTTCATAACTATACAAAATGCTCATAGGAAGCATTGATGGTGCCCTTTATGTTACATCCTCACTAGTAAGTTCTAAAAAGAATGACATCCATTGACTTTTCGTCCAATCCCTCCGCCATTCTTTGATGGGAACGAAATGATGGGAAAATAGTTGGCATGCTATCTTCCCTTTTCCCTAAAAGTGACTTCTAAGCCATATAAAAAGTAGCTTAGTGCATCCTATGAATTGCCTCTCACCCTTTCTTTGACAAAAATTGAGCAACCTGATGGTCTCTGTGAAAATGATCGGTAAAGGGTTTATACCTTTATCTAATTGCTCGAAAAAGTCGATCACTGAGACTTCTATATGTCCCAATACCTTAGGGAATATTATCAGCCTATACATAATTAAAGCAAATATATTCAACGCCTGATCAATATTACCATGCTTTTTTATATGCTCAATTAGAAAAGTTGATGGAATGGCTCAACTCCATTCTTTTATTTCTTGTCTTTATGTATTTCTTTGACCTTTATTTGCATAATCTTGACTAACTTCTTCCTATACCCGATAGTTTTTTATTCTTTCTAATAGATCTTATTTTGATTAGTAGACTCTATCCAGAGTAGAGAGGAACATTCTTCAATTGTAAAAGTCAAGTCTTGTTGGTTAAATGCGAAACATCGATAGGACAGATCCTAAAACTATATTGTAGCCTTAACTAGTGCCTCATCAATCATTACTAGTACGAGCAATGCAATATCCCCATTTTTTAAAAAAAGACTCTTTCTTTTCTATTCCCCATTATTGCCTTATAGATTCCAAATCGACTACATTTTGACTCTAATCCATATGTACCAACTGTGGAAGTGTAGATACATAACTGACTCCTAAGCAATCTTTTTTTTTCTTAGGTACTTCGAATTGACTTTTGACTTCTAAATAATTTATGCTAAGAGCTGTTGCTGGCTTTATGAGTGCCTTTTCTGCTTTTAATTGATCCAAAACAAATGCTCTTTTAGGAAATATGATGCCTATATGATATATGTAGTAAAATTAAGAGCAACAAAGGGAAAAAAACAGTCAATAATGATAATAATAAAAAAATAAATAACTAAATAAATAGATAAACAAATAACCAAGCATAGCACATAATAGAGCAGATTAATGTCCTAGCTTTAGGTGATTTTCTTGATAAGGAAGGCATGGCTCTATCCTAAGCAAGCTTCGTATGGCTCAAAATATGCTGGGTTAGGATTTACATGTCTAAAGGTTCCTGACTATTTCCTTACATCATTGTCCATCATGGACTAGTAAGGCTCTTCGATCCTCACCTATTATAGGCTACTAACAAAAATGGATTGATCTGAGTAGTAGTATTTCGCTAGCAAATGTGAAGGTTATCACCTTATGAGAGCATAACTACTTTACTTCCTCCTAAAAGGAATAGAGTCCAAGTTTAGAGCTCATGCATGTAAGTGTATATGCAAAGGTGTACAAATGACATATTAATCAAAATATCACAAAAAAATCATATCATAAATAAATCATAAGCACAAAATCAAAACAAAATAATAACTAACATATAATTTATTTTCTTAAAATAAAGTAATAACTAACATGCAATTTACTTTGTCAAAATAAAGTACTAACTAACATGCAATTTATTTTATCAATTAACTTATGTATTTTTTTTTGAAAAATTAATATAAAGGGAATTAAATTAAATACTAAATAAAATCAATTAAATCCAATAATTATTAATAGCGCATAATTAAAATTTTGGCATAACTCTAAAAAAAATCTTAGTAGAATTGCCAAGCTGTCATAAGGTATCAGTCCAGAGACTCGATCGTTAGACGTAAAAATATTTTAAAAATCGTGAAAAACACGAGGAGTCGCCGCCAATCTTTTCTTAGGGTGTGATTGGCCACCCAAAAATTTCTCTTTTTAATAAGACAATAAAATGGGTTTAAAGCTTTATTAAAAAGACAATTTTGGTCTACGAAAACATAATGGGTTCATGAGTGGATTACGTGTGAGGAAGGATTAGCACCCGCACAACACTCACAAAATTGGTACCAATTAATTATGCGCTATTTGTAATTTTGGATAAAAATGATTTTCTATATGAAATTTAATTATAATTCCCTTTTTTATTTTAAAAAAATCTTTTATTGAAGAATATTAAGAAAATCTTCAAATTAAAGAAATACCTTTAAAGTCCCAACATAAAGGCAAAATTTAAAAATAGTCTTTCTATTTAAGATTCATCATAACATTTCTTTTAAAAAATAAAATAACATTCTTTGTAAATTATAATTATTGATAACTCTCCAACATCTAAGAAGAGTACCAATCAATTATATTTCATAAAATGCTATTTGAATTTTATTTGTTTAAAACCAAAAATTTGAAGAAAAACTTTTTATATGGTAAAACAAAAATATAATAACATAATTAATATTAAACCAGTGTAACTAAAACAAATATATATGTATGTATTATAAATGAAAACTTATGCAAAATGATGATTAAGCATGAATTTAAAAACTAGGATTTCAAATATAATGAAACCACTCGGATTCCCTAACATCTAGGCAAAGCTTGGGTGCAAATTTTTTATATTTAAAATCCCATCTTATTATCTTTTATTAATATTGTTTCTATACTTGTTAATTTAACAAAATTTATTTTGAGTAATGGAAATGCATGAAAATTCTTAATGAAATAAAATTTCCTAAATACCCCAACATTTATGTGGCACTTAGGAATAGATTATTTTATAAAAGGTTTTCATGTAAATTCTTAAAAAATTTAAAATTTTAAGAAAGCTTTTTATGTGGTAAAAAAAGGGAATGTAATAATATAATTAATATTAAATAACCATAACTAAAACAAACATATGTATATGCATTATAAATTAGTATGTTAATCTAAAATGGAATGTGTGCAAATGATGATCAAATGCAAATTTAAGAATTAAAATTTCAAATATAAAAGACCACCTAAACTCTCCAACATCTAGATAGGGTTTGGGTACGATCTTTTATATTTAAAATCTCGTCTTATTATATTTTTATTAATATGGTACTTTCATAACCAAAATTTTAGCCAAAACAAATATATATATATATATATATTTTTTAAGCCATGAAAAGGTATGAAAATCCTTAATGAAATAAAATTTCCTAAATACTTCAATGTTTAGGTAGTATTCAAGAACAAATTACTTCATAAAAGGTTTTCATGTAAAACATCATAAATTTAAGACAAGTTTTATGTTTTAGGTAAGCTCAGGTTTGAATATCAAGATTTCATGAACCTTTCTAAAAATCTCCAACATTTAGGCAAACTTTCAAAGCAAGCTTGTTTTTATAATTTTCAAAAATTAATTAAATTTTTTTATATATCATTAATTATATTCTTTAGCATAAAACTGTTATTACTATTAGTAAAAAAAAGTCCTTAAAATGGAAATAGCAATCAAGATACATAAAATGTATTCAATAAAAGCTAATGTATGCACAAAGAGACCAGATATTCAAAATCTTGGCATAATCTAGAAATAAATATGATTATGTCAAAATAATTATGCAAAAGGATGCTTAAATATTCTAACCCCCTACTCATAATTTATTATGTTTTTTTTTCTTATCTACCTTAGCCTTACTACATTTGTTATTACATTATTTAGAACATCTAGTAACCATCATGCTAAAGATTGACCCACCTTTACAACCATCATACCAAAAGGAACCATAAAAGAACTAAGCATCAAGATAGTGGTTGGATCATGAGGTATGTGTAATATTTTCCCTCATCCAAAACTGATTCATGCACTAACGAAGTAGATAAAAACATGTATAACCAAGCAAAACAAACATGAATGTGGGACAATATAGTTCACGTGAAGCATGCACTACCTATGGCCTATTTTCAACCTTCATTCCTTATGTTTTCCTACATCCAGAATTTATTGTTCATGCACTGATCGAGTAAGCAAAGTCATACAAAGAAAGTCAAGCAAAACAAAAATAAAGAGGGAACATTCACGTGAAGCTTACTCTATATATAGACCATTTCAGCTTTCCATTCTTCATAGAGTCAAATACAAGAATGGACCAAAGGCAAGACCCCACGTAAAGAAAGAGATCAGAAGAGAAAAAAAGCTTGAAGCTTTGATGTGCATAAGACCCCAATATGTGAAACTAAGGGCTAAAGTGAAAGGAAACTAAAACTTTTAGACCTTTCTTCCTCTTCTAATAGCTTATCTTTTTAACTTGGAAATCAATTTCTTTTGAAGCATTCTTCCCAGTCAAATGAGGGGTAGTTTCTATATAAAAAAACTAATCCAAATTGTGACTGCTTATGGAAAGTTGGTAGCATGGTTTGGCTACTCCAAGCTGATTTCCCTATCTTCATTTGTTTTAGCTTAAGCTAGCTATAGGCTAGATATAAAGGATGGAAAAGAAGAGTGGAAGGATTTGTGGCATGGACTGAATAGCTGCTGCCAGAAAGAGAAACAACAGTTATTTGGCAACACTAGAATAGACAATGATGTTCCAACCAGTTTGAAAAAAAATGAAACAGAAACATAGAACAAATAAGGCTTGAAATTTTATCAACAAACACACCAAGCACAAAACATGAAAGGAATAAATAAGAACACTTGTAGAAAATACCATAGTAGGTGAAAAATAGTATAAAACACATGATATAATCGGCAAAACTCAGCCTTGGTATGGGTTATCTCATCTCTTAAATTTTGAACTTTCTTTTTTTTTTTATGCTTTCTTTTCTCTTTTTTTTTCTCAGATGCTTCCTCATTCTTTCCTTCTCTTTCTAGCAGCTTCCTCTCCCTCTCTTTTATTCGATAGTAGCTTCCCTCAAAAAGCAAGATCTCAATCTTGCTCAATAAGGGCTCTTGGATAAAATCTCATCTAAAGGCCGTAGTTCTTCTTCTTCTTAATTCCAAGGAGCCACCTTTGGCCCTTGGATTAAAAGTCAGCAAAAGATCTAGTGGCTTAGATTAAACTCTACAAAGATTGAATTTTTATGCTCCCAAGCCCATGAAAAAAACCATTTTGCCCTTTAGTGCAAAGTTTTGGTATTTATGGCCATTTTTTTAGAAATCAATGCTCTCATGCTCATTTTGGGATCTTAAAGCATCAAAAATCATGAAATATTATAAAACCAAGATTTGGAAATTTTTGCAAAATTTTGAGCTCGAGAAGGTCAAATTACGAAAATACCCCTACGATGGTATTTTGGTAATTTTGTTTTTCCTGGGGACTGCTATGATTTTAGATACACTAAAAATCATGAAATATTATAAAATTAACATCTAAAAAGTTTTGTAAAATTTCGAGCTTAGAAAGATTAAATTATGAAAATACCCTTATAACGGTATTTTCATAATTTCACACTTTTTAGGGTACTGCCATGATTTCAAACTCACAAAAAATCATAAAATATTATAAAATTGAAATCTTGAAAGTTTCATGAAAATTCAAGCTTGAGAAAGCCAAATTATGAAAATACCCTTAAAATTGTGTTTTGATAATTTTACCCATTTCGAGGTAGTGTTGTGATTTTAAATGTACCAAAATTATGAAATGTTATAAAATTAAGATCTGAAAGGTTTCATAAAAATTCAAGCTTGGGAATTAAAAATTAAAAAATATCACTATAAGAGTATTTTGATAATTTTATCTTTCTCGGGGCACAATAAAAATTTTAGTGTTTCAAAAAATATTCCAAATTCAATTTTAAACCACACTGATTTTAATTAGGTTTTGAATTTTTAGAATTGACTCAAGATTTATCCTTTTTGATCAATTTTGTGCAATTTTGACTTCATTTGACCGAATTTGACCTGAGTTGAATTTGATTTTCTGAATCGGTAAATTTGTGAGCTTTCTATGGGTTTTAAACGGTTCTCTTAAATGGCCTTGGTCCTTGTTCGCAAGTGAGCCCAAGATCAATTATGTTAAAAAATATCCTGGATAAAATTCGTTATCTACAACAACCACAAAGATCTTCTTCATAGACTAACAAAAAGTTCATTGAATTATTTCAGTTTTATGGAACCCAAATTTATTACACAACATTCTCAGACAAGTATGACAATGACCTTAATTTTTTAGGCACTACATAAAAATCAATCACAAAATCTTACATTATATCTTTTTTTATTTTGGTAAAGATGATAATGGTAAATGATCTGAACCATAAAAATTTTATGTTAAAATAATGTTACATCCCTAACAATTCTTAAACAAGACTCTAGAGTAAACACCATATTTTATAAAAGACATTTAAGTTTTTAAGTTATGTTTAACTCTTCATCTTATATAGTTTCTAGTTTACCTCCACCCATTTATCAAAGGTGAGTTAAAAAATATAAACGATATAGATGGTTTAAGTTGCCTAATATAGCTCTGAATAACACAGGTTGTTAAATAAACAAAGAATAATTTCCATCTTCAACTAGAATGTAATATTATGGATTATAGAAATAGTTTGAGCTTACAATAGTAGCTCTCTTTAGCATACTTTTTCACTTATAAAAAGACCCGTGTAACACAACTAAACTTAAAAATTTTTGTATATGCTGAGAAAATGTTCGTTGCATAATTTCAGTTTTATGGAACCCAAACTTATTGCACAACATTCCAAGACAAGCAAGATAAAACACCTTGAATTTTTAGGCACTACATAGAAAATCAATCACAAAATCTTACATTATATCATTTTTTCCCTAAAAATGATAGCAGTAAATGATTTACTTGTACCTTAAGAAGGCAGCTTAGCATAAATGTCTAGTATCTATTTAAATAATACTACATCTCTAACAATTTCACAATAAAACTCCAGAATTAGCCCTACACTTTATAAAACATAGGTTTAAGTTTTTAAGTTCTACCTAACGCTGTATCATATGTATTTCTAATTTACCTTCATCCATTTAAAATTAAAAGATGGATAAGATAAATTATTCAAACTGCCTAACATAACCCTAAAAAATACAGGTTGTTACATAAACAAAGAATAATACCTTTTTGCAACAAGAATGTAACATTATGGATTATGCCAATAGTATAAAACCTTACAACAGTTAGTCTTTTTAGCGAGCCATTTTTTATTCTTTGATGTAAATCCTTACATTATTTTTACAAAACATCAATAAAAATACTAAGATATCCATATACATCTAGATATATATTCCAATGCAAATAGTAATTTGCTACCAAAATAAATTAAGATCTTTCCCCCATCATATCCAGCTGTTATACTAATCATAAGCTTTATAACTTCAACTATGCCTTCTTTGGAACATCTAAGGCACATATGCTCTAAATATAAAACATATGATCCTTAAAAGACCTCAGATAAAAATGAAAAGTCAATAATTAGCTAATTTAAGATCTAACACCTTACACCATCATAAAGAGAATGTTTTGTTTTGTTTAGTCTAAACAACATTAAAAAGGTATTAAATAACAAGTTGCTTATGTTACTAGAATTAGCAATCATTTAAGAAGCTAGCTTATATTTGTCTCCAATTTAATGTCGCATAGGCAAAGTGAAATCTATATAAATGAATCATTTCTCTACTATTTTGCATTTCATCTTATCAAAATTTAGTGATTTCTTTATCAAGCAACTATCAACAATATTTTAAATTCTGTTTTAGTTTTAAAGTATAAAGGATTAGCAATAATTCATCAAAATTATTCAAATTTATAGATTAAATGCATCAAAAATTTGAAAGATGGTAGTAATTTCAGCTTGGTAGTAATTTTAGCTCAACATTGAAATTTGTCAAAATTGAGTACTATTAGAATGAAATAGCAAAAATGTTGCATATACTGATTACCTGAGAAATTATCATTAGAAAGCATAGAAATGCTAACATTTTTCACAAAATTTGAAACCTGGAGAAGAATGTCTATGTTATCATTGTTCCCAAAGGCCTTCTTTAACCTTAGACAATAAGAATACTAACACCATAAATTAACTATTTAAAATAGATAAGAACATATTGCATAACTAACATAAAATATAGTCACATGATAAAACAAACAACATAAGTTTTGCATATATTAACGGTAAAAGAATAAACATTAGAAACGTCGATTTGATAATTGCATTAACTATGTGCCAATTGTTTGCCTTAAAGCATTGTAGACAACAATTTTATAAAAGGTATAAGTCAACAAAGTTACTAAATAATAGTTCAAATTTCTTATATTATATTCCATGATACAATGATTAAATTTCTTTACATAACTTTTTTCCCCAAACCCAGTCACCAATTGATCATAAGAAAAAAACAATGACTAAAATTTTTGTTAGCATACTTAAAAAAATATTTGAATTAGATAAAAATTCTTATATCACTTGCTTAATAGTTATAAACAATACATTTTTATAAGTAAAAATTAATAGCATTTCCTCTTTCACTTAAAGTCCATTAGATCTATATGGTACATATATAAACCAATTCAAATTCCAACCTGTGAACAATACTAATCACTTTACTTCCAATAGGACCTAATCATAACATTAAAAATAAAAGTAGAAAGTTTTAAACACTTTAACTCTTAAAAAAGATTGACTTTAAGTATATCTAAAATAGTTTTACGGATGAATTCCATATCTAATTATTTGTGCTATTAAGAAAAGTGTATCATCTTAATATCAAATATGCAATTATCATAAGTAAATACTATTATCATTGAAGATGTCTTAGATGTTAAGGAAAAAAAGTATGGAAACCAGTATGAGCATAGCCATCATTGAGTTTGTTAGTAAAAATATGGAGAATGTTAAAAATATGCTTGCGGTCATCCAAAAAAATTGCATAGTTAAGTTATTAAAGCTTTTTTTCTAGAGTCAAGTTGTTCTTAGCCCTAGTAGATTGACATAAAAGCATCCAAGAAACTTGCTAAAGATAAGAAGTCACTAGTCTACTAAGATTTATAACACTTCTAGTTTTACAGTTTGTAACTTTTTTGCTTCAACTTCAAGTCAAGGACAACAATAATTTTCTTAAAATTTATTTATAATTATTTTATGTGTTGAAAATTAACTAGAAATTATTTGTAATCAAAGACTAGACTTTTCAATTACTATACTAAACTGAAAAAGTAATTTAAAATAATGCATAAAGCTATTTCTTTACAAAAACATCAAGCTCATTAAACTAGAAATCCCTTAATCTACTTTTAATGTCATTTGTTTTCTATTTATAGTTAATATGTTGTTGCTCTACTCTTGTTTTTGTTGCTTAGATTGCCATAGAAATACACAATAGGACAAGAATAAAAGTAGCACTTTACACTCAAAATAAATGCAACTTCAAGTAAATAATTGCTAATTGCATAACTTAACAACAAATTACCTTTAACTAGCACAAGCTAATGAGAGTTTTTTGAAAGAAGTTATTAGGGTCTGCTTTGATCCTCATAAAGCTACGTACCATTTTAGCTTCAAATCTTTTAAAAAATCCTAAACTAAACTCTTTTTCAGGTAAACCAAGTTAACGTTATTTGAAATTATAGCAGCGAAGCAATTTTTTAGTGTTTCAAAAACTTTTTTCTTCTGGTAAAATTTTCTTTCCAAACTCAAACCTTTTTGTTTTTCACAAAGATTTTTCTCTTCTAAGCTAAAAAAAAATGTCATCATCCCATCTTGGTTGTCAGCATAATGTGTCTCAAGCAAATCATAGACTTTGATTTGACTTATTATTTTTTTTCAATTATAAAATAAAGTCTCTTGTCACAAAGAATTCTCTTCTTTTTCATTGGGTAAAGAAGGTCATTCTCATTAACATCTTTACTTATAATGTTAGTAACATCATGTTGAGAGATTGGTTTGATTGTATTTTTACCAATAGATTTAAAAAATTCAATGAGTGGTTTTGATTCTCAACCAACAAACTCCAATTTCTTTGATTTGGCTTTTTTTTTTTTCAAACTAACAAAATTAAGTGGCTTCCTATAATATTTTTAAAATCAAAACACTCATGTTGCATTTTCATCCATATTTGATGCTAACTTCCTTAATTTGAGATTCTTCAATTGGACATGTACAAAAAATAAAAACTTTAAAATGGAGTGTGTTAATATCCAATGAATAGAAAAACATGCTTAATTATCCTAAACATCTATCATGCCTTGCAGCTGGTGCAGAAAATAACCATGTTTAGTAATAATCATGAATAAAGTGGCAAAGTCTCTATTCATGTTGGAGTTGTCATGTTTTTGGTTATTCAATCCCCTAATAAACAGCTTGCTTATGCTAAAAGTTAACAAGCCTTATGCTGATACAATTCTAATTGCAACATTATTCCTAACATATGCAAAATAGTGATTTAAGTTATTAGATATGAAAATCATTTAACTAGTAACAGTTGTTGGACAATTAGAAGACAAGTCCACCAAATGATTACGTAAAATAGGTATAGATAGTAATATTGAAACTTATGTACGATCAACTGGTCATACAAGAGACTATATGTAAATATTCTATAAAAAAAATGTTAAAGTAGAAATGACTATAGACAAGTAAAAGAAAGTATGATTATGTACAAAACTAAAATATGCATAAACATGTAGTTGATAAATAAGAAAAAGAATGATTTGATTCAAGCATATACAATAGAAGAGTGATTTTTTTAGTAAACAAAAAGCTATAAATTCCACTAACAATGTTGTGATTTTACAACAAAATAATAGCAATAGTGATACTATCTTTTTTTAATTACAATACAGATTATAAAATACAAAGTAAAGCCCTCACTATTTCTCTATAATATTATTATTACAATAATAACAATATTGTTCTCTTAGTTGTTTCATTTTCAAAATGGCAAATTAAATCCATTTTATTTCAAAATTAATACCAAAATTTGATATTTTATGTTTCTTTTGAAACAAAAAGAAAGAAATGGGGAATTACAAGGGTCCTCACCCTTCTTTTAATTATTTATTTTCTCTTTGAATTAATAATGAAAGGAACATAATAGAATATAAGTAAATCATGCAAAAATAATGAAATAGTAAAGAAAAAATTAACATTTTGTCAAAATGAAGCTTTGGGAGTTTTACTTGCAAAACTAGAATTTTACTGCAACTGAGTTTCATACCTAACCTAACCTCTACTTTTCATTTCAATTTACACTCCACAATGAGGCGAAAGGCGACTACCTAACTACCACATCAACATTTAGTAATGCCTACTTGTATTCTGGTTCTTCATATTTGTGCTTTCGAATCGATGATGTTGTTTTTAGCTTTTTTTTTCATAAATAGAATATTATATTCCCAATTGGAAAGAAAATCTATAATTATTAAACCTTACCATCTTTAGATTTATTTGTCCTTAATTAACCCTAAATAAGGTAAACAATATGGAATTATCAAAGCCTTACCAAACATGATTTTACCCTTTATCATTTCTATTTAATAGTTCAAAAAAGGAAGAAAATCTTTATTTTTGTCATAAAAAGAAAATATAGATTTATTAATTAATTTGCATTATTGTTTGAAAAATATGGCTGTTAAATGAGACATATGCTTCACTTTTTTTGAGTTTATCAATTATAAATATAGTTTTAAAATGACATAATTATTAGATAAATTTAAAAATAAGAATCTATTAATCTATAAATAAATTAATTAATTTATCAATGAAATATTAAAATATATCAAAATAAATGAATAACATATGAAAGCTTACTAGATGATTGTTGTTACTTTAGGTGAAAAATAGTATTGAGATAAATAGTATTTTTCTTCGACTAACAATAATATTGAGACAATAGTATTGGAACAAGATCTAATAAGTTAAAATGTTTAAGGATATATAATCTTTGATTAAAAAAAGACATAATCTAAAGTATATGGATTTTTTACCAAAAAAGTAATTTTGACTTTAATATTCACTAAAAATTTGCTCCTGCGAATCTAAGGTCAATGTTTTTATAATTTTTTATAATTATTTAATATAAAAAAATAAAAAATTAATGCACTTACAAAATATTATAAATATATTGAAATTTATAATACTTAAATTTAATATTTAATTTATTATAATTAAAGTTTTATTGTTTGATTTTTGCATTATGTTGTGAATGTTATAATTTTTTTTTTAAATTATAAGTTTTAATAAAATAGTATAAATCTTTTAATTTATTGAAAATTATAATTTTTAATAATAAAAAATCAAAGCAATTATATTCATTTTATAAAAAAAAAATTATAATAAAAAATACAACTACATAATGTATGTTAGAGAAGAAAAAGATTTTTTTTATTTTTTTATTTTAAATCTTAATGGTTAATAGGATTAATTCACATTGTTAAAATGATTTTTAAAATCTTTTTAACACAATACTTTTGAGAAGGACTCAAAATTATATATCGCTTAAGAATTTTGAGAGAAAATTGACAATCACAATTTTTTAAAAATGATTTTTATAGGATTTTTAAATTATAATTCTCATTATTTAGTTTATTCAACTTCAATAAAAATAAAATATAATGTCAAAATAAATTAAAAATAGGGTGTGCTCCTTCACCATTAAAATAAAAAAGTAAAAGACATATATTGAGCATAAAACCAAGTCAAGTGGACATATAAAGATCTAGATTGAGACCTAACGTAGATTTGACCACCTTATTTTATCATTTATTTTTTTATTTTGTCATTTATTTTTCTTCTTCTTTGCATCATTAGCATGAAGTAGTTTCAAAAGGCACCATAAATTCAACTAAAAATCCTATATCATATTCTTTCATCTCTCTTTTTTCTTAAATGCATCACTCATCCCATTTCTCTGTTTCATCTCTTCCTATTTCCTTTTCTCTATAAAAGTATCAGATGCTTCTCTATTCCATTTTTTCTTTCTTTTCTTTGTCCTTTTTCTTTTCCACCCAACACTATCATAGTTGCCATTATCCTTTACTTCTCTTATTTTTCTACTTTATAAATAATGTACAAAAAAATTCATTGCTAATGGTGTTTTCCTTTTTTTTTTTTGTAGTTGTGTTGGTTTGTAGTTATTGAAAAACTCAATTTTTTTAATAATTTTTCTTAATTTTTTTAAAATATCATAAAGCTAGATAAAGTTTAGAAAAAAAAAATATGAAGTCGCTATTTATTTTTAGTGTCGATTTTGTTGGTTTTTTTAACTTTAGTTATTTCTAGATTTTAAAAGTTTACATTTTGAAAAAGAAAAGTTAAGATCTATTAGATTTTTCTTTATTTTGTAAGAGACAATTTTTAAATTTTTAGATCAAAGAGATTTTTTCAAATCTATTGTTCATTATTATTTAAAATAAATTCAAGTGAAAATGATTTTTTTTCTTATGTTTTTCACTTTCTAGTAAAGTATAAAATCGTATATATATATATATTAATATAGTTGTTCATAGATCTTTTGCATATATTTTGTTTTTTGCAATTTTATTTTATATTCCTTTTTGTATTTTTTTCCTAATTTTTTTTCTAAACTAAAAAAAATATATTCGAGATATTAACTAAAAAGTTAATCTAATTGTTGTTCAGCATGTGACTCAAAATTGAAGCTTTAGATGAACAATGGCAATTTGTAGATTACTTTCATATATATTATAATGTTGTTCATGCAATGTTGAGGAAATTACTCTCTACCAAAGGAAAAAAAATTAAATAGAATCATACCACACTAATCATATATCATATAAAATAGTTAATAAGATTAAATATTAAACTATAGTTGCTTAAAGATGTTAATTCAAAAGGAAACAAAAGCAGTTAAAACAGTTGTTATAATCCATTGTAGAAGAACAAAAACACAATGGCTACAAAGTAATATCAAAGTTTAAACAAAATATTAAAATGTGCATGTTAAGTTTTACGCATCTTTCTATTAATTAGAACATAGAATAAACGTTGTTCAACCATTTGAAAAAGCAATGATCGCCAAGGATCAACCAATTGTTTGCCACAAGTTTTCTTCAACCACCTAAAAAGGACTTATTTTTCTCTAAATACCTAAATTGAAGAGGCTAGCTTGTGCGTATTTATGGAACCATTAAGACAACATTGACATCATGTTGTGGAGGGTACTCTTTATAAAAGGAATAAGAATATGCTACATTTTAAAAATAGTTGAAAAAACAATGATTCATAATAATTCAAACATAAGTCATTAAAAAATTTAAATTATTTAAATGTAGCACAAATTATAGAAAAGCAAGTTATATAAGTTGTATTACCAACACACAAGATGTTTCAACTTTTGTCCTTGCCATGGTAACTTTAAATGCTACATCATCAAAATCATGATTCTAAGTAATAGTTTCATCTTCTTTATTACTGTGAATTTTGTCATGCTGGTCTTATTCCGTGGAAGTATCATCAAGATAAATAACATTGGTGGGCTTCTTTTCGCACTAAGTGACTAGTCACACTTTTTTTTTTTTTTGATATTTGAAGAACTTGCTTAAGTTGCTTTTTTTTTTTCAACTACAAAGATAAAGAAATGAAATCTTAAGAAAAAAATCATAAGATAATCATATTATTTCTACATGAAAGATATTTGAAATCAAGTTATGACCTAATCCTGCTTGAAGCATGTCTCCAATGATAACACCACCAGTTCCAACATATAAAAAGGCATAAAAAGATGCACAATTATTGTAGTTCAAGGTAAGTGCATCACCATATCACAGGTAATGTGCATCAACAAATGCTTTCCAACCATTTTTCAAATATAATTGACCATTAATCTTAAGTAAATCCAATTTGAATCGAGTAGGAAGTAAGCTTTTAAGATTTATGGTCATTGCAGTTTTAGCATAATGTAGATATATGTTCATGTAATCGAATGGAGGTTTTCTGTAACTACAGTGTTAATTTGAAACAGTCTGTTAACATAAATTTGAATAGAGATATGTATGCATTGCTAATCAGAATTAACATGGGTTTTTGGATTTTTTATGACAAAAAAAAATCAGCACATTCTTTGAATTTTAAGAAGTTTTTATCTTAATCCAAAAAAAAAGGGGTTATGTTTTTAAATTTTGATTTTTTTGTCTTTTCTGAAAAAAAAAAAAAGAAAAGAAATTAATTTTAAACATTAATAACAATAAGATTATTTTTACCAAAATTAAAGAATAACATGCAATCACTTGGTACCATCTTCGATGAGCGTTGTAGAGATGTTAATCTTTCCTATGCATAATCAATTCATGGATCCAACTTTGATTTTGCATATCGTAAAATATTCTTTTCATAAGATTTTAAATGTTTTATTAAAAAAGATAAAAAAATTTTGGGTAGTCAATCACACCCTAAAAAAGATTGGTGACGACTTCTTATTTTGATTTTTTATCAAAATTGTTTTTTTAGCCCTCATTTTCCAATTCCCCATTTGTTCAGCTTTGGATCTCCCACCCCTAGGTCTTGAGATGTTATGAAAGCTTGAAAATTCCACTGGGAATATATTTTTAAGAGTCAAGCCAAATATTGATTGCATGTTATTTTAAATTTTGGTTTAATGATCCTAGTTAGTGTTTAATCTTAATTCTTTGATTTTAATTTGCTTGTTTTCTTAAAAAATGAAAAATTCAAAAAATTCAAAAAAATGCAAAAGATTGATTTTAATTTTTCTTGTTTCTAAAAAGCAAAAAAAAATTTTAAAAAAGTTTGTGTGTTTTTCATTTCATCTTTATTTTAATCTTGTCATTTATTATAAATTGTGTTATTTATTTTGCTTTTAATGATTGTGGGGCATTTAGGATAGAGGTTTTAGGAAAAGTGTGGAAGGTTTGTTTGTTCCTTTGTACTCACTCACATTGCATTACATGTACAAGCTTTATACCTAGGCTCTAACCCTTTTTAGAAAGAAGTAAAATAGCTACACCTTTATGAGGTGTAAACCTCCACAATGGCTAGTAAAACATTTTTTCACTCAAATTAAACCCTTTTTGCTTGTAACCTATAATCAATGAGGATCATGATGCCTCATTAATTTATTAGGACAATGATATGAGGAATAATTTGAGAACTTTTAGATGCATCAATTATTAGCCTGACATATAGGGAGCCATAGGGAGCCAGCCCTATATAGAGCCATGTTGTACCATTTTCATAGAAATTACTCGAAATAAGTTACATGAAGAAACACTATCTATATTTAGAGGTAATAACAATGGAACAAGACTAAAATTTTGAAAAAAAAAACTTAAAAAAAAAAACATTCTTTTAAAAAAATTTTCTTTTTTAAAAAAATCTTTTGGCATATTATTTGATTCGCTTGATGTTTGTTTAAAATGTACATCTTCAAAAAATGTTTTTCAATAATTTTTTTTACTATACAACAAAACCAAACCAAAAAATAAAAAACAAAAACAAAAAGACAAAAAAAAAACAAATTTTAAAAAAACAAAGGAAAAAGGGAAAGTTTTTCTTAAACTTTTTGTTGTTTAATAAAAAAAAGGAAAAAAACCTTTAAATGCTAGTCATTTTGTGTGGAATAAGAAAAAAATATGTGTTCTTGAGTTTTTCCACTTCTAAAAAGAAAAAAAAAAAGAAGAGAGAGTCAATATTGTTTCATTCCTTACATTTTATTTGATTCTGTTTGCATATATTCTCATGTTTTTGGAGTTGAAAATAATAAGATAGTACATGCATTTCATTTCATCCACTTCCTAATAGATAGTACATGTATTCCATTACATGCACATCTTAATGGTAGCATCAACCTCATTAGGTTTGCAAAACACAAGTATTGCATTTCATGTAAACATGTCTCATGCATATAATATGTCAGTGCATTTCATATAAGTATGTTACATTAATCATAGGTATACATCTTATCATTCATATAGTACGTCATTGCATTTCATGCATTTGGATTTACAAATAGTAAGGTTTTATAAAACATGCATTGGATTTCATATGAACATATCCTACCACCCTTGTAATAAGACATTACATTTCTTGCATGCATATTTTTGTGTAGTGTAATTTTATTCATTTGGGGCTTTATACATATGAAAATTCATTGTCTTAGGCATCTTTGCATTTCATGACATTCTTTTACATCATCATCATATTCATGTACTTAAAAACATGTTCTATGTACCATGTAAGTTAGAAATTACTTATGGCATTCATTCATAAGAATAACACCATAGACTTTTGGACAAAACCCTTGAAATAAAATATCTTAGAAGTGGGTATCAAAAGGGCAAAATTGGGAGATCAATGGGAAGTAAAGGGAATACCTTTAAATGACCTAACCTAAATATAAAAGGTGATTTAAGGCATTTTGTTTTTGACAAAATAAAACTTGACATGCATAACATGCATCATTTGTTTTAACATTATTTTTATGTTAGCTAAAGACAGGGAATGGTGGTTGTAAATACATTATCATCAAACTTTTGAAGCAAAAGATATTTTCAAAAATCTTGCCTAAATATTGGAGGATTTTTAAGAAATACCTTTTAAGGCAAACAATAAAATTCACATCATGTGCTTTTAACTTTGGATAATTAATAAAAAGTTTAAGGATAGTGCATCCTAAGAATCATGGAGAATAAGCATGCTAACCAGATTGGAAAGGTAGAAAGGGTACAAGAATAAACAAGAGAAATAGTCACGGGGATGCAACAAAAGATAGACAAATAGTTGGTAAAACTAAAACAAATGTTGATAAGGTTGTCTAAAAGAAAATAGGTCATTGAGACACATGATGCAAGGGAAGAAATATTAGTAGAAGAGCTATTGTACACAAGAGTTATATACCTTTATCCTTATATTACTCAGGCATCCATAGTAACTCATCAACCTTATGCTGGTATTTTTATTATGCTATCTTTGATTCAGATAAATGTCAATCCCAGGTTTATTCCTTGTGACACCATTATTGTGCCTAATTTGAATAATCCTAAAGAATGAGAGAAATTAAAAAGAATGTCAAATTCATTAAAAGATATAGAGATGAAAAACAAATATGATTTGTTATAAATAAGGTTAAAAGTAATAGAGGGGTAAGATGTGTAAGTGAGTGTAGATGCTAGTGAATGGAGTTTAGTCCCTGATTTTGTTATTCCACCAAAGTTCAAGGTTTTGAATTTCAAAAAGTATGATAGAACAAAGTGCCCATCGGTGCACATTACCATGTATTACCAGAAGATGATGAGTAATACTCATGATGATAAGTTACTGACCCATTACTTTCACGGTAGTCTCACGGGGTCTACAACAAGGTGTATACCCAGTTGGACTAAAATAAAATCCATTCCTAAAAAGATTTGGCCAATGCTTTTATAGCACAATATAAACATATATCAAACATGACACCGAATAGGTTAATCCTACAGAATATGGAGTAGAGGATACTAAGACTTTAAAAAAGTATACCTACAGATAGAGATCTCATGGCCTAAATACAACCACTATTGATTGAAAAAGAAATAATTATTCTATTTGTCAATACTCTTCGATCCTCATATTTTGATAAGCTCATTGGGCATGTCACCAAAAACTTTGTTGATGCGGTGCTTATTAGAGAAATAATAGAAAATGCTACAAAAAATGATAAGCTTGGGGGAAAAGAGACTTCTAATACAAAATGTTAAAAATATAGCTTAGGTTAAAGGTCACGAGGGGTAACAATTTGGAGACTTCACTTCGTTCTATCATTATTCCATGTATCAAGCCCATGTAGCATCAACTTATCATCTTTATCAACCAATACCAATAATAGTTTTTTAGCTTATAACTATTCCCTAAACACTTTAATGCATTGCAACACCCATCTTTGAACCAGTTACAAGGCTTGGCAAAAGGATAAATGATCTAAAAAGATCAAGAAAGAAGTAAGTGAAAAATTGAATTAAACTAATTCCCATGATTTATATTGAACTGTTACCCCAATTGATCTAAAAAAACCTCTTGAAACTTATGAAATTGGAATCTTTAAAGCTTCTTTACCCAATATGGTATAACACCCATGCATGGTGTGATTACCATAACAGTGATCAACCATGCATAATAGAGGATTGCCTTAAACTAAAATACAAAGTTAGAGATCTAATCAAAGCTAAATGATTAGTCTTTAGAGACAATGAAAGAACCAGATGAAAAATCTATGGAATTGTTAGTAAGTAGAAGCTAGAAATATAATGAAAGGTCTTTTAAGACCCAACATTTAAGGCTATTTGAAAATTTAAAGTTGTATTTGACTTTTAGGTTAAAATGAGGACATGTTGTTTAGGGGTAATTTATAGTCTCAGTTTGAAGATGTGAAATCTAGTTTGGTTTGGATATTTTAAATGGATAAAACTTTTACATGCCATACTACTTTATAGATTTTTAACTAAAATTTTCCTATTCACTTAAGCATAAATTTTTAATTTCTAGAATTTTTCGATAAAAAAATAAAAAAGTTTCAATTAAAAATAAAGCCCCATATAATTAATTTCCAAAATCATGAAAAAAGAAGTGCTTTGAAAGAAAAAAGAAAAAATGAAAGAAAAGAAAAGGAAAGGAAAGAAAAAAAAAAGTTTTTTTTTGTAATAAAGATGGAAGAAGTTTCAAAAAGGTTGACGATCATTATTAGAAACAAACTGATACCTACACACCTTTTTCCAAATACTCTCATCTCTCAAATCACTCAAATGATTCCATTCATCAAGCATATCCCTTTCAGAGGTGAGAGCTTGAATTAGTAAACCTTGTCTTCACCTATTAATATTATAACATAAAAATGTGATATTCTTTTCTTAGGCAATGAACAATGAGGTAGCCAATTTTGAAAAAAAGATTGGGATTCCTAGAAGATCAGGCAAACATAGCATTTTTTTTTTAAGAATTTGGATGTGGTAATTTGATAAATGTCGAGGTTATGTTGTGCCTTTAAAAATCCCTTAAAATTAAAGCTACCTAAATTTTTTAGGATGATCCCAAGCACACCAGCCTTTCAGTCATCTACCCTAAAATGGTCCTTATCTAGTGTTTTGAGGCATATTGGCTAAAAAGCAAAATTTCATTACCTTTAAGACAACTTGAGTTGTGATCAACCCACCATTTGTTATGGAATGCCATGGATTCCTTGACACCCTAAACAAGTTTATTCCTTGTAAGCCTCTTTTTTACACCAACCTTCATTAGAGATGGTTTGCAAATAAGACATTTTTCTCAAATGGTGGTGAAGGGCATGCAAAAAAGAAAAAAGAAAAAAGGGAAAAAAAGAAATGAAAATGAAAAGAAAAAAAATGAGAGAAAAAATGAAATGAAATGAAAAGAAATAAAAGAAAAAAAATTTTAATTGTGACATCATACACTTAAAACATTTAAATGAATTTAAAAAATAAAAAAATCTTAATAAATTCATAAAGAAACCAATAAGAAAAGACCAAAGAGTTCAAATAGAGTAAAAAATTATAAAATCCTTAAGAAAAACTTTCCCTAAACCTTTTTTTTTTTAAAAATGTTACTTATTGAATTTGAGTAACCTATGCTTAAGATGATAAATGTCCATCTTTCATCATCCCTTTGTCAATGTAAGAAATGTATCCCTTACTATCCCTTTGTGCTTGATAAAATTCTTTTCAAATAAATCTTGATCAAGGATCACCCTTCACACTAAAGAGCAAAAAAGGATGCATTTAATAGGTCAAGTATGGTATTGTCCAAAAACGAACCATATTTGTTAGGGGGGCTAAATGTCTAATAAAAAGTTTTGAAGTTTTAAATCAACTCAAAGAAAGAAAACAAAAAAAAATGTGAAAGAAAGAGAAAATAGGGAAAAAATGAAGAAAATGAAAGAAAAAAATAAAAAAAGGAAAAAAAGAAATGAAATGAAATGAATGATTAAGTGGAGATTATAGGAAAATAAAAAAAGATATGCCCCAGAGTAAATCCTTAAATAAAAAAAATGATTCTTAGTTTAATCATCCTTAAACACTTATTTTAGGCCTATTTATCCTATTTTTTTTAGAATTATGAGCCTTAGCCTATGTTACGTCCTAACAAAAGTCTATATTAGCTCAAGCACGGGTACTTAAAATTAAAGAGCTTTTCTTTCAAAAATGACAATAAAACCCATAAACCTTTTTGTCTCCCTTTATTACCTAACTAGCCATTTGGACTATTAATTCATTTTGGATAAGTTTGAATTCTTAAGTACTTGGTGTAACAATCGAAAGAAAAAAAAAAAGAAAGAGGTGAATATGACTATAGGGTGAAAACTCTACAAAAAGATAGTCTAGAGTAAATCTTGAAGCCCTAAAGGCCAATTTTGATATTGACCAAAAGTAACTCAGGCCCTTTAAATGATACAAAGATATAAAGTCCCAAAAGTTTGAGATGCATAAAAAAGAATTGATTCTGAAATTTTAAACTTTTTATCTTCATCCTTAAATGACCTTTAAAAACTTTGAGTTTGTCCCTTGACATCTATCTTAATGTCGTATTTGAATGCTAACGAAAGTGTTAGATATGTCTGATTTTCAAGAGATTCGGGCTTTTTTTTTTAATTTCATTTATAAGTTGACATGGAAAAGTATAATATCTCTTTTATTTCCTTCAAATGGTGAAGCCTTTTTAAATGAACTAAAACCTTCACATGTTGAACCATCTAATCTATTGAAGAGAAAATTGTCACTTCTTTCATTTCTAATAGGGAATGCCAAATTCCAAAAAAATCTTAAAATCACATTTGTTCAAATATCTCATTCTCTTTGATTAAGGAATTTAACTATGTGAGGCAAATCTTGCTAAGCATTTTGAGAAAATTTAGAATAATTAATCACACATTTTTACAAAATAAGCAAAATAAATAAAGAATCTTTAAAAAAAAAAGCATTTTTGTATTTGTATCCATGATCGGACACATACATTAAAAAGTTTTTGCATTTGCATGGGCATTGACATTTTGAAATGAGATTTTGTAATGGCATGAAGCATTTGCATAATTGAAAAAATAATTAAACTTGAAAAAGTTAGCATTTATATTTTTAGGGCATCTATACCATGTATGAGTATTGGCATTTGCATTCATATAAAGCATTTGCATGATGAAAAAAAATTTGCTAGTGAGAAAATTTGTCATGCATCTTTTCTAGGTACATTTATGTCATAAAAAGAAATTCACGTTTGAATCATTGTAGGGTCATCTGCATGGAAAGAACATTGGCATTTACATCATGAAAAGTCACTTGTATTTTCATTTAACACTTGCAACATGAAAAAGTTTCATAATGGATTCTTACACTTGCATAAATACATTTGCATTCATATCATTTGTTGAGATTTGACACATTTGTATCATGGTTACATTTGTCAATTTGTAAATATTAAAGAAAGAGAAAAAAAATAGAAACACTTCAAGTTATCGAAAAGAAATGAAGGAAGTTTTAAGCAAAAGGTTAAATAAAAAAGGAAATATGTCAATGTTTTCTAATGATCATACCATTTTTTTTTCAATTCCCTCAATGGTGATATTCAAGTTTTCTATATTTTTCATTCTTCAATGGTGATATCTGAGTTTTTTGCATGCTTTATGATGATATGTGGACTTTTATAAAAACTCCTTGGTGGTGATAACTAAGCTTTTTCAAATATGGGTAGTGATATCTAACTATTCAAAACTCCAAATTTAATTCACTTTGTGCTGATATTCAAGCATTTAAGTGTGAATTTAAAAAAAAAAATTATTGGTAGTGAAATCTAACTTTTTAAAAAAAACTCTTTTAGTGGTGAAATCTGACATTTTCTCAAAACTCTTTCGGTGGTGAAATCTAACTTTTTCTTAAAATTCCATAGATGGTGAAATCTGACCTTTCTTAAAACTTTCTCAGTGGTGATATCTAAGCTATTACGAAATCTCTCGGTAGTGATGTTCGAGGTTTTTCTGTGGTGATATCTAAAATCATTTATTTTCACTCGATAGTGATATTTAAGTCCCTTTCAGTGGTGATATCTAAAGTCATATATATTTTTTTATGGTGATATCCAAAGTCATTTGGATTATTGTCGATGTTGATATTTGAAGCCATTTATTTTCACTTGGTGATGATATCTGAGTCCCCTTCGGTGGTGATATCCGAAGTCATTTTTTTTTCACTTGATAGTGATATCTGAAATTATTTATTTTTATTTGATGGTGATATCTAAGTTCCCTTCAATAGTGATACCTAAAGTCTTTTATTTTCTTTCTATGGTGATATCTGAAGTCATTTGAGTTCTCTTCGGTGGTGGTATTTGAAGTTGTTTGTTTTCACTCGATAGTGATATTTGAAGTCATTTGTTTTCACTCAATGGTAATATCCAAGTCCCTTTCGGTGATGATATTGAAGTCATTTGTTTTCTTTGGTGCTGATTTTAAAAGTCATTTGTTTTCACTTGATAGTATTATCCAAGTCCTTTTTTGTGATGATATATGAAATTGTTTGTTTTTACTCGATGGTGATATTTGAGCCTCTACCAGTGGTGATATCTAAGTCCTTTTTTTTATTGATATATGAGTCCCTTTCGGTAGTGATACCTAAAGTCATTTGTTTTCTTCAGTGGTAATATCCAAAGTCATTTGAATTCTCTTCGATGTGATATCTAAAGTTGTTTGTTTTCACTTGGTGGTGATATCCGTAGTCATTTGAATTCTCTTTGATGGTGATATTCGAAGTTGTTGGTCTTTACTCAGTGGTGATATCCAAGTCCCTTTCGATGGTGATATCTAAAGTCGTTTGTTTTCTTCAATGGTGATATCCAAAGTCATTTGAATTCTCTTTAATGGTGATATCCAAAGTCGTATGTTTTCTTCAATGGCAATATCCGAAGTGATTTG
Organism: Durio zibethinus; assembly: GCF_047325235.1. Lineage (NCBI taxonomy): Eukaryota > Viridiplantae > Streptophyta > Magnoliopsida > Malvales > Malvaceae > Durio > Durio zibethinus. The sequence continues at coordinate 13,382,068 of NC_143185.1, forward strand.
AATTCTCTTTGGTATTGATATTCGAGTCCCCTTCGGTGGTGTATCTAAAATCGTTTATTTTCTATTTAGTAATAATAACTGAAGTCATGATGATGGTATCCAAGTTTTCATTTAGATTTATTTTTTTAAAAAAAAGATCTTTGAAAGCTAAAAAAATGATAAAAAAGGGGAGAAAAGATAGAAAAAGAAAACAACAAACAAAAAAACCTAACAAAAGGACAAAAAACAAACAAGAAAAAAAAAACCTCATCAAACATGGAAACAAACGTGCATGAGAAAACAGAGCATTTTCATCTCATGGTGCCGTACAAAATTGGTGTCATTAGTTTTTGCATTATTTTTTATTTTAAAAAATATACAAAGAGGAGTAGCTGTTGATAGCTAATTTTGTCTAAGAAAATCTCAGCCACTTGTAAAAAGCTTATAATTAAACCCCACTTAAATCCAACATTTTTTTAAAATTTTGATAAGTTTTTAAAATCAAAATTAAAGCCAACTTGACCTAAATGTCTAAAGGTTAAATTTGGTCAAACTTGGTCAAATTTGGTCAAATTAGACAAAATAGATAAAGGTCGGGTTAATTCTTAAAATTCACAATCAAATTGGAACCAATGTGGATTAAGATTGAACTTTTTTATTTTAAAGCACTAAAAAACCTTGATTGCAATTCAAGAAGAGTAAATTTACAAAAATACCCTTTAAAGGTATTTTTGTAATTTAGCCTTCTTAAAGTCGGATTTTCGTAAAACTTTTCAAATCATAATTGAATTTTTTTTAGGATTGTTGATGCATTAAAAACCTATATCACACTTTGAAAGGTGTGAAATTACAAAAATACCCTTAAAAGTATTTTCGTAATTTAACCTTCCTAAGGTTGACATTTCACAAAATACTGTAGATCATGGTTTAATATTATTTAATGATTTTTAGAATTTTGAAAATCTTGATTATACCTCAAGATGTGTGAAATTACTAAAATATCCCTTAAGGGTAATTTTGTAATTTGACCTTCTTAAGGTCGATTTCTCATGAAACTTTTCAGATTATGTTTTTATAATATTTGATGATTTTTTATGCATTCAAAACTACTGCAGTACCCTGAGAGGTATGAAATTACCAAACACCTTTGAGGGGTAATTCATAATTTGACACTTCATGAAGTTGGAATTTCACAAAAATTTTCAAATCTTTATTTCAAATTATTTCATTTTTTTTTTGCTTTAAAATCCTAAAAATGAACAAAAGATCATTGATTTCCAAGAAAATGGCTTAAAAAATTAAATTTTTATAATAAGGGCAAAATGATCTTTTCACTTGATTTTAATGGTTGTAAAAATCGAACCTTTGGTAGTCTACATCTTGGACCATTAGATCATATAGAGGAGCTTGATTTAACGAAGAAAGTTAGTTCCTTGAAACCAAAAACAAAGGTGAAATGTGGACATTTGGATGTGTTTTGATCTAATGGCTAAGATTTAATTACATGAGATATTTTTCCATCTTCTTTAAGGAGCTAGGGATGTTTTCTACAATTTAGAGAGGGTTAGAAATGTAAGAAATAAAGGAGAGAAAAATATGGAGACCCATACCCAACCTGTGAGGTATTGTTCGCTTTGACTTGAAGGTCTCACGATTTTGTTTCACAAAATATGCTTCACAAGTTTGATATTAAGTCTCTACATATATATCATTCCTTATCCACACATTCTTCCAATGTGGGATTGGAGGCATACAATCTCACCACCTTGAAAGCTTGATGTCCCTGTCAAGTCGAGTCTAACAACAGAACCAAGATCACACTAGACCATCATGTAACACTTATTGACTTTCACGACTGTCGACTGATGACTTCTCTGATACCATTTATGGAGACTCGCACTCAACCTGAAAGATATTGTTCACTTTGACCTGAAAGTCTCATGGTTTTATCTCATAAAAGATGCCTCACAAGTTTGGGATTAAGTCTCTACATATATATCATTTCTTATCCACACATTCTTCCAATGTAGGATTGGGGGCATTACAAAAAAAATTTAAAGAAAAAACATAAAAGAGAGAAAAATCTTTGTGAAGAAAGCTTGAAGGTATAATTCCTATATTTTTCATCTTACATTTCTTACATCTTCATCATATTTTTCTATAACATTTTCATATCGTTTCCTTCCATTTTTTTTTTGTTTTTCCTGAAATTTTGTAATTCATTTTCTTACTCAAAACTTGAATCAAACTTCATCCAATTAATCAATATTTAGATTGAAACCAGAAAACAAGCAAAAACAATCAACACGATCCATCATTAACCAAATTGGAGGTTTGGCCAAATATTCCTTTACCATGGCTAAACCTTCTCTTGGCACATGTTAATGTTTTACTTGCTTTTAAATGTTGTTTATGATGGTTAAATGACTAGTTTACTTGTGTTTTATGCAAATTTTGTTTGGTTGGTTAGTTAACTATGGTGTTTGCCTTATGCTTATATTTTCATGGTTTTTTTTTTATATTGGTTCATTACACGTTTGATAAATATTCTTACATGATTAGAATATTGTTAGAAAATAGTTTTATGGATGTTTCATGGTTGCTTTGTTTGAATAAAGTAAGGATGATTGATGGAGGGGCCATAAAAGGTTTGGTGATAGTAGTTCCATGGCATGGCTGAAACTTGCTCCTATTTTTATGGCCAAATGGTTGCTTTAATTCAAGTGTTTAAAAGTGTTTTTTTACTATGATTTTCATATATGTAAGGTTTTGGATCAAATTTCTAATGGAAAAATGTTGATTTAACGAGTGGTTTTGGTGATTTTTTATGTTGTTTGGTTGTTTTATTTGAAGAACAAAAAAACCGTGGCAAAACATTCAAACAAATTTTAAAAGTTTTTTTTTTGTTTGATCCATTTTTCTCTTGATTTTTTATGAACAACTTGCTTGTAATTTAGTTTTGTAAATGTATAGGTTTGTAATTAGTTTGTTTCTTTGTCATGTTTTTGTCGTGCATTCATTTATGGCATTTTTGTAATTTGATTTTATCACACACATAATTTCATGAAACCCTAAATTTAAAACATTAAACCCTAAGCCCTAGACCTTAGACCATAAACCCTAAATCCTAAACTCTAAAACCTCAAACCTATTTTTTAGACCCTAGACTCTAAATCCTAAACCCTAAACTTAAATCCTAAATCACCTCTCATACTCTAAACCACTTTCTAAACCTTAAACCACCTTCCAAAACTAAACCAACCTTTAAACCAATCATACATTTGCATTTTTTACTTTACTATATGCATTCACAAATTGTCATGCATGAAGTTTTACCTAATTTGATTTTTTTTTGTTTTTTTAAAAAAAGGAATTAATTTTAAACATAAATAAAAATAGGATCATTTTTACTAAAATTAAAAGATAACATGCAATCAATTGGTATTGTCTTAAACGGACGCTGTGGGGGTGCTATCCTTCTCCATGCGTAATTAACTCCCGAACCTAACTCTAATTTCGCAGATCACAAATTACTTTTTTCATAAAACTTTTAAAGCCGTTTTAAATGTTTCATTAAAATGACAAAATTTTTTGTGGTCAATCACATCTTAAAATAGATTTATGGCAATTTTTCATTTTGATTTTTTATCAAAAATATTTTTTAGCTCCCATTTTCAATTCCCTATTCATTTGGCTTTAAGGTCACCCACCTAACACTAGTTTCCAACCAATAGTTCCCCATTTCACCCCAACATCAACCATACAGCCATTTTATCAACCAATAACCCAACTTTAGAATAAAAAAACTCTTGCACTATCAACACCAAAAGAAAAACCTCTATTGACCCAATACCTATATCCTACACAGACCTTTACACATAGCTTTTGAAAGGCTGCCTTATGCCCATATCCCCAATAAGCATCTCAAACCATCATATCCTAAATGGTATAATCTCAATGCTTGATGTGAATACCATTATAGCGCATTTGGTGATTCTTTAAAAAATTTTATAGCTTTAAAATACAAGGTACAAGCATTGTTAAGGTTGGACGACTGAATTTTGACTTTGAACAAAGCCAAATATTGGATGAAACCCATTACCCAATCATGCTGGGGGTATAACTAATGTAATAAAGAAGGGCAAGGGAATTAAAAGGTGCATAAAAGTAGTGAAAACTCCTATGGAAGTGGTGTATGATTGTTTGGTCAAAATTGGTGTGGTTTCATCAATAGTTTTTTAGACTAGTGACAACCATCTAGGACAAATCTAATTTGTAAATATCATGGAATGGTAATGGGTCATCTAATCCAAGAATTTGAGAAGCATAAATAGATGGTTCAAAGGATAATGGATATTGGAGTAATTGAGTTTTACAATGAAAAAGAAAAAAACAAAGTAAACATGACAACAAATCAAGGATCAAATGGATTATTCTTCCCTAAGGCTTTAACTATTTTTTATGATGAGCCAAAATCGATGGCAAACAAATTAACTCCTCACTTCACAACAATTGTGATTGTATATGTGCCCAATGAATTTTCATATAAATGTGATAGAGCAATACCGTAAAAGTACAATTGTGATGTGAAAGTCTAAGGATTGAACAGTTTAAAAATCAATGATGCAACCAATATATCTGGGGTTGAATGAATGACCCAGAGTGGTTGATGTTATGCCTTTGAGATATTAGAGCAAGCAAGAAAAAAAAATAAAAGAAGTAAAGGGGAATAAGAATGAAGAAAGAGTTTTTGTTGCAATGAACCCAGTAGTATAATACAAAAGACCAGTAACAAAAAAAAAGGCGTATGAATTCCTAAAGATTATCAGGTATAGTGAATACAGTATAGTGTATCAGTTCAATAAAATGCTAGTAAAAATCTTGCTTTTATCGTTATTACTAAACTCTAAACCTCACAGGAATGCATTACTAAAGGTGCTGAATTAGGCTTATGTAAACCATAACATTTTCACTGAGAAGGTAGAACATTTGGTGAAAAGTATAGTGGCCCTAAATTTCATTATGTTCAATGATAATGAAATTCTATTGGGAGGGCAAGGAAGCATGAAGGCCTTGTATATCACAGTGAAGTGTAAAAGTCATGCCATAACAAATATGCTAATTGATAATGGATTATCCATTACTGTTATGCCAATGGCTATTTTGGCAAAGTTATTGATCGATCCTTTCTACATAAAAAATAGCCACATGATGGTCAGAGCCTTTAATGGGTTGAGAAGAAAAATGATTAGGGATATAAAGATTTTACTAAAGATGAGTCATTGTATCTTCAATGTTGAATTTTAAGTCATAGATATTTCAACATCCTACAGTTGTCTACTGGAAAGACTATGGATCCATAACACTGGGGCTATATCATTATCTTTGCATCAGAAGGTAAAGTTTGTGATTAATGGAAAGTAAATGTAAGTTGATGGAGAGAAAGACCTGTTAGTTGCCAAAACCCTAATAACCCTTTATGTGAAAGCTATAGAAAAAGCACTTGAATGCTCTTTTCATGCTCTTTTCATGCCTTTGAAGTTGTTAACACTTGTATCTGAGAGAAGGATCAACCATGCCTATCCTTCACCTATTTAAGACTACTAAAACAATGGCTAAGCAAATGTTAGGAAAATGATGGTAACTTAGTTTAGGTCTTGAGCCTGGCACTGTAAGGGATGAAAAAAGCACCAAAGTTTATAAAGAATAAGAAAGATTCAATTTAGCATACCAACCAACAATTATTGATAAAAAAAAAAGTTATACAAGAAAATAGAGAGAAAAGAATGGCCCACTTCAAGGGTCATTAATCATATGGGAATAAAATGGTGTTTCCATTCCATTATGATACTTTTCATTTTAAATGATATGTTTACCTCAAAGTATCAGAGGTAAGAGTGCCAACAGATGAGATAGAGGTGGCATTCTTAAAGATAAATTTAAAGATCAAAGAAACAAATGAAGTAATGATAATGGAAGAAAAGATCTTTTTTGTTTCCTTTCAATAGTGGAATCTAGAAATCAATTTGTTTACTTTTGTTATCCTTAAACCAAAATCTAAGTGCCTCTGCCTAAGGGCATGTGAATAGTTTGTATAGGCTTATTTTTCAGCATCATCAATAAAATGTCAAATGCAATGCATTTTTTATCACATAATATTATCCCTTCCCTTCTTTTCTTTTCGACATTCTTTTATTCATGCCAATATAACTTTTGTTCTTGGCCAAATATCTAGCTATATTTATATAATCTTAATAATTTTTAGGTTTTTAATATTGATCATCATGAATGGTTATGATAATTGCTCCGGGTTCGATTTTGAGAATTTTGTCCAAATTAATGAGCGTGATGATGAAAATTTAGAATACTATATTTTGCCTCCAAATTTGATAAGATTGGCAAAACAATAGGGGAAAACAATAAAGCCCCATCAAAAGTTCATCATATGATCAATTTGGGAAATAATAAGAATAAAAAAAAAGTCAATGTGGGTACCTCTTTTACATAAAAAGAATGGCTTAGATTAGAAGATTTATTCTAAGAGTATATGGATATATTTGCATGGTCATACCATGATATCCAAGGCTCGACATAAATATTGTAAAGCATAAGTTGCTATTGGTCTCGATTTTTAAACCAGTACAACAGAAGTTAAAGAGTATGAAATTAGAGATATTATTGAAAATCAAAGAGAATGTCAAGAAATAGTTTGACATTGGCTTTCTAGTAGTGGCCAAATATCCTGAGCGGGTTGCCAATATAGTCTTAGTGCTAAAAAAGGATGGAAATGTGAGAATGTTTATGAATTGTAGGGATTTGAATAAGGCTAGCCCTAAAGATAATTTTTCATTGTCATATATTAACATCTTAGTTGACAACATCGTAAAACATTCGATATTATCCTTCATGGATGGGTTTTCGATTATAATTAGATTAAGATGGCATAAAAAAAACCATATTCGTGACAATATAGGGGACATGTTGTTATAAGGTCATGCCATTTAGATTAAAGAATGCTAGTGCTGCCTATTTGAGAGCATGGTTACCTTGTTCAATGATATGATGTACAAAAAGATTGAGATGTATGTTGATGATATGATTGCAAAGTCTCTAAAAGGTAAAAATCATGTAGAAAACCTTTAAAAGCTTTTTGAAAAGCTACACAAGTATCAACTTAAGTTGAATCTGGCAAAGTGCATGTTTAGGGTGAAATCAAGAAAATTGCTAGGATTCATAGTCAGTAAAAGAGGAATTGAGGTAGATATTGACAAGATTCAAGCAATGATGAAGTTGGCTTCCTCACAGATATAATAAAAGGTAAGAAATTTCTTAAGAAGGTTGAATTATATTGCCCAATTCATATCTCAGCTTATAATAAAATGTGACCCGATTTTTAAGTTGTTGAAAAAACATGACATGGGAAAATGAAATGAAAAATGCTAGTATGCCATTGATAGAATCAAAGAATATATAATGAATTCATCGGTATTGGTGCCCTTTGCGATAAAAAATCTTTGATTTTATACTTAACTGTGAATGATGCTTTCATGAGATGTGTGTTGGGATAGAGAGATAAAACTAGTAAAAAAAATAGACTATCTATTATTTGAGTAAAAAATTCACTGATAATAAAGTCAAGTATTCATAACTTGAGAAGATGTGTTGTACTTTTATCTGGACCATTCATTAACTTAGATAGTATATGCTCTGTCACACATCTTGGCTGGTATTTAAACTGGATCCTCTCAAGTGAATATTAAAAAAACCATTTTTGTCAAGAAAAATAGTAAGGTGGCAAGTCATGCTCTTTGAATATGATATTAAATAGTGGCTCAAAAAGCTATTAAAGAAGTGCAATAGCTAATTTCCTTGCTAATTTAGCTATTAATGATTGCAAATTGATGAAATTTAAATTTTCGGATGAAAATCTGATGGCTATTCTATCAATAACAAAGGAAGAATCTAGGTTGACTACATAAGAAATATTCTTTCATAAGAAGTTGAATGCTTTAGGGTACAACATAAGAGCCATATTGATATCCCTAGATGGAGAATATTTCCCCAACACTACGAGATTATTTTTTTACTACACTAATAACATAAAGAATATGAGGTTTGCATCTTGGGTTTATAGATGACTTTAGATAAAAAGATCAAATTTTTGAAAGTCTTTAAGGATTCAAGATTGGTGAATTATCAATTGAAAAGTGATTAAAAATAGAAACCAAAAGTTAGTGTTATATCAAAGGTATATTGCTTGGTTAATAGAAGAGTTTGATAACATCCAGTTTCAACATGTGCCTCGAGAAAAAAAATCAAATAGCTAATTCTCAAGCCACATTGTCAACAATGTTCAAATTGAATGTAAATGTCAAAATTCAACCTATCAAGATACATATTGTTGAATTTTTGGCATATTGTGCAAGTGTAGAAAAAAAAGTTGATGGCTAGCCCTGATATCATGATATTATGCAATACTTAAAACATCATAATTATCCTAAGCATGCATCAGATAATGATAAAAGAATTCTAAAAAGGTTGGTAATAGGATTTGTTCTTGATGAGACAATTTTGTATAAGAAAAACTGGGACTAGATATTGTTGAGATACGTAAATGCTACAAAAGTAAAAAAAAAAAAAAACTCGAAGATGTGCATGACAGAATATGTAGGATGTATACGAATGGCCACATGATGGTGAAACAAGAAATGAGGGTAGGATATTATTGGTTGACATTGGAGAGTGATTGTATTAACCATGCAAAGATGTCATAAGTGCCAGATTTGCATAGATAAGATCCATGCTCCTCTAGCACCATTACATGTCCTAACTCTTTCATGGCATTTTTTTTATATGGAAAATGGATGTGATTGGAACCATTACCCCAAAAGCTTTAAATGGGCATTGATTCATTTTTGTGGCAATTGATTATTTTATAAAGTAGGTAGAAATAGCATCCTATGACAACATAACCCGATTAATTATATGCAGATTCATAAAGAAATAAATAATTTATTAGTATAGGTTACTCAAGAGAATCATTACTAGCAATGCCAACAATTTGAATAATAAGATGATGAAAAAAGTGTGCACTTAATTCAAGATAAGCCACCATAACTTAACGATTTACCATCTTAAGATGAATGGTGTAGTGGAGGTCACTAACACAAATATTAAGAAAATATTAGAAAAGATGATTAAAACTTATAAAGATTAGAATGAGACATACTTTGCTTGCATATAGAACATCAGTCTGCACTTCTATAAAGATAACTTTTTTTCTCTAGCATATGGAATGGAAGTGGTTTTGTTGATTGAAGTGAAAATTTCTTCTCTAAGGGTTTTAATCAAAGTACAATTAGAAAAAGCAAAATGGGTCCATAATCGCTTTGAACAATTAAATTTGATTGAAGAAAAGAGACTTGCAACACTCAATCATGGCTAGATGTATCATAAAAGAATGATAAAGGCATATGATAAGAATATATAGCTCAAATGCTTTCATAAAAGAGAGTTAATTTTGAAAAGAATATTATCTAATTAGTATGATAGTAGAGGAAAATGGACACCTAATTAGGAAGGTCCATATGAAATCAAAAAAGCATTCTCTAGTGAAGCACTAATTCTGACAAAAATGGATGGAGACAAACTACCAAAACTTGTAAACTCGAATGCTGTTAAGAAATATTTTGTTTAAAAAATAAAAAAAAAGAAGAAAAAAAAGGATCTAGGTTGTAAATCCAAAAAAAAAAGGCAATTTGGGTCATAATGAGAAATAATTGAGTTGAAAACTGAAAAAATCAATTTAGGTATAAAAAGGAAATTAAAGAAATGATTAGGCCATAAACTTGAAGACAATGATATGGAAGTAGTAACATTAAAAAGTGGAAAATATCTTCATTATCAGATCAAGGGGTATAAGTATAGTTCGATGAATCAACATTAATCAAAACTATTAATGAGGTAGGATTTTCAAAAAAGGAATCAAGTGTAAACAATCAAGATCCATCCTAGTGTTCAATATTGGAAAATTTGAAAATTAATCCTTGATACCATTCTCATTTGCTCACTTTTCTCTTATTCTAAATGGTACATTCATTGTTCCTTTTTCCAAACAACTTGTGAACCAGTTAACTAAAATTGCAATGAATATCCTTTGCTTTCCTGGTTCAAATATTTTTTATCCAATCCATTGATTAAAAACGATGTTGCATTTGACATAATATTATTGGTAATGATTGATAATTCTTATTACTAAACTTAAAGCATGCTCAAAAAAGGCTTTAGGATAATGAAGATAAATAAACAGGGTCACAAAAAATAATTTAAAATTTCAAAAAAAGAATGAAATGATGAAATGAATGAAAAAAATGGAAAATAAAAAAAAATGAATGAATGAATGAATGAAATGGATGATAAACTAAATAGTGAAAAATGAAAATAATGAAGGATGAAATGATGAATGATGAGTGAAAGAAGGAGTGAATGAACTGAAAAATGAAGAAAACCAAGAAATGGAAAAATAATGATGATAAATGGTGGATGATGACGCTTTTGGGCAAAGTTTAACAGTTAGCTATTAAAAAGATTAAGGCAAAATGATTAGTAAAAAGAAAAAAAAAAAGAATGTTTGAGTTAAGGAAAAGACTTTGATCAGATGAATATGATTTGATTGTTGATGACTTATTTAGAATTGTAAATTTGAAAATAACTATAGCCATGAAATCTTTGTCTTCTTAAATACAAGCACGTGATATTGACAAAATTGTTTGAATGACAAACACTGTATGCCTTGCATCCATTACATACATTGCATGAATTTGATTCTAGAAAAGTGAACACATTCCAAGAAAAACCCAAAGAGAAGACACAATCCTTAAAAAATAAAAAATCCTTTTTAAAGTCTCAAACTCAACCTATGTTTTTTTCCTATATGAGATTTTTAAAGTTTCCTGCCCATGTTTATAAGAGCCTATTTCAACATGAGATTTTTAAGTTCCTTACCTATATTTATAGGAGCCTTTTCCAAATGAAATTTTTAAAGTTCCCTACTTATGTTTATAAGAGCTTTTTCAATGCAAGATTTTAAAGATTTCTATCTATATTTATAGGAGTCTTTTTCAATGTGAGATATTTAAAGTTCTTTACCTATATTTATATGAGTCTTTTTAAGAATTAAGATTTTTAAAGTTCCCTAGCTATGTTTATAAGAGCCTTTTTCAATATGAGATTTTTAATGTTCTCTGCCTATATTTATAAGAGTTTTTTTCAACATAAGATTTTTTAGAGTTCCTTGTCTATGTTTATAGGAACCTTTTTTAGTGTGAGATTTTTAAAGTTCGTTACTTATGTTTATATGAGCTTTTTCTAAATGAGATTTTAAAGTTCTCTACCTATGTTTATAAGAGTTTCTTTTCAAAATTGAAATTTAAAAAATTCCCTACCTATGTTTATATGAGCCCTTTCGAAATGATCTTTTTAAAATAAACAAAACAAAAAACAAATGAACAGCACACAAGCAAAGCCCCTTAGTCTAAGATAATTGATATTTTTGGTCTTTGCATTATTTTTTATTCTTAAAAATATGCAACAAGAGGCAACTGTAAACGTTTAATTTTGTCTGGGTATAATTTGGCCAATTGTGAAGCTCTTCGAATTCAATTCGATTCAAATCCAATATTTCTTTACTTTTGACAATTTTTAAAATCAAAATAGGGATCAATTTGACTAAAATGCCCCTTGGTCAAACTTGGTCAAACCTAATCATACAATGTCAAACTTAATCAAAATCAATTAAATTGGATTGAACTTGGGTCAATTTTTCAAAATTTGGAATCAAATGGGACTAATAACACTTGAAATTAAGATTTATTATTTTAATGCACTAAAAACTTGATTGCACTTTGAGAATGATAAAAGTATCAAAATGCCCTTAAGGAATATTTTCATAATTTGACCTTCTCGAAGTTAGATTTTCGTGAAAACTTTTAAATTAAGATTAAACATTATTTAATGGTTTTTGGTGCATTCCCTAATCGCACCTTGAGAGATATGAAATTACTAAAATGCCTTTAAAGGTATTTTTGTAAATTGACCTTCCTAAGGTCAGTATTTCGTGAAAAGCTCCAGATCATGATTTGATATTATTAGATGATTTTTGAAATATTGAAAATCTTGATCGTACCTTAAAAGGTAAAAATTACTAAAATACTCATAAGGATATTTTCATAATTTGATCTTCTCGAGATTCGTTTTTTTGTGAAATGTCATAGATCATGTTTTAAAATTATTTTATGATTTTTGATGCATTAAAAACCTTGTTGCACCTTAAAGGTGTAAAATTATCAAAATACTCGTTTAAGGTAATTTTGTAATTTGACTTTTTTGAGGTCGAATTTTTACAAAAACTTTCATATCATAATTTCATATTATTTGAGGATTTTTAGTGCTTTTAAAATCATAAAAATGAAAAAGATCATATTTTTCCAAGAAAATTGCTTAGAAATAGAAAACTTTTCCATGAAAGGTAAATTGGTCTTTTCATTTGATTTTAGTAGTATAAAAAATGCAACCTCTGATTGTGAACATCCTTGACCATGATATGATCTTAGAGGGCTAGACCCAATAGTAAAAGTTGGCTCTTTGCAAAGAAAACAAAGGAGAAAAAATGATCATTAGATGAAATTTTAATTAAAAGGCTTACATACATGAAGAGAGAGATATTTTTTTCTCATGAAAAGGGTTGGGAATTAATGGTTGGAGGAAGAGGCAACTAGGATAAGGAAAAAAAAGTGAAAAAAAATTTTGGTGAGCTTAGAGGAGGTATAATTCTTCTATCCTTTTTTTCCTTTGCATTTTCATAAGCATTTCATAACATTCATCTTATTTTTCACAGCATTTAACCTTTAATTTTTTTTTTTAGAAATTCATAGTTATTTTTCTCTTTGAATCCAAGCTTGGGTCAAAATTTCATCCAACTAGATAATAGTTTAGATTGGAACTAGAAAGATTAAGCAACAAAAAAAAAAATGACAATCCACCATTGTTAGCTTTGGGAGGTTCAGTCAAGTTCCCATTTTTCATGGCCAAACTTCTTATTGGCCATTTTGGTTGTTTTCTTGCTTCTAATAATGTTGATGAATGATTTGAATGTTTTTTCATATGTTTAGAGCATAAATGTTAGCTAGTTTAGTGGTTTTTATGTGTTGTTTGGCTATACATGTTGGTTCCATGGTTTCTCTACTATTTAGTTCATTACATGTTTAATAAAATTTTGTTCATGATTTGGATGCCTTCATATAATGATTATTTTGATGTTTAATATATGATTGAGCTAAGTAAAATGAAATGCATGATTGGGATAAGCTATAGGAGTGTTCGACCAAGCTTCTCATGCTTTGGTTGAACCTTTATTATTTACATCATAGCCAAATTGTGCTTGATTCTTCTTTAAATGTTTGTTTTCTTGCATGGTTCTTCAAATTTTCAATGTGTTTGATTAAATTTTCCATGATTAAATTCTAGATTAGTAAACTTTTTGGTGATTTTAGTTTGCTTGTATGACTTTCAAAACAAAAGAAAAAAATGGTGGAACATGTTTTTAAATTTTTAAAACTTTTGGTTTTTAATCCATTTTTACCTTATTGTTACATGCATGTTAAATTTGCAATATATTTGTAAATATGCCTTAGTTTTTTAACATGTTTATTTTCATACATGATCCATGCATTAAAGTTTGCATTTTTATTAATGGCATTTTGGTAATTTTTGTCACATTACACCCATGCATCAATATTTATATTTTTACTAATGGCATTCTCATTCTTTATTTTTGTCACGTGCACTTTTCATAAAATCCTAAACCATTAAACCAAATCCTAAACCCTAACCCTAAACTTTAAAACCAAACCCTAAACTCCAAATCCTAATCCTACACTTAAACATAAATGCTAAACCCTAAATTCAAAATCCTAAACCAAACCTTAAACCCCAAACTTAAACCCTAACCTTAAATCTAAACTCAAAAACTTAAACCTTAAACTCCAAACATTAAACCAAATTCTAAACCCTAACCTAAACCCTAAACCTTAAACCAAATCTTAAATCCTAACTTAAACCCCAAACTAGTCCTAAACCCAAAACCAAACTCTAAAACCTAAACCTTAAACTCAAACCCAAACCCTAAATCTAACCTTAAACCAAACCCTAAACTTATCCAAAACCCTAAAAACCTGAACTAATTTCCCAAACCCTAAAACCAAACTTTGACCCATTCGTACATTTACATCTCATTTTACTCTATTGTTACATGCATTCTTAAATTACCATGCATTAATATCTTATCATTCATGTTTAACCATTTTGCATTTATCATTGTTATTATGTTCATGTATAGTTTTTCAAAATAAGTTTTCAAAGAAAAATATTTTTGAATAAAATGACATCTCAATTAAAAATAGCCTTCAAGATCTGGCCTAAATATAAATGGCACTTAATGGTTATCATTTATGTGAGATATCATCTCAGTTTTATGAGAAAATTTAAAAATCTTTAAGTTAATGATATTTTTGAAATCTTAGCTAAATATAAGAGAGTGAGAAAAATATCTTTATACTTAAGATGTTTTGATCCAAAAAAATAAAAATGTTTTGCTTTAAAAAAATAAAAATTGATTTGCTTTCAAAGGAAAAAAATTCAATTTTTAAAATAAAATGCATGAAAGAAACTGAATTAATATCTAAACACTAAAATGTAATCATTTTTACTAAAACCTAAGGACAACATGCAATCAATTAGTATCGTCTTCGACGAGGGTTGTGAGGGTGCTAATCCTTCTCCACACGTAATTGGCTATTGAACTCAACTCTTATTTTCACAAACCATAAATTGTTCTTTTATAAAACTTTAAACCCGTTTTAAATGTTTTATTAAAAGGATAAAATTTTTAAGTGACCAGTCACACCTTAAAAAAGATTGGTGGTGACTTTTTTTCTTTTATTTTATCAAAAATGTTTTTTGGCTCTTCGCTTATTTTTTTTCCATTCCTCAATTTGGTAGTCGGGTGCCTTGGCTCACATGTCGTCACACCAATCACTATGTTTAGTAATTAAAAAAGCTTTCTTTCATCAATAAGTATAAAAATAAAGAGTTATTAATGTGCTAATTAGATATGTTGATAAAGAGTTATTAATGAGCTAATTAGATGAAGCCCTCTCATAGAACATAATGGCTTTACAAAGGAATTATAAATAGTTATAATTATGAGATCATTATGCTTCAAAGCCAAGTACCTAAATTATTCCTAGTTAATGTATTGATAAGACAAAAACATTAATAATGCTTAAAGATTGGTAAATGTTAAGCCTTTTTTACTTATGAAATAACTGATCCATATATTAAAGTATGGGAATATTTAAGGATAACAAGTTGGTGCTTGTTAGGATAAAAAGTAAAATAAAGGTAATTTTGTAGTAGTCAAAATAAAGGTAAAAGGTAAAAATATTGAATATTTAAAAAGGAATAAATAAATTAATTTAAGTTGAATAATTTTTTAAATATAAAAATATGTCAAATCATTTTCAAGAGTGAAACTTTTCAAAGAAATAGACTTATTAAAAAGAATAATTGTTCCACTAATATTATTTGGTGTAATGAAATGTATTAATACAAAAAAAAAAAATTATATCCAAGAAGAATGCAAAAATATGAAACCTAACAGCAACAAAACCACTTTGCAAATTTTTTACAACTACACAAAGTTACAAATCTATATGTAACAACACAAAAGAAAAAATAAAAAAGAAAAAGGAAAAACGATCTAGTTAGTTGCGTTCTTAAGAAAAATTATGGAGCATAGGTATGCAAAAACAAAACTTTGTCCTAATGCATCGTAGAATTCCACAACACCGTTCTTATATATATGGGAGATTGGAAATAATTATGGAGAATAATTCTAAAATTTTTAATGGTTAATTGCTTAAAGATTATATTATTATTAAGAATCAAATCAAATTAAGGTAATAGCAATATCGAATTAGAGTAATTTATGCTTAGAAGTGGTCAATAAGTCGTAGCAAAACTTTATCTTAATATTATTTTTTAAATGAATGAGAGTTAATCACATTTATTTTATTTCTTTTTCCAAAAGTACTACTAATAAAATTTGAGCATGATTTAAGTTAGAGAATTAATAATAAAATAGATTTTGACTTTAAAATTAAAGTAAATGAAATTGAAATTTTAATTGAAATCAAATCAAATTTATTGATTAGAAAATACCTGCACTTGTCCAAAACATTCAACACGTCAAAACATAAATGTTTTAACTTTTATATATTTATATAAGATATAAGATTTATGCTTTATAATTAAAATAATAAAATATAATATGTATTCAATATGCTTAAGAGAAATCATCTGTATTTGAAAGAAATGAAAAGAAAGATTTTAAAGTTCGTGTAATAATGATAGTAAAATTAATTTGATTTGATATATCAAAATAAATTTTAATTGATTTAATCATCTATTAATCATTTTAAAATCAATTTATTAAACATATATACATATATAGCTAAAAAAGTGGAGTCAATAAGTTATATTTTTAAAAAATTGAAAAAAAAAAATATTTTTAATAAAAAAATATATGAGTTGAATATTTATAATTGAAATAGAGTAATAAAACTATTTTATTTATAATAATGGCAATCGAAATTTTAATACTTTTCATATGAATTTTATGAGAATGATTTGAGGTAAATAATATAAAATAAATATAGTTAATTTAGTTTTTTAAGTTATTTTTTAAATTAAAAACATATCAAATAAAATAAAACATATTCATTAAAGAATACATGATATTTTTTAAGAAAATGCATTTATCAATAACATAAACCATTTACATTGGATATATTTTTATAAAAAATTTTGATTTTTATATGTTTATATAAGATAATAGTACAAGCGAAAAAAATTCTCCAAAAAATAAATATATGAAACACAAATAAATAAAAGTTGCATTGTGAGATTTACCACATAAAAACAAAAATCGTAAACGTTAAGCAAAGAGAAAATGCAGTTGGGCCTGTCGACCGAAAAAGGAGCCCAGACCAAGAACAGCTCCATACAAAAGAAAAACGAGAAAAAGGGGAGGCAGAGGGTAGTAGGGTTTTACAGTAGAAATTAGAAAGTGGAAAGAAAGCAGAGAAGTTTTGCGGTTTGGTTTGTTTCAACAGTTATAAATTTTAACGGAAAACAAAATCATTAAATCATGCACGCCCCTGTTCTCGTTCTAAGTAAGTTTCTTTTCTTTTAATGCATTTAAATTTCAAATAGTTTTTTTTTTTATTTTTTTGTAGATTCAAATTGTACCTAAAAAATCATTGAAATATTCAGAGGATTCATTGAAACGGGAGTCTGGGACCAAGGTTAACCATGCTAATATCGAAGCCTCCAAGGTGATTTCCTTCATTCCCTTTTTTTTTTTCTTCATCTTCTTTCTGCTTACTTCGTTTTAATCTGAAATCATGTCGCCGATTAAGCTGTTTATTTATTTATTTTTTTGTTAAAATGTAAACCCAATTTTTGTTTCTGAGTTCTGTCAATGTTCATTGACCAAAATAACTTTTTAGGCTGTTGCTGATATCGTTCGAACAACGTTGGGTCCTCGATCCATGTTGAAAATGCTCCTTGATGCTGCTGGAGGTAACCCTTTTTAGCCCTTTAATTTGCATTTTTCAGTGTTATGTTTGCTACGCCTATATCCTAGTTCCTTTTTCCATTTCCATTGTTTTTGGATTCCGCAAACATTTTTTTTACCCTTTAAAGGTACTCTTCTTGATCAAGCAAAAAGTTCATTGTATTGCTTTCGTTTCTACCAGGTATTTTTGTTATTAATGATGGAAATGCCTTTCTACATGAGTAAGAACTTGCACATCCAGCTGCGAAGGCATGATATTCCCCCACGCTTCTCTGTTTCTTTTGCTTCAAAATGTGATTGCGTTTTTCCCCTTATTTGTCTTATTTTCGTTCTTTCTTATCGTCTTGGTAGGCCATTGCAGTCAATGATTGAATTGAGCCATATGCAAGATGAAGAAGTTGGAGATGGAACATCTGTCAATGTTCTTGGTATGCCTTTACACAGCAAGATGTCATTTATGTGCTATGTTGGATATTCTTTGCATGCACTAGTTTATATTTCAATGCTATTGTTATCTGGTGCAACTCGAACTAGTAGTTGACGTTCAACACTGCAGTATCAAGTGGAATTGCTTCTGGAGAAGAAAATGATACAAAGGAAAAATAAGAAGATAGTAGAAAAGAGAAGAAGGGAAGAAAGAGACAAAAGAGAGGGAAAAGTTTTAGGAATCTGTTGTGTGTATTTGTCATTTCTCCCTCTTGTCAATACATCATTTTAATAAATTTGTAACTGTTTCAGCACAGCTGTCATTTCCAGTGCAAAAACAATTAACAGAAACTGTCATTTTTTAACACTAAATGACCCAATTGGTTTTATTTACTGTAGCTTATAACGTATACCCTCTCCCCTTAAAAGAATCCTTGTCCTCAAGGATTGAAAGACGAAAACCTGTTTTGCGGATCATATAAACATTCTCAAGTTGCATCTTCAGGAAAGCAATTACTCCACTGTACTAACCCTTCTGTCACTGCCTTCCCTTTCCTCTTCTCTAATCTCCTGTCTAAAACAGCCACTGGTTCCTTTGCTATTACACCTTCATCATCAATCAATGGAAGATTGGATTGTGTTGGCACCTTCCCAACATGTTTCTTTAGTTGGGATACATGAAAAACAGGATGTATTTTAGCTTCAGCAGGCAATTCCAGTTTGTAAGGTACCACCCATATCCTCTCCAATACCTTATAAGGACCAAAATATTTAGTGGCTAGTTTAGAGCATAATCTGTTAGCAATAGATTTTTGTCTGTAAGGTTGCATCTTCACATAAACAAAATCATTAACCTCCAATTGCCTATCAATCCTGTGTTTATCAGCCTGTTGCTTCATCTTGTTTCTTGCTTTCTCCAAATGAAACCTTAATAGTTTAATGGTGGCCTCCCTACCCTGAAGACTTCTATCCACTGTTTCAACTCTAGAGTCTCTAGGTAAATATGGTCTATGGACTGGTGCAAGCTGTCCATAAACCACTGCATATGGTGTGGGTAGAATGGAGAAGTGATAACTGATGTTATACCATCATTCGGCCAATGGAATCCATCAAGACCACTTCTTAGGTTGTTCTCCTGCAATACACCTTAGGTACGTCTCTAAGCATTGATTAACCACCATGGATTGGCCATCCTTCTGAGGGCGGTAAGTTGTGGACATCTTCAGCTCTGTTCCAAGTAGTTTAAACAGCTCCTTCCAGAATATGCTTGTGAAGACCTTATCTCTGTCTAATACAATTGTCTCAGGTACACCATGTAGCTTATACATGTTATCTAAATAAGCTTGAGCTACTGTGACAGCAGTAAAAGGATGAGTTAGAGTAATGAAGTGAGCATACTTGCTCAATCTATCCACAACCACCATGATCACTAATGATTTTGGAAGACCTTGTATGAAATCCATAGACACATTAGACCAAATTTTATCTGGTATTGGTAAGGGCTGTAGAAGTCCAGGATAGGCAATATTCTTATGCTTGTATTGTTGACAGGTGGCACATTCTCTAATAAACTGCCTTACTAATTTTTTTTATTCCCCTCCAATATAGTGCACTGGTGATACTTCTCATTGTAACCTCCACCCCAGAGTGGCCTTCTTCCACTGAACTGTGGAAATACTTCAATAGCTCTTGTCTTAACTTAGCATTTGCTCCTACCACAAGTTTTCCTTTCCTCTTTAGTTGACCAGCTTGCCAAGTATATTTTGAAGGTTGATCTGGGTTGTTCTTAATTTTATGCAACAAATGTACTAAAGTTGCGTCTTGCAGCCAAGAATGCTTAATCTTGGACGTAAGATCATTGTTTATCATGGAGATAGCATGCAGCATAACTGAAGGATTTTTGGAAAGAGCATCAGCAGCCGAATTAATAGCCCCTTGTCTGTAGACCAGTTCATAATCAAACCCCATCATCATTCTTACCCATAGCTGTTGAGTTGGATTGTTAGTCATTTGATCAAGTAAAAACTTAAGACTTTGGTGATCTGTTTTGATTTGGAAATGTCTTCCAATCAAATATGAACTCCACTTCTTGACAGCTGATAATATACCTAGCATTTCCCTTTCATAGACAGATAGTGTTGATGCTTGGGAGATAAAGTCTTGTTGAAATAGGCAATTGGTCTGCCTTTTTGGCTCAATATGGCACCAATGCCACAATTTGAAGCATCTGACTCAACTACAAAGATAAAAGCAAAATCTGGTAGAGCTAAGACAGGGGCTGTGGTGATAGCTTGTTTGAGCTTTTCAAAGGCTGGAGTTGCTGTGTCACTCTAGTTGAATGCATTCTTCTTTAATAAGTCAGTAAAGGCTTAGCAATAGTACCATATCCCCTAATGAATTGCCTATAATAACTAGTTAAACCTAAAAATCCCCTCAACTCCTTGATATTCTTAGGCACAGCCCATTCCTTTACACACTCAACTTTCTTGCTGTCCATCTCAACTCCTTTTCTGATAAGGTGACCAAAATACTCAATCTTTGAAGCTCCAAAATTGCACTTAGAGAACTTGACAGACAACTGATTGGAGACTAGTACTTCAAATACTTGCTGCAAATGTAATAAATAATCACTCCAGTTGGATGAATAGACCAAGATATCATAAAAAAACACCAAAATAAACTTCCTAAGGAAGGGTTTGAAAAAGCTATTCATCAAACTTTGGAATGTGGAAGGTGCATTCGTTAAACCAAAAGGCATTACGAAGAACTCATAATGCCCTTAGTGAGTGCAAAATGTAGTTTTGTGGGTATCAGCAGGATTCATTCTTATTTGGTGATAACCAGACCTTAAATCCAATTTGGAAAACCAACAAGCATGAGCTAACTCGTCCATTAACACTTTTGCCAAAGGTATAGGGAACTTATCCTTCAAGGTAATTTTGTTCAACTATTTGTAATCAAAACAAAGGTGCCAAGAACTATCCTTTTTCTTTACTATAAACACTAGAGAGGCAAAAGAACTATTACTCTCAAGTAATTCTTGCCTTTTTCATCTCAGCCACCATATTCTCTATTTTATTCTTTTGAACCATAGGGTACCTATAAGGTCGAATCTTTATGGTCTGTGTCTTATATTGTAAAAGAATTTAATGATCTTGTGGCCTTTGGGGAGGTAAGACTATAGGATTTTCAAAAACTTGTGAGTATTTGCTTAAAAGTATTCTTAAATCCTGAGGCAATTCAGTCTTGGTACTGATCTGACTAGCTTCAGTATGAACTTCAAAAGTGCCTATCCCAGCAAGTAGCATCAGTCCACCACTTTGTCCGGTCAGTCTCAGCTTGGTTGCTTGTTTGCTTGAAACCAACTGTACTTGGCCTACCTTAATTCCTTGAAGAGTATACCAAGTATTATCCATTGCAAATTGCATTGTAAGCAAAGCAAAGTCCCACAATATTGGGCCCAATGTTTGAAGCCATTGTATTCCTAGCACGACATCATAACCCATCATAGGTAACACCAAAAAAACAGTCTGTTGCACCAAACCTGGGTTTCCCAAACTAGCCCCTTACACACATTTCTAGCTACTAGCCTACTTCCATTAGCTATAGTGACACTCTATCCACCAACAGTGGAAGTTTTACGCGCCAACTTTTTGACTAATGAGTAACTCAAGAAGTTGTTGGTGCTAGCAAAATCCACTAGCATAGCTATTAATTGATTCTTGATCCTACCCTGCAATCTCATAGTCTGATGTCTTTCAACTCCAATCAAAGCATGCAAAGAAATGACATGCATATTCTGTTCACCATTCTCATTTACCCTAGCATCATCTAGTGTTTCTTCATAGTCACAAAACTCTTCTACTTCATTAAACTTACCATCTCCCTCATTGGTTAACATATGATACAATTGGGACCCAGCACATCTGTGACCTGCAACAAATTTAACACCGCACCACATACAGAGCCTTTTTTTCTTCCTTTCATCTTTTTCCTCCTTATTTGGTATCTTGGTACTATTATTTTTTACCAAAATAGGTTTTGGTTTAGTGTTTGCAGGCTTGTATGAATTGAGAGGTACTATATTCTTTGTGTATTGGTTTTGAGTAAGAGGATTTAAGAGTTAGTAAAAGTGGGGGCAAGTTGGATCTAGAAGGGGTAGGACTTGTGTTTTGGTGAGGTGGGGTTGTAGGTAGGTTCTTATAAGGTATGAATGGTTTTTTAGGAATATTGTAAATGAGGGATTACATCTATTTTGCTAAACTTTAGGCTTGGGTTAATTATTTTGGGTAAAACATGCGAATTGGCTTTGAAGTTTTTGGTTTTAAGTTACCCAAAAAAAATGCTAAGAGGGCGTTTGGCTAGGAGGAATCCATACATTTCCCCTCAGAATCTTATTGTTGGGTGTTTGATTCCAATGTTTGGTTCAAGGTAATCTGATTTCGAGGGAAAGTGATAGATTCCCATTAGTACCAAAAGTCTCGGAACCAGAAACCCACCTCTTCCTGTGGTATTCTAGGATTCTGCGGTGGAAAGTTGCGTTATTTCCAAATTTGATCTGAATAAAAAATTATAAAATAGTCGTTACCATTTTGAAAAGCATGCTTGGAAGTGATTGCAAATCAGTTGTAGATTTTTGTTGCTAAAAATTTTTTTTTATATTGCAATTAATGGCATTTGGCACAAAAAACGCTTTAAATAATCTTGTTAATTTTTTTTTAGATTATTTAAGGTGTTTTTTGTTCAAAAACGCCTTAAATAATCCTGTTAATTTTTTTTTGGGATTATTTAAGGTGTTTTTGGTTAAAAACGCCTTAAATAATCTCTTAAAAAAATCTTATAAGTAATCCCTCCTAAAAACAAAAAAAGGCTAGAGGGAAGGGTCGAACCAACAGCCTTATAGTTAATAGCCATATGTTTTAACCAATTGAGCTGCTGCAATTTTTCTAAATTTTATATCTTAAATCTTATAAGCAATGAAATGAATTATTTAAGGCATTTTTGGTCTTGAATGGAATTATTTAAGGTGTTTTTGACAAAAAATGCCTTAAATAATCCCTTTCATAAAACATTAAAGCGCTAGAGGAAGGGGTCGAACTTACGACCTTATGGGTAATAGCCATATACTTTAACCGATTGAGCTACTTCGGTTTTTTTATACTTTATCTCTTAAATCTTATAAGTAATGAAAGGAATTATTTAAGACGTTTTTAGTAAAAAATGTCTTAAATAATATGGTCCAAAAAACTGAAGGGTATTATTAAACACTTTAAATAATGCTCTTTAAAAAATTCTAAGGGATTATTTAAGGCATTTCTGGACCAAAAACGCTTTAAATAATCCATTGATACATTTTAAAGGGGATTTTTAAATGGGATTATTTAAGATGTTTTTGGACCAAAAACGCCTCAAATAATCCCTTTATATTTTTTAAAGGGCATTATTTAAGGCCTTTTTTTTTTCAAAAAAGCCTAAATAGTCTATTGATACATTTTAAAAGGGCCTTTAAAAAAATAAGAGTTTATTTAAGGTGTTTCCAAACCAAAAACGCCTTAAATAATCCTCAATATTTTTTTATTGATGATATTTTATAAATAAAAACAGCAATCAAGTAAAATATTTATCTTCTTTTGCTATGAAGGCATCATTTGTTGTTTGGATATTTATTATTAATAAAAGCTAATAAAAAGTTGCCATCATATTTGTTAGTGAGCCATCATATATGTCAAGAAGATTATGATAATTATTCAAGAATTAATATATGTGGATTTCCCTTAACCAAATGAATGAATCTGAATATGAGATGCCCTGAAAATGGAAGAAAACTCTAGGTATCGCACTTTCTCGGATATCACACTTTCTCACGAAATCCAAGATTCTGTGTACCAAAAGCCCCCTAAGGGCATTTTCATCTGAAATCTGCAACTTGTTCAACAAACTTCCAAATCCTTCATAGTAAGCTTCTACCATATAAGTTTGTTTTAAACTACAATCTCAAGCATAGGATCAAAATATTCATTCGTAGCAAATTGAGATCTCATCTCAATGATGTATTGAGCCCAATTTACCTCTTGGTGACTCCTATGGTTCCTCATAAAACGTTGATGCCACTGTAGAGCTCGACCTTCCAGATGCATCATCAGTGTGCTCCCCTTATCTTCCTCCCTTGTTTGATCAACTTCAAAAAATTGCTTCATTTTCAGCATCCATCCTCGAAAGTCATCACCATCAAATCTTGGACACTCTATCTTAGGATATTTGGTCTGGATTCTATGCATGGAAGTTGCCTCAACAGGTTAGACCCCCATGTTCTCCTTTGAGCCTCCATTGATGGATTTCTGCTTGATATCAGAAGAAACGATGGTTGTTGGTTCACCCATCTCCACTCCTTTAGGTGAACCATTCCTCTGATTCATGATTTTCTCAAACATGCTGCGCATTTCATCTCCCAGGTTACCGATCTTAGAGTGAAGCTCTTTAGTCGAGATATCCAACTTGGTCTTCACTTTTTCAAGCTCTTTTTGTAACTGACCCATCTCCCTTTGTAACCTGGTGGTTGTACTGTCTGCCATTGTCAAGACTGTGAGCTTTGATACCAATGGTGCAACTCGAACTAGTAGCTGACGTTTCAACACTGCATTATCAGCTGGAATCGCTTCTGGAGAAGAAAATGCTAGAAGGAAAAATAAGAAGATAGTAGAAAAGAGAAGAAGGGAAGAAAGAGACAAAAGAGAGAGAAAAGTTTTAGGAATCTGTTGTGTTTATTTTTCATTTCTCCCTCCTGTCAATACATCGTTTTAATAAATTTGTAACCGTTTCAGCACAGCTGTCATTTCCAGTACAAAAACTGTTAACTGAAACTGTCATTTTTTAACACTAAATGACCCAATTGGTTTTATTTACTGTAGCTCATAACATTATCTATAACATGTTTCTGAGTATGGATATATTTTAAGAAACTAAATGAATTTTTAATGAGATTAGCTTCACAGTTGGAATCTGACCTTTAAAATGTGGTTGCAATATCATTGAGATTGCTCTGTGTTCATGCAGTTATCCCTTTTTTTTGCCTTTGTCATGATATAATTGACATGTTAAGATACATTGCTTTTAGTATTATATTTGGTGTTTATTGGAAGTAGCTGGTGAGATGCTTCATGTTGCAGAAGCCTTTATTGACAAAACTTACCATCCTACAGTAATTTGTCGAGGTAATGTAACTTGGAAGTACTGCTAGATTCTTAACCTCCGCTTTTGAATCATAACTTAACATTTGATGAAGAGCCCTTTCATTTGCAGCATACAGTAAGGCTTTGGAGGACGCTATTGCTGTGCTTGACAAGATTGCAATGCCCATTGATGTAAAAGACCGTATGTTTTTCTGGACACTTTTTCTTAACAATGTTTTAATCTTTTATCCCTTTGTATTGTTGCCATTTGAATCTTTAATATATTTGGCATGCTCATATTGTAACATGTGGATTTGAATGGCAGGTTCAACAATGTTGAGACTTGTGAAGAGCTGTATAGGGACAAAGTTCACTAGCCAATTTGGAGATCCGATTGCTGTGAGTTGTCTTCTTTGTTATAGGGCTGTTTTTATACTCATTTTGATTATAGAATCTTATGTCATAGACCATCGAATTGACATATGAAACATCTTTTACCAGTTTGCTTATATTCGAATGTGAATAGAGAAATGGTTCCTTTCCAAATATTAACATTAAGTTTGTTAGCATGAAATATAAAACAATTGAAACATATATGTTTGTTACGGAAGGAATCATGGAACATTTGAAACCAGAAATATATTAACCATAGTTACATGGATTCCATTTGGTTTACCCTTCTACTTAGGCTTCCCTTGTTTTTACTTGTCTTTTCTTTCATTTTCCCCCTTTTTATTTAGTTTTGATTTGTATGTCTGTTATCAGATTTAACATAAATTTGATACTATGGATCTAGTGATTGAAACTGTTTGATTATGAGGCTAATCTACCAGAGCGCCATATTCTTGAAACGATATACCTACGAAGACAAGGTGCACAGGCTAGCTTGTGTGATGGTTTTTTGACATATCACATCTGTATAAATCACATCTGCATAAGTGAAAATTGATATTCTTCAGGTCACTGTGTTTCTTTATCTTTTCTTCAGTTTTGCTGGACGTAGCTCAGAAATTCTCTTTAGTAGTGATTTGTATTCTGTACATGGCACTTTCATTTCTTTCATAATCATTTGGTTTTATTAAAATAGAAGTGTTAAAAATAATTTTTTTTTTTTTATGTTTTTATTTGTATAGCTACTTAATTGTTTAACTTCCAGGATTTGGCAATTGATGCAACTACAACAGTTGGAGTTGACCTTGGCCAAGGTCTGCGAGAAGTTGATATTAAAAAGTACATTAAAATAGAGAAAGTGCCTGGTAGCCAGTTGGAAGAGTCTAAGGTCCTCAAGGGAGTGATGATCAATAAAGATGTAGTTACACCTGGAAAAGTGAAAAGAAAGATCGTCAACCCACATATTATTCTTCTTGATTGTCCACTTGAGCATAAGAAAGGGGAGAACCAAACAAATGCTGAGTTGCATAAGGAAGAAGATTGGGAAATTCTGTTGAGAATGGAAGAAGAATAAATACATTGAGAACCTTTGCATGCAGATTCTGAAATTCAAACCAGACTTGGTGATTACAGAAAAAGGACTTAGTGATTTGGCATGCCATTATCTGAGTAAGGCTGGTGTCAGTGCAATTAGGAGGGTGAGAAAGACAACAACAGAATTGCAAAGGCTTCCGGAGCTGTTGTTGTGAATCATCCTGATGAATTGCAGGAATCTGATGTTGGTACTGGAGCTGGGCTATTTGAGGTTAAAAAAATTGGGGATGAGTTCTTTGCATTTATTATTGATTGCAAAGATCCAAAAGCTTGTACGGTTCTCCTAAGGGGTGCTAGCAAGGATCTCCTGAATGTGGTGGAAAGAAACTTGCAGGTAAGTGATTTAATGTGCTACTTCCGTCTGTTAATGGAATTAAGTTCTGAAGCTCATTTCCTTTTTCTTCTTGAAGTTCTGAAGTTAGTTTCAATTAACAGGATGCCATGTCTATTGCAAGAAACATAATCAAGAATCCAAAACTTGTTCCTGGTGGTGGTGCTACAGAGTTAACCATTTCTGCCACTTTGAAGCAGAAGAGTTCATCTGTTGAAGGCACAGAAAAGGTGTTTGATGCATTAATGCATAACTTTGATGAGTCTAGAGTTATATGATTATGAATGCTAACCTTTCTTGATATTGAATATACACTTACCAACCTTTTTAGAGATATACTTTTGGTAATTTCCTGAAGTTTTTTTAGTTGTTAGTGACTTTATATTCACTTGTTTTGTAACAGTCACCATTTGCTTTTGAAGCCATACCACATACTTTGACGCAGAATTGTGGGGTTAACATAATTCAGACCATGACTGCTCTGCAAGGAAAGGTATGAATATTTCTAGAGTGCAGTTATACACTTTTGAAGATACCCTTACACCTTCAGTTTCTATTTTCTCAAATTGTGCTTGTAGCATGCAAATGGTGAAAATGCATGGGTTGGCATAGATGGGAACACTGGTGCCATTGCTGACTTGAATGAGCGAAAGGTATCATGACATTTGTACTTTTTCTTTAAGTAGAGTACACTGTTGGTACTCAAACTACCAGAATTTCACTTTTCTACCTGAGCTTTTCATAGTTGCAATTTTTATCGTAAACTCTGATTATGTTTAATAATTATGTCCTATCTTTCAAGATGTTAATAAGGTGGATGAGATTGTCCACTTCTGAGCCATGTAAGACATCTACAACCCATTTGAGGACAAAAGTGATTTTTTTATAAACAAGGAAAGAAAATCACTCATTTTGGTCTATCATTCTAAATTTTGATCTATTTGTTCAAAAAATTCCACGTCTGCAAAACCCTCCATCTCTCTTTTTACGAAGACCTTGAGGCAAGTTGCCGGAACAGGATTTGTAAGGAATTTAAGGCTGAAAGATGAGTTGGGAGAGTGTGATGGTGTCGGAATGTGAGCTGTAAGTTAGTGTATGAAGATGGGATTGTAAAGGGATAAAGGAGATGAGAGAAAAGGTGATTCTACTTCTAAGTTTGAGAAAGCAAATGCATGTTGCTGCACTCTGAGTTGGGTTTCAAGAGAGTTTTATAACTGCAACTGCTATGGCTATGGTTTTGTATGTAAAGGAAAGTTGGATGCCTGTGAGTCAAAAGAATTTTGACAAGTGGTTTTACTTTTTTTAATATATAAAAAGAGAGAGAGAATGAAAAATAATGAAAGAAAAAAACTTTATTGTTTTAGATTTTAATGACATCTGTATGTCATCCGATTTGCCATGAATCTACAATTCCACCGTCATTAACATCTCTTGGATTGCAAGGCATAAATATTACTACACTTTTAATTAAGGTATTAGATGAAAATTGCAATGATTAACATTTAGGTGTGAAAGTTCGAGGATCATAAATGTAATTCATTCTCTTTTTAATTAGTTAGAGAAAAAAGGATAGAGAATCTGATTTTTGCAATTTTCTGGATATAAATTCATTCTAATGCCCCCTGAAGCATTTGGGTGAGAGATGATGGAAACATCTACTTAATTTGGATATCTGATGCATCATCATGTTCCTTTGTGTTTACTTACGTGGGTGCATAGTTCAGTAATAAAAAATGTAAATGCTTCTCCAAGTATTTGTGATTTTGGCTTAATGGTTAATTAAAGTGTTCTGGTGTCTAGTAAGTAGTAACTTGAAGTTGATTGATCATTTGTGAATGAATTATTAAAAATGTGTTAGATTTGGGATGCATAAGTTGATCGATCATTTGTGAATGAATTATTAAAAATGTGTTAGATTTGGGATGCATACAATGTCAAGGCTCAAAATTTTAAGACAGCCATAGAAGCCGCTTGAATGCTTCTATGGATTTATGACATTGTAAGTGGGATTAAGAAGAAGCAGGCTTCTGGAGCTGGCCAAGCTTCATTGAAACCTAAGGTTGAGACACAGCAGATGCTGATGGTGAGCAAATTCTACTTGATTGAAGATAGTGGACCAGGTAAACTGACTCTGCAGTGAAATTATTTGATAGAAATGGTGGTTTGTTTTGTTTGGCTGTTAGGGAATTTTGTTGAGCGTTGTGTTTTCTGTTGTTTTGAAACTGTAGATTTTTGTTGGAGTTGAGTTTAAACTGTGTTATCAGGTTAAGTGTTTGATCAACTGCTTTTTTTATGTAGCAAAGTTTTATATATACATTGTTGCCTTGTTTTTTTTGGATAAGTAATTTTTATTCATTATCCAAGAAGCAGTAGAATTGCTACCAACCAACAATTACATACTGTCGAACCTTGGTTTTTTGGATAAGTAATTTTTATTCATTATCCAAGAAGAAGTAGAACTGCTACCAACCAACAATTACATACTGTCGAACTTTTTACACCACAAATGAGTCCCTACTCAACTCCTATCTCTCACATAGTTCTTGGTTAACATGATCATAAGCTATATTTTTTAGGCCAATCAATCGTAATCTAACTGCATCTTTGATATTTTTCAATATTTGCTCCCCTGTGAGCTCCACTGACTTGTGTATGCGTGCATTCCTTTCTGCCCAAATCCAGTATATGTACACCCCCACGCCAGTCGTAGTATGACTGAGACCAAAGCTTTCCCTCGTAGCCTACTAACTGCCCACTGAAGCTCATTCTCCCATCCCTCAGCTTCCCTCTGTAAATTACACAGGTGTAGTACCTGTTGCCATACCCTCTTAGAGTATCTACAATTGAAAAAAATGTGGTCCCTGCTCTCCTCTTGCTTGCAGAGTACACAGTCCCCATCAGTGTGAATTCCCCAAGAAACCAGTCGGTCTTTCGTTGGGAGCCTATCAAGAATAGCCATCCAGGTAATAATAGCATACTTTGGTATGTGAAATTTACACCAGACAAGCCTATGCCAATTTACTTTCATTTGCCTTTCTCTTATTTCTTCCCACACACTTGCAGTCGAGTAGCTAGAACCTTTATTATTCCAAACTATTCCAGTATCTGCTTGTGTCAGAAATTTGCTTGCAAGACTTCTTATCTGAAGTAGCTTCCTCATACACCAGCTATGACTTTGAGTTTGTGGAATTTCCTAAATGCTTCTTCCCTTTAACACATATATGTGTATCCACGCAATCCATAACGAGCCTGCTTGTGTAAAGATAAACCATAGAAGCCTAATCATGCAGGCTTTTCCGCGCACCAACATCTATTAATCCCAACCTTCCTTCTGACGTTGGTTTACATTTTGCTTGCCATCTTACTCGGGCTTCCTTTGCTGTGCTTGATTGGCCTTTCCAGAAAAATGCTGAACAGAGCTGGTTGACCCTCTTGATTACTTTTTTTGGAAGAACAAAATGCTTGCACCAGTAGTTATGAATACTAAAAAGGACAGATTGGATCAACTGTAATCTACTTGCGTAGGACAAATGTCTTGTTGCCAAGCTATGATTTCTTGCTGTGATCCTCTCAATTAGTGGCATACAATCTGTCATAGTAAGCCTTCGCGCCACCAGTGGAACCCCAAGATATCTAACAGGAAGTTTTCCCATCTTGTGCACTTTCAGGATTTCTTCAAGCTCAGTTCCTGGAATCCCTGTATAATATAGCTCATTCTTTGCACTATTTAACTGCAGTCCAGAATAAGTATAAAACTGCTTTAGTATGACTTGAATTCCCTTAACAGAATCCAACTTCTCTTTTGTGTGGATAAGGAGATCATCAGCGAAACATAAGTGTGTCAAGTTCACCTTCTTGCATTTGGGATGGTAAGAAAAAATGCCATAAGATGCAGCACTATCCAGTAAGGTGTCCAAAACATTCATAGCAATAACAAATACGTATGGTGACATAGGATCCCTCTGCCTTACTCCTTTTGTCCCCTTAAAATATCCCACCAAGCCTCCATTGACTGATAAAGAGAACATTGGTGAAGTGAGACAGCCTTTTATCCAACCAACGAACCTTCTTGGAAATCCCATTGCCTCTAGAACTGAGATTAAAAATTCCCAACTTAAAGAGTCAAATGCTTCCTTTAAATCAATTTTAATAGCTGACCTTGGGGACATGGTAGCTCTACTATAACCTCTCACCAATTCCTATGCCATAAGTACATTGTCTATTATGTTTCGCCCCTTTATAAAGGCGCTTTTACTGTTACTGATTAGGGTTGGCATGAATTGTTGCATTCTGGTAGCTAGTATCCTTGTTGTACTCTTGTAAATAACAGTACAGCAAGATATTGGTCTATAATCAGAGATGCTAGCTGGAGATGGGCTTTTTGGTACCAAAGTTATTATTGTAGAGTTGAAAGCAAGGTAGCATATCATCAGTTTGAAAGAAATATGATATAGCTGCAATGACGTCCTCCCCTACTATACTCCCTGCAAACTTAAAGAAATGGGCATTGAAACCATCAAGGCCCGGTGCTTTATTACTATGTTGAGTAAAGATAGCTTCCTTAATTTCTTCCCTTATAACATTTTGTGATATTGCTGTCCTTTGCTCGCCCGTTAAGGATACCTGGAGTAAGTCAGTCAACAATTCTTTCTTGCAGCCTTCAACATTAGCATCAGTTGTGCCCATCAACTGCTTAAAAAATCCCACAGCCTCATCTGATATCTGTGAGAAGAAATCCAACCTGTTTCCGTTACTGTCATGCGGTACCCATTTATTGCTTCTCCTCTGCCTTGCTGCCACTATTTTGTGAAAGAAACTTGTATTTTGGTCTCCTTCTTGCATCCATCTAATTCTTTACTTCTGTCTCCATAAGCTTTCCTCCGCTTTCAACAGTTCAAAGAGTTCCAATGACAGTTTCCTCTCATTCTCTGCACCAGCCTTAGGTGATCGCATTAATGTTGCAAGTTGTGCTGCCGCTAACTCTTCTCTTTTCATTCTTACCTTCTTTGTAAGATCTCCCTATTGAGTGAAGTTGAAATTCCTTAACATTGGCTTCAACCTCTTTAATTTCTTATGCACTACAACCATAGGTTTACCACTCACTGGTACAGTCCAGGATTCCTCCACTAGCTTTAAGAACTCAGGGTGCTTTAACCAAAAATTAAAGAACTTAAATGGTTTTGGTGCTGATTTTCTCAATGTAGTCAACTTTATAAGAGCTGGGCAATGGTTAGATACTTCAAGGAGAAGGAATTCAACTTCTGAATTTGGTACTTGCGTGAGCCATAAATCATTGATTAGCACTCTATCCAATTTCCTTGACAGTGTATGATTGCTCCAAGTAAAAAGAGGCCCTGTATAAGGATGATCTAGAACATTCAATTTCTGCAAGCATTCTTGAAAAGCTTTTGTACTGGAGCTAGATATTTGGGAACCATTATAGTCTGAACTCTCCGAAGAGTGAGCCACAACATTAAAATCTCCATCCAACATCCATGGAGAGCTTTCTACAATACTTTTGAGAGAAATCAAGTGCATCCATAGTCTTTTCTTTTCACCCTCAGTATTAGACCCATATATTGCTGTGAAGTATAGCTTATGAGTGCCATGCAAAATGCTACATGTAATGCTTTGGTCAATTGTATCAACTAAATCAATTGTTAACTCATCCTTCCATATCATCCATATTCTTCCATTGTAAGCGGTAACATAGTGATGATGAATGGACCAGCCAGCAAAGTTATTGTTCAGAACTTTCTGCATGTTTTGTTGCTTCACTTTCGTTTCTAACCAACAAGCCATATCTACTTTTTCTCTTCTGATCCTACATACAACCTCTCTTTGTTTCAGAGGATCATTTAGTCCTCTGACATTCCAGCTAAGCACATTCATAATGAAAAGGGAAAGGATGAATGACCTCCTAGAGCAGAGTGTTCCACCCTTACCTGTTTATTTTTCCTTTTATCAATGGGACCCTTTTTCTTATTCTTCAACTGTTTCATCAAATCTGCAACTCCTGCTGCTGCCGCCCTTACTTTCCTGGGTGATTTAGGAATAATTCCTTCCTCTCTCGTCTTGCTAGCCTCAGGCACAGCCAGTTCTAGATTCACATCAACACTCCTGTCCTCAATTGCTGCTTCTAGTATAGCAAATTTGTTTGTGGACCCTAACTTTGCTAACTGCATTGATTCAACTCGCAGCTTGCCTCTCTCAGGAGTACTCTCTGGCCCTGACTTTGCTACTTGCATCGGTTCAACTTGCAGCTTGACACTCTTAGAATTAGCCTCTGGCACAGCCTCCTTCACTTCCTTAACCCGTTGCTCCTTAGATTCCTTTGGCTGCCACACCCTAGCTTCTGCTACCACAGGCCTATTCATACATGATTTGTCTGAATGCCCAAAAACTTTGCAGTGCTGGCATTTTGGAGGCTGCCATGGGACTTCCACTGAGATAGAGGCGAGTGTGCCATCTTGGAGTACCACATACACAGATTTTTGCATAAGCAAGCCTTTCAAAGTTTGCTGTAATTTTATCCATGTATAGTGGAATGCTTAATGCACTGGTTATATAGCTTAGCCCTTTCTTAGTATACAGCTCCAATGGAACATTTTTAAGATGTATCCAAACAGGTATCTTGTTCGTCTTAAACTCCCAATTCCTCAACCCCGGTTGCCTTGTTGGTTGAAGTTTGAGAATTAGAAAAGGGGGGTTTTATTTTTATTATATAAATGCCCATTTAATTGAATAAACTTGATAATTGTATAAATTTAATGTTATTAACATTGTTTTGGAATTAATATGGAATAAAAGTCAAAATAAAAGGTTGCAGCATCAAGTTGTCGAGTTATTATTTATTTTATAAATGACATGCATTTGTAATAGTTTGTTTCGATTGATTATCTATCCATGTACCATTTCAGGTTGATTCGTACTAATATATTAGGTAGATGTATCATTTCACGTTGATTCTTATTGTATAATATTAGATGTATGCACATCTAGTGGGTGAAATAATAAATAATTTATTATTTTAAAAAATATTAAAAAATAAAAAATTATTTTTTAAATATAACAATAAAAGGATGACTCAATGTACACAATTATTTAGAAGTGAGAAAAAATAAGCAAAGTAAATTTAAAACATTTAAATCCACTTCCTGCTTCTATGTAAAATAAGAAACTCAAGTGCCAATAGGCTCAAAGGCCACATTATTTTATTTTGTTTTCATGTGGTTTTTTAGTAATATCTCAAACTTAATTAATATTACTTTATTTGTGATACAAAACTTGGTTAAAGATTTTGTAAAATGTAAATGTATATGTATAACTCAGAAGCTTTTACTAATATAAGATTTTAAAATTAATAAATATTTGATTTAACCACTGGTGCATGATATATTGATCTCTTACTCTAAAGGGCAAGGTTTAAATTTTCGTTTCTCTATTAATGTTTTAATAATGTGATCTAATCGGTTGGATATTTGATTTTTGGTTCAATTGGCCCATCCAATCGTGTCATTAAATCACACTTAAAATCTATATAACATTGAATATGTATTAAATTGGATGAAAATATAATATAAAAGTACGTTTAACTCATTAATTGGGATTAAAAAGGCAGGTTCAAATCCTGTCTCGAACAAATTATTTTTAATTCATTAAACAGTAAATAAATTCTACAAAATTGGTTTAAATATGGTTTGGTATGGTTCAAATTTGATATAAATGGAAATTGATCGATTCTTAATTAGTCTAATGAGCGTCCAATTTGATAATTCATTCAGATATTACATTATAAGAAAGAAGGGCATTAATGATGCAAATTTTTATTATTAATGCTCTTGATTCCGTTAGTAATAGTCATTATGGATGAAAATTTCATAGAAAATATTTCATTAATATTTGAAGTCAATTGAAATTATTTTTTTAGTAATGAAATTTTTCAGCGATAATAAATAGAATTCGTAATGAAAATTTTCATTAATAGTTTTTAAATTTTTGTCACTAAAACTTTTTTTATTAAAATATTTTTAAAATTAACTCTAAAATTTAACTGGTACAAAAATTTTTGTCATTAATTGTAATTTTATTTCAAAATTTTCAAAAATTTTTTATAAAATTTCATCAATAAAATCTATTCGCAATGAAAATTTTTGTTGCTAAAAGTATTAATTTAAAAATTTTTATAATTTACCATAGAAAATTTCGTCAATAAAACTTTATGTTATTTTTGAAGATTTATTATTTATTTTGCATCTTTTTTTAATCTTTTTAAGTTTTTAAAATTTCTTTTGAACTAATTAAATGAAATTTAAAATATACCAAGATAAAGAAAAAAATTAAATAAATAAATTCTACATTTGATTGATAAAAAAATATGTAATAAAATTTTACAAAATTATTCGTAATTTTAATTATATATGTAATTACAAAAAAATGCTGCATGTATAAATATCCTTGAGATATCCAACTAGACATCTTAATTGTTTGAACTTCGATTCTTGCAAGAACCTTCAATTTCTTTATTGAAGTTGATAGATTCAATTGGTTTTCTACTTTTGAGTGCCAAAATCTACACCTACGAATTAATTTACCAAATTAAAGATGAAACATGTTATACAAAATACTAAATAATTCTAAATATTCCCTTACTACAAATTTTAGTAGGTTGAATTGATAATTTGATACTACTATTATTTTTAAATAGTGAGATTATTATCCACCCAAAGGATGTTAAGGATGGTTCACATGTTTGTGGAAATCCCACATCACTTGAAAATAGGTCGGATATATGACATATACATGAAAGATTTAAAATTTTAATAATTTAAATTTTTTGTGTCAAGTAATATCCAATATGTATATATAGATATTTTTTATGTGCTCACATGAGTTTCTGAGTGTAGCTTATCTCTCCAACAATCAATATTTAAGTTAAAAGTTTAACTTAGAGGCAACAAGTATAATGATACATATTGATAAATTTGTGATTGTGTCTTGAGGGGTTGAGATAATTTTGACATGTAACTGTGTGCAAAGCTTAAGAGACAAAAAAACAATTTGGATGTATGATTGTGTGCAAGCTTAAGGGGTATTGAGACAATCTAGACATGTAATTGTGTGTATGATTGTGTGCAATATTAAAAGGCATTGAGACAATCTGAATGCATAGGAGATCTGAGATTATTAGGCCTAAAAATAATGTCTTAATAAGATTTACTCACAGGGAGCTTTGATTGATATTCACAAATGAACTTTCCTTTTGATTGATACTCACAAGTAAACGAGAGATATTGATAAGGATGGTTAAACATCTCAATGGTAATCCCACATCATTTAAAATTAGAATGAAAATATGACATATATACATGTAAGACCTAAAAACTCAATATCTTTGGTGTATGAGCTTTTAGACTCATGTATGAGCTTCTTTGGTGTGTTACCATAGGTTGCAAGTGTGATTGGAGAACACTGAGAGATTGAAAGAAAATTCATAATAATCTTCTAGATAAGATAATAATGGTTCGGATTGAGTTCGACTCGATTTATTTTATATTATATAATATTATGAATTTAAAAAAATTCAATTCAAATTTTATTGATTCAGTTTGATTTATCGATTTTTTAAATTTAAATTTTTTATTTTTTATATATTATTTTAATATATATTTAAATAGATTTTGATATAAAATTATTATTTTTATTTTATAAAAATTTAATAATATAAAAACTAATAAAAATATATAGTTCAATTTAATTTGATTTTTTTTCGGTTTGTGCCTCTTTATTTGAAATATGATCCGAATCTAATATATATATTTATTATTTAAATTTAATCCAAACCAAATAAGAAAAAAAAAAACCAATCAAAATTGAGTCGAATATAGTGATTTCGTATCTATTTTCAATTTTTTTTTTGTCTCAACCCTACGCCTAGGTCCACAACGCAATTCAAAATAATCTCCTACAACCAAGAATGCAACCTATCCAACATTTGGAAACTTGGGCAAAAAGCAAAAACCTTTTACAAGATCTCCTCAAGAAGAAAACTTGTTTCCTCTAAAGCTGTCCAATCTGAATTTCATGTTTACCTTTCCTTATATTATAAACCATATAAGTGCAGGCTACTGTAGAAATGACAAAGCTTTTAATCTGTTTATTTCTTTTTTTTTACTTTAAATTACCGCTTTCTTAATTTCTTCAATTCAGCAATTTGATCTATTATACACCTTTTAGTTAATTCTTCAAAATCCTTTCCCTTTTACTTTTAGATCCCAATGTAAATTTTTGCTCATTGCTTCAAAAGGGAAAACAAATTACTAAATGTAGCCATAAGAAAAAAAAATTAATCAATTTTTATTTTTTTTATCAATTGAAAGACATGTATAAAATTGATTAAATGAAAATATATATAAATATATATATATATATAAATATATATATATATATATATATATATATATACATATGTAGACGAGAACTTTCCATACAAGTCAGAGGCAGCAACCATGAACTGATTCATCGCCCAATTGGAAGATAAGAGAACTTTATAAGAGAATCTTCTGCCTCGTGAGCTTACCACCAACCATCAAAACCCGTGAATCAACACAACCAAAAATACGTAATCCCTCTTTCTAACAAAAACTAAAATCGCTCAAGCTATCCTAAATTCATATAAACACGATTATTCAGCTACACTGATATACTAGAATGAAAATGTTTTTCATTAAAAAAACCTCCAACCTATGAAAATTTGAATCAGAAATCATATAGCTAAATCAAAACTAAAAAAAAAAAAAAACCTTGAACAGACGCAAGGGAGATTGGCAAGATGCTTTAGGGGAGGGGATCGAAGTTGGTGTTTTCGTATTTTGGGAGCTGAGTATGAG
This sequence comes from Durio zibethinus, assembly GCF_047325235.1. Taxonomy (NCBI): domain Eukaryota; kingdom Viridiplantae; phylum Streptophyta; class Magnoliopsida; order Malvales; family Malvaceae; genus Durio; species Durio zibethinus. Next base: position 13,420,042 of record NC_143185.1, read on the forward strand.
AGTTGAGAGACAGCACTATTTGGTGAGAGACTTGGATAAGAGTGTGAGAATGAGATGAGAAGGAAAGGTGTCGGGCAAAAGGGGAAGCAACGAATGTTGTCTGGGTCATGGAGGGGTAGAAGTGGCGACAATAGGGAAAGGTCACGTAGGGGTAGAATAGATGGGGGGTAAAGGGTTGCGTGGGTTGGTCGTGAGGGTTTTGGAGGTCGAACATCAAGCAAACGACGGGTTCTGATGGGTGAAGCCAAGGCCACAGCTGGAGGGTCGGGGTCTACCGGGGAAAGGGATAGGGAGAAAAGAGAGGAGAATGAAGGAGAGACAAAGAAAAAGAAGTTTTAAAGTGATTTAAGTATCAGCAACGAAATCTAGTCGCAAAAGGCTTTATGCTGACACTTGACGATGCAATTTTTCGTTACTAAGATTGTGTCACTAATGGTTAATTTTCTCTTAAAAAATTTAGATTCAAGCATTTGTGCCAAACATTAATGACGAAATTTCATTGTTAATTCCTTCATTGAAATTAAAGATGAAATTTTTTTTGTCGCTAATTGCTAACTTTCTCTTTTAATAAAAATTGAAAACAAATCTTTTTAAAGGAAAAAAACAATGATTTGGAATGGAAAATTTCCAACTCTGTCGAGATTGAAAAGAAATAGCAATGGAATTCCATCGGTAGTATTAGCACAATTCTAAAGGCGTGAACAATTAGCGATGTAATTAGTGACAACAATCTTTTCCATTGCTAATTTGGTTTTTTTTTTTGGTCTTTGTTGATGGAATTCCATCTCAAATTTCATTAATAAAGATAGAAATTCGATTTGTTGGAATCCGTCAATATTGATAACTTCTAATGATGAAAAATTTTCATCATTAAAAGTCTATTTCCTTGTAGTGATATTAGCCATCGTGTTCTTAAGTAGATAGTGATAGTGGGAGAAATGAATAGCATTTTTGTAGAGAATTAAAGACAAATGAAACTTAAGTGCAAAGTACTTGAAATAATAAGGAACTTAAGCAAAAAATAAAAATAATTAAGTAATTTAAGTCGAGAAAAGTAGACAATGCATTGCGATATACAATGGTTGGACTCTCATTGATTGCATCTATTACCTTGATAGTTCTTGTCAAGAATTAAAACTTCAATAAACCAATGGAATTAGCAATCGATCAATTATACAAGAGACAACAATTTAACATGGTTTGGCTCAACCTATCTATGTCCACAGATGAAAAAAAAAGATTTACTAATTATAGAGAATTACAAATATACAAATCTCAATCAACCATTAAACAATTAATACTCATAAACTTTCTCAATCTCCTTTAATATTCTTAATCTAAACAAACATATACCCATGTGTACTCATGCACCATATTTATGTGGATCCTTTCAGTCTTCTCTAGTCTACTCACAAACATTCAAACATACATACTCATAAGACGTAAATCTGCAATAGTCTTATGAGGTGTCTATCCCATAAAACTCTAAAAATCTCATTTTTTTTCCATACTTAACCTTGTAAAGACTTCACTTATTTATAAGCTTATAAATTTGCTTATCAATAATTTTTTTTCTCTTAAAATTTTTTTTTGTAAGTTTTCTTATTCATCAAGTAATATCTTATCAATTTCAAATAAATTTGTTATGGGATTTGAATTATTATTCCTAACAATTTTAGCCATTTGAAGATGTTTTCAAAAATATAATCATTATAGTGCATTTTTCTGACATCCATGTGAAAGCAATCGAACTCATGGGTTTGGCAGTAGAATGAATGCCAGCACAAATTTGAATTTCACACTTCACTTTCTTCAAGGGTAGTCGAATGGCTTACAGAGGGCAGTCAAATGCCCTGGACTATTTTGCACTTAGCGTGTGCATTTATTATGGGCAGTTGGATGCCTTATAGATTTGTCATTTCTATCTAAAATTTCTTCATAGGCAGTTGAATGCTCATCCTTGGCTAGTCAAATGCCAAGCAGTCTTTGGCTCAAGAACTCATTTCCATAAATAGAGCAGTAAAAAATGCCTTGACTTAGGCAGTTGAATGCCTCTTCTCAATTTTTCTTCCTTTATATTTTCATGAATTCTTGCCCTCTATTCACTCCACTACTTCTTCAAACTAATTCTTCTTGAATTAATCAATCTTTGAAATTGTTCTTCTTAATTTTTACTTTAATTTTCATTTCTCCAAAAATCAAACCTTAACTTCATATATTGAGTTAGCAATCTCAAAATTGATTTTCATTTGACATTCACTCGATATTATTGCTTCAAGATTTGTTCCTCCTTTCTTAATCCTTTTGCTTTCTCCAAAACAATATATCTTGATTTAAGTCGTCTTAATAATCATTCTTTTCATATTTAACTATGAACTTTACTTCAAGATTAATTCCATCCTCATTGCACTTCAAAATAATTCTTTAAACAACATTTTGCATAGTTCGTTTGCTTTTAAATTTCCTTAGGCAGTTGATGAAACAATAAATTACCACTTTGTATTTTCATTCTAAAACTCTCTTCATTTACTAAATTAGGTTTTTTCTTAATTTTTATTCAAGCTTAAACCCTTTTGAATTTGTCTTAAATAACTAATAATAAATGGTTAAGCTTGAAAAGATTTTGGTATCATAAAAAATTTAATATATATTAAAGACTTCAATCACGATCCAATTGATTCAAGTGATTAATTCGATTTGATTTTGATAACACTGTCGACAATTACAAAAAAAAATAAAATTTCTCAAATATCAAATAAATGATGGTTATAATAATAATAATAATAATAATAATAATAATAATAATAATAATAATAATAAGTTCAATAGTCTAATTTAATAAAAATATTTTAAAAATTAAATTATGAAAAATTAAAAATGATGATGAGAAAAAAATAAAAATTAATTATAAAAATCAAATCAATGAAAAACTTTTCAAGAAATAAAATAACAAAATATTGTATCGGTTCGTACAATTGAACTAAACATAGTGGCTAGTACAAACAAATACATATTGCTACAAACGATGAAACAAAATAGTTTCAGTCGTAATGGCTAATACAAGCTGGTATAAAAGACAACACAAAACAATAGTTTTAGGTGTATCATTTTTTTTAAACCGATACGAATACTCTATCAGTTTGTACGACTGGTACCGATATGATATCGAGAAATTTGATCCTGAGGATAGGTCCAGTAAATCACGAGTTTGAGCAGAGATATGAATAGATAAAGTACAAAGCAGATAGATTTTTTTTTATTTTCAGTTATTTATATTATATATATTTTTATGTTTACATTTAATAAATATTTTAAATTTATTTTTATTTTTATTTTTATAAATATTTAATAGATATGAATAATTTTTGTATTTATAACCTTTTTTAAAAAATAAAATAAAAATATTTTTTTTATTTTGTATATTTATGTAATTTTTTATAAATATATATTTTTAAATATAAATATAGTAATTCTAATTAATCAAAAATAATATTTATATTAATAAATAAAAAATTAATTTATTGAATATATAGGATACAAATATGGATGGATGCTATATTATTCATTCTTATATCTATACTCAATAAAAAATTTAAAATCATGCCATTTCCATCCCCATATAAAACATCAAACTTCCTTTGTATTTGAGTAAGATTGACATTTTTAAATTCAAGCATAAATTTTAAATATGTCAATAGGATTTTATTTAATAAGTTTAGTTCAATCTAATTCATCCAATGAACACTTCCATTAGACAATAAATAATATTGGTTTTTTCTATTAAAAGTAGGATTGGATAATGAATTTCAAGACAATGTATTATACATAGTATTATATAAGAATTTTTTATGAAATAGTAAATGATTTAAAAAAATTAAAGAAAGTATATTTTAATAATTAATTACATAAATATAAAAAATTAATATATGCATAATTGTTTAAAAATAAAAAAGCATTACAATAAATTTAAAAATATATTTAAATCCACTTTCTACATTTAAGTAGAACTAAAAGACAGAATACTCCTAATAATACATATATTTTAAGGAGAATTATATTTTGGTTCAATGCAACGAGAATAATGATTGATTGCTCATAAAGAAAAAATATTTATTAGAAAGGAAATGCTAACATTTAAAATTTGATTAAAGAAATGACATTTACAATTTTACCTTTAATAATACTTTTTTTTTAATTTCCAAATGGTGTGAGCTTTCTCTTCAAAGAAACTAGCAATTATAGAAACCTTAGAAGCCATAAAGCGAAAGAAATTGGCTTTGAAAAACAACTTACTTTCCAAGACATTGATCATTCCTTTCGGCCTATTAAAGCAAGTAATATAATGCAAGCTTAAAAATTATTTTAAGAAAACTTGAAGAAAATTTCAAAAATAATAGAAGAAGAAGATGAACAAAGGAAGAATTAGAACAATGAAGAATTAAGAATGGAAAAAGATAGAAACTTAAAGAGAAGTTTTATTTTTCATTTCCATAACTAAATGAATAAACAATACACCTTTATTCCCTTTTGTTCTTATTCCCCTTTAATAGCTATTTTAATCTAATCTTGAAGATGTCGTTGTCTATTTCTCTATCCTCTAATGCTAAAATCAATAGCTATTGAGAAAGGCCTTTATAGTAATAGGCCGGGCATGAAAAACCATGCAAAAGTCCAAAAAAAAAAAGAATATGAACTAATAAATAATCCCAAATTACAATTTAAAGAAATAGGCACGTATCAATGCCTCCTTCATGAAAATGGTCCTTGTCCTCAAAGATCAAATGTAGAAACTTGTTTTTCAATTCCAATAGAACCTTTCTTGTATTACCTTCTGATACCACCATGCTGTTAGCATGACCAGTAAACTTATCAACAATAATTATAGTAGTGAAAAGGAAGGATACTTGTAGCTTTTGAATTTTCATAATGAAAACTTCATGAGATGGAAGCCAATCATTTACAACAAAAGACCAATAAAAGATGGTAACAGGATCACTAAGCTCAGTCGCTATTATTATTGCCAAGTCAACAATCATTTTAACTTTTTGGTGGCAAGCATATACCAAACCACCAGCAATATAAGTTGTAATGATCATACCACAATGCTTAAAATCTTCATGTAAATGGTTGAGATAGAATTCAAGGTGAAGTTCTCCATCACTAGCAACAATGTGCTTTCCCAACACTTCAATGGTACCAACAATCATAAGATCAATTTAGCCAACACTTTAGCCTTTTAGCGAATTTATGAAAATAAAAAAAAGTTGTGATTGAAAAAAAAAAAACCTATAAAGAAGCATTGCCACAATAAGCAACTTAGTAAAAACATTAAAGGTCAACACATCAATTATTAGAATATTAGCATAGCTCATTAAAGTTCTAAAAAAGGTCAAGAGCACTAGGGTTGCTAATCTAATGGTGAAACCTTTTCAATATTAGTAGTGGTATTTTTTGTAGCATCTAAAGCATCAATTCTCTTTCTATTTTTGTGGCTCATACCATCCATCTCAGTAATACCTCTAGCTTTATCATTCAACACAAGGCCAAAAATAACATTAGTTGTAGCTTCAATCCTATAAGGATCAACAATATCTTGTACAAAGCTGTAAGCATTATTAGCATATACTTACTTACAAGACCATTAATTAGATTAACCTAAAGATCAATAGTAACATATAAGAATAATTGCTAGCTTTTCACCAACTTTTTGATCTCCAAGGCTAAAATTGGTAAAGAAAGAGAAAAGACCACTAACAACCTTAATTCCAACCTTCGTATGGATAGTGGAAATGATAGATTACTTCTTCAATGATAGTTCAATTTCCTTAATAGTCTTAATCTCAACAAAATTGATAATGATAGATGTAGCATTGGAGTCAACTCATAATTGATACCAAAAGAAAGAATAGAAGTAACAACAGGAGCAACGCAAGATAGTTTAGTATAGAATCCAAAAGAATCAGACACCACTCTAGCTATGACACCAATATTATCCCAAATAGTGTCAACACTCACATTTGCAGATTTGGTATAAATCCATTTACAAATTCTACCAAAAAAACCATGGATAAACTTTGAGGCCTATAACCACTTATCACTAAAATTACCATTAGTTGGAGATTCTATATTCCTAGATTCTTTTGTCGAATAAGGATAGTAATAAAACAAACATCAATTACTCAAATCTATAAGGCCTTATTTTTTATAAGTGTTACATAAAACACATGTTGAATTTTTCTTTACTGCCCTATACAAATATAACCAATAATCATAAGATTATAAGATTGAACATCATAATCATCATGCTTCAAGCCATCCATAATTACTTGAACATGTAAATGCTTAACAAGACCAAAAAATCCCATACTAATATAAGCATCAGTAATAACAAAAATCTTGCTCTTAAGTTTTATGGCATAATTACCATTCATTTAAAAAAAAAAAACAATTGAGTTTCTTCATATAAATTATTTTGAATAGACCCACCAATCATTTCACCAATTTTGTAATAATTTGCCTTCCCTCTAAACCAAATAACCCTATTTGTATCCTTCATCTCCATTACTAATAGCCTGAACCTGTAAGGATCATAAACCACCCCAGCTTATTATTAATCATAGTCACCATCAAATAAGCCATTTTAGTCATCCTAAACTTATCAACATGTACAGTAACCATTTTTCCAAATATTGCAATAAGCTTAGGTTCATTACATACTTCATATACTAACCCAACCCTATTAATTGGTTTTAAAACATTATCATCCACTATCATTATACCTACATTTTCTTATCCATGATGTTGAAATGTATGGGAAAACAAAGTGAAAGCATGTGAAGCTTCAAGTTAGACAATGCTACTTTCAACAACATAGTCAACATAAGAATTATGATTATCCTCATTATTGAAAGTGACAAAAAAATCTTTTAGGTTACTATTGTCTAATGGTGTTGTCTTTGTTAAATTCACATAAATATGTAAAAGGGCCATTAACAGGGGTTGTGTAGTTTGAGGTTGGGCACTAATTTGAGTGACATGGGCAATGTTCTATACAAAAGGTTCTTTTGGCATATCATAAAATCAAGATTCTAAATGTTTAGCTATTTTTAAAGCATGTGTCAAGGATTTTGGATGAAAAAATCTTACTAATTTAGATAAATCAAGCTTCAAATTGATGATAAAGAGATTGACAATTTCTACATCATCCACTTTCAAAAATTTTAAAAAATTTTTAAATTCTTTAAAATACTCCTCCACTATTCCGATCTACTTTAAGTTCATTAGTCTAGACATAAGGTTAAAGGTCATTTGTAACAACTTCTTAAGATCCACTCTTAGCTTAGCTTGAAACTTTTCAAACCATTAGTCTACCATTAAATCCAATTTCTGTAACTCAGCCTTCATTTGGGTCATACCTTGTTACCCTTAGTTAACCTTCTTTTATAAATAAGTTGTAACTTTTTCCATCATGGTTGCTTAAGATACTAGGAAAGAGGCTCTGATACCATTGATGCAAGCTTAAAAAATAGTTTAAGAAAACTTAAAAAAAATTCCAAAAATAATAGAAAAGAAAGATAAACAAAGGAATAATTAAAAAAGAAAATGATAGAAACTTAGAAAGAAAAGTTTTGTTTTTCCTTTCCATAACTAAATGAATAAACAATACACCCTTACTCCTTTTTGTGCTCATTCCCCTTTGATAGCTATTTTACTATAATCTTGAAGATGCCAGCGTCTATTTCTCTATCCTCTAATGCTAAAATCAACAACTATTGAAAAAGGCCTTCATTGTAATTAGCCTGACATGAAAAACCATGCAAAAATCCAAAAATAAAGAAACTGAACTAATAAATAATCCAAAATTACAGTTTAAAGAAATAGGCACATATCATAATAAAGCACCATGGCCAAGATATTCTCAAGAAATCTCAAAGGAAAATTTTTTTCTTTTTTCTTTTTCTATTTTCCTTGCTTCCATATCTAGTGGCAAGATTGACAAGCATAAGAATTTAGGCTCTGAAAACCTTATCCTTTACCTTAGTTTCTCTCACATTTTGAAATTTTAATTCCAAAATTACATTTTTTTTTTTGAATTGTTTAAGGGTTTCATATAATCTAATATTGGTAATTGTTTGGGTTGTTAGGGTCAAATGAAGTTGTTTAGGACAATTGTGTATCCGAAAAATAGATATTTAAGTTTGTTGGTGGAAAAAAGATTATGTGTGAAGATTATTTTGGCAGCATGGTTTGTTATTTTCTTATACCCTTTTATTGGTTTTTTTTATTAGTTTCTATTATTGGGGATTATTGGTAAATCAATTTTTGTCGCAAGTAATTAATTTGGATGAAATATCTGGCTAATATTTTTTTTTATTTCTTGATACATTACCAGGTTATGTTATTTCTTGGTGTCCCATGTGTTTTATGTTATAATGATTTTGGAGATTGCTAGATGAATTTGAAAAAAAAAAAAGTCGCTACTAATATTTTTTGATTAGGTGCGATAGGCTACCTATTAAAATTTATCTTTTTAATAACATTTTAAAGTTAATTAAAACTTATTAAAAAGATACTTTTTTTTAGGTCAGCGAAAATAGTTTGGGTTCGAAAGTTGATTACACGTAAGAAAGGATTAGCAGCTCCATAGCGTCCATTTAAAACGGTACCAATTAATCGTGTGTTATCCTTTACTTTTGACTAAAATGATCTTAATTTTGGTATTTAAAAATTAATTTTCTTATTTTTTAATTGAAAAAAACATATTTTTATTTTTATTCTTTTGTTTTGCTTGAAATAAATAAACAAGAACCTTGTTCATTGAAAAATTTTTGGAAATATCCCAATCCTTTGGCAATATTAAAATAAATTTTCTCACTTAAAGATCTTTTAAGAATCACTACTCGAAGTTCTAAAAAATTCTATCATCGGTAGTTCATACTTATATATTTGTATTTAATAAGCACATTGTAAAACATGATATCTATAATTAAAAATCAAATAATATTTTTTAAATTTTATTTTATTACTAAAACAAGAAATTGTTATAAAAAATTATTGTAAATGTTCCAATACATTGGCTGTACTTTAGATAGATTTTTTTAGTTAGAGATTCTTAAAGAATCACTACTCCGATTTTTTTAGAATCTCATCCTCGGGGATTTATCATCATCTTTTTTTTAATTATTATTTTACCCTAAAAGTTATACCATGATTCAATCATAAATACATTTGTTTCTTAAAAATATATGTTTCTATAGTTTTTTTTTATTTTTTTATTTTTTTAAAAAATTTATTCAAATTAAAAAATGAAAATCTTATATTGAAAAAAATTTTTAAATATTCCAATACTTTGGTAATATTTTAAAAAAAAAATTTCACCTAAAGAATTCTTGAGAATCACTATTCGAACTTTTCAAAGTCTCATCATGGGAGATTTTTATTTTTTTATTTCATTATATTGATATGGTGAAATAAATATAATTATACAAGGTAAAATTATAATCGTAACCCTACAATATTTAAAAAAAAATTTAAAAGATATTTTTACTTACCCTAAATAAAACATATGATAAATGAACCAATAAAACAAAATAAATTGGAAGAATTGAAATATACCTATAAGATTTGGTTAAACCTAATTTAAACATCAAAACAAGACCATTGGGTTGAAGCTGGGATGGGTCTGAAGCATGGATCAGAGATGACCAGTTCTAGATCACGGGTCGTGGGTTCAGATCAGATCAGAATGGGTTGGCTAGACCCATTCGATTTTTTTTTAGGTGACTATTAAAGACTAGTTTTTTTTTTTTTCATTTCATTTCAAACCTTTCTTCTAAAAAAAACTCTCATCTTTAAAGAAAACTCAAAAGCCTATCGTTCACCCTCAATGCCTCTGATGTTGCTTCAGCAGTGTGAATGGCTTCTTTTTCTTATATATAAATGAAATTTATTTTTTTCCTTAAAGAAAATGAAACTGATCTTTTTTTTTTTTTGCAGGATAATTTTAGCATTGGTGGTTCCTCCCCTTAAGAAAGACTGATATTTTTTTATTTTTTTATTTTGGTTGTGGTTGGGTATGATTTTTACGTTTTTGTTGGGATTTTTGGCCACGGATTTTTCTAGTGGGTTTTTTTTTTAGTACTGTGTTAAACAAAAGAAGGCCGTAGGTTTTGGTTAAGGGTGGATGAGTTTTTTTATAGGGTTTGGGACTGTGAAAGTGGTGGAGTATGTGGTTTAGAGAATAAAGCTTGGAGTAGGGATGTTTTGGTGACAGTGGGTTTTGCAATAGGGTAAGGATGCACGCATGGGTGTAGGCCAGGGCTCTAGTGGTGGTATAGAGGGCTAGTGATAAAGGTACAAGCTAGGGCTCTAAGATAGAAAAACTTGGTGCTAGTGCCAGTGTTGGTGCAAGCAAAGGTGTGGGTGGTTATACTATGGATGGAGTTGTGCAGGGCTAAGAAAAGTGATCATGGTTCTTCAGTTATAGAAACTTTTAGGTATTTTTTTTTTTATGAAGGCCATGGTGGTAGAAGGTGTGGCGGGTAGGGTGAGGATTGGTGAATGGCTAGGAACCTTTAATGCTTGGTGGTTTTAGGATAGAGAAAATGAGGGCCGATGCTTATAGGGTATTATGTAGAGCATGAGAGGGCTGTCGCTCGATTGTAGGTGTACTTAAGTGTAAGCTAGTGTATGATTATGAGGGTTTCTAGTACTAGTGCATGGATTTTGGCTGGGGACTAGTGGGTGTGTGAGGCTTGGTGTTGTGTGGTAGGAAGTATGGTATATGGGCTTGGTGATAGGCAAATAGAACTTGGTTGAGGTTAGGAATAGAGCTTTTGAGCTACTTTGAGGCTCCAAATGGGTGCTGACCTCCCTTGGTTTTTGATCTGGCTATTTGTAAGCAATCCAAAATTTTCAAAATAGCAAAATAGTGGAGCTCAGACTAGGCAAATTTGGCTTGTTATGGCAGTAGGCTGCCCTTGGTACAGTGGCTGTCAACCACTCCCATTTGTTTTTTTTTTCTTTGTTGTTATTTAATTTCAAATACTAAGAAAGAAATAAAAATGAAATTGGGATTTAAAAATTAATCTGGGCCTAAAATTAAAGCTTAAAGCCTGAAAAATTGATTTAGGCCCCTATTAGGCCATCAAGCTCGAGTGATTGAATTTTGACTCGAGATTGAGCTGAATTGGACTTTAATTCGAACTTTAAATTAGACTAGATTTTAATTTATATAAATGATTCAAAAACAATTAATCCAAGGTAAGTTCAAAACAAATTAATTCAATTACTATGCTCAAATTAGTCCAAATTAAATTATTTAAATCAAATGAAAAAAATGAACAAAAGTCGAATCGATCTGGATTAAATTAGGTTGAACTTGAAATTATGCAAATCGATTAAAAAATAATTAATTTGGGACAAATCTAAATAAGCTTAATTTAATTAAATCCAATTAAGTTAGCCTAAATTGAAAAGTTAAAATTAAATTTAAAAATTAAAGAAATTCAAGTTGGATAGGACAAAATTGGGTGTCTACGACTACTTTTCTTTACACATTACTGAGAATTAAGAATAAGGCAAAGCCATAAACAACAATTTTGTCCGGAGTAATGATTCAAAATTCATCAAATGTTTTTTTTTTTTGTTTTGTTTTTGATTTTTTGATTTTGGTTTGTTTTTTCATTTTTTGTTTTTTCTATTTTTTTTCTTGTTTTTTTTTTTGTCTTGATTGATTTTTTTAATAAATTTGACAATTTGAAAACAAATTTAAAAACTCTTTCAAACAAGAACTCAACAACTTTTGAAAATATAATAAGAGATCATGCCTAGAGATCTTACAAATCTTGAAACTAAAATAGATTTAGCTTGAAAAATTTACAAATCCTATACAAAAGATTTAGAGATTATGCTTAGAAGTTTTATAAATCTCAACATCTTTGAATGCTTCTCCCAATTAGAGTTATTGAAACTTTGAAAATTTAAAATGTTTTGCTCAGCGGTCTTACAAATCTCGATATCTTTAAATGCTCATTTCAATAAAAGGCATTGAAACTTTGAAAGTTTAAAATGTTTTGCCCGAAAGTTTTGGAGATTATGTCTGGAGGTCTTAAAGATCTGGGTGCCAACTTAATTGGGCTTAGTTTTTATCTGAGTACCAGCTAGACTAGACATAAATTGATCTAAGTGGCAACTAAATTGGGCTTAGGTGCTAGCTAATCTGGGCTTAAGTGCTAGTAAATCTAGGCTCGGGTGTCAATTAATTTGGGCTTAAAGTGCCAACTAATCTTGGCTTAAAGTGCTAGCTAATCTAGACTTAGGTGCCAGTTAAACTAGGTTTAGTTATTATTTGAGTGCTACTAAATTGGATTTAAATCTTATCTTATATCGTATCTCGTCCTCTATTTTTTACAAATCCTTCAACCCTTTAAACCTTTTTGATATTTTGGTTTCTTGTCAAACTATTTTCACCATTTCTAGTTTCTCTTTCCTTTTTCATAATAGGCTTTATTCTGTCTTCTTGCCTATTTTTTGCTATTTTTCCTTTTTTTCTTTTTTTCTTTTTCTTTTTTTTTTTAAATTTTTTTCTTTTTTTTATTTTCAAACGTTTTCCTTCCATTTTTTCTTAGTAGACTCTTGTTTTCTTATATTTCAAACTAAGAGATTATATTTCTTTTTGATTTTTTTCTTTAACAGATCTTTCACTTTTTTTTTTCTTCTTAAACTCTTTTCTCAAAAACTTTCTATTTTTTCTTCTTTCTTTTCTTTCTTTCTTTTTTTTCCTTCTCTTTTTTATTTACTACTTAAAATATTTCTATTTCTTTTTTTTTCTTTTTTCTAATATTTACAAAGTTAACAAATACAATCATGATACAAATGTCTATTTTCATCAAATAATGTGAATACAAATGTTTACACGAATGCAAGAATGTGAATGCTTGATACAAATACAAGTGATTTTTTTCATAATACAGATGCCAATGTTTCTTTCATGTAAATGTCCTTATAAATACTTTTTTTATGAGGCAAATGCAAATGTCTTTCTTATTATGCAAATGTGAGTGCCTTGGTTATGATGCAAATGATATAAATGCAAATATCTTTTTTATTTTTACAGCATGCAGATCAAATGTCCTTCTTATGATGCATATGTAAGTATGAATACAAGTGACGTAAATACGAATGTCTTTTTTATTTTTTTTTTCTTTTGAAAGATCTTTGTTCAAATTTTTAATTTTACTTTTCACTAAAATGATCTCAGTATTCTATACTAAATGCTTAAATAATCTCTGAACTTTTCAAAAGTGATCATAAAATTGCCTTACATAAAGTATCTTCGTAATCAATGAGAAAAGTTTAAAACCCATGACTTTCAAATCTCTTGAAAATTGATTATTACTATTTGAAATGTTTATGGATGGGGTAATCGACAATTCAATTCTTTTCATTGATGAGCATATCTCAAGGAAGGCTTGATAAAGATTGCAAGGATTTCTCTTAGGCTCAGGAAAGAGATACTTTTTTTAAAACACTTCTTTTATTGACAACATAATACTTTAATGTGTGTCAAAACTAGCCATTATTTTTTGAAAAAATTTGGAAAGGGAATAAGGCTAGTTTTTTTATTTTAACTCTTTGGTGAAATGCAAAGTTAATGGGTTTTACATCACAACTTTATATTCTAGATAGAACCCCAAAACTCTAAAATTCTTTTGGGGCCTCAAAAGTGTCTCTAGCTCTAAACTACCCTTTTTAGGTTTTCACCTTAGAGTTATATTTTCTAACAATGAGGAACTTAGTAAAATTTTGCCAAATACTAATAGGTATATAAAAATTTTCAAAGACATAGCTCTTCAATTCAAGTGTCTACATTTCATCAAAATAGACTTTTCAAGGTATGTAATGTAGGCCAAGATTTAGGATTTTGAAAGAATGGATAAATAGGCTCAAAATATGTTATTCAGGATAATTAGGCTAAGGATTTTACAAAGCATTCTTTGGATGAAAAGCAAAATATCTTTCTTTCTTTGCTCTTTCTTTTTTGGAAACATTTGACTTCATCTTTAGTATTTTACTTTCTTGAATTCTATCTTTTTTTTACTTAGGATTTTAGCTAATGCTTTATTCACTTTTTGCCCCAAACTCTCATATTCGAGGTGCATATCTTTCTTTCTTTGCTCTTTCTTTTTTGGAAACATCTGACTTTAACTTTAGTATTCTACTTTCTTGAATTCTTAGGATTCCAACTTAAGCTTCATTCATTTTTTACCCCGGACTCTAATCTTTGAGGTGCATATATTTTTTTCTTTGCTTTTTTTTAAAACCATTTGACTTCATATTTAGCAAACTACTTTATTAAATTCTTGGGATTCTAACTAAAGCTTTATTCACTTTTTCCTTAGACTCTCATCTCCAAGGTGCATGTTAGATGCTTTCAATATCAAACACTTTCCTTGAAGTTGGTCTTTTAAAGATATCCTTATTTTACCTCTCAGTGTAGAAAACAATCCTTGGCTGTGATTCATTTTGGAATAAGAAATTTAATAGGCTCAAATGGGTAGCAAGTAGATAATATTTTTTTATATGTGAAGGATAAAGAAATATGGTCATTCATCATGTTAAACATGATCACTTAGTTAGAAGAGCAAATTATTTGAAAAGAGAGATAAAAAGCTTATTTTTGTTTTTATTTTTTTATTTATCTTTGTGTTATAAACATAAATGTTTTTTGTGTAACTGATGCCCCATCTTGTTTTTCACTTAAGGTTCTCATGACGATGAAAATCAAGTTATATGATATGTCCCAAATTTGATCGCATGGTTCATAAAAAAGCTTATTTTGGTTCCAAACTTATCAGACATTTTTGGTAAAATAAGGGAAAAAGATATTAAGGCATGAAATAAATTGTCTTAGGTGAAAAGGAATTTGTTTCTTTTAGTCAATGTGCTTTAAGACATGAAACAGGGGCTACTTGAGAAAAAAGGTTTAGGTATTTTTCATGTCTATGGCCATTGAAAAAATTTGAATGGTTCAATCATATTGGCAAAATTTGACACATTGAATTATCAATTAAAATTTTGAAAAAATATCTTGCTTGGTTTTTGAAATTCAAAATGAAATTTCAAAATTGACCTCTTTTGTTCATTGCCCAAGAAAAAATTATTGTCTAAATATATCAAATGATGACAAGGTTCATAAGTTGAAGTTCATGCCCCTTAAAGGATTAGGACTAGTGAGTGGAGTTATTCAAATGGATTGAAACATAGGACCAGTCAAAAAAAGATGTAAAGGTATTGGACAAGTTTATTTTTTTAATAGTAATCACCAATTACTTTGAGATTTTCGCTATTTTAAAAATGTATATTTCCATTTGGAAATGCCTATTTTTTCAAAAAAGTTTTTGATGATCTTGAAAACTACTTATATAGGACTTTATTCTCAAATAATTTCAAATCAATTTTTGAATTTACATCACACGCAAGTTAGAAAATATAAAAACAATATTTACAAATCAAATTTAATCAATCAATATATTATTATTTACAAAATCCAAAAATTAAAAGCCCTTATTTTTTTAGAAACAACAACCTACTTTCAAGGATTGATACAAAGCTAGAAAGGCCAAATATTATCTATGATCATCAACCATGTTTTTCATGTCCATAATGTTATCTTTCATCTTAGGCTTATTCACTTTGAGATGCTCAATCCTCTCCTATTTTGAACCTTTTGACGCTTTTTCCAAATTCAAATGAAAAGAAGAGTAATTTGAAAAAAAACTGGGCTCCATCAAACTTTCCTCCCTCATGATTTTTTTCTTTCAAGAACTTTAGGACCCTTTTTTTTTCACCTATAGAGAGCACTTTTTATTCATTGAATTATAGGATGCTATGAGAATACATGAATGGCATGATGTTTCCATGATGAATTTGTGAATGTATGTATAATAAAGATGAGGCATACCTCGCTAAAATGCAATGCATGCATAATTAAAGTTTGATGAGAATCATATTTTTTCATGTATGTTCACCAAGTAATGAAGTGTATCTATTATGCATATAGTGCATTTTATATAAATGTGTTTGGTCACTCATATACTTGGTCATTACATACATTCAAAAAATGATATGATTCCCATTGTACTCGCATTATAGATACACTTCATTTCATGCATGGGATACAAAGCATGTACAATGCAAATCCAATGAAATAGACACTAACATCTGGGTATGAGATGGAGTGCATGTACCATGTTATTATTTTCAAATGCGAAACATGATGGAAATAACCACAAAATAATTAAATGAACGACAAAGGATACAACTCAATATCACAACTCTCTTTTTTGTAAATTCCTACTAATACAAATCTTGAACAAACACTGAGCCAATTATATGCCCTAAAGAAAATTTATTGGATGTTTCTTTTTATTTTAGGTTCCATTGCCGAGACAATTTTGCAAGGCCTACTAGACAACTTGATTAGTTTTAAAACTTCTCTTTTTATTTAAAAAAAAATTAGGAACATAAAAACAAAATGAATACATAAAAACTTGATTCTAAATTCAAAAGAAAATTGAGGTTGGAGTAAAAGGGGTAAAATCTTTCTTTTCTTCATGTTTTATTTTTTATTTGTATAATAAAGAAATTAAGAAAACCTCTTTCTATTTACTTCTTTTTTTAAAAAAAAAATTTTGTTTTTATATCTTTTTTTTTTTCATTTTTGTAAAAAGCAATAATAATTCAAGAAAATATTTTCCATGAAAAAAATAAGCACATAAGATTACAGACACTTAAGAAATTTTTTTTCCTTTTTTTTTTTTTTCATGTTTTTACTTTTTAGTTAGTTAATAAAAAGGCTTTTATTTTTTGGAAATTTCATTTGTGTTTGTTTGTTGGCTAAAAAAAATCTTCTTTTTTTTAAGAAAATATATTTTGAAAATGTAAATTTTGGACAAGTACTAGATGAATCAAACCATATGTCAAAAAGAAATTTTATTAAAAGAATGTTCCTCTTTTATTTCTCTTTTTTCCTTTTTTTTTAATTTTAGTTTTATTTGCACTATTCTGCACCTAAATAAATATTATATTAGGATGTTCCTCTCGTGCCCTAATCCAGGTAATTTCTACAAAATAATGGCATGGTTATACCTAGGGTTGGCCCTTATGGTTTTACTACATGCTTGGTTCAGATTTAACTGTGTATAAAAAACTCCCAAATTGTTCTTCACTAGCATCCACACAAAACTAGTAAAGCACCCAATCCTTACCCATTATAGACTTCAAATAAAAAGGGTTCAATTTAAGGAGGAGTATTTCACGTACCATTGTAGAGGCTATCACCTCACAAGAGTATAAGTACTCTACTCCCTTCTAAAAGGGATAAAGCTCGAGTATAAGCTCATTCATGATATGAATGTGCTATCTTGTGTGTGAGAGAAAACAACATCGTAATCTCTATCTTTCATGCCCTACAATCTATTGAGAATAACGTATACATAAAATAACTAATGAACAAATGACATAATTAAAATGAAATGGATGTAAATTTTTATTATTATTGTTATTTAAAAACAAAATCAAAATCAAGAAAATTAATGTTAAATATCAATTAAGACCATTAAATCAAAATTAAGGATAACACCTACTTAATTTTTTGCTTGACTCTTTAAAAAAATGATGTCTCCAGTGGAGTCGTCAAACTATCATAACGATTTTAGAGATAGCTAGAGGAATTTGAAAACAAAATTTTTTTTTCTATATTATTCAATTTCAATTACTTAATAAAGAAATAAAAATGAAATTGAGATTTAAAAATTAATCTGGACCTAAAATTGGAGCTTGAGGCTTGAATAATTGATTTGGGCCCTTATTTGGTCATCAAGCTCAAGAGATTGAATTTTGACTCAAGATTGAGCTGAATTGGACTTTAGGATTCAAACTTTAAATTGTACTACATTTTAATTCATATAAATGATTCAAAAACAATTAATCCGAGGTAAGTTCAAAACACATTAATTCAATTACCATGCTCAAATTAGTCCAAATTAAATTATTTGAATCAAATGTAAAAATCGAACAAAAGCCAAATTGATCAAGATTAAATTAGGTTGAACTTCAAATTATGCAAATCGATTAAAAAATTGATAATTCAGGATAAGCCTAAATTAGCCTAATTTAATTAAATTCAATTAAGTTAGCCCAATTCAAATGTTAAAATCAAATTTAAAAATCAAACAAAATTTAAGTTAAGCTAGACAAAATTGAGTGCTTACATTTTAAATATTAAACATCTAGTTGCATCTCCATGTGTACTTGTTGCATGGGTTTCATAGTATATTTAGGATTGCTTATCTATTGATGAATTATAGTTGAGAGTGTTTTAGTACCCTTTTTTCTCCTTCCCTCCCTCTTTTTTGGTGGTAATATAATGATTGAAATTCATCTAATGTGCCTTTTTAGAGAATTGCAAATTGGTTCTCATAATATACTTTTACAATTTCTTGTAACAAGATTAAAGCTTTGCAACTTATGCCTCTAAGTATGGCAGGAAGTCAGACCATGAGTTTGCCTTGTAGACTGAGTTCATATAGTGATTTTATAGTTAACATTATGCTTATGCTTCTTATGATATCTATTGAATGGTTTAATAATACTTCTCTGAGACTTACCTTTTACTTGCTAGAATGATCACCTATCTTAACATATGGTTGAAGGCTTTATATTTTATATTCTTAGACTAAAAGTATCGAAATAATATAACAAATGACTCACTAGGACAGTTTATAATTGGCGGGCTCTCATTGTAGTCAATAGATGTTGGTGACATCTAATTTTAATGAATAGTTGGTAGGTTTAAATTAAATTTATCCTAATTTACAAGGTGTCTCATGCATAAGAATTTTCTTAAATTTCATGTCATTATTTATTTGTTAATTTTTGTAAATAATAAAGTTATGAGGATCTAATGATTTGCACCGTAATAGGAAGATATCTCTTATTTTCATGGGCTTTCTCTTAATTATACTTGAAAGATTCTAAAGTACTCTATATTTTTACAAGCAAAATAAATGTAGTGATTCTAGTAGGCATAAAGCAACAAAAATTAACTAGAGTTAGCAAGGGAATACTTAAAAGAGCCATTGGAATTGTAGGAAATATATACCCATAATGGGAAAAAAACTTCCTATATTAATAATAAAAGAAACTACCATAGAGTTAATGTTTAGTTTTTTAATTAAAACTATAAATACAAACTTTTAACTCATTTCCCCACTTGTTTAAAATATGGCAATTGACCAAAGCAAAAGAATGAAGAAAAAGAAAAAAATGGTGTTCAAGCATTTTTTATGTATGGGATGAAAAATGAAATTGTCTTTTCCTCTTTCAATATTTAGCTTGGATTTTGATCGTGCTGAGAAGGATGGATATGTTCATCCAAACAAAGAATAAGATAAGTCTTATTCTTGCGTGGGACTATGTGATAAGTCACATAAAGAACAAAATAGGAAAATAAAGAGATTGGTAAAGCAAATGAATAAAACATTTCTTGTTAACTCTTTAAGGATTCTCATGCTTCAGTATTTAAGGACGTACACTATGGATAGTGGATAATTTCAAAATATATGATCTTATCCCCCAACTTGTGAATCAAGTCAACATTGCTTCTACAATATTAAAAAAAAAAATGCTTCCATTGTGCTTCCGCAAATCAAGTAAGTCTTTCACATTATTTTTTATCCATGATCTTGTTGTTCATTATATTATAATTTAACCTTTATTGGTATCAAAGCCAGGTTGGCTTGATTCTTTGTTGTTTCAATATTTGTCTTGAAACACCAAAATTATAGGCATGTTCTTGAGTTCTTACTGGAATATGTCTAAAAATCTATGCAAGCATAAACGTGTGTAATTTTATTACAGAAAGTTATTGTGAATGTTTTGAAGCATTCAAATGCAAGTTGGCATTGTCCTTTGCATTATTTTGGATCGATTTTTTAATTTTCAAAACTCAAGTATTAGAATGCTCGACAAGGCATTAAGCAAAATTTCAATTTTTAACCTATTTTTTAAATAGGCATTCAAATACCTTCTTAGAGAATGCAAATGCCATATGTGATTTTTCAATAGATTGAAAAATAAATAAATTTTTTTAAAAAATGAATGTTTTTGAAATATATATTTTTTTATAGTTCTTGGTTAACTTTAAGAGGATGAAAAGTACAAAAATTATTAAAATTAGTTTTAATCATTATGAGACTTGTGTGTGCTTATAAAATTTCTTGTATATATGTTAAAGAAAATCATAACATTAATTGTAAAAACTCATATTGTTATAAGGACTTAGGCAAAATTGCTTCAAGCCATAAGGTTACTAATTGAATTAGCGCAACAATGAATGGATCCAAATGATGATTATATTGTGTATCATATCATCAAGGGTTAACGACAAGATTAAAGAGTTGATCTTGTAAGGCAATATGCATGTAAAGAGGATCTAAACATATGCATGATGTTAAATAGATGCACTTTTTACACTTAGACAAAAGAATCTTTTCAAAGATGTTTAAATGTCTAATGAAAAGAAATATCCTAATGTTACAACTTTGAAAAGAATTTTTTGATACTATGAAAAACGGCCAAAGAGGAATGCGACATTCGTTATCGACCCAAGTCTCCATAATGGCACATACAAAATCCTTGAATCTTCATAGATGGCTAATAAGAATACAGAACTATCATAGGTTATGAATTCCATTTGAATCACTAAACAATTTATATGTATCAATTGGAAACATAGTTTAATAAACATTATGTATGTTTAATGATGGAATTTGTTCATATGTTCAATGTATACATGTTACATAAGGCTTGTCTATGTGAATTTCAATTAATGTATGTCGTTAATTGAAGGTAACCTTATAGTTAGTGGGAGTTATAAGATAATTGATTTGTTCTATCTTAGAATGGTTCATTTTGCACAATGAAATAAATTAGTGATAGTTAAACACATTAAAAATAGAATTTGATTACAAACGTAATGACCTTTTGGTTTCATTTTTATGTGAATAATTGTCATTGTAGAAAAATAGATGTGTGTAATGTTTGGCATTAATTAGTGCATATGTCTCTCAATATTGAATTATCCTTTGAATATAGCTTTTGTATTTAAGTATATGGTTTCTAAATGGGGATAATTTATAAAATCTAGAATATGAAAAATCCAATATATATTAGAAGAACAAAAGATTCTTGAAATTCTAAACATTTTCCTAGTGTAACCCAGTATAGAAATACGTCCTAACATAGAAAGGACAAAGAGCTTGTGAAGCCTGGATAGAGAAAACTCCACTACTCACATTATGTTGCTAAACGATATGGAGAATGATATCATGCATGAGTTCAGGTAGCATGGTATTGCTAAAAGAGATATGGAGTGCCTTGATAATAAAGTTAGTTTAAAAAGGAGGCTGATCACACTCAAACAAATAAAACATATGGCTCAACCTATAATTTGGTCATTGCCATATAATTGAGAGAACATAAAGGTGTACATAACCCATAATGAGAGTATAAGGACTTTCAATAATGGTTCTTATCATCTTTAATTAGAGAAAGATCATAAAAGAAGCATTTGAGTGTAGTGCTAATATGTATATGCATGCATAAGGAGAAAGCTCTTAAAAGATCGAAAAATAGTGAAAGTGGCAAAGAGAATGGTCCCAAAGCTAAGTCTATGAAGAACAAAGGTAAAGTCAAATGCGTTAATTGTGGTAAAGAGAGTCACTTTGTTTGTGAATGTAACAAGATGAAGAAAACTCAATGACCACAAACCATGTAGCACAAGACATGAGCAAAATGTATTTATGTAGGAAATAATCAAATGATTCAAGTAAAGGGAGTTAACACCAATAAGTTAAGTGTGTAAGGTGAAAAAAAACTCTTATCCTACATAATATCTTGTTTGCTCTTGATATTTAACAAAATTTAGTTTCTGTGATTGTTCTTCTTTGTCCAGATTCTGTTATGAATTTTAATAACACTAATATGAATTTATTTTTGAAAACAAATCATTATGGATCTAGATGTTTTTTAAATGGTTTTGTAATGACAATATTAATACGAATGTTTGGCATGCTAGACTTAGCCACATAGGCCAACAAAGAATGGATAGATTAGTAAAAGAAGGATTACAATACCCTATACGATAAGTTAATCAACCATTATGTGTAAACTATCTAGCAAGGAAACTAACAAGAAAACCATTTGATAAGGCAATTAGAGTTGAAGTTCTATTACAATTGATATATTTTGATATTTGTGTCTCAATATATGTAAGGACACGTAGTGGAGGCTAAATATTTCATCATATTTATTGATGATAACATAAGTTTCATTTTTTTTTAATTTTTCATAAGTCTAAAGCTTTAAAATGCTATAGAAAATATGTGTACTATGTGAAAAATCAATTAGATAAAAGCATTAATGTATTAAGAACTAATCATGGATTTGAGTACTTGTTTGATTAGTTCAAAAACTTATGTGATGAAAATGGTATTGATAGGTAGATAATCATTTCAATGACTTTACAACAAAACAGTGTTATAGAGAAAAAAAATTAAACTCTTTAGGAAATGGTCAGGTCAATATTAGCCCAAGTGAATTTGTAAATCATCTTGGGATGAAGTATTGTTACAATTGTCTACATATTCAATTGAGTATCCTCTAAGTCAATTACAATCACTCCTTATGAAATGTGGATTGCCAAAAAAAAAAAAAAATCAATATCGATAACTTGAGAACTTGAGGTTGTACTGCCTATGTTCTTAAGTTCGCTCATTAACATGGCAAGTAAGGTCTATAATGCAAATATATATATATTTGTAAGATAATCTAAACATTCCAAAGAGATATATGTTCATAAGTGAACAATCGAGTGGGAATATAACTAAAATTTGAATTTTAGAATGACATTTTTTTGAAAAATGAGTTTCCAAATAAAGGCAAAATGAGTTAGGAAATATCTCTTTATGAGATCAAGGATGCAAATGATTTGATAAGTTGTAAATCAATTAAATGCATATTCTTGATCAATAACCATCAATATCTTATCGAAGTGGAAGCATGACTAAAGTTGATAAATTTGGTGAATTTGTTTCACAGGAATCACAAGTCAGGTAAAAAAATGGATGAAAGCAATGGAAGAAGAAAAATGGGGTCTAAGATCAACAATGTATAGCAATTGATTGATCTATCCAAAAGATGTAATTCTAGTCATTGTAGCCTATTTAGATTTGAAGTTACATCTAATGGATGTGACAGGTGGCTTTCTAAACAGAGAACTAGAAAAGAAAATTTATATGCAATGACGTATAGATTTTATGAATAAAGGTCAATAGCACAAAAGTGTATAGATGATTAAGATCATTTTATGGTTTTAAAGAATCTCTGAGGCAGTGGTACATTAATATTCATTAAGTGATAATTTCGTATGATTTAATCATGATTGATGAAGATCGCTACCTATATGTCAAAAGAGTAATATACGAGTTTGTTCTCTTTCACAAAAGTAATACATTAATAAAATTCTTGAATGATATAATATGCAAGACTGCAAGTCAATTGATACTCCTATGACAAAAGGTGAAGGCATGAGCCACATAATATGTTCTAAGACTCCACAAGGTAAAGGAACAAATGACAAAAGTTCTTTACTTTAGTGTTATTGCAAGCTTTATCCATGCTATGATATGCACAAGGCCAAATATTTGCTATGCCACAAGCGTTGTAAGTAAATATCAATCCAATCTAGGTTAATCATATTGAAAAGCCATGAAAAAGATATTAAGCATAGTTGTTAATTTTGTTTGGTACGGTCAATACGCTCCAATTATACCAAAATACAGTACACTTAAGAATGATTTTTTGTATCGAATTTGGTACCAAGTAATACCGATTGTTTTCATTAGTTTCAGCCTATTTCGGTGATTTTAACGGAATAGCATGTTTTAGTTGATATGAAAATGTAAAATATATTTTGTAATTTTTAATTTGTCGTTTGTTATTTAATTATTTTTAACCTAATAAAAATAAAATCAATTGACAAAATAACCCTTAAAAGTTGAGTTTTTTTATTTTTATTTTTATTTTTTTATATTTTATTTTTTCAAACCAAAATTTATAATTTATAATTTTATTTTTTTAAACCTAAGTTTATAGGCATTTCAATTTTTTTCAAGAAAGCAATTATACTCATTTTATAAAGTTTAAAAATTATAAAGCCTTAGTTAATTTTTGTCATCTCTTTGCTTTTATCTTAATATTTATATGAAAAAAATAATTATTTAAATATCATATGATCAGATTAAGTATTTAAAAATATTATAAAAATTTTATGATATTATTTCTTATGTTTTTAAACTTGTTTATTTATTTTTGAATATATTGCATATTTATTTTGTAGATTATTAATAATATTATAATCTACAGGTTCATACATGTTTATAAATATATTTGTACTAAACCAAAAAATCTGAAATAATATGCCAAAACTACTAGTACCAATATATACCATATTTTTTTAAATAATCGAAACGTTATTCAATATGATATTAACAATATTTATATTAAGGTATCATAAAGGCACTATGGATTATTTATTTTGCTATCAAGAAAGTGGTTTTCATTTAATTAGCTAAATGGATGCCAAATGGAGAAGAAATTTAAATGAATGAAAAATCTACCTTTGGCTATGTTTTCTTATTGAATAATGCGCTATATCATGGATCAGTAAGAAAAAGACTTAAATAGCACTATCTACAACAAAAGCTAAATTCGTAGTATTTTCAGTGGCAATGTAAAAAGTTGTTTGGCTTATAAGATTTTTTTAATCATTTGGGAATTGATAAAAATCTAACTCAATGTTAGTGAATTGTGATAGTAAAGATGCAATCACATTCACAAATGGATCTCAAAGACTAAACATAATGATACCAAGTATAATTTTGTGAGAGACTTGGTTGCACAAAAGAAAATCAACAAGTACATTCATGCATGAGATAATTAGATATCCATTAACCAAGCCCATGCCTAGAGATATGTTTCATAGCCATGTGAAATCTCTAGAGTTACGTAGATAATGATGTACCGATTAAGATGTTCTATGTGAAAAATCTATAATTTTTTCCATTTGAGTTGACTTATATTGAATGCAATTAATGCCATTAAAGTTTAGTACTTTGTTTCGTGAAGCATGCATACAAGTATATGTATATGTACATTTACGATATGATTTGAAAGATAGTCGGATAACTGATTAGCCTTCTCATTCAGGTAATCACCTCAATAATTTGGCACCATAGAAAAGAGATTAGTTTTTAGCTATGGATCAAGAGCTAAAAAGGAATCACCTTGTAAGAGATTAAGATTAGGTTACTTGATATTAAGATTTGTGACCAAAAGTGAATAATCCCATAGTTCGCTTTGTCTATCTTAAATACTAGGTGAAAGTCCTGTTGATTGTGTGAAATTAAGTAGAGTTGTAGACTCATACTAAAAGTATCTGAACTATTACCTATACGGTATTGATATATAATGATAAAGACATATGTTGCATAGGAAAAAAAAAAGTAATACCATAGCATGTGTTTCATACCATATGTGCAGTCTTTGACCAACAAAGGTAACAAAAGAATAGATCTCTACTTCTTGTTGTGTAAGACCCTTGAGATCAGAGGATCTTATATTTAGTATCTTTAAGGACTTTCAACTATTTCTCTAAGTTCAGTTCAATGTTAGCTATCTTGGAATGTTGCTAATGATTATGAATGATTCAATTTAATGAAGCATATCTAGATAGTTATTGAATTGAAATAAAGAGATTTTAGAAGAAGGAAAGATCATTCTGGTGTCACATTTGGTTGAATTCATAAGCTAGCCAATTATGTTTGAGAAATTGAACATAATTATAAATACACAAGTATATCATGCAATATGATAAAAGAAAGATCACGATGAACTTGAAATGTGACTGAATAGATCTAAGATGATATATACTTACTCTACTTGTACTTGAGAGTTACTATACATACCTAATAGTTGTATAAGTGACTAGATGAGCTGCTATATGCACCTAACAGTTGTATAGCAATTAAGTTCTCAAAGCATGTTGGTCACATAGCTTATTTCCTTTTATGAACCCAATGCAAAGAGTAGAGAAAATGTTCTCTTGATCCTAAGAATTTACTTCCCATTTTGTGCGGTAAGAGATGTAAGAAACATCTACCCATAACAGAAACATAACTTCCTATATTAATAACAAAGGAAATTGCCATAGAGTTAATGTTTGTTGATTTTTTAATTAAAACCATAAACACAAACTTTTAACTCATTTATCCACTTCCTTTAAATGTGGCAATCAGCCATAGGAAAAGAATGAAGAAAAAGAAAAAAATGGTGTTCAACCATTTTCTATATGTAGGATGAAAAATGAAATTGTCTCTTCTTTTCTTAATATTTAGCTTGGAATTAGACCATACTAAGAAAGATGAATATGTTCATCCAAACCCAAAATGAGATAAATCTCATTCATATGTGGGACTATATGATGAGTCACATAGAGAATAAAAGAGGAAAATAGAGAGATTGGCAGAGCAAAAGAATAAAACATTAAGGAATCTCATGCTTCGGTATTTAAGGATTTACATTGTGGATGGTAGACAATTTTTGAATGTGTGATCTTGTTTTCAATTAGTGAATCTGTCACACCCTAAGATCAAGACACAACACAGCCATATTATCTTGAAGTAAAACTCCAAAGTAATACAAAGCCTTCTTTCTTAATCATTGAACAACTCTAAAATAAAAAAAAAGTTCTTAATAAGTAAAATATCTAGATAACAAGTCTCCAAAGGTTCGATGTCGAGTATGACAACTAAAAGAAACAATACTTCATAAATCCTATTCTCTAAGTAGTTCTCTGGTGCTCAGATTCTTCTAGCTCTTCATAAAACTAATCATACTTAACAATCTTATCATCTATAAAAGAAAAGAAAATGGAGAATGAGCAAACCATAGCTCAGTAAGTATAGGCTTACACACCTTACCAGATCAAACATCATTTTCATACATATCATATAGAGTATTCAAAATAGTCATCAAATCATAATGTCAAAATATTTCAAGATCATTGTTCTGTCAAACATTTCACAAATTCATAAATCAATGTCAAAACATATCAACTCATCAATTCTAAATCACAAATCACGATCAAATACATATTTCATACAAATCATGGATCAATGTTTAAAATCATCATAAATCATCAGCATCATAAATCATCATTATCATTCGTATATCATTAGCTATGGTCACTACTATAAACCATGACATTAGTCGTATCGACAATTTCATTTTCATGATCATTGCTAACTATTATAACCCATTAGCTAGGGCTTTAAACTAATTACTATTACCCATTAGCCAGAGTCGTAGAACTAGTTCTGGTGTTGATGATCCTACATCCCATGGATGTAAAAACGTAGCTATTATAAAATCGTTTCTTAAACATAAATCATTTTCTCATTTCATTTATAATCATGATCCATCATTTATATAGAAAAACATAAAATAATCATATGCTTGATCCTATTTTCATACATAAAAAATAATGAAATAAAATATTCATTCATTTAGAAACATACATATATACTTAGATTTGAAAACAAGCAGAGTGTGTGAGATTCTACTTACTTCCTTCTAATTTCATCACCTAGTTTTTCTTCCCATATAATTAATGGCTTATTCAAGATAATTTTAACAAAACAGTAATTAATCAACCTATTTGAGACCACTTATACCAAAACAATTAAGTTAAACAAGAATTAACTCAAGTAACTAATTTTGGTAGCCTGCGCTTCTTTCACTAAAATGACTATATCTCAAGATATCCAACTCAAAATTAATGTGTTAGACTAGATTCGATAAGCTTCCTAACCATATATGGCCCATCTCGTGATTCTTTGTGGATTAATTCTAAAAATTTTTTGCATTCCATGCCATATGCTGTTGCCAGATAGCATGTGTACCTTTTAATAAAAATTACACATTTATTCATAGGAAACTCCAAATTCAATTTCGCTTGTTCTGTTGAAAAGTACACTCAATGATATTTTCAAACACGTATGGCTCAATACATAATTCCTTGTATAAAAATTAAGACAATTTTCGTAATTCAACCCTGATGTTGCTACCTTACAGCTTACATATCCTTAAGCAAAAATTAGGCAACTTTTCATAGAAAACTCAAATTCGACTTCTGTTTATTTCATTAGAAAATAGATTCAACATGTTTTCCAACGATATATAATAATCATAAAAATAATTTATCCATTAATACAGATTTCTATTTAAATTCATTATTGCAAATTATAGCATCTCATCCAAAAAAAAAAGTTTTCCTTCAATCTTTAAAAACTCAAATCCCCACTTTCAACCTTTAAACTCCATTCAATAATCATCAATAAATCTTAAGAACATGAAATAAACAAAGCTCGGTAATTTATCCAAATAGATCATGAAGATTAATGAAAGATTTTATAATTTTTTTGGTTTTTCTCTCAAAACTTTAACTTCATATAATGACAATCAACATGATATTTATGCATCATTTTCCTTATAAAAAGTTTCATCCTCGAAACTTTATTTACATCTACAACTTTTACCTTCATTTATGCAATCACATCTCCTGCCGTATGATTGTCATTAAACTTTGACAAATGTAATCATTTTGCCTCAAAACTTATTTTTTCCAATAACCATTTGAAAAAGATATTTTTAATATGTTAAAACTTTTATCATCTTGGATTTCTAAATACTCATACCCAACCACATAGCTTCTACCAAGATATTCTCTTAACATAGATTCATCATGTACACTAGACATCAAAAGTGACATTATTCTTTATTTTGAACTTCTTTCACTTTACCATGAACTTCAAATGTCCTTACATAATGCAAACTTAACCTTTCTTACTTTATAATCCTTGTAACGAGTATAAATGATTAACCACTTGATGCTATAAATCATATCTCCAAATTCTGGTATAATTCTTTCATTTACTTTAAACAATTGCTTAATCAACCAAAATTTATCAACCATTTGCTCCATGAATTCAAGAAATTAAAGTTTTCTTTTTTGTCCTTATGCCAATAAGTCTAAGACTTAGATCTACTTCCATACAAAACCTCAAAATGATTAATTGAATATTGTCTTATGACTATTGCTGCATAAAAAACAAAATTTCTCTTCAAGTCATAAGATAAACACTACTTAAAAGAATGTCTATCAACAATAAAGCTCCAAAACTAGAAAGAACACAAAATATTCTTATCCAAAATCTTTTAGTCCTTATTTATTAAAGATTCATCACTTTCTCCACTAACAATAGCATAAAAATTTAGAACTTAAAAAAATTCAAGTTTTCACTGCGCACTCTGATATTTCTTTCCAATAAAAGTTCTAACAAATTAACTTTTATAAGATTATTTCATAACAAGAAAAACATATGTCCACAAATTTTCATGTAATTCACTTTATGCTGGGTATTCATAACCATATTCAACCTTAAAGTTGAATAACAGTATTACCAAATCATTTAGTCACCAAAAAGTTATCACATAGTACTTTAATTTTCTTTTCTTCTTCATTGACAATATGAAATTTTCTATCAATTAATCGTTATAAAACATATGAAATCAATGCAGTAGATCATATCCATAAATTTACACCATGTAAATTTAACATAAATCTGTAGTTATCAAAGTTGTCTTCAATTTCGAATATTATTCTTTCTAATTTGATAGACCAAATATCATGTAACAATTGATTCTTCATAATCCATACAAACATCGTAATGTCTCAAAATTTTTTTTTACCAAATATGTTGCTATCATCTCCAAGTCAAAGTCAAGACTTACACATCATAATCCATAAAAAATTCTCTTATAAAGTTTGAACCAATAAGAACTCCAAACACTTGAATTCACACCAAAAGTATAATTATGAACAATAGACAAATGCATCACATTATTTCAAAAGTTTGTCAAACTTCTTTAAAATCAAATACATGTTCAGCATCACCAAGTACACAAATTCATCACTTGTAAGATTTCAACCAATCTGTTGCCCTTGTAAGATTTCAAACAATCATTCTTAGCCAAAACATATATATTTTTCTTTAAATCAATTACTCCTTCAAAACCAACTTCCTTACTAAATCATCTAGATAACTACAATTTTAATCTTTATCCACAAATTTAATTATTTGCTAAGTACACAGCTTTATACCACAATAGGTAATATTCTCCATAAATATAAAATTCAAAAGAATCCAATAGTATACTTAAATTAGAAACTATAACCACAAATTAATCACTTTAGCCATTAAAAAAAATTAGTACACCCCAAATAGGAATTTAATGATCAAACTTCAAATTAACTATACAAACGTCTAACTCGCATGATCAAATCTTAAATATTTTTTCAATAAAAAATGTAGAATCAAATCAAGTGAATATCCTTCTTTATGTATACAAAACTATTTACCACAATTATCATATTTAGGACAAAATCCATTGAGGCAAATTCTCAAACATTATAACTCATAAATAATTACTTCAAAATTTTAAAATATTTTTTTATTCAAACTCCAATATTCTATACTTTTAATTCCAACAATGTACACTCATATTCCAATCTTAATCCAAGATCAAGGATTCACTTAACACTTATCAAATAATTTCAAAACCTCATTAAGTCAAAGGTCTTTTCTCAAACCCATAGGATCTCCAATGATCAAATTTTTCTCTTGAATAATCATTTAACTCATAAAATATGTCTCATTATAAATCATATAAAAAATCTCTTCAACTTATAAAATCGTATTATATCAAAGTAATTACACTTTTTCTTAACTACAAGATCCAAAAGCAATATGTAAATATCAACCAAAACAACTACACCAAGAATTCATTGAATCATTGATTCCTCAAAATTCATTGAAACTTTAATTACTCCAAAATTCATTGAATCATTTACTTATACTCACCACTATAGTCTATAAATCAAAGTTATATTCTTGAAAAATCATCACCTCATCAAGAGGTCATCATCTAAATTCTTAAAAATCTTCACATAGTATGTAGATCATAATCATGCTTATAAAACATCTCTTTCAATCCAAGGATCATAAGCTCCATTCTTTGAAAATCACTGCTAATCTAATTATCATAATTTAACTTCTTAAAAGTCTTCAAAGATCATAATCATAGTTTTTAAAAAATCTTTAAAATCATAATATAAGCTCTTTAACATCTCACAATGTTTAAATATCATAACTTAAACTCTTAAAAAATCTCCAAGAAACATAACTTAGGCTTTTAAAGAAAAGCACATCATAATCTAACTCTTAAAAATTCTCCAAAGAGCGCAACTTAAACTTTGATACCACTTTATGTCATGCCCTGAGACCAAGACGCAACATGACCATATTACCTTGAAGTAAAACCCCAAAGTAATACGAAACCTTCTTTTTTAATCATTGAACAAATTTCAAATAAAATAAGATTCTCAATAAGTAAAATATCTAGATAACAAGTCTCCAAAGGTTCAATGTCGAGTGTTACAACTAAAAGAAATAATACTTCATAAATCATATCTCTAAACAGTTCTCCAATGCTTAGATTCTTCTAGCTCTTCATAAGACTAATCATACTTAACATTCATATCATCGGTAAAAGAAAAAAAAATTGGGAATGAGTAAACCATAACTCAATAAGTATAAGCTCACACACCTTATCGATCAAACATCGTTTTTATACATATCATATAGAGTATTCAAAATAGTCATCAAATCATAAGGTCAAAACATTTCAAGATCATCATTTCGTTAAACATTTCACAAATTCATAAATCAATGTCAAAACATGTCAATTCATCAATTATAAATCATAAATCATGATCAAATACATATTTCATACAAATCATGGATCAATGTTTAAAATCATCATAAATCATCATCATCATTTGTTTATCATTTGCTACGGTCACTGCTATAACCCGTGACATTGGCCATATCTATAATTTTATCCTCATGATCATTGCTAACTATTATAACTCACTAGCCAGAACCTTATGCTAACTACTATTACTTGTTAGTCAGGGTCATATGATCATGTCTTTGCTAACTACTATTATCTTTTAACCAGGGTCGTAGAACTAGTTCTGGTATCAATGATCCTCCTTCCCAAGGATGTAAAAACGTAACTATCATAAATTCATTCTTTAAATATAAATCATTTTCTCATTTCATTCATAAACACGATCCATCATTTATATAGAAAAAAACAAAATAATCATATGTTTGATCCTATTTTCACACATCAAAAATAATAAAATAAAATATTCATTCATTTAGAAACATACATATATATATATATATTTAAAAATAAATAAAGTGTGTGACATTTTACTTAGCTCATTCTGATTCTTTCACCTAGTTTTTCTCCCCAAATAATTAATAGCCTATTCAAGATAATGTCAACATAACAGTAATTAATCAATCTATTTGAGACCACTTATACCAAAACAATTAAGTTAAACAAGAATTAACTCAAGTAACTAATTCTGGCAGCCTGTTTTTCTTTCACTAAAATGATCATATCTTAAGATATCCAACTCAGAATTAAAATCTTTTTAATGCCTTAGAAACTAGACTCGATAATTTTGGCCCATCTTATTATTCCTTATGGATTAATTATAACAATTTTTTGCATTCCACGCCATATGCTATTGTCAGATAGCATGTATACCTTCTAATAAAAATTACACATTTATTCATAGAAAACTTCAAATTCAATTCCGCTTATTCTGTTGGAAAATAAACTCAATGACCTTTTCAAACATGTATGGCTCAATACATAATTCCTTGTATAAAAATTAAGATAATTTTCATAATTCAACCCTGATGCTGCTGCCTTACAGCCTACATATCCTTAAGCAAAAAGTAGACAACTCTTTATAGAAAACTCGGATTCGACTTTCATTTACTTCATTAGAAAATATATTCAACATGTTTTCCAACGGTATATAATAATCATAGCAATAATTTATCCATTAATACAAAATTCTATTTTAATTCATTATTGTAAATCATAGCATCTCATCCAAAAATAGAATTTGTCCTTCAATATTTAAAAACTCAAATCCTCACTTTCAGCCTTTAAACTCCATTCATTAATCATAAATAAATCTTAAGAACATGAAATGAAAAAGCTCAATAATTTACCCAAATAGATCATGAAGATTAATGAAAGATTTCATAATTTTTTTGGTTTTTCTCTCAAAACTTTAACTCCATATAATGGCAATCAACATGATATTTTTTCTTAAATAAAAAGAGGGCATATACGCATCTTTAGGGGATTAATTTGATTGTAAAATCTGATTTTGAATTACTAACTTGATTTTTCATATTCTCTAACTTTAAAAAAAATGAGAAAGAAGAACTCCTATTTCTTTTTTGTTTCTCAGTAGCTAGGTTTTCTTTCATTTAATACCTCAACCCTTTTTTTTTTACTAATTAATCTCTTAATAAACTAATGGGCTTTGGAATTAGTTTAGCTCAATTATTATTTAGGCTTTGGTATCACAGAATCAATTTGGCATTGCTTTCGTAATATTTCCAAAAAAAAAAAATGCCTCCACTATGCTTTCTCATATCAAGTAAATCTTTTGCGTTATTTTTTATATATGATCTTGTTGTTCATTATATTATAATTTTATCCTTCAAGAATATTAATTGTTCACTTTTATAGCTGAGGTATGCTATTTGTATCTTTTCATCCTTCAAGAATATTAATCGTTCACTTTTATAGCTGAGGTATGCTATTTGTATATTTTCTTTCATATGCTTGTCTTATTTTAGGTACATCTTTTCTTTGAAACTCTAGATTCAACTTCTATTTGTAACTTTATTGTACAAAGTGTAGATCTTTTGACTTTGTCGACAATGTGATACATTGGCAATTTGGAATCTTTGAGACTTTAAATAGTTGGCAAAATATAGTAAGAAACATTTTTTAACTCCAAATGTTATGCCATCCTGATTGATATAGGTTTTCAGTTGCACATTGCACTAAGATACAATAGTTTTTTGAATTATGTTTATACCTTATCATTTTTTATTGTTGGATACTTGTAACTTATTGCTTTGAATTTGACACTTGAGATTATAAGGAATTATATGTGTCATATATTAGATGGAAATGAAAAAAGATGCTTGATGGAGTTTTAAAATGCAATAAAAAGGAATCAATGTAATTGAGCAAATGCATGTCCAAACTTTTAAAGAAAACTATTTCACTCATAAGTGCAAGTCTGAGTCTGAGAGCATACTGGGTTTTTTTGGACAGATTGTCCATCATGTGATATTTTTTTTGAGTAACAAAAGTTCATATAATATCAATGTTAAGCTATAGCTGATGTTTGCATCACATTCACTTGGATGTCTAACATATAAAATTTCCATGGTTATAATATTTACAATAAATTTTGATTTGCTTATTGACTTGGTAATTACTTTTTTCTCTTTTTACAAGATGAGCACTACAACTTAAGCTTTAGATCTCTATCCAAATCCCACTCCACCCTTATCACTCAAACTAAGCTCAAGTTGGATTTTTGGAACACTATAGAGGTTTAGGTTTTTAGTGGTGTTTTTTCTAACGTTTAGCGGCATTTATAAATGCCACTAAAAGATTTGTGGCGTTTGTGAAAAACACCAGTCAAAGTGCCAGCTATACACACATCGCAGAAAATAACGGCATTTGAATGTAAAAAATGTCGTTATATTAGTGGCGTTTGTATCTAAAAAATGCTGCTATTTTAGCGGCATTTGTATCTTTGAGATGCCACTAATTTAGTGACATTTTTTATCAAAAAAATGCTATTACTTTGGTGGCATTTGTATAAAAAAATGCTATTAATATAAAGCATTTTCTAGTAAGAGCACCGCTACTTTTAGTGGCATTTTATGGTATAAACACCACCAAATTATTCATTTAACGACATACTTGAATGCAAATGCCGTAAAATTAAGAAATGTATTTTTTTAAAATAAAAAATTTTTGTTAATATCTATTATTTTCATAAATGATTTTAAATTCAGAAACTGAAATTAATATAAACTTAATTCACGTTCAAATATGTATCTAATTAACACAAAGTTTAATAATTAGTATAATAACAATCAATTTTTTTAATACATTAACAAAATAAAAATTAAAATGTATGAAATAAATGGCTACATAGATTTTGAAGGCTACCAATTGATGAAGGAATTTTTTTACCTTGGTCACTAGCGTGCTCAAGAACCTATTAAATAATAGCATACAATTTTTAACATTTCATTGTAAGCTTTTTTTATATTAAAAAGATAAATATTTACTAAATATATTACCTGAGTCGGTGGACCACCGAGATAAGTTCCTGGAAATTGTTGTTGCATAAAATTCATAACATGATCGAATCGATCATGTGACTACTAAAATTTTACACGTTCTTGCTCCATTCAAGTATGTTCTTCCTCAATTTAATAATTTCCTTTGAAAATTACTTTTTAGATTATTAAAGGCGTATTTTAGTAAAAAACACCTTCAATAATCTCCAACTAAAATTTTAAGGGGATTATTGAAGGTATTTTTTTTCCATAAAAATGCCTTTAATAATAATTTTATATTTATTCCCCTATTTTGAACATCAAAATCACAAACTGTTAGTACAAAAAATGATTAAAAGCTGTATTAATCAACCAAACTAAACCCATAAACCAATTTCTATCAAACTTTTGGTTTCTTTATCCTTATCATCACCATCGACCTTTAACAAATCAACGGCGCACATCTCTCTGTTTAATGGTATATCTTTATTTATTTTTGTTTATTGTATTATTTATATTATTTGATAGAGCTATTTTTTTTTCGATTCCTTACTATTTACATATGCATTTTTTTATTAATTTCATCGTAAGCATAGTCATCCAAGCACCTTTCATTGCATGTATGCTATTTCTGTGTAGTTTGCTTTAAATATTTTGGTTTGCTGAACCTTGTTGTGTTATATTATTTTGCTAAATGGTATTGTATGATATTGGTATCTTGAATTGTATGTTGAATCGTATGCTGAATGGTTTGTTGAATGGTGTTTCTGTACATAATATGGTATTGGTTGTATTTAATTACGTACAGTGTTAATTTAAATGGTCATTTTGTGTAATTTGTATAATTATGATCAAAATTATAGGTATTATGGACTCCAAACAATATCATTCTCTTTCTATTAAACATGCACAAGACACATCTATAGGCCAAAAAGGAAAGGGAAAGGGCCTAAATAAATAAATTAAAGTGAGTGACACAAAATTTCACATTGACTTCAATCAAAGTAGGCAGCCTGTGTCAAAGGAGCTGCCAAGTTGGCTACTCATATTAGAGTCATCGTCCATAGTAGCATTTCAATTACATACACCAATTGGCGACAAGTTCCTGATAATTTAAATGATGATATATGGCTGTCGATTGTG
Source organism: Durio zibethinus (assembly GCF_047325235.1). NCBI lineage: Eukaryota > Viridiplantae > Streptophyta > Magnoliopsida > Malvales > Malvaceae > Durio > Durio zibethinus. Next base: position 13,456,680 of record NC_143185.1, read on the forward strand.
GGATGTTTATTCAACTATTTCATAAAATTTGTTAAATGCTCATTTAATTAAAATTCAATGTGTTCATACTAATTATGTTAAATTATTTAGGAACGATTCAATGTCCTAATTGATTGTAAAAAGATTATATTGCAATCTGCTAGAAAGCATTTAGAGTTTTAGAAGCAGATTGACAACCTAATATATTTTGTCGCTGGCTGATCAAGGTGATGTATTAGCTATTCCACCTACGTCATATGCAAATGTAATAAGTGTTGAAGATTGGCTTTCAGAAGATTTTTTAGTACGCAAACCCATTATCAAAAAAATTGTTTATAAGTTTTTATGCAATATATCCTTTGATTTTCATATGTGATTGATGTAATTTCTTTCTTTTCTAGAAAATCAAAGAAAACCAACGGAACATTCGGGCCAAACAATAATATCACCATCAGACAATAAGAAAGGGATATGCAAATGTGAAGTATGAGCTTGTATGTATTCACACACTTATTTTATACTCATTAATGAATATTTATGAACATTCATTTCATACATTCTGATTCTTATATTACGATAATTTAATAGAAATCAGCGAGCTCTAGCATCGAAGTTTTCAAATGGGATATTTGGAAATAAGGACATCTATGGAAGGATAGACCCTCTGTAAATGAGCAACTGAAGAAATGACAAAAAAAATTGTATGTATAACTATTTTTTTAATATCATGTATGATTGGCATTATGGTTGTATGCATTACTATATACTAGCTTGTATAGATTTATTGTTACAGTCCATCTTATTATTATCTTTCAGGATGATTATGCTGTCAAAGTCAAATCTAGTGAACTAGCAACCCAATATGGCGAAGATTCATTGTCTTTAGCTTTAGGCGCTAAAGAAAGGCCTGGCCAGGTTCATAGGGTTAGTAAATTTATCTTGCCATCAAAGTTTTTTAGTAATTAACCCAAAACACCACAAATGAGAAATGCACAATATGAAGCAACCATTGAGCAAAATAGCAACAAATTATGACTAGGAGCAACGCCTCAATAAGCAACAACAAAATCTCACTGCTTTGGAGGCCATATTGACAGTAATGGTGCATAGCATGCCAGTAGGCTAGTTTGATAGCATCGTCTACGTATGACAAGCTTTCGTTACAAGTTAGACAATGAACCCATCCTCCGCTACCACCCATGAAGTATGATTTTGTTTATAAATTTACTATTAATTTGTTTATTATATTTATTGATTTGGTTTTAATACTTATATTTCATTAAATATTGTATTAAAATGTTAGGACCCAGAGTATGACCCTTGCTCAGGCTACCATGGATGAATTATCTAATTATACTCTAGAGCATTTATTCGGAGGAAACTTCATAGCCATTGAGTCTACGGAAGGGTTATTTGATAAACCATCATTTTCTTTCATTAATGTGGATGAGGTTAAAGAATTTTGTGAACTGGATGAATTATCAACTATTAATATTGTTGCTTATATAAGGTTAGCTTATAAATACAAATATGCACATTCAATATGTATTAATCTATATTACGGTATAATACTAACTAGTATTGTTGATTTTTATTGTGCAGCTTCCTATATAGAGAGCTCAATGGGAGACAGTTGACCAACAAATTTAGATTCATTGATCCCGACTTCATTAGTGAGCAGAGTAGCATAGTCGTTTATTATGCTAATCATGTGATTGAATGCATGAAAAGATTAACTGATTATTATTTGCTCTCATATAATGCGCAGTAAGTTATATTCTAACCTTAATTATTCCAACTTTAACCAAATATGATCTAATGCATAATATGAGTATATTATTGTTATTATTTTGCAGTCATCATTGGGTGCTTATTGTGATTGACACCAAATCCTTAATGCTATAGTTACTTAATTCAGTTAATCCAATGGCGATGCCTAACCCTGATATTCGAACTTTTATAAAGAGGTATTATACTTTATTATATTATATATCTTTTGATTCTTCATAAGTAATTTTATTTATGTATTAAGTAATTTTTTCTTTTCAATTTAGGATAATATTTACATTCAATAAGAAGACAAAGAAACTGAAATGGGTGTCATTATTGGTAAACGTGAAATTTATTCTTTTATGCTAAGTTTGTGTGGATAAATGTTTCCTAAATTCACTCAATTTAATTTTTAGGTACCTTGTCAACTCGGTAATACTGAATGTGGATATTATGTCCTTTGTTTTATGCTAGAGATAGTTTCGTATGATTTTATGACCACACCATTCAAGGTTTATGAGGAACAAATTGTTATAAATTGTTATGATTTTATGACCACACCATTCAAGTTTTCATAAACTCGTTATATCTTCAAAAAAATAAAAAGCTAAATTATGTTATCCTTTATTAACATTTACTTCTAATTTTTTTTCTAGTGGGAGAGTAAAAAAAACTTCATGGTAAAGGAACTGGATGAAGTCTGTAAAGAATGGTGTGAGTATGTATTATCATTTATCAATGTTGATAAACCTTAAGGTTAGACATTGTTGGTTGAATGTAAATATATGAGGAACAAATTGTTATAATGTTTTTAACATGCCATGTTGAATGAAAAATTTAAGTTTGTAGATTGGGGTATTGTTTTAATATTATTGGTATACTTAATATGAATACACTATGTCAACTTGATATATTATTGAGTACGATTATTTTAGAAAAGTATATTAATATGGCAATGTTATCAGTTTTAAATTCGAATATGTGGTCAATTTATTAAAATAAAATAATGTTCATTATGTAAATTTCAAAATGTAATTCGTAGTATCACATATATAAACCAAATGTTTTCTGGGCATAATTATACAACTGACTTCAAATGTTTTCCAAGCATAAACTTACAACTGACTTGACATATACAATATCAAAAATATTTTTTAATGAGATTAATGAAGGCGTTTTTAGCAAGAAAATACCTTGAATCGTCCCTAACAAAATATTATTGAAGCTGTTTTTTTACCAAAATCACCTTCATTAATCCCACTTAAAAATTTATTATGTGGAATATTAGAGGCGTTTTGGGCAAAAAATGCCTTCAAGAATCCATTCTAATTTTTTTGTGTGGATTATTGAAGGCATTTAAAAAAAAAAACTGCCTTTAATAATACCAACTAAAAATTAATTAAAATGGACTATTGAAGGCGTTTTCGATCAAAAACGCCTTCAATAATCCATTCCATATTTTTTGTATAGATTATTAAGGGTGTTTTTCTGTCGAAAACGCTTTGAATAATTCCTAACAAAATGTTATTGAAGGTGTTTTTTAAAAAAATCGCCTTCAATAATTTGAACATTCAAATTTATCGTGTGGAATATTAAAGACTTTTTTAGCAAAAAACGCCTTCAAGAATCCATTTCAACTTTTGTGTATGGATTATTGAAGGCGTTTTTGACAAAAATTACCTTAATAATCCAAACTAAAAATTTATTAATTGGATTACTGAATGCGAGTTTGGCCAAAAATGCCTTCAAGAATCGGTTCAATATTTTTCCTATATATTATTAAGGGCCTTTTTATGCCAAAAACGCTTTTAATATTCTTTTCAAAATTTTTTTAAAGCAATTGGTAAAGGCATTTTTGCCCAGAAAACACCTAGAATAATCAATTACAAATAATCTCTGCAAAAATCCAAAAAAGGCTAAAATGATGGAATGAACCTACCACCTTATGGTTAACATCCGTATGATTCTAAAATTTTGATATGATATTTATTAAAGGCGTTTTTAACCAAAAATGCTTTCAATAAGCACGTGAAATTTTTTGGTGGAATTATTAAAGGCATTTCTTCTAGAAAACGCTTTCAATAATCGCGTACATTTTTTTGTGAGGGGATTATTGAAGGCATTGTTTGCCAAAACGCCTTCAATTCCCTATCAATTTTTTTAATGGGATTATTCAAGCTATTTTCTACCAAAAATGCCTTTAGTATTCACTCAAATTTTTAAGATAAGATTATTCAAGGTGTTTTAGTCAATAAATGCCGCTAATATCAAGTATTGGGTGGCGTTTATAAGTAATAACATCGCTATTTATATATTTAGTAGCATTTTGATAATAAACATCTTAAGTTTTATAAAAACACAGAAGCTAACAGCGTTAAGTGAAATGCCGTTACAAAACTACCACTAATCTTCCATTTTCTTATAGTGGAGTTACCTATTAATTTGGCAACATCAAAAAGATGTTATTATCACCTAAGCACGTAATTTTATACTATCCTTATTGTTGTACCCATTAACATATTTGCAGATTCTTGAACACCCATATCTGCCCTGCTTCTTCTATTGTGTTGGGTTTTCCAAGGTCCAATATTTCTATATCTTTACTTAGCTCTACAAATAGCATGGAGGAAGAAAACTATTGCTTCTAGGATGGACGCATTTTTTCAATTTATTTCTGTAATTAGTTATAAGGTGATTCCTTACACATTTGTAATGACTAATCTAATCTATTAGTTCAGAAAAACTATTTACCATACATGATATTAATGTTTATTGGTATATGTTAGTGTAACTATATGTAGTACAATCTCAAAAGCACCTATATAATGTACGTGAATGATATGTATGTAATATTTATAGGAAACTTATATAGTATTAATAAGATATGTACATCTAAGTATAACTATATGTACGTCTCATTATAACTATACGTATATCACAAAATAGGACATGAATATGTGATAAAGATTTGAATCTTTGACTTTAATGAGTTTAAAATAGGATTTTTATAAATATATAAATAATAAAATAATACATTTTTCATTTTTCTCACAAAGAACCTTTGGTTATTAAAATACAAATAGGACTGTGAAAGATATGTTGAAAATCAGTAAAGGTCTTTTTTTTTTAAAATATAAAATTTTCTAAACTCGACCTTATTCTAAAGAACAAAAAGAAGGTAATAATTGACTTAAATGTCTATTAAAAGTATGTATTATTTCGTCTAAATTCTATCTTATAAATATGTATATAGTACTAGAATTATATGTACATTAGGCTTCTTTAATATGTACATTTTGTTAAACATCAAAATAAGACGTGCAAAAAATTAGAATATAAAAGCTCAATTGTATGAACAATTAACTAGAAACAAATGGTCAATTAGCTTGAAATATATGTAAATTAGTAAAAATTAATGGATATCTATTTCAAGATTTAAGAAATGTACGTATAATAAAAGAAGAATGTACATGTAGTTCTAATGTCATGTACATAAATGGATATCTATTTTAAGATTTAAGAAATGTACATATAATAAAAGAAGCATGAACATACAATAAAAGAAGAATGTACATATAGTTCTAATGTTAGGTACATATCTATTAGCTATTGTATACATTAACAACCTAGAATACTTTTATGGTAAAAAATGCTGAACTCAAAGTAGCTCTTCCATAGTCCATTGCATGCTGTTGGAATTTGCAGTTGTGCTTTGGAATCCACTTATCTCTAAATATATGCATGAGTTCTAAATTTTTAACCTTTTGAGCCACGTAATGTATATTGTTCATCAAAAAGAAGTGCTGCAAGGAAGCATCCATCCTTGTATAATTTGGATTTCTCATAGAGGTTCGCTTCTAAAATAGAAGTGAGTCATTGGAGGTGGTGTGCCATTGGAGAACAACTGCCAGAGAAATCTTTACTAATGATTTCCTCCTTAGTAGCTGGACTTGTGTCAAGGGAGAGTGGGGTAGCAGCTGCTCTATCGTGGTTCTTGAGGAGTGAATTTAGAGTATCCTTATAGTCTATAAGAAGCCGGATGTAGTTCATAACATATCTGGTCAGACGGTGAATTGCCCCTCCTGCAAAAGGCTTCTTGATGTGTTTGACACAAAGGAAGAAATGAAAAGACTGAAGTAACCTTAAATTTTGGAGCTTTGGATAGAAAGGAACGGAAAGCTATGCCAGACAAAGAATACAATCAGAGGAAAGAAATTTAGCTGTGTTTATGTTTTAGTTAAGGTCAGAATAATAAATTTAATTTTTTATTATTAATTTTAAATTTTAATTTTTTTAAGTAATTATTTTTCTCTATTATACCATAATGTAAAAAATTCTTATTACACCGCACCTTTTTCTAATTCCCCCTATCTTTTACTTTTCACGTTGTTTGAATAATATTCTCAATTAACTTCTTGTCACTTTGTGAATTAAGTTTTTATTTAGATAGACGATAAAATTAATTGTGATGAGATTAAAAATAGTAATAAAATTATTGTAATTATAATTGAAAAAAATTTAATAAAAAATTTATATTTACTTGATCTCATTAAAATTAGTATTTGAATTCAACTGATAATATGATGAATTTATTCACACCACACCAAAAATGCGATGAAATCCAAATAAAAATCAAATCAAATAAGGATTTTAATATATGCTCGATTTTAGTACATCCACTGCATGGATAAAAAATGTAACATGATAAAAAAAATTCTTGATGAGTTGTGTGGATAGATTTTTTATCTAAAATACATGTGAAACAAAAAAATTATAAATATTTTTATTTTTTTTTGCAATATTTTTTTATTTTATTTATATCTTTAAATAATTTTATTGACTGAATTGGTGTTACTTGACTCATGATTCTAATTCAATAATTTTAAAATTAGTATAGATTCTATTAATAAAGGGGCTAATTGGGTTGGTATCATTGAGTGAAGGATATCAACTCAGTTAAAAAATTGACACAAAATCCAAATAGATTATAATAAATATATAAAATAAAAATTATTAATTTTATTTAATATATGAATTTAAATGTTTTTAATTAATTTTGTTTTTTGTTTTATTCACATCTTCGATTGAAAAGTGAAAAAAGGATGAATGCATAGGAAAGGAGTCTAAACTGTTGAAGATTTGATTTGCGCATTGAAAATGGAAAATTTCTTGTCAAAAATAAAAATAGAGCTACTGGGAGCAGGATTTTCTCGAAATTGGACATTGGGCAATCGGATGTCAAACTCGGACAATCAGCTGGCTTGGTCCTGATAGGTTTCTAAAACAAAAAATCACTTGGGCAGTCGAACGCTGAATGCAGGCTACCAACTATTCTATCATTGATGAGCTTTTGTTTCAAAAAATGTCTTAGGCAGTTGGATCTCTAGCCAAAAATAAAAATAGAGTTATTGGGAGCGTGACTTTCTCGAATTTGGGCACTGGGTAGTCAGATGCCAAACTCGAGCAGTCAATTGCCTTGGTCTTGATCGATTTACGGAATAAAAAAATCACTCAGGCAACCGAACGGTGAATGCGGGCGGTCAACTACTTTGTCATTTAATGAACTTTTATTTCAGAAAATATCTAATATCAAATCATGGAGCCTTTATGCTTCTTATTAACAAAAGATCAATTCATAATTACAAGTATTAGTGACTTTATTGATAATAGATTTTCATGTGATTATGTAGTAAGAAAATAACATCTAAATGTGATCTCAATGTGTTAGTTTCATTTTTAATCCTTTTGCTAAAAAGCTCCCATGGCATCCAAATGTCCTTATATATCTCCTCTTTATCCTTAAGGCTACTTACTAGTATCATTTATGAGACATACCCAAATGATATTATAGTTGTACTTAAAACAGATATCAAGTTTTAAGATTTTATAATATGACATGTCAATATAAAATGTACACATGCAATAATAAACATATATATAAATAACAACTATAATGTATATATAAAACAATTGTATCCATTTAACTTGATGATATCTCATAGACTTATTCATCTAAAACCATATTTTATAGGTAATTAGCAATCACATATGATGCATTTAATAAAGTAAAAAAACCCAAAACAATAATAGTCATTTAACAAATGGCCAAATGTGATAATCACAATTATTCTTGGACTTCTATGATGTCACTTTAATAAACCACTTACAAATTATTAATATATTATGAACAAATTTTCATATTCATAAGTTCATAAAATATAAAATTCTCAATGTTTTAACATAAGATCATTTTCAATAAATTTGGAATTAATTGAATTACCAGACTTTTATATCTAAAACATGACTCAACCAATAGCCTATTAACTCTCACTAAACACATATGATATTTTAAAAACAATAACTTTAGGGCATTTATGAATTCTTATGATATTTTAGAAACAATAACTTTAGGGCATTTATGAATTCTTACTACTTTAAAACATATGTAAAAGAACTTCCGTTGATTTTCACTTCTTGGCATTAATAAAATAATAATGATAATAATAATAAAAATCAAAACCTTTGTATTATAATTTTTTAAAATAACTATCTCAAAAGTAAACCAACAAAATCTGAGAAAGACTATCAAGAAAGGAATTAAAGCAATAAAAAAAAAAAACAAATAGTTTACTTATTTGCAAAAAAATTCATTCCTCAAAACTTTCACACATGTGATAAGTGTAAAACAATATTCTCCCCCTCACGTATGAGTTCTTCAAAAAAATAATGAATTTTCTTTTAAATACATTATCAACAAATGACAACAATATGCCTTTTAAAATTGATAACTACTAAGTTTGATAATGGTAACTAAGATAATAAAACCAATATCTTAATTGACAGTTAAACAACCAAAATAAATATTTATTAAATAAAATTGTATTTCAAAAACTTTCAATTTTACTTAAGACAAATTAATATATCATAACAAGTCTAAAACTTTCTTGTGTAAAAGCTAACCCTCTTCGCGATCATAAAATACCATACAACAAATGTATATTCTCAGATGTGATAAATTAAAGTGACTAAAATTTATACATTTACTATGTTGTACAAAAAATCCAAGAACTTATCACTAATGTTAGGCATTAACTTAGGATGATAATTATCCAATTATATTGAAATTGAAAATAAAGGACAATCATGATCCAACTAGGTAAATTTTAATCAATCCAACATATTTACTAGTCTTATCAACAATAACTAAGATGCCTTATAATAATTTTAATCTTAGACATTCTTTTAAAGAAAATATTATAACTTTGTGTGATTACACTTCAATGAAAAAAAATACAAACAGTTTTGAAAATATATCCCTTTTGGGCAGATAAATTTCCTAAGTCTATATATCTTTTCACTTCACAAAAATAGTTTACAATTATCGCTATATTAAATACATATAATCACCTCTTTTGGGTAGGTAATCACATGTAATTGCTTAGAGGTAATTCATAATAACATAAAAAATTTCATAATCAGTATATTTTTATTAATTATTTTATGTCTATTTATATAGATGATCACTCCAAACAAGATACTAATTTAAATGTGCTAGCTCCAAGACTTGAAATAAAGCAAGAGGGGGTGAATTGGTTGATAATAAAATTTTTCAAAAATCAATACTTAATAAACACAGATTCTGTAAAACAATTTATCTAAGCAAATGAACATAATAAATGAAAGTAAACTAACAATCTTAAAAACAAAAGATAGAGATAGAGAATTAGACACCAAGATTTGTAGAGGTTTGGTCCTTTCTTTAGGCATCTATGTCCTCTATCTTAGCCACACTTGCTAAGGAGTTCAATCCATTATGTGTTGAAAGTTACAACCTAACTTCTTAAAGCTTTACACAATCAATACCACAAACTCATAAGGGTTATCCTCCCCCTTAAGCTCACAATCTCACAATACAAAATTGTTGAAGTGTTATGTAAACTTAAAGAATCTCTCTAAGGTTGGGTTTTTGCTAGCTTGAAGTACAAAGCAATATTGATAAGAGAATTTAGAGAAAAACTGATACAAGAAGGATTTTTTGCACTTTTCTCTCTTTTGAACTGGTTTGAATGCTTGAACAAGATAGTTGGTGGTGGCAATAAGTTCTCTAAGTAATTTATGCTCTTGATTTGTAGTGGAAGCCTTCATTTATATGTAGAAAAGAGTTGGTAGCCGTTGCCTTGCATTTCATGCTTCAAACCTATAAAATATCAGACAAAAAAATAACTGTTGGGGCTTTCTGGGCATCAGGGGATTGATCCCCTTATGTAAGGGATCAATTAGGTCAGTTATGAAAAAAGCCCATTTTATGCCTTAAAAAGCTTACCCGATCGATTAGGTAATATACTTGATTGATCTCAAGCTTGGGTGATCGATCCCCTTATATAGGGGATCGATCTTTTTTGTTAATTTTTAAACCTAGATAGCATTCTGTATAAAAAATAGATCAATCTTTTAAGGGAATGATCAATCCATGCTTAGGTGATCAATCCCTTATATGGGGGGATTGATCCCTTTTGAGGATATTTAACCTCATTTTGCATTCTTTATAAAAAATAAATCAATCCCTTTAAGAGAAAGATCGATCGAGTAAGTTCAAACCCTAGCCAATCGATCCCTACAGGGAGGGGATCAATTGGTTCTTGCTAAAATTTCACGAGTTCAGCTTTTATAAGAAAAATGGATCGATCCCTTTGGCCAGGGGATTGATCAAGTAAGGGAAGGGATCGATCCCTTCCCTTAGGGGATCAATCCCTTCTATCCAAAACATGCCTTAATCTATTTTGTTTCAAGAATTTGCTTTGTTTTAGTTCCTAAATGAATTTTGACAAGATAGAAGGCTAGAAAAATGTTCAATTTAAGATTAGAAGAGTTTGATTCAAGTTAGGCAAATTTTTATCTTGTCAATTCAAAACTTTTAGTCAATTCAATGCTAACAATCTTCCCATTTTTTCTATGACAAAACTAAGTGAAAATTTTGCTTAAAAATAATTTTTCATTTGAAAAACAAGCTGCCCCTGAATTTAAGCATAAAGAAATTTTAAGAGATTTTAAAACAACTAAAAACAAGAACAATGTCAATATCATCAAGTAGGAATTTTGCTTACCATCAAGATCATCAATAAGAAAGAAATTTTTCATACCATTGCCTCTCCCCCTTTTTGCCATAGCAAAAAGCATGAAGTCAATCAAAGGGAGATATCAATCAATTCAAGGCCATACCAACTCAATTTGACAACTTAAGTTCATACCAATCTCAATGTCAAGCAATATACCAATTTCACAAGCCAAATTTCAAAGTGATATAGCAAATATCATAAGGAAAATGAAATATAGATTTCATTAATAACATCAAACACCAAAGTTTGATAACAAACCATAATGCAAAGTTTTTTTAAGGAAAAATTTACAACATAAAAAAGATGTGGAAAAACATATGAGGAATGTCATTAGGAAAGATTATTGAAGAGGAGGAAGAGAATGAGGAGAATGAGAAGAATGAGGGAAGTGCTACCCCATTTGTTGTTGTGCAGACCAGATTTGTTTAATATCAACTCTAACTTGGCGAACTTGGAAAACTAGCTCATTTTAAGTCACTTTTATGTTTTTAATCGAGAATTCATATTTTCAACCACGAAATATAGACTGTTCATCTGAAGCATAAGCATTTCTAAAACTCTTTGGGTATAAAATGGTGGGGTAGAAGGTTTTTCTTGAGGTGTATCAAGAATATCTAAAATTTCATGCTCTTTTCCTTCTTCTTGCACAGTCTCAATATCAATTTTTCTAACCTATAATCCTGTTGTATTTTGAATATATCCTATACCACACAGAGTAAGAGCACCAAGAATGCTAAATGGATCATTGAATAGAATCTCTTTATCTTCTCTAGTATTAATGTTCAATTTCTTTAAAAGATTACTGATTGCAAACTCATAAACTAAGGTATAGTCTCTATTTTGCACTACCCTCATCATATCACTGAAAATAAAATGCATCAAATTGGGTTTTTTTTTATGTTTGATTTTATACATCCACTAGTAATCTTGCTTCCTAATGGTTGAGTATTGAGTGCTAAAAGGTGCCAATACATGAGTGACAATAAGGTGTAACAACTTATCCTAGAGGCTAGAGTAGGAGCAATTCTTAAATTATCATTTCTAAATATATCTTGACCTAGTTCTAACATGTCACACCTAATGTTGGTGACTCCCTGATCATCTAGCATAAATACTTCAGCTAATAATTACTTGCTAACAACAATTTATTTGCCCATCACATATATTTTGAATCTATTAGGATAATATCTATGTGCAAAACTTTTAATTTCAATACAGGAAGAATTGCTATAGAACACCTTAACTAGATTCTCAAACAAAATTCCATCCATGCATAAGTAGTTTATCCACCCAAATCTCTCAAATGCATGTAAATAAGGGAACTTAATAGATTGTAGGAATTTAAGAGAGATTACCCTTCCATGTTTGACTTCTCTATAAGAAAAGTGTGTCTCATATCTTTTCTTGGCATCAGGATTGGCAAAATTTTGATTGAATGAAGGCCTCATTGATGAACTAGAAGCCTCCCGTAGAGGATTCCTCTTTGTCTTTAAAGCCATGAAAATAATGGGATTGAAATAGATAAGCTTATGTGAAATTGATGAATAAATTGGTGATTGTAGATGATAGGTACTAGAATATATTTGAAAGAGACAAGAAGATTGAGTGAATGTGGTAGTTTCAAAAAAGAGATCAATTTTCTAGAGTGAGAAGAATGAGTGAAAATTTTTGTGTGATTTGATGATTTTTAAGGATGATTTTTACAAGAAACTAAGTAGAATGAAGCAATTTGTAAAAGATTTTGGTTAAGAAAGATCAATTTTGAGAGAAAATAGAGTAAGAATTTTTAGGATTTGAAGAAAAGGTGTTTGAAAAAGAAAAAGAAGGGATGAAGAGCTGGAATGATCGGCCAAAGAAGATAGGGGACCCGATTTTGATAGGCCAAAATGGTATGCATAGTGCCAATTTTATATGACCCGATCGATCAGTTATGAAAAGAGATCGATTGGGTCCAGGTTTGCCATGAATCGATCGATCAAATCATAAAGGGGATCGATTGGTTCCTCATATTTTCACACAATTTGGGTACTGGATGGAAAGCTAATCGATCCGATCTAAAAGGGATCGATCGGTTCCTCAACGTTTTCCCTTAATTCGACTACTTGAAGAATAAACAATCAATCCGATTCAAGGAGGATCGATTGGTTTTGGCTGTAACATTTTTTTAAAAACCATGCAACATGAACACTCAAATATGCATCAGACAATCATACACAAGATAAAAAAAAATCAAGATAAACATATATTTGATCAATCAAGGTAGCAACATTCATCATACCATCACGAAATTCATTTCAAGGAGAATTAATCATACCAAGTTCACTTTTAATTGCATAAACTCTATCATTATCAAGAGGTTTTGTGAAAATATCAGCTAATTGATGCAGGGTATCAATATATTCAAGCATAATATCACCTTTTTTAATATGATCTCTAATAAAATTATGCCTAATTTCAATATGCTTGGTTCTATAATGTTGAATTGAATTTTTGGTTAGACTGATGGCACTAGTATTTTCACATTTAATGGGAATATGATCCATGGTAATTCCAAAATCCTCCAATTGTTGCTTAATCCATAAAACTTAAGCACAATAACTATCGGCCGTGACATATTCGACTTCGGTTCTAGATTGGGCAATATTATTTTATTTCTTGGATAACCATGATATGAGCATATTTTTAAAAAATTGATAAGTTCTTTCTATCAATTTTGCAACCACCTAAATCCATGTCATAATAGGCATGTAAAGCAAAAAATGAACCTTTTGGATACCATAGTCCTAAATTAGGGGTGTCCTTAAGGTATTTAAAAAATTTTTTGACAGCAGATAAATGTGATTCTCTAGGTGATGATTGGAATCTAGCACACAAACATAAACCAAACATTATATTTGGTCTACTTGTAGTAAGATATAGCAATGACCCAATCATGGACCTATATAATTTAGAGTCAACATATTTACCTTTTTCATTTTTGTTAAGTTTTGTTAAAATACTCATAGGTGTTAAGCAAGGCTTTGATTCTTCCAATCCAAACCTTATAAGCAAATCCTTGATTTATTTGGCTTGATTGATGAAGGTACCATTTTTTGTTTGCTTTACTGGTAATTCAAAAAAGAATGTAAGTTCTCCCATCATGCTTATTTTGAATTCACTTGGCATAGTCTTAGCAAATTCTTAACAAAGAACTTTATTAGTAGCATCAAAAATGATATTATCAATATAAACTTGCACTATGAGAATGTCTTTTCCTTCTGTTTTAATAAAAAGTGTAGTATCAACCTTCTTCTATTAAAACCATTTTCAATTAAAAATTTTGACAATATTTCATACCAAGCTCTAAGAACTTGTTTTAAACCATATAAAGCTTTTGTCGATTTATAAACATGATTTGGAAATTTAGGATTTTCAAAACTTGAAGGTTGCTCTACATACACCTCTTCATTTATAAAACTATTTAGAAATGTACTCTTGACATCCATCTGAAAAAGCTTAAAAATTTTGAAACATGCAAAAGCAATCAACATTCTAATGGCTTTTAACCTTGCAATCATGGCATAGGTTTCATCATAATCAATTCATTCTTCTTGACTATACCCTTAAGCTACCAACCTAGCTTTGTTTCTAACAACATTGCCATGCTCATCCATTTTATTCCTAAAAGCCTATTTGGTGCCTATAGTAAGGTGATCACTAGGCCTAGGTATAAGATTCCACACTTGGCTTCTTTCAAATTGGTTCAATTCCTCATGCATGGCCAATATCCAATGATCATCTCCTAAGGCTTTATCTATATTTTTTGGTTCAATATGAGATAGAAAAGCAACATAATTGCACACATTATGAAAAGATCTAATTCTTATCCCTTAAGTTGGATCATCAACAATCTCACTATCTTTGACATATCTCCTTTCTTTATGGTGATTTGGTTCTTTCTCTATATGTTGTGGTTCCTCTAAAAACTTATCATTTTCCTTTTGTATGTTCTCCTCAATGCCATGTGATGCATCATTGATACATTCTTAAATAAACCTACATCATCATCATTAAGAGGCAGCTTTCTCATAGGTGGATTAGATTCATCAAAAATAACATGTATAAACTCTTCAACTACTAATGTTCTTTTATTAAAGACTTTATAGGCTTTTAAATTCAAAGAATATCCTAGGAAAATGCCTTCATCACCTTTTGCATCAATTTTTCCAAGATCATCTTTTTCATTGTTCAAAACAAAACATTTGCAACCAAAAGGATGAAAATAACCTATGTTAAGCCTTTTTCCTTTAAAAAGTTTATAGGGAGTTTTCTTCAAAATTAGCCTAATCATAGCTCTATTTATAATATAACAAAAGGTATTTACGGCTTTTGCCTAAAAATATTTAGGTAAATTATTTTCACAAAGTATGGTTCTAGCCATTTCTTCTAAAGTCCTATTTCTCCTTTCTACTACTCCATTTTGTTGAGAAGTTCTAGAGGCATAAAAGTTATGGCTAATACCATTTTCACTACAAAACACATTAAAGCCAAGATTTTCAAATTCTTTTCCATGATCACTCCTAATACTAGAAATTGAATAGCCTTTCTCATTTTGTATTTGCTTGCTAAAAGTGATGAATTTTTCCAAAGCTTTAGTCTTTGAATCCAAAAAGAAAACCCATGTGAATCTAGTAAAGTCATCAATAATAACAAACCCATATTGTTTTCCACCAAGACTCATTGTCCTAGTAAGACCAAAAAGATCAATATGAAGTAGTTGAAGAGGTCTAATAGTTGAAATACAATTCTTAGGTTTGAAAGAGATTTTTCTATGTTTTTCTTGAGCACATGCATCACAAACTTTGTCATTTTCATATTTCAATTTTAGCAAACCAATAACCAAATCATTTGGAGAAAGTTTTGAAATTACATGCATACTTGCATGTCTAAGTCTTCTATGCCAAATCCAACTTTCATTTTCTTTTTTAGCCATAAAACAAGCATTTTTAGAGGAAACATCATCTAATGCACTAAATAAATATTTTCTTGATGATGTCCAACAAAAACAAGTTTGTAAGTTTTGATATCAATTACTTGACAGCACATAGATTCAAACATAACTCTAAGTCCTTTGTCACATAATTGACTAATACTAAGTAAGTTATGCTTAAGTCATTTTACAAGTAAAACATTTTTAATAGTAGTAGAAGAATTGTTACCAATAGAGCCAATCCCTTCAATTTGGCCTTTAAAGTTGTCACCAAATGTAACATCTCATCCATTTTTAGCTTTTAAGTCTTTAAAAAGAGTCTTGTCTCTGATCATGTGTTTTGAGCATCCACTATCAAGGTACCATGGATTGTTCTTACTAGAATTTACTTTGTAGCAATGCTCATCCATCTATAAAAACACAATTAAACTTTTGTTTGGGTACCTAAACTTTCTTGGGTCCTTAAGTTTTAATACTAACAATTTTTGTGCTTTTGGGAATCCATTTCATTTAATAATCTCATCTTGAGATGTGCTAACTCCTTTTGGAATCCACACTCTCTTAATGAGCTTACCTCTATAAGTGACTTTCTTCAAAGAACAATATTGTATAGAATGACCCAATTTATGACAATATGCATATTTGCTAGATGAATCATTTGGCTTAAGAAAGAAATTCTTTAAATGAGTCTCCTTGTTGCCACTATTATAGCCTAATCCATCTTTATAAAAAAATGCCCTTTGTGTTTCAAGCATGTCATTGAGCTTTTGATGTCCTATGTAAAATTTAGAAAATGAGTTATGCAAATTTTCATTTTTCTTAGTCAAATCATTGACATTCAACTTTAAAAGCTCAATTTCTTTTTCTAAGTCATCATTTGCTTAGTCAAGAGTTCATTTTCTAGTTTCAACTTAGAAATCATTTTTCTATATTTCATGTTCATGTTCTCAAATTCTATGGCTAATTTAACATAAGCATCTTGCAATTCATCAAATGTGTATGAATTTAAATCATATGGATTAGAAGTTACCTTAGGCTCATTAAGAGCCATGAGATATAGATTGGCTACTTTCTTCTCATTTGATTCATCATCGAAAAAGTCACTACCGCTCCATGTTGTAACCATAGCTTTTTTCTTTAGCTTTGCCACATTCTGCTTCTTTCACAAAGGATAATCAAATTTAATATAACCTGATTTGTTGCATTCATAGCAAATAATCTGATCTTTTTTTCTTTTACTTAATTCTCCTTTAATCATTTCCCTTTATGGTCTTCTTCTACTTGAAGACTTGTTCATCTTCATGAACTTCTTGAATCTTTGTACAAACATGGCCATCTCTTCATCTTCATCATCTTTTTCTTGTCCAAGATTTTCTTCATGTTCTTGAAAGGTTGATTTAAGAGTAATGCCACCTTTCTTGATTGGTTCTTATCCCCTTTTGAGCTTCATCTCATAGGTAAGGAAAAAACCCATTAGTTCATCCAAAGAAAGTGTATGAGAATCTTTCGACTCTTCAATGGCTATCACTTTAGCTTCTTATCTCTTTGGTAGACTATTAAGAATTTTCTTCTCCATTTTCACATGTGAGTAAGTCTTTCCAAAAGCCTTTAAACTGTTAATGATGTCGGTGAAGCAGTTTGATATTTCACTAATGGTTTCATCTATTTTCATCTTGAATAACTCATAATCATGAGTGAGCATGCCAATTTTTATCTTTTTCACTTGATTTGTACCTTCATGAGTGATAGTTAACTTGTCTCAAATTTTTTTTTGTATTTTCACATAAAGAAACTCTATTGTACTTATTAGGCCCCAATGCACAAAAAAGTGTATGCATTGCTTTGGCATTAAGTTAAGCCATCTTCATATCATCGACATCCCATTCACTTTCTTACTTGATCACCTCCCTACCATCCACCTTATTCATTGGAATTTGAGGACCATTTACAGTGACCCTCCAAACTTTATAATCATTGGCTTGAATAAACAACCCCATCATAGTCTTCCAATAAGAGTAATTGTCACCAACAAAGAGAAGAGGTCTTATAATTGAATGACCTTCACTTTCAAGAGATATAGCAACTGTTTTATTTGCCATAAGACACACTTCTTGTTGCCTACTGTATTTGTTATAGCTTGAGGGTGGTTGCTCCACTTGATCACTATATTGAGCCACTTTCAAGATCACTTTTGGGTTGTTAAACCTACAAAAAAAGAGTATTAGCTCTTATACTAATTATTAGCTCAAAGACTTGAAAAAAACCAAAATGGGGGTGAACTGGTTGATAATAAAATTTTTCAAAAATCAATACCTAATAAACACAAATTTTACAAAACAATTGATCTAAGCAAATGAACACAATAAATAAGAGTAAACAACAATCTTAAAATAAGAGATAGAGAATTAGACACAATGATTTATAGAGGTTCGATCTTGTTTTTAGGCACCTACGTCCTCTCTTTTAGCCTCACTTTCTAAGGAGTTCAATTCACTATGTGTTGAAAGTTACAACCTGGCTTCTCAAAGCTTTACACAGTCAACACCACAAACTCTTAAGGGTTATCATCCCTCTTAAGCTCACAATCTCACAATACAAAATTTTTAAAATGCTATGCAAACTTAAAGAACCTCTCTAAAGTTAGGTGTTTGATAGCTTGAAGTACAAAGCAATATCATAAGAAAATTTAGAGAAAAACTTATATAAGAAGGATTTTCTACATTTTTCTCTCTTTTGAACTAGTTTGAATGCTTGAACAAGATGGTTGGTGGAGGCAATAAGTTCTCTTAGCAATTCATGCTCTTGATTTGTAATGAAAGCATGCATTTATATGTAGAAAGGAGTTGACAGCCGTTACCTTACATTTAGTGCTTCAAACTTTCAAAATATCATACAAAAAAATAGCCATTGGGGTTTTCTAGCCATTAAGGGATTGATCCCTTCATGTAAGGGATCGATTGGGTTAGTTATGAAGAAAGCCATTTTATGCCTTAAAAAGCTTACCCTATCGATCAAGTAATATACCTGATCGATCCCAAGCTTGGGTGATTGATCCCCTATGTGGGGAGATCAATCTTTTTTGTTGATTTTTAAACCTGGATAAAATTTTGTATAAAAAATAGATCCATCCTTTTAAGGGAGGAATCGATCCCTTTAAGGGAAGGATCGATCCCACAATTAGGTGATTGATCCCCTATATGGGGATATTGATCCCTTTTGTGGATTTTCAATCCCATTTTGCATTATATATAAAAAAAATAATCCTTTTAAGGAAGGGATCGATCAGGTAAGTTCAAACCCCAACCAATCGATCCCTACAGGGAAGGGATCGATTGGTTCTTGTTAAAATTTCACGAGTTCAACTTCTGGAAGAAAAATGGATTGATCTCTTCTTTAAAAGATCGATCCCTTCTATCCAAAACATGCCTTAATCCATTTTATTTTGAGAATTTGCTTTGTTTTATTTCCTAAATGAATTTTGACAAGATAGAAGGCTGAAAAAATGTTCAATTTAAGATTATGAGAGTTTGATTCAAGTTAGACAAATTTTTGTTTTGTCAATTCAAAACTTTTAATCAATTCAAGGCAAACAAAATGTACCTTTAAGGATCATTAAAAAATTAAAACTTATAATGCCCATTATCATTTTATTCACCTTAAAAATTTTCAAGACATGTTCCATAATCATGCTTTCAATCAATATAAATACTTAGCATGCCATACTACCAAGTAAATTGCTTTAACAATTAATAATACTTTATTATTGCATTTCAATATTTCAAGAATAACAATAAAAATTTTTAAAATTAAAAATTGACTAGCTAAAAAGAATATCTACCAATGCAAGTATTTTATATTTACATGAGATTCAACAAATTACATAATTTTCATACTATAAATATCTAATTTTGTTCAAAGCAATTGATTATGCTCAATTGCAATTTAAATTTAGACGTATCAATTTTGACCAATTTGAGTGGTTTGGTTTCAAATTAAAAATTTGAGCTCATTTTGATTTCGTTTTAAATATTTGGGATTACCTTATACGGATTAAAGCTCGATTGATTCAATTTTGAGTCAATTGGGCTTAAGGACGAATAGAAGTCAAGGTTAATTATTCAAGCCCAAAATCCATTTCTAAGGCCAAATTCAATTTTTAGTTTAAACTCATCATATAGGCCTAAATGCCTAAAAGCCAATAAAAGCCCACATTTATCTTTGTAAGCCCAAAGCCTAAATGCATTTTTAAAGTAAAAAAAAAAAAAAAAAAAAACAACAACAACAACAATGTCTATTGGTAATAGCAACCTTCCCACTTTCCCTCTTCCCAAAATTTAACATTTTCTTCCCCCAATTTGCCTTACCACTTCCAGCAATTCTCTTTTTTTGCCATTGTTTTTACCTATTTGGTTTATAGCCTAAATTGAGAAAGACACTACAATAAAAAAAAAAGATACTAATAGGTAACAAGATTTGTTACCACCACATATGCAACTACAACTTCAAATTGAAAATAAAGTTAAAAAAATCCTTGGAGGCAATAAAAGGAGAGCTAGTTTTCTGGGGGAAAAAAAGGATAAAAATTGAAACAAAAAAAAAAATCCTCCTTAAACCATCAAGCAAAAACTTTTAACACTCAACAAAAAAAAAAAATCATAGCATTTACCATCACCAATCCTCTCAAACATCACTTGAAACCCACCAATACCCACCATCAAAAATCATCTTACCATTCACCATTACAAACACAATCCCTGAGGCATCCAAACCCCACCACAAAAAAAAATTAGCTAAAATCTTAACCCTATCCCCAAACCATGACTAACAAACTATTCGACCAATCCTCATCCAAACCAAAAACTTAAAAAAATCCTATCATTGTTCTTTCAAAAATCAAACAAAAAAATAAAAAGAAATAGACCAAACCATAATCCTCACCAATCTAATGAGAAATCCAGCAACAAAAAACTAGAAAAAAAAAGTTTTCATGATTTGTTTGGGGTGCCATTTGGCTGAGAAAAAAGAAAAAGAAGAAAGAAGGAAAGAAGAAAAAAAAAAAAAAAGGGATAAGTTTTGATAGTCTAGTTTGGTTGGGAAGAAAAGAAAAAAAAAGAAAAAAAAAAGAATGGTTTAGTTTAACATCTAGAGCTAAAAGAGAAAGAGAAAAAAAAGAGAAATTTTTACATATGGAATAAAAAAGAAAAAAGAAGAAATAAGGAAGAAGAAGAAAGAAAAAAATAAAAAGAAGAAAGAGAAGAGGGAGAAGAATAAGCAAAAATAAATAAAAAAATAAAGAAAAAATATTATAAAGTTAGAGGAAAAATTAAAAAAAGGAAAGTTGTTGTTGGAAGACCAAACCAGACCAGACTAACTCGACTCTTGGACATGTTTCACTTGAACCCACTTTCTTGGAGCCCAACATCTGTGACATTTGGACCGTAGTGAGTTTCTTGGTTTTAAGCTCTAACATTGGAGTTATTTGGTATAATCCTTTTCCTTTTAAATTATATTGGCCTATATATTTAGTCATTTCATTGTTGCATTAGTAATGAAACTTTATAGGTTGTCAAGAAAAATAATGGTTTTATTAAATAAATATTTTTAGATGATTATGTTGTAATTTTACTATTAAGAAATAAATGAAGTGAAGTTTGAATAAAAGTAAAGTGTAATAGTTTTGCTTTAAACAAACAAAGAGAAAAGAGAGAGAGCTTTAAAAATAAAGACATAAAATGGTATTTCTAAATGGGAAATAATATTGAAAACCTTACTTAGGTATTAGAATGGATTCAAATGATTATTTTTTACAAATGAACATTATCTTTGTTTTTTTCTCAAATTTATTAATTTAAAAAATATATCATGTGAATTTCAAGTGAAAGACTATTTTTTTAATTCCACTTAAGATATTAACGAATTAAAAATAAAATTAAAAAAATAAATAATTGTTAACACCAAACTACCATTTTCATCCTAATAAATTCTATAAAAAAAAGTTCCACATATTATTTGATTTATACTCATATTGTCATATATGCATTTTAGGCATTTACAATAAATGTGAAATGGCAAATTTTCTTTTAAATAATAATAATAATAATAATAATAATAATAATAATAATAATAATAATAATGTTTTTAATATATAAAAAAAGATTTGGAAAATCCTGCCTAGATATTTAAAGGAATTCAAATCATATTTTGAAAGATTAATTTTCTCAAAATTTTGCCTGAATATTGGAGAATTAATGAAAGTTTTCCTTCATACAAAAAAATTCAAATAAATAAATTTCTTTCATCCTTGATTTCCTTTTATAAATGGGATAATATTGAAAAATAAAATTAAACACATATAAAATAGATCAAATTGGTCATTCGGGCCTTTTAATTTATATTTGCATCACTTATTTATCTCTTGTTGCATTATGTATAAAAAAAAAAAGTCAATTCAGAAACAATGATTTTCAAGATTAGTTTTTTAGAAATAATTGTTGATATTCCTATATAAAATAATCTTTGAGTCCTTATCTAGATATTGGAGGATTTTTTAATAATTACTTTTTATAAAGGCATATTACATTAGATTTTAAAGAATATAATGAGAATTCTAAGTGGAGAAAAACTTTCCATAATTCCATCTAAATATTAAGGAATTAGGAAATATTTTGAAACTAAAGATTTTCATTTTATTCCTAAGTAAATAAATAAAAATTTAAATATGTATTAGATGAATTTAATTGGCTATCTATATTTTAATTTGTATTCACATCGTACATCTGCTCCATATGACATCTACTTGCATTTTATTGCCTTCAAAAAAATTAATAAATGGCGGTTTTTGGAGAACTATTTTAATAAAATAAAATAAAAACTAATATTCCTAAGTAAAAATAATCCTTGGGACCTTGTCTAGATATTGAAAGGTTTTTTAATAATTATTCTTTAAAAAGGAATATTATATTCAGATTTCGTAAAATATTATGAAAATCTCGAATAAAGAAATATTCTTCAAAATTCTGCATAGATATTAGATAATTAGAAAATGTTTCGATACTAAAGATTTTCATATTATTCCTAAATAAAAGGTTTTTTAGAAAAAAGAAAAAAAAAACTTTCTGTAAGGAAATAAAATTTGAAGGGATTATTTTAAATATTGAAATTAAAACCATTTTTATTAATATAAAAGATAACATATAATCAATTAGTACCTTTTTTTTAAATGAGCACTATAGAGGTGCTAATCTTTCTTCATGCGTAACCGACTTTTGAAACCAATACTATTTTCATATACCAAAATATCTTTTTGATAAACTTTAAATTTATTTTATTATTTTATTAAAAAGATAAACTTTTTAGGTGGTCAATCACACATTCAAAAAAGATTGGTGGTGACTCCCCCCGTTTTTTAATTTTTAAATTTTTTCATTTAATGGTCCTCAAAACCATTATGACATCCACCATAAATCTCAACATAATATTATATGATGAATGTTAATAATACACAATTTTCTAGATAATCATATACACATAATAATTATGATATAAACCAATCTCATATACATAATAATGTTCATGTGAGAAATATAATATTTTTAATATCACAAAGTATGAGTTATGATATAAACATTAAGACAAATCAATCTAAAAAACCTTAACAACAATACATTTCAATCAAAATCTTAAAATTTTCAAAACTAATTTTTTTTTACTATTACAAACTAAAACTTTTACTCATATCCATTTACTTTCACAACTCATTTTTTTTATTATCCAGGATCTTTATGATAATATTTACCAAGTTTTGTAATACCATAAGTATGCTCTAAATACTTATTAAGAAATAAAATTTTACTTGTGGCTCTCTCAAAATATCATAATTAAAAAATAATTAATATCTTATGAGAGCATACTTGATTTAGTAAGTATTTTGTAAAAGTAAAGATTTTAAAACCTAGTCTTATGTTTTATGTGAAACAAATTCACTTCGTAATTATTTAACATATATTATTTCTCATAACATAATTGCACAATTTTAGCAACAATATTTTCCCACTATTTCAGCAAACTAACATAAAATCTAGATGTCTTTCATAAATCTTTATAGCAATAATATTATTTTATATATCCATGAAAATAAAAAAAAATTTAAAATATATATCACATTATGCACTTTATTAGGCTTTAAACTTAATACCTAAAATTTCAAATCACATTTATGTGATATATAAAATTAAAATATTGTAAGCATGGTAAACATATTTATCGCACATAACATATGCTCTCAAAATAACCAAACTTAATTGCACATGTCACATTTTACGTAAGTATGATTACTCATAAAGTCAGTTTTTCAAATAATAATATATTGGACAAAACAATATAGCAAACTTATTGATCATGCATGTGACAATGATTTTCATGAATTCATATTACTAAACAATATTTTATAATCACAAAATGCAACATTTTAACAATCAAAGCAGTTAAGTTTTGAACATTTTTATTAATTATTATTTGACAATCTTAATTAAAGCCAAACTCCCACAATAACCAATTATATTTCTCATACTAAAAAATTTAAATTGCTCATAATTTTAGTTGGCATACTTAATTGAATGTATGCATTTTGACCATTTCTTGCGAGATACTTAACTATGATGTATCTCTTTAGGTCATTAAAAATCGATCATTCTTATGTGAGACACTAATAATTAATGTGTATCTCGATTGATCATTATAAGTATGATCTTTTCTTATAAAATACATAAATTGAATGTGTCTCATTAGATCAATAATTTATTGCATTCAAACCAAGTTTCTTGAATTTTATGGATAATTTAATATTTCTATTCAATACTTTATTCTTATGTATCAAGTACCAAAAATAAAAATTTTACAAATCAACAATGATACACAATATCAATATAGTCATGGGAAACATAAATTAGTGTAGGCAATACTATAAACTCCAATTATTCCAAATGAATAATTATTCAAAAATTATTTGTCCATTAAATGAAATTATCAAATAAAATTATTAAATTGATGGGAATTGTACCAAAACTTTGTGGCATTTAAATCTAACTTGTATTTCAAAATAGTGCATGTCGGATAACTAAAAATTACTAAAAACACATTTTACTAAATTTATTTAATTATGCACATAAAATTTAGGCCAAAAGTACATATATCTTAAATATCATATAAAGAGAGTATGTACCTTCAATATACTCCAAGCATGACAAAATATTTTATTATAAACTAAAATAACAAAATTCATGTAAAAAAATAATTATTTAATTATGCATAAATCTTATACAATAAATATTTTATGTCATTTAAAATTTTTATAAAAATAATAAATAAATGCGACATAAAATTTTGAAATTAACAAAACAAGCGACATTGAAAACAGAGACGAAATGAGTCCAAATGGGTAAATTTCTTAATTTTAAAACTATTCAATGATTCAATACTATGTTAACGCAATATTATTCATCGAGTTAGCATTGTCAAGACTCGATGCTGTTCATCTCCTAGCTTTAGACTTTAGTAGGGTTGACCCGATTAGACTAGGTCAAATTTAACTTGATTTAGGCCTATTTCAATTTTTAAGCCAATTTTGATGATTTTTGTGGCAATTAAACCTTCAAACATGTAATTAACATATGGATTTACAAAATCAATGCCACATTATGCATTAAAAACACAGAAATCACCATGAATTTGAGAACAAAATTTCATGTGCATTACCATTCTAGACCCGTTCTTGTTACTTGATTTTCTTTCTTCGATTTTTCATGTTTTCTTGAGTTTTAATGCAAATAAATGCTTTATATTTTAATTAACACATATATTTACAAAATCCATTCTTTAAATTGCATCAAAACAACGTGAATCAAATTTAATCAAATAAAAACAATTTGGGTTTCATACCATGTTCTTTTCATTCATGGTTTCTTCATAATCAATCAATTAAAACCCAAATTATATGTAACTAGAACACAGATTTCAAGTTTAAAACACATAGGTTGTTATATTCAATAACCAATTTTGCTTAAAACAAATAAAATATCAATGTTTTAATTAAATCTTGAATTTGTTCAAATCTTGAACCCATATATTTAAACTCGATTTCTTTCTCTATAAGATGAATTATGAAACATTCCATGCATAGTTTTAATCTTCTCACAAAAGAGAACAAAAGCCCCAAATCAATTTTGGTAAAACAAGATCAAAAAGTTGGACTACGATAATCACAAGATTTTGTCCAAAACATTGATTTAATGCAAAATTAAATTTTAAAAGTCATAAATTTGGATCTTATTTTCATATAAGAAGGCTCTGATACCACATGTAAGCATAACCTTAAATCTAAGAAACCATATGTAGATATTAGAACACCAAATTTGTTCATATTGCATAACTGTTTAGGTAATTAGATGATAAGCTAAATTTTACTAATGGCTTAAAAGAATCATATGTGAATATTAGAATACCAAAAATAATTCCTCAAAAGACTAGATTTTCCTATTCACTTTTCTCTTACTGGTGATTCTCAATTGATGGATACCGTTACTTCGAAGGAAAAAGAGAACCTTAGCCAAATATTATTAAAAACCTAGAAACCTCTTAATCAAATGTTTATCAAGTCAAATGCCTATATAACCATCAAACCACACCGATCTAATAAGATGTGCAATGCCCATATGTAAATAATCACAATTAATTATTTAGGTTCTCATGCTTATTTCGTTTTATAACTAAATTTATCAACTTGTTTTATTAAACTATAAAATTACTAATTAATAGTAGCCCATTTACTAAAAAAATTCTAATAAAGTGAGTCCCTCTTAAACAAGGTAAGGCCGCTTTGTGGCAAGAGGTCTTTTGTGGACTCTTTTTGGTAGTGAAATCATAGTTAGATGTGTATCAATTTGGTGAGCACAATAGTTAATCTTGTTAACTGAGTGGGTAGATATAACAAAATTAAAATTTTTTTTTCATTAGAAGAAATTTACATATGGTTTTGCAATTATACAACTATCATTGTGTTTAAATTTAGTGATTTATATTTTTACTTTTACTTTATTTAACATTTTTACATAATCAATTTGATTATATATAATAAACAATTTTATTTCGACACTCGTAAACAAATTTATGGCTTCATCCATGTTTCCCAACCCTTCCAATTCACCTTTATTGTCTTTCTTTCTCGCCTTCACTTGTTTCTTTCCCATTCTCTTCCTTATCTCTCTATGTATAGAAGTAAAAAAAAAATTCATCAAATCTTAAAAAGTGCTTTGACAGATGAAGGAAAATTTCAAAATTGATCGCAAGATGTTAATAATGCCGGTGAGTTCCAAAACTCACTTTCATCTATACTTTATTTATTTATAATTTATTAGATATATAAATTTGTAGATTAAAAGTCTAGTTAAATGGACAATGAGATTGATTTTAGTGATATTGAAAACAACGGTAGTCATAAAATTGGATATTATAATAGTAAGATTAAAATCAGTAGTAGGGATATGCGTTTGTAATTTAGATGCAAATGTAATAGTGACGATGAAGTGAATCATAGTGAGAACATAAATGATTATTAAGAATATTAAATTAAAATTTATATGTAATAAAATTTTCAGTATATTTTTTACTCTTATAAGTTAATAATTAATTGGAATTTACTTAAATTATTTTTATATCAAATAAATTTTAAAATTTTTATTCAATAAAAAATTTTATGCATATTATTTTATATTAAAATAATAATTAAAATTTTAAATATTAAAATTATAAAAATAGTTCAAAATATTTAATATTTGAAATATAGTACTTATGAAACTATATTAGATAATTTTATGTAAACATAAATATAAAACATAGAACAAAATAAACATATTTAAGTTTAAAAGAAAAAAAAGGTTAGAATGTTTTAGGAAATAAAAAAAGAAGAATAAGGGCATTATAATCCAAAATTTCTAATGAACCTTAATTACTATTTTTCACTACAACCTTGGATAGTCAAGTCCCCAACTGAAGGAATGGTCGGATTAATCTCACCAAAATATATCATTAGGGATGATAACAGATCTGATTAGATTTGATTCAATTATTTCGATTAATACATAATATTATAAATTTTAAAAATTTAATCCGAATTTGAATCGGCCTTTCAAAAAATGAATTGATTCAAACCAAATTTTATCAGTTCATTTCATCGATGTTTTTAAAATTAATCATTTTTTGCTATTATTTTTATGTTATTTTATATATATTTAAATATAAAAATAATTATTTTGTTTTATAAAAATTTTAAAAAATATAAACTAATAAAAATATATAATTTGGTTTAGTTCAAATACTTTTTATTTTTCACTTTCAATCCAAAAACCGAATTAAGCCAACTTAAAACATAAAATATTCAAACTTAAATCAAATCGAATAAAAAAATAGATTCTAACGCTACAATTTCAAATCAATTTTTTATTTATTCAATTTTTTCTCACTCCGATGTCATTGAATAAAATAAAGGGAAAAAATACCTAATTGTACCACATCAATGCTAATTGCAGCTAAATGCACCCTAAGAAGCACATTTACTATTTAGCACATAGATTTCATGCAACAACCGATCAAGTCTTCTTTTGCCATAAGTAAGGATGACAAAATAATTCGTACTCGATGAGTTTTGACTTATTTTAATCCATTAGGGATATTTATTTTAAATTAGAGATTAGGTCGAAAGTGGATCAAATATTTTTTTTTAAAAAGTTGAGATAGGTTAAAGGTGAGTTTCGAAATATTTCGTCTTGGCCTACCCTAAGTATATATTAAAATATATGTTTAATTATTTATTTAATCTTATATATTAATAAATTTATTATTTAATATTTTAATTTAAAATATTAATTTAATAAAAAATTATATTTTTATATGATAAGATACAATTTATATTAAAAAATAATATTTTATGAATATAATACTAAATTAAAATCATTAAATTAATTTTGGATGGGTTGCGTATCAAATATGGATTATACATATACATATCAAGTTGGAATAAGATATAAAAAATTATAACTCAATGTCAAGTCTGATTAAAGTCAATAAAATTTTAAAAATAAATAATAGTCCTCTTTGGTCTAATTTATTGCTATCCCGAACTACAACTGGCCAGGGCCTTTACTATTGCAACTCTTCCTCCTATTTTGGTCAATTTGGGGATAAACATGCTAATGAATTTTTTTCTTTTTAATTGCAGAAAAATAATTTTTTCTTTTGTTTAATCATTTGGTCAAAATTAAATAAAATTGGAATATTTAAAATGAAAAAATTGAAAGGTTTTGGAAGAATGCAAACAAGCATTTAAAGATTACTATTTACATAATGGTCTATGAAGTTTTTACATTTTACGAAATGAAATTAGATTAGTGCATCTTTTAAAATCCCTCCAAAGTATAAAAGTAATGTTTTTAATTTAATAATAAGCATAATGTATGTATGAACTGTGCAGCCTACGTTTAAAAAATTTGATTTGAAATTTCCTTTCTTAAATTAAAAGTTAAGTGTAACTCCACGTCGTTCTAAAATTTTTTTTTTTTTTTTTTTAGGAAATGCAACCTAACGTTTATCAATGCCGAGTTACCACTTGTCATTAGCAAACTATACAAGTGCTAAACAAATGTAAAATAACTAAAGCACCTTAGTTATAAAACAATTAATGCCAATATATATATATATATAAACAATTAACTCTTAAAATAAGAATTAAGATCATGAATAGTCTTTAAATTATAATAAAATATTTAATGTAATACATAAATTATAAATCTATTAATTAATATAATACTCATTATTAATATAATTAGCTTCAAATAATAACATATAATAAACTAATAACTTTTTAAATACTACATTAATTAATAGATTCATAATTTAAATATCACATTAAAAATTTTTAAAATTTTAATATCATATTAAACATTTGACTATAATTTAAAAACTATTTATGACATTAATCTTAAAAATAATATAACTCGAGCATTTATCAAACGTGGATGGGAAATAATGTAATATTTAATTTTTTCTGATTTTGTCCTTTCATTATTCAACTCAATAATTTTTAGATTTTATGTTTTCATTTTCATTTACAAAAATATAATAATAAAATAATATAATTTTAATTTTTGTCATTAATCAACTTATTGAAAAATAGATGAAAAGAATAAAGATTTTGATATCATAATTTTTAGGACATTTTTTATTATTTATTAATATTTTATTTATAGTAATATTTTTTATTAAATAAATTAATTGATAGTTAATATTTTAATTTTTAATCATTAAGAAAAAATATTATTTAATATAATAATCTTTAAAAATGCCTTTAAATTATTCGTTAGCAAAATCTAAAATGTAAATATATTTTTCATCTTTTTATTTTATTTTTTAAATTTTTATCTTTTTATTTTCCCATCCTACCTAATCCCTATACCTAATTGTAACAAAATCCAATGCCAAGCACTGGCCACCTAACCATATGCATGCGGACACCTTAGAGCCACAGCCTTAAATTCAGTCATACATACATAGATAAAAGCCGTTAACAAAATAGGAGGTTTGACTCTTGAACCATACTTAGAGAAAATGTTAAAACATTAATTAAAGTGATAATTAAACAAAAAATTATAATTATTATTATTTTTTTCACTCAATTACAATGGAGAAGAGTAACAGAATTAGAATCCACGATCATTTATGATAATGTGATATTATCTTATATTTGATAAATATCTAATATTTTATAATTTTATATTCAAATTAGATTTTTTTATTTATTGTTAATTAATTTTAAGTTAGATACTTAACATAATATTAAATCAAAATTTTTTTTTGTTGCTATTTTTAAATTTGTCACATGAAAATTTTTTTTTATTTTCACCAACACATAGTGAGGGTCTATTAATATGGTGTTATCCTACATTTGATAAATATCTAATATCTTATAATTTTATATTCAAATTAAGCCTTTTCACTTGCTGTTAATTGATTTTATGTTGGAAGCTTAACAATATATACCTTCCATAAGGTTCTTATTTGGTTAACGAGTACTATACAATTTGAGTAAAAAAAATGTTAATTGGTGCTTAATGGAGGTGGTTAAAGTGATATTTAAAAACTATATATAATTAATATATTATCTTTTATTGAATTTAAGAAAAATAATGCAATAAATTCCAAAATTTTTTCTTAAATAATATTTTAAATATCTTTAAGAGAACATTTTTAATGCATTAATAGTGAAAGTTTTTTTACTCTGCAAACAAGTTAAAATAATGATACATGTTCCATTTTTTTAAAATTAATTTTTTTAATATATTATAAGAGATTTGTGTTATTATTTTAACTCCACTTGTAAAGTTAAAAAAATTTCATTGGTAGTGTATAGTATAATTTCTCTATCTTTAAAGAGTAGTTGTCAACATTAAAAAATAATGTGATATTTTAGGGAAAATTTTTACATTTAATGCATTATTTTCAACAAATTCAATAAAAATAATGCATTAAACGTGAATTTATTTATTTGAGTATTACTTTAATCAGAGTCACAGTGAATTTATTTCTTTAAATATCAGCTTAACATTTTTCAATAATATTTTAATTATCCTTTAAGAAAATTTTAATCAATATTCATAAGCATCCGTTAATATTCTCAAATCTATTTTATTAATTAAACACCCGTTGTTTTTTGTGCCTAATTTAACTTACTAAATCTCTAAGAAAGCTATATCGTAAGTTTTAAGGAAATAACCTTCCATACATTTCCCAATGCTTACATTATTCTCAACTACTTTGATTGGTAATTAATAGTTCATTAATTTATTTTGCATATTTATTTATTTGAATAATTTTGGTATTTATTTAAGTATTCAATAAAATGCATAAAATAATGGTATTCTTAATTCATTGAAACTAAATATTCTCTGGTGTTTAGTAGGCACTCTCCCTTTTCTCTATTTATCTTTGAGACATTTTTTTTTTCCTTTTTTATGGAGAAAAGCTTAAGAATTTGAAGCATAGAATAGTTCTCTTGTAAGTTTTAACCAATACTCCAAAGCTTATATTGTTAGTAAAAAATCTTTCTGAAAGAAAATTGTAAGTTAAATAATATCTAAATAAAACTAATTTGTTACTCATACGATGCAGGAATTATCTTTATTTATTTAAATGTATGTACACATATAAATTAAAACTATTTAATCATTTAAATGTTCAAAATATATATAATACATATAATATAATTAAAATATCAAATTATAATAGAATCAAAGTTTTTAATTAAATAATTTGATAAAATTCAAAACATATGATAAATAATACTTGAAGAAGAATTAAAATATTGAAAAATAAATAATATAATATAACATAATTAATTTCAACAACAAAATATTATTTTTTAATTCATCATCTCCATCTTCTACTATCATTTTTACACACATCCAAGTTCATAGAATTTTAAGATAAATTATTTATTTAGAAAAATATAATTTTAAATATTTAAATAATATTCGTGATAGTTTACTAATATGTATTTTTTTTAGGAGTTTCAATAATACGTTAATCTTTAACATTTATAAGGTTTGCTAAATTTTTGTTGTGTTCTTGTAAAAGCTGAATTTAAATAATTTTAAATTTAGATTAAATAATAGTATTAAATTTTAAAAAATTAAAAATTTATCATCAAAAGATTTTAACTAAATGTGTTAAACTATTTAATTTTTTGTACTTTTTTAAGTAAATATCAACTTTCTTCTTCGTAAAGTATCTCTTAAATATATGTAACTATCAATCTTTCTTGAACTTATATAAAAAAGTTGAAATCTTAAGTTCTACTTGAAAGATATATGAACCACATATTAACTTTGTATGATTCATTTTCATTTCATAAAGGTTTGTTAAAGTATAAAATGAATTTAGTTGAATCATTTCCCCTGGAATTTGATTGTTCAGGAACAACACAAAATGGCTTTTTGGAATTTTCAAATACCCCATCAAACCATGATATCCCAAGATCTAAAGAATAAAAATAAAAGAAAGGATAATATTGTCAAGTAAAAAGCTTTAGAATTCTTAAATATGATAAATATGACAAAGTTGTAATATAATATATATATATATATATATGATACGAAAATCATATTGTTCGAGTCCAACATGATCTAGTTAGATTATTTTATTAATAATTAATATATTTAATTTTAATCTTAAATATATTAAAATATATTAAAATAGAATAATATTTATTTATCGTAAAATCAAAAATAATATGTAAATAGGCGATATTAAAACTTTTTTTTGTAGATCTTTCAGATTCAAATTTGAGAAATAAATTAAGGAGGAATGAGATTTTATGAGATATGAGAAAGTTACCTTGACTTGTTCAATCGAGGTTTACCCAAAATATCAAAGAAAAAAAAAAAGAAAAAGAAAAACCAAAAGCAAAGTAAGATTAAAAATTCATCCACTAACTATGATTAAAAAAAAAAAAGAAAAAAGAAGAAGCTGATTTTTATGGATTTTTTGGAATTTTTCTTTTATTTATTTTAATTTATTTTATGGAAGTTATATTTACTCATAGAAATCACAATTAAGAATTACATATTATAACACTCTAGTATTTAAGTCAATGCCTTTTCTTATTAAAAGAGTTAATGTTGAATATCTATCCCTTAATATAAAAAAAAATTGCATATCATATAAGAGTTTATTGAAACAAATAAATCAATCAATAAATTAAAATATAATTAAATAAAATTTTTCATATAAAATTAGACCGAATCCACGTCTTTGAAAAATCTCTTTTTTCAACCATTAAAACAAAACATTGTTAACCACTCTTTTCATTTTTTAAAAGCTTGGAGTTTTGAAACTTTACTCATTTTTGCATTTTAAAATGTTTCTTCCTTTGACGTAACGAAAAAGAATCTTGGTGCTACAATTAAGGTTATTTATTATTTATTTTTTAAAATATTTATTTATTTATTTTTAGATATCTTGTCTTCTTTCATCAGCCATCATTTTCTAGCCACAACGAAGAAAGAGAGAGAAAATATATATTCCAATGCTATTATTGTTCCTAGGATTCTTCTTGACAAATAACATTTTTAATATGTTTCTAAATAAATTTTTTTATATTTCCTCCATTTCATTTTTTTTATTCATTTTTTTGGATTGTTTTAAAATTATATTTTCTTTTTTAATATTTAAATATTTTATTTTTATATTTTAAAATTATAAAGTTTTAATTTAATAAAAAAATTTTAAATTTTAATATTAAGATATTAAACTCAAAACTTTTTTTTTTAATTCTGTAAAAATTAATAACACAAATAATTTAGGATGGAGGGATTTTTTTTTTTTTGTTTTTTTTTTATACAAGTATGTTACAATGTAAGGGGACTGGATTGCTTCTGCTATGTACCACCATTTAAGGCCTTTGTTATGAGAAATAATAAAATATCGATGTTTATTATTATTATTGAGTATAATTTTTAGGATGGAGATTGAAAATTAATTTTATAATAAGAGGATTTATTATTAAATAAATTTTTAAGTGTTAATTTCATATTTTACTTTACATTTCATTATATTAATTACATATAAAAGAAACTTTTAGGAGATTTAATTGATTATATCAACAATAATATAATTAATGTTTAATTAATATTAATTATTAATATATAAATATTGTGAATGATTTTACGATGTATTAACATTAGCAAATAATATATTAAAATATATATTAAAAAAAGCATAAATATTTTAAAAATTAAAATTCATTCAAATTAAAAAATTAAGCCCATACACACATACATACATATATATATATATAAATAATATAGCTACTTATATCAATTAAACATGAATAAAAGTTTTTTTTTTCAAACAATCCAAAAATCAAAATATTCAGAAGTAATAAATAATTAAATTCATTAGTATTTATTCCAAATTTTTACTTATAAAAGAGCTGCATATTCATAACCATTTATTTTTTATAGCTAGACTTTTTTTTTTTGTATATATGATTTTTTTTAATACGATCATAGTATGCTGAAATTTGATATAAGTTTTTAATATACATTTTTCACATCAATATGATATATTTAAGATTTTATAGGGAATATTTGTTTGGGGTAATATGTCTATCACAATAATCTATATTCAGTAATTAAATCACTTTATTTGATGTAAATTTAAAAATCTTAAGTGATAGTAATTTTAAATCACTGTGGTGATTATATGACTCCCTCCAGAAGTGATTTGATTTTCATCCAAAAAAAAAGTTTTATTATTATAGAAAAATAATTTTCAATATTAATTTTTAACTAACTTACCCTAATGATAACAAAAAAAAAAAAAAAACACATGATTCCATCTAAATTATCTTTATAAATAAACTTTCTTGGTGGAAAAAATTAATCATTACCTCCAACCTCTACTTAATATGATTTACGTGTTCAATATAGATGGTTAAGATTATCAAAATATTATGAGTCCTTGTATAGTATTGAAATTATAACATAAAGCCATGATTTCCGTATATATGGTTTAGATTTTATTAATTTGTAAAAAAAAAAATACTTATTAAGAAGTATTTATTCATAAAAAATTTAATGAATTTATTTAATAATTTTTGAAAAATTATTTTTATCAAAATTTGTTAATATTTTGTAATTTTCCATAAAAAACGTATTATTATTTTATAAAATGTTCATCCAATAAATATTAATTTTTTTTACTTTCTTTTTATAAGGTTATTTTAAATATTTTGTATTTGATGATTTATTTTCATGCAATATCAAACACAGTGATTTATATATTATTAATGCTTTTATAATATTATATTAAAATGATAATTTGATATCACTAGTGATCAAATCATTTGAGTGATTTTATCATCATAATAATTAAATCATCATGATAATCTTATAATTATACCAAACACTAATTTTCTTCACAAAGATTAAACTTAGATTAACAAGAAAAGGAATTCCCTACCTTACCAACTAAATTAATCTTAGTACATAAGATCTATGATCAAGGTGAGAGTTAACTTTGTCTTATCCCATAAATTCCATATTTTATTTTTCAAAATTCAATCTACAAGTAAAACCTCAAATTCTTGAGCATCCTATTGAAAATTCGGTTGCATAACTTATTAATAATTCTCGTCACATATTTCAATCCTAACATCTTATTTTATAATCCATTCGTTTTAAATTATTTAGGTATTACTAATTTTTCATGGAGTTTAAAAAAATTTTGACTTCAATGCATTTAATATTAAATTTTAAAATTCTTTTATAAAATTAAAAGTGCCATGATTTTTAATGTCAAAAAATAAAAAATCATAAAAAAATTTAAAATATAAAACATAAGGGTTTTAGATGTTAAAAAAAGATAATATAATTTTGAGACATAAAAATATAAAGAAAATGAGGTGAAATGAATAATAGAAAAATAATTTATGAATTTTCATTTCTTTCATTTCATTTTTTTAGTAATTTATTTTTTTTCTTTTTTTTAACTTTTTAATTAATAATAGTGACGTGTATGTAAAAAATTATATTTTTGTTATAACGCATATAAATTATTACTTTTCAAAAGTTGACTAAGCCAGTCAACATAAATGTGCCTCCGTGTAGCCAGCTGGCCGTGTAGTCCCTACTTTTCCATTTGGGCGAATTTCAAATAAGGCCGGTTGATAACAAATTATTAATGTCAATTACAATTAAAATAAATAATTATTTAAAGGTACTAATGAATTTTAAAATTATTAAAAAACCGAACGTACTTTTTATCTTAATGGACGTTTAGTTCACAGGTTCCAACTTTCTCTCTTGAATTTAATTTTTTGTTATTTGAATATGTGTTTTGGTTCGAAAACTTTCTTTTATGACAGAAATCTTATAATTTCAACAGTATTAAAAGAAAAAATAAGAAAATAAAAAACATGTTTCTTCTTTTTTGTTTTTTTTTTCTTTTAATTTTAGAAGAAAAGTAAAAATTTTACCCCTCTTGCTTTCAATTGCATTTTTATACTATATAAATAATATTATTTATTTTAAAAATATAGTAATTTTATATATTACTTTTATTTAATATTCAAAATTCAATAAAAATGATGCTTTTAAGCTCAAAATGCTGTCTTTATTGAAAATATGAAAAAAAATTATTTTTTAGAATTTAACAAATATGACATTTTGAAGATAAAAATGTAATTTTTATTGAAAATATGAAAAAATTTTAATTTTTAAAATTTAACAAAAATGACATTTTTAAGATAAAAATGCTATATTTATTAAAAATATTAAAAAAATTATTTTTAAAATTAAAAAAAAATGACATTTTAGGATAAAAATAGTCTTTATTAAAAAAATAAAAAATTTATTTTTTCATAATTCAATAAATATGATGTTTTTAAGATAAAAATTACAATTTTTATTAAAAATATGAAAAAAATTATTTTTTTAGAATTTTTAAATTTCAATGAAGATAATGTTTTTAAAATAAAAAATGTGATTTTTGTTGAAAATAAAAAATTATATTATAATAAATTCTTATTATTACATATATATTATATGTGCAATAAAACTTAAAATACTTTTATTTAAATAATTTAACAAAAATATTAAATGAATAATTTATATGTTAAATAAATAAAATTTTAAATAAATTACTTATTTATTTTTTATATTATTCTTATATCACGTATTATAAATATCACATATTATTCACGTATCATCAAATATAATATATTAAAAAAAATTATTATGTGATCTTACATTTCTCCAACTAAACACAAAATTTACATTTTATAAAACTAAAAAAACCAAAAAATCATATATTTCCCTTCGATATAACTTTTTATGAAATTACTTTCCTTATCAAAATCAAAAAGTCTTTAAACAAAACGCCACATCAATTTTTTTTAAAAATATTTTATCCTTAATTTTAATTGAATTTTCAAGTCAGCCCATAAAAGAAATGTAAAACTTGTGTTTGTCTGTCGCCAATGATGAAATCATCGCATAGTGAAAGTGTTCATAGACTGGACCGGACAAGATCGAATTCGAACTCATTTTTTGTATTAATAATTTATGTATTTATTTAAATTTAGTTTGATCTAAAATTTCAAGCCTTAAAAATGTTTTAAATTTAATTTAAATTAAAAAATAAGTGTCAAATACATTCATTAAACTTAATTTATATAATAAAAAATTAAAAAAATATAATTAAATTAAGTATAAATTAAGTTTGATGAGATTATATTTAACTCACATATATATATAAATTAAAAATAAAAATTAAGTTTAATAAAATATATATAATTTTTATTTTTAATTTTTATATATATATGTGAATTAATTTATATATAATTGATATATATATATAAATTATTTATTTATATATATATATGAATTTAGATCGGATCAAGCTCAAATTTTAAATTTTTTATTCAATGTTAAGCTTGAAATTTAAACAAACCTAAAATTGTATCTAATCTCGTTTAATGAACCTTTTAATTTTTTATTTGAATCCTTTTCAAAACTTGGATGAACTTTTGGGTTTGGATAGATAGTCTCATCTTTAAAAAATATTTTATTGCATAAACAAAAATATTTAAATATAATATTTTAAGATCGAGTTTGATATGTTCATACTTATTAAGGTATTCTCGTGGTTGAATTTGGTGAAAACAAACTAAATCCAAAGAGATCATGATAGAATCTAGCATTAAAGTAAGATCATGGTTGATTTCAACCATAACAAGTTATATTCAACAGCATCATGGTCAGATTTGATGTTAACAATGTAACTTCATAAATTCAATAAATGAGTGATTTGAAAATAAACTTTTGTAAAAAAAAAAGTATAATTGAATTTCATTTTGAAACAAATAATGTGTTTAGCTTTTCGTATTCTTTGTGTATCAATTATTTGGACTTTTATAATTATTGTAGTCGATTATTTATTGACTTATTGTGATTTTTATTTCTTTCATTTAATTTATATTAATTGATTTACTCAATTAATAGTTTATTTTTGTTTTCTTTATATACTTCATGGTATTGCTAGAATTAGATATCAAATTAGTTTGTCTCTTCTAAATATATATTGTCTTCAATGCCACTTTTGCTTATTTGATGAATTTGATTAATCTTCTATCAAATTTTCTTCAGCCTAATAAATCATATCTTCAAGTTCTCATACCAAACTCAAATTATTTTCATCTTTTTATTCTATTTTGTAATTCTGCCTCTCCTGTTTGGTAAGAGTCCAGAAGCTTTTTGCCCTTCTTCCGTCAATCAGTTGATCACTTCAATTTTTTATTAGAAGATATTCCCATCTCCAAAAGAGAATATAAAAAGAGTTTAGTATTGACATATTTTTGGTGCATAAATTTTGTAAAGTATTAGTAAATTAGATGGTAGAATTTAAATTTGATGATATTATTTTATGAATGATTAAATATAAATTTTTATAAGTTATTAATACAAATATAAAAATTAATATTTTTTTAAAAATTATATAATTTAATGATAAATGTATAAAATTATTATATAATTAAAAATATATCAAATATAAAATCGTATAATAATGCATAAAAAGTTGATAAACTTATGTTTCTTCCCATATTTAAAATTTTTTTTGATAAGGACAAAGCATTAGTTCCTTTATCAACCAAAGATCTTACCCTACATAAAAATCAGCAGTTGCAAATACAAAAAAAAACGGCTGAATCTGAATAGGGTTCAATATTGCTACTTTTTAATCGTATCAAAAGCATATCAGGTACATAGGTCAGTCTCTATTCTTATTTTTCCTTTAAATTTGGCAGCTCTTGCTCTCTTTTTGTCTGCCACCAACAATTCAATTAAACCCTGCTCTCTGTCTCAGGATTCACTGAAGCGATCTGTTTTTGTTTTGTTCTGTTTCTTTTCTATGTTAGTATTGTATATGAGCTTATAACTCCTGTAAGATTTCCGATTTGAGAATGAAAATTTTGCTTTGGTGATTCTAGTTCCCCACTTGTTTTTGCTTTGAAACTGAATTCTGGAATTGATATTTTACCATTGGAGTGCAGGTAGATAGACAATAACATAAGGAGAAGTTGTTCTTATTATAATATAAACAATAAGAGTAATGGATCAAGAAAATCAAGTATTGAATGATGATTATGATGATATTGAAAGCGATACTGGGAAGGTCTTTGAGAGGATATACAGTCAACCTTTTTTGATCAAGAGACGCAACACCACATCGCAGATAGCTATTGTGGGTGCCAATGTTTGTCCCGTCGAGAGCCTTGATTATGAGTAAGCCTTGAATACTGCACCCTTCTTGAATACTGCACCCTTCTCTCCCTTTCTATCTATACATATAACTCCTCATTTTCCCTTTCTGATCTTCTCTTAATCCCATGATTTCATTTGTCATTTTCTTTTCTTTGTTAACTAATTAATACGCACATTGAGTTTCTTTGTTGTCATTCTCTTAGTAATCAATAATCAACTATGCCAACAGTTGTGCAGTGACAGGATTCAATTCCTAGTAGCCTCAAGCGCTGAAAAAAAAATCAACAACGGCCTTGCTGTCTTTGTAATTTTTTCAATTTTCTCTTATATATACTTTCCTGCAATCTGCAATACATCTTCAATATGCTTTTATTTCTGCTTCTGTGTTGGTTTTGTTTGCTACTTCTCCACACTTAGCAGTTTTCTAATAGTTGTTTTTGAAGAAAAAATGCATAATTTTACTTTTACATAGAATAGTCATGTTAGCATTGTTGTTGAGAAATTAGTCTTAGATACCAACCTTTGTCTCATAACTTTGTGCATAACAGGATTGCAGAAAATGATTTATTCAAACAGGATTGGCGGTCAAGGAAGAAGATCCAAATATTTCAGTATGTTCTGCTTAAGTGGGTATTTGCACTTATTATAGGGCTAGGCACTGGACTAGTTGGCATCTTTAACAATATAGCAGTTGAGAATATTGCTGGGTTCAAGCTGCTACTGACTACAGAACTCATGCTGAAGCACAAGTAAGCCAGCTATTCAATTGCCTGCAACATTTAAATTTCTCAAAGTTATAAGCCTGAACTCCCTTAGCCATTATGTGAACTACCGATGCTATCTTGTAATTATGTTCTGCTTATGTCACTGAATGGAGAATGCCAATAGTGGGATTCATGTACAGCCCAAAGTGCTTTCTACTTGGACAATTGGAGTTTTTTCATTTTTTCTGTTGGGCAGATTCATATCTACAAATGAGTAAAATGATCCAAAACAACTATAGAACTTCTACTTTTGCAATTTTTAGTTATTTTTTATACATCTGCCTTGCATACACATGCAAAAATGAAATCCTCATATTTTTACATATCAGAAAAGTGCTACACTAAGCTGAAAACCTGTTACTGTTTGACCGCTGAAACTGCTGTACTTAATGCCACTTCCTCTTCCTTGAGGTGTCAAAAGCAATAATACTCTTCCACATCTCAATGCCAAGAGCCTGGGACACATTGTCGGCAGTTATATCCTGTAACTATTGTTAGTGGTAAACATAGTCTGATGGTCTAGAAACCTCTAATTAGATGTTAGTCAATAATGATTTTTTTCCCATTTTTAATAGTTAAACCAATGGATTAATGTTGTTAGTTGTTGGTGGATTAAGGTTCAAGAGATTTCAGTTTGTCATAACTGAACCCAAATCTTGAAAATCTTCAGGTCCCTTATCAGTGGAAGAGTTAATTGGAGCTTCATCTATAGTAACACTGAAAAAAGCAAAGAAAGTTTCCTTCAATGTTGTAGTGTACCCTGCAAGACAACACTAAGAACAATTAATGGGGTAGACTTCATTAATAATTTTTCAAGTTAATAAACTTAATTAAGGCATGCATGTCATGTGCATTGTTTAATATATATCAGATATCAGACAATATAGCTAATAATACAGCACTATCAAAGTGTTTTAGCTTGCTGATGATTAAACTTGGTTGGCATGAGGAATGATTGGTCATTAGGAGAGATTAGTGGCTAGAAAGGTAGTAAGATGGGGTTGTAAAAATTGTTTTCTTGAAGGTACAATTTAGAAAAGGTATTTACAAAGATTTTTCATAATTTCATTGATAGTTCATGTTGAAGTGGTTAACAGATGTAGGGTACTTCACCTTTTGCAAACAACATATACAACCTTAGATGAGTATTTGTATGACATTCTCGGGTTTATGTTGACAAATTAGAAAATACTCCTATAATAGATTCCAAAAGGAAAAAGAAAACACTTCTATAATTAACAAGGTTTTTATTAGGAAACTTTCACAATATATATATATATATATATATATACACACACACACACATACACACATACATGCAGAAAGTTAAAACCACAATACATGTACCTGAGTTTAAGAGGATATCTGAAACTGAATGCTTCCACTTCTTGGATGGATTATGTGGCATAGTGTCAATGCCACAACTACAGTTAAGAAGTTGGAGTAGAGAATGGATTTAGCTGGCATTACAGTAGTGGTGGTGATGCTTGTGGTGCTTGTAGAACTGGCTGGAAGTAGTGTCAATGCTGGAGCAACAGTCAAGAAGTATGAGTAGACAATGAATTCAGCCAGAACTTAGAAGAAAAGGCTCAGTTTGGATGTCCGCTATTTTCTTCTGTAACCTTTTTCATGAGTTCAAATGCATAATTGCATATAATCTTTAATGTCTAACAACTGTTTCAGATTGTTCTGTATTTGTGATATTTTTTCATGCTCCCATGTCTAATCAACCTATTGAAAACTTACTCGTTAGTTTTATCATTTTATTATCAATTCTAATGTGGTCTAGAGTTAGACTTTTTAGTGGATTTACTTAACAGTTCCATGTGATAACTCTGACATGATAATGATTCAGTACAGATATTACAAGGCTTTTGCGGCATATGCTGGCTGCAATTTAGGTCTGGCAGCGGCAGCTGCAGCTCTTTGTGCTTTTATTGCTCCAGCAGCGGCAGGTTCTGGTATTCCTGAAGTGAAAGCCTATCTCAATGGTGTGGATGCTCATTCAATACTGGCTCCAAGTACTCTTTTTGTAAAGGTGAATGGCATTGGCAGTATAAACCAATATTTAACAAGGTTCTTTTACCTGTAATCTTTAGCCTTTTGCGCTCTTGGTAATGGTTTGTCCTTTTTGCATATATCATTATAGACTATATATAAAAAATTTCACTAGTCATGTAAACATAGTCTGGGAAAGCAGGTTATACATCTTTCAATATTGTGTCTATTGATTGAGCCTGTTTTCTGTCTTGTTGCGAATATATTTTTATTTTATTATTTCATATCTGGCAGATTTTTGGTTCCGTTCTTGGTGTATCTGCTGGATTTGTC
The DNA here is from genome assembly GCF_047325235.1 of Durio zibethinus. NCBI lineage: Eukaryota > Viridiplantae > Streptophyta > Magnoliopsida > Malvales > Malvaceae > Durio > Durio zibethinus. The sequence goes on from NC_143185.1 coordinate 13,499,977, forward strand.
GTTGGCAAAGAAGGGCCTATGGTTCATACAGGTGCTTGCATAGCTTCTTTAATTGGGCAAGGAGGTTCGCGTAAATACCATTTGACTTGGAGATGGCTTAGATATTTCAAAAATGATCGTGATAGGCGAGACTTGATAACTTGTGGAGCTGCTGCTGGTGTAGCTGCTGCCTTTCGTGCTCCAGTTGGTGGTGTCCTCTTTGCACTTGAAGAGGCAGCTTCATGGTACCCCCTATATTTCTCCCACAAAATGAGTATTATTTGTTACTGCTCCACTCCCTTTTTTCTTTTTCCTTTTTCCTTGTTTTGTCTTGCAGACTCTCTTCAATGCCGGTAGATTTTTACATGTGGAATGAAAAATGGGAAATTGTTTTTCATGATATTCAGGCTGTAACCTTTTCTAGTTTTATTTATTCAAATGGCAAGACTTGAATAAATTTGTAATAATTATATTTATTCAAATCTACTAAATGAGGTAAAGCAACATAATATTGTACTAATTTTTTCAGAATTGTTTGAAAGCCTCATATTAGATGGTATGTTGAGGTGGAAACTTGAAAGTGTGTGAATTACAATGATGACTGAAATGTTGCTTGAATATTTAATGACTTCATCCTGATTTCTTGATGTTTAGTTGAATACATTGCATTTCCGAAGGGACATTACTTACATATTCTATTGTGATGTGTATTTTCCTTTGCTTATCTACAGGTGGAGGAGTGCTCTTCTTTGGAGAACCTTTTTCACAACAGCAGTAGTTGCTATAGTTTTGAGAGCTTTCATACAATTATGCTCTACTGGAACTTGTGGGTTGTTTGGGAAAGGAGGACTGATTATGTATGATGTCAGTGCAGCCAAAGTTACATATAGTGCTCCAGATATACTGGCTGTGATACTTCTAGGGATTATTGGAGGCATTTTTGGAAGCCTATATAACTATCTTGTGGATAAGGTCCTTCGCACCTACAGCATCATCAATGAGTACGTACCACATTCAATCATGGATTTCGGTATTTTCAAGTATATTTAGTTAGTAATACTGTTATTGTTAGTAACATGACAGTGTCAATAATCTTTTATCGCTAATTATCACTGCTTTGCTTCTCATCTTTTTTTTTCCCCCAAAAGCAACTGTCTGTTCTCCCTCATGTGATGGTCCTGCACTATGTGCTTTAATTTGATTATCACACTGATAAAACTTCTGCAATATCAGTTATTAGTGAATCAAGTTTTATCCGTGTTCCATTTGATGATAAATTCTACAGCCTAGTTTTTCTCCTGTTTCTGCAGAAGAGGAGCTACTATCAAGATCTTACTTGTTATTACCATCTCCCTGTTAACATCAATCTGTTCTTATGGGTTGCCATGGTTAGCTACGTGCATCCCCTGCCCTGCTGATGTGTCTGCAAGCTGCCCCAACACTGATGTATCTGGCAACTACAAAAGCTTTCAGTGTCCGTCAGGTCGTTACAATGACCTGGCCTCCCTCTTTCTAAACACTAATGATGATGCGATTCGTAACCTATTGAGTACCAGTACCGTGAATGAATTTCATATCTCCTCTCTTTTAATCTTCTTTGTTGCTGTTTACTGCCTTGGCATTATCACTTATGGCATAGCTATCCCCTCTGGGCTCTTCATTCCTGTCATATTGGCTGGAGCTTGCTATGGCCGCCTTGTTGGTAGACTATTTGAACCCATCTCTAAACTTGATGTTGGTCTCTTTGCGCTCCTTGGGGCTGCTTCCTTTCTTGGTGGCACTATGAGAATGACAGTTTCCCTGTGTGTTATACTGCTTGAGCTCACTAATGATTTATTGTTGCTTCCGCTTGTCATGTTGGTTCTCCTTATCTCAAAAACCGTGGGTGATATTTTCAACAAGGGTGTCTATGACCAAATAGTAAAACTAAAAGGATTGCCGTACATGGAGGCTCATGCAGAACCTTACATGAAACATATAGTTGCTCGGGATGTTGTTTCTGGTCCTTTGATCACCTTTTCTGGTGTTGAAAAGGTGGGAAACATATTACATGCTTTGAGAACTACGGGGCATAATGGGTTCCCTGTGATTGATGAACCGCCCTTTTCAGATGCGCCAGAGTTGTGTGGGCTTGTTCTAAGGTCTCATTTGCTTGTTTTGCTCAAGGGAAAGATTTTTTCAAGGGATAGGGTACTTGCAGGAGATAAGGTATTACATAGATTTTCGGAATTTGACTTTGCTAAGGCAGGGTCAGGAAAGGGAATCAAATTAGAGGATCTAGATGTTCAAGAGGAGGATATGGACATCTATGTTGATCTCCATCATATCACCAATGCATCACCGTACACAGTGGTTGAAACCATGTCACTTGCCAAAGCTGCAGTTCTCTTCCGTCAACTTGGTCTCCGGCACATGTGCGTTGTACCTAAGAGTCAGGGGGTAAGTATCTCGTGCTCCATCATGTGCATGTATGCATGTGTATTTCAAAGAATACAGTTTAGCAAGAATGAAAGGTTTTTAACATGAAAAAGTTTGGAACATAGGAATTTGGAGTGCCAACTCCTATAACTAGTTACTCAGTTTTATCTCTTACATTTGTAGAGATTTATGCAGGTAATTTCGTCTTTAACTATTCATTATTCATGTCCTAAATGCAGAGGCCTCCAATTGTTGGAATTCTGACACGGCATGACTTCATGCCAGAGCATGTTTTGGGACTGTACCCCCACATCAGGCTTCGGAAGTGATGATTGATGTTTGATCTTGGTCGGTGGATTGATATTTCATGTTTGGTTCCTTTGCAAGGTTAAGTTGGTATTTGGCCTCTTTGTTGGAAATGAAATCTTTAAAACTATGTCCAAACTTTGTTGAAAGAAAAGTCATTCAGGCAGAGGGCCATTAGTGATAGATGACACCATAATGAAATTGGTTGAAGAGCCATTTTGTGGTTTATCTCTGGACAAACATATGGTCTTCATTTGTTTCCTCCCCCCCCTTTTTTTATGTCTGATTTATAGTGTATAGTTGTTTTTGATAGCAATTGAACAGAATTGCCAAGAAATTTGTTATTGGTGTATTACAAAAGATAGGAGGCTTTGCAATAATCATTGTGATGATGAGTTTGTTTTATCATTGTTGCAACCTTTTCTTTGGTTTGCATTTGCACCCAAGCAAGAGTTATTTATTTACTTGTGGCGAATGAAATTATTTTTCTTAATTCCTGATGGTGTTATTTATAAAAGTATATCATCTATAGTCGTTGCATTCCAATTAATAAATCACAATTTAAAATTGTGTGAGGTTTTATCAAAATTTTATATAAGATTTATATTTATAAATGACATTCTTACATTTTTTTATTATAATTGAATAATTGAAAAATTATAATAAAAAAATTATAGTTAAATTGTACTTATTATTTAGGAACAACCAAACTTAAGAAGTAAAAGCATGCAAGCTATGATGTGTTATTTGGCAAAAAAAGAAAAAAAAAAAAGAAAAAAGGGAACAAAGGCGAAGCATGAAAACAAGGATGTTAACATTCAAATCCTACCGACACTTGCGTTTCTAAATTAAACTTTTATTTTGCATGAAAATGGTCAGCGCAAAATATGAAAATTTATTGAGTTTACGCTTACAAAACAGTAACAAAGATTCACATAATATTACACGTTAATATTTACTCGTTTCGTCTAAATTTGTTGTATTGATTTTTACGAAATTTAAAAAAAAAAAAAAGAATTTTGATTTTAATATAATTTAATATTAAAATTAAATTTTTTTATAAAATTAATGTTTCATAAATTTTAATGTTAAAAAGAAAAAAAATTTAAATATAAAAAATAAGAAATTTAAATGTTTTAAAAAATAAAACATAATTTTAGGATATTCAAAAAAAAAATCAACAAAGAAAATGAAAGAGGCGGAGCACTTTTTTTTTTTTTTTTTGTCAGTAAAGATAGTGAATGTGTAGATGTTGACGTGGCCAAAAATAAATTTAATAATACTTAAATAGAATAAGGATTTAATTGCAAAATACTTTGAGAGTTTAATTTGATGAAAAAAAAAAATTTAAAGATTTAAGCGGCCACAATAATAAGAGATAGAGCTTATCTTAAAAAATGTAAGAGCTTTGTAGTACTTTAGTTTTAAAATTTGTACAGTCTCATTTCTTCACCGTAATAATCCAAGTTAAAAGTTGATATTAATATATTCGAAAGTTCAAGAGAAAAACAGCATACATTAGGCATCACTTTTGAATACTTTGAATATGACAACTAATTAAACGAATCTTATAAGTATTTAAGACTAATATATATCTTATCAAATTAAAATTCAATATTTTTAAAAATCCTGAAGATAAATACTTTACAAAGATTATTAGTTAATTGCTTACGTTGCGCTACCGATGTTTTATGATAATAATATTAATTAATAAATAACAAAAATATAAAATGTAAACTATATTTATGAATTTTTTTATTTTATTTTTTGAACACAAAATATGATTTCATTGGTCATTGAGTGACAGAAGCATCCTCCACAACAATAATACTAATAACATTTGAATATTCTTCAACTGGGAGCATCTTACTTATAATTTTTACTATAAATTTATAATTATCTCGTCACAATAAAAAATTATGTAAAAATTTATTATTTATAAGTGTGATTTTCATATAAAATTTTGATGAACCCTAGAAAATTTTAAATTATAATTAATTAATTATATTATAATAATTGTACGTAATATACTCTTTTCTGAACTCAATACAATCCGTCACAAGAAACAACATTAACTTAAAACAAAAAATAAAAAAATAATATAAAATAAAATAAAGCAAATGTGAAAATTAAAATGATATAAAAAATATAATTTATGTTTGATACATCGTCAATATATAAATGCTATACATAATTTGTATATTATAGGTCGTAACATCGTTAATTTATTTTAAAATAATTAAATATTTAAATTTTAAAAATATTTATTTTTAAAAATTTTAGAATTTTAAAATTTTTAAAAATAATGTGATAATTTGCGGTACATTAATAGTATATAGGTTATATACTGACAATTTACTAAATATAAATCATGATTTGATATACATAAATTCTAATATTATTTTACTCAAGCTTTAAGCACACTATATCTCGAATGTTAATCCTGTAAAAAGAATAAAATTTTAACATATATATTGAATCAATCGTAAGAAACCAAAATAAATGTGAAATGTGGATGTGGACCAATGGACATAAATAAATATTGTAGATTTGTGAGGAAAGAAAATTCTTTCATCTGGGCAGCATAGAATAATAACAGAGAGCATATTTGATTGGAAATTTGGTAACGATCAAGACCATTTGTCCTGCTTAAATTACTATGTTTTTTAGGCAATTAAAATTATTATGTCTGTCATCAAAATTTAACCTAAAAAATTTCCTATCATAAACCTACTTTTAGATTATGATTTGAAAAAAAAAAGGCTGGCGCTGTCAATCAATTTTATTTATTTTGAATGGGAAGAAATGATTGGCACAAGTTTAGGAGTTAAGAAGAATATAAAGTGCTTTTTTGGTGTATGAAATACAAAGATATTGTAACTAATCCTGTAAGGTTCCATTGTCAATTTTGTTACTTTCATCTTCCTTTTGGGTTCTATTTTGTTATAGGTAAAGCTTGTTACCACATCGAAACATGATAGATTTTAGGATTGGAGCTTGGAGGCTGTAAAGTTTGGGCTAGGACAAAGCCCATTGTGGTTTACGAAGTCTAACCCAAGCATTCAGCCTAAGGTGGTGGGAGGTGAGTGACCATGGCTGCAATCATAGCCTCCTGAGTCGTGAACACCGTTACTTTATTGAAGCCCGATTCCTGGACTGCTACTCCCCTTTTCTCGTCAATTGAATTAAAGAAAAAAAAATTGTCAATATCGAAATTAACCTCACTTGCCGACCTTATTCCCACAACTAGCTATCAAATCATTATTAATGTTTAATGTGATTTGTCCGAATATTGCAATCAAAATCAGCATGGAATTTCTTTAATTGTATGAATTGATAGGATGCAAAAATTTTTTAATTATACAAAAATTCATACCGACTAATTTTTTAAAAAAATAAATAGTAAAATATTCACTTTAAAAGCTATACCAAATAAAAGATAAATATTAAACTTGCTAATAAAACCCATTGCCAAAACTTATCATATGAAAATGTAAATATTAAAATCTCAAAAGTAAAGAAAATTAAACGATGAGTACCAAAATTTAACAAGTACTCGATTTTTTTTCCATTGAATCAAACATGTTTAAAAATATTCAGGCCAAATTTTAAATATTGTAAAGAGTAATAATATATTCATGATCATATTTGTTTTAAAATCAAATTCTCATATAATAAAACTTAACAAAATTATAATCTTCACAAGTCTCTTAAACATGTAAAATATTACATTTAAATCTTGTGGCATATGTACGAATTAAAACAAAATCATAATTAACTTAATTGGATTGAGTGAAAAAAAATAAAAAACCATTATTATGAAATCACTAGCACGGTACAAATTTAATTTTCAATCGCAAAATACATATTGATATGACAAACATTTAATCTTCATTATCAAAATTAGATAATAGCCATACTTGGAGATAAAATAAACCATGTTTTACCCTCAATGTACAAAACAACACTAGTGCATTTTTACAAAAAGTCTTGTACAAACAAATTTGTATAAGTTAATATTATGAATAACCCTGAATTATAATCAAATATTCAATATAATACTTGAATTTAAAAGTCTTTAATATGGTATTTAAACAATACTTCTGCTAATTAATTTTGTACTAGTACTAACACTATTAACTCCGATTGAGACACTATTCATAAAAAACTGACACATGAATTAAAAAAAGACATCAACAATGCAACCATCATACCATATCCTAAGTGGCAACCGAAAATAAAACCTAGCATGGCACATTTTAATATAATTGAAGGGTGGTATACTACACTCAATTTTACCTAAATCAAAAAAATTAAAAGAAAAAAAGTTGAAAACATTTAGGTAACCAGTGATGATTTGGTGACTTTTGGCTTTCAAAAAATGATATTATGGTTGGTTTTGCTACTGAAATGAATTATGGTTTTAACGTATGATATGTAAGCTTCATTTTAATATCAATTAAGGTTCTAGATTTGACCTAATTTGTTTAATAAGGATGTGCAAGGTAGGTTAAGTGATCATGAAATTTAAAATTTTAAAATTTCGTAACAATTCATTTTAAATTATTTTTAAAAATTTTTTTCTGAATAATCAATCTAATATGTTACAATCAATAAGGTTTTTTATTATTTTAATTTTATTTAATTTTTCTCTTGAAAAAATGTATTTTCAATAAATTATCTTTAAATTGACATTATTATAAAATTTTGTTTTCTTTTCACAAAAAACTAAATCTTAAACCATATTATGATTATTCTCATTGAAAAATTATTTTTATTATTGATTTTATGTTTTAGTTTTTAATTTTTAATTTTTATGTCTTTTTAGATATTTTTATAATATAAAATAATATTTTTTAATATAAAAATATTTACTAAATAATTTTATTTGTAAGAGAGGTTACCATACACCCAAGTGTCATAAAATGATTAGTGGAATATCTTGGTTTGTTTAGATAATTCGAGTGCTTTGCTTTCTAATTAGAATATTTTTTGAATTAATAGGTTTGGAGGGAATTTGAGTTTTTTTTTTTTATGGTTAGGTTTGATTTTTAACAAGTTCAGGTAAGTGACTTGGTATCCTTTTATTTTTTCATTCCCTAAAAATCAACCATAGTATGTTTAGATTTTATGTATAATGTATATTGTTTTATTTTTTTTGTTTGTAAATCAGGTTGAGCATGCCAAAATGTATACATATAGTATCTTTGTTATAAATTTGCTATATAATTTTGTTATTGTTTTTATCTTCGAGTATGATTTTGTAATAACATAATTATATATCTATCTATTATTTAATATGAAAATTTCTTTGGATCGATATATGAAAATATGTTTTGTATCAAATATGTTTGTAGAAAATACATGAATACTACTTTGTATATTTGGATAATTTGAAAAATATTTTTGATTTGTCTCCTACTATGACTATGCTCTGACATTGCCAATTGGTTTAAATATTGGTCATGTCGACATGTATTTTGTGATCTAGAAATTGATTTTGAATCATGTCACCAATTGAGAATAATGTTTTTTTTTCATCGTGTCACATATGATATACTTTTGATCCATTGCGTAAAGGGGTTACTATGATTTTTGTTCTATCCCATTACACTCAAAGGTTAATTATGATTGTTCAGTATAACTATTAGGTTGCTTCTGATATACTTTTGTCCTATTGCATTAAAAGAAAAATTATGATTTTGATATATTTAATGCAACCACTCAGTTGCTTATGATATACTTCTATCCCATTTCTTTAAAGAGGTAATTTTGATTCTAACCTATGCCACATGAGTTAAGTGTGATCATAGTATGTTATAAGAGAGTAATAAAACTTATAATAATGTTATGATATTTGTTTAGCTTTGTTATATGAGAATATATTTTTGAGAATCTAGTTTGCAGAAGAAGATGTGTTTATAAGTATAAAATTACCCAACAATATTTTCGAATCATATAATTAATGTTTTGGCTTAAATGTTTTATAGCATGCTTAATTCAATTGAAAAGATGTTGCTTACTTGCTAACTCATTGTGCTCATTTCTTTATTTTTACCTTTTTTTTTATATTTCAGTTTTGCATCTTCGAAATTTAGATTTAATAAGAGCTTATCCTAGGAAGATTATTATATGTCCTATGTTCTTGTATAGCTTTGAATGTGAGTGTTTTTATTTTGATTTTTGAATATTATTTAATTAGATACAATATTTGCAACACTTAATTAGGTTGTATAATTGGATTTTGGACAACTGAAATTTGTAAACTGTAAATTTTAAAAACCTTTGGATTTTTTATTTTAAATTACTATGATATTAAGAGTTTGATTAGTTAGATATCTATTGCTTTGCATGCTTATAGGGTTCGTCTTATGAGCATGTGACGTTGTTAAATCCTAAATCTTCAAATTTGGGGTGTGAAAAATTAATGGTATTAAAGCTAGGTTTCAATTTTGGGACCTATGGGTTATGGGTCCATCAATTTTTTATTACGCTATTCTAAGATTTCATTCAAATGTAATCCTAAAAATATTAAACTGACTTTATAATACTTTTTGTACCAATAAAATCACTTGTCCATTACAGCCCTTACAATGAAGTTTCAAATTCATTCTTCTAAACATGTCCACATATATCCTTAAATCTTAATAATAATGTCATTAGCTTAATTAACTTAAAGATATCACATACTGATTTTAATTTCTTGCTCATTTACTATTAAGAAATTTCTCTTTAACCTAAGTATTGTAAAATTATGGGAAATATCAAACTTGTACAATTGATCAAAGATAAAACTTTGAGTTCATAATATAACTTTTTGTTCACATATAATTACTTTCCAAATTTCAATGATTAAATTTCACCATTTTGTTATTCAATAGTATCTTCCTTCAAGAAAGTATATTATTTAATAGCTTTAAGTTAATGTGAGGTATTATCCACTTTGATCCTAAAACCTTATAGTTTTGTCCCATAAAAGGCATCTCACAAGCATGGGCTTCAATCTCTACTTATATATCATAGTAGATCTCTTGAACATCCCGATGTGGCTTTGAGGTGTCACAATTTACTCATTAATTTCATATATTTTTTATATTTTTAATTTTTAATTTTATATTTGATTGAAGTTTATTTTTGGGATAGAATTTAGAGACAATTCAATTCACCCATTTTATATTGTTATCTACATTTGAACTAACAATTGGTATCATAGCTTAGACTTTATTTTAATCCATCTAAAAATCTTAAAGTGATCTTATGGTACAAGTTTTGGATGCAACTATTTAATGAAGGGTAATCCATTATTAATCCTGCGAAGTTCAATAATTTAATATACACTCATTAAAAAAATAAGAATGAAAACATTTATTATGTCTAAAGAGAAGGAAGCATGGAATATTATCATTAAGGGGTTTAATGTTATATCAAATGATGAAAAATGGGATGAAAATCACATGAAAAATTTTCAAGTAAATTGCAAGGATATAAAATACAATATTGTGCCATTAATAATGAGGATTTCAACATCTCAACTTGCTCCATGGCTAAAGAAGTTTGAGATAAGCTTGAAGAAATGTTTGGGGAAATAAGAAAAAAAGAGGAATCAAGTGCAAGCCATTCCTTGATCCAAAATGTTTCATGCTACATGGCTCTTAAAAAATTCAAGGTAAATTTTTCACCTTGTGATTTAAACCCTTATACATTTGATGAATTACAAGATACTTTTAATGAGTTATTTGTAGAATTTGAGCCATTAGATAAAGACATAAGAAAATGGTTTCAAAATAAAATATTAAAAATTAATTTTTGATGAATATAAAAGATGATTTGGAAAACCAAAATGAAAAATTGAAAATAAATTTTAAAACTTTACAAAAGAGAAATTTTGGAAAACGAAAATTTTCATTTGAAAAAGAATGTTGATGAGTTGATAACTAAAAAACAAGAGCTTTTCAAGAATAATTTAAGTGCTAAAATAACCAAATGCAATTATTGTAAATTTTATGGTTATTTTACCTCCACTTGTTCTTGTAAAGGAAAATTCCTATTTAAAATTAACAAGTTTAGGTTTTAAAAGAAATAAGAGACTTGGTTACTAAATCTCAAAGATCCAAAGCAATTTAGATATCAAAAATCAAATTAGTAAGTATTTTGTAGGTGCGTTAAAGTAAGGAGCTATAAAATATTTTATTGAAGTTTGGATACTCGATACATAATAGAAGATGGGTAACCTTGAAACTTTTATTTGAAGTGAATTTGAAATTTGGTTACCTATTGTTGGTTGAATATTGCATACTTAATATATGTTTTTATTGATATGTATTGATAGTGCAAAATTGATATGTATTTTGAATTGCATAGTCTTGAAAGAAGCATGTGCCTAAATTGAATATATATTTGCCACACTATTGAATGTTTGTTGATTTTGATATAAATATATTCTCATTATTGTTGAAATTGATTTGATGCTTATTTGTTTAAGATATATTTATATTTTATTTTTAAGAGAGTAGAAGTGTAAGCATCGCCATTGTTATTGAAATATTGATATTTACAAGTTGATATGCTTTGAGAATTTGATTTTATATTGAATATATATTTATGTTTATAAGCATTAGCATAAGCATGACTTTGTAAATGAATGCCTGATATTAAATAATTGACATGTTTGATGCAACGGAGTTTTGTATTTGTTTGATTGAATTGTATTTGTACACAAATTTAGGGGAGCATACAAAGGTTAATTATTTTAAAATCTATGTTTGGCTTTGAAAATATTTTTGCAATGGTCAAGCTTTAAAATATGAAATTTTTCTTTAGTAACATTTTAACTACAAAATAAATTTGAATATCTTGAGTTCAATGGTTTAAACTTACTTAAATAAAGAAACTTGATTAATTTGCAATGGTTTTAATTTGTGATATGTCAAATGCAAGTTTTCAATGATTTTAGAGCTTCTAAGGCTAAATCTTGATTTTCAGCAATTGTGATGTCAAACTTTTTTGAATGCTTTAATGAGCTTAAATATATGTTTAAACATATTTGTCCATCTTAGTAGCTTTTTCAAAAAAATATGAGATTTTAAGAGTTGACTTTTTTATTTCTTTTTTATAAGGCCAATTGACTAGTGCAATAACTTTGTTTTGTCATTTGAAAGTTGTTGGAATAGTTCAACAAGGTTAAAAATAAGCTTGATAAGTTTTGAGATTTTTCAAGTTCTTTTCTAAGTGAAAATGAGGTTTAAGGTATCAAAAATAAAAAATTTAAGTTTATTAAGTTTTGAATGACTTATCTTATTTAGTTTGGCATAAATGATGTTGGTGGAGTGAATATGATGCCATGAAAATATCTTTTAATGTTTTAACACACATTATATATTTATGTTTGAATTGTAGAGACCCAAGAGCTTGATTTAGAAAATTATTCATATTACACATGTTTTGTGATTCAAATAAGTTTTCTTATGCATGAAAATGTTTACAAACTTGTATCAATACCTTTTAAATAAAAGTCATAAAGGTTTAATGTTTCAATGGTTTTTGTGGAAGTATTCATTGTATAAATGGGGTTTGGACTATTGAAATTTTAAAATATATGTAATTTATTGAATATTTGTGCTTTTATCATGTTGATTTGATAATTTCAAACTTGTTTGAAGTGGTTTCAGTGCATAAATATTGTTCAAACACATTTGCGTACTTAATTTGCAAAAAAGTTTAATTGAAAGATTTGTAAAATTATGTCAAATTTACTCATAAATTGTTTTTTTTTTTTTATCTAAATACATTAGTTTTACAAGTCTCGAATGAAGTTTTTAACATTTTTATAATTTATTTTTGGCTAAAATTATCAAACTATGAATTTGGAACAAAAAAGTTATAATTTTTTATTATTTTATTACTTAAGCAGACAAAAGTATTGATCTCCTATATTACTAAAGTGATTCCTTTTGTTTCAAAATTTAAAAGTGGCCTAAAACACTAAGAAGGATCGATCCCCAAAGTTAAAATGCATCCAACTCAAAATTGGCTCTTTAAATGAAAAATAATTTCATATGCCTAGCTCAATTGAACCTTTTGACTTTTATTTGACTTTGATACTTAATTTTTTTACTTTAGTTTGACTTTGAATTTAATTAATTTTGACTTTTTCTATGTATTTCTTTTATGATTTTTTAGAATTTTTTCTTAGCATTTTTTTAAAATATGCATTATGAATATATATTTTATTATCTTCTAAAATATTACCTTAGTGCTAATATTTTTTAAATTATTTTTTATTGTAAAAAATTAGGAATTTGTCTTCAATTCTTGAATTTATTATTTCTCATATTTGAAATTCAATATCATTATTTCATAACTCATCATATATACATATGAATGAAATTATTTCTAGATATATGCTTAAACAGTTAAAATATTTGGTTTTGAAAAATGCAAAATTGTTTTTTGTTTCTTTTGAAATAGTTTTGAAATATACTTTATTGTTAATTCAAGATTTATTTATTTATTTATTTGAAATTGATTCAAGATTTGTTTTTTTTTCTTATGATTATGGGTTTAGATTATGATGAAATATTATTGAAATATGGTTGTTTTAATATTTAATTTATTTATTTCTTGATTTATATTTTTAAATTAATATTTGATGAATTACTTGATTTTACATGAAATATATTTTTGATTCATCTATTGTTATTGTCAAGTGATATACTTAAGTTATTACTATTATTTCATATTGACTTGATATTTGAAATTTTCATGTCTAAAGTTCATATGATTAGAAAATGGATTATGTGCAAGATTTTTTTTGGTGCATATTTTCTTTAAGCCATATTAAACATTGGTTTATAACTTGTGTTGACATATTTACTTTTTTTTGTGTTAAAAGTTTCTTAAATATATTTGATAATAAATATGTCTTCCTTGATCTTTTAAATTTTATATGGCCTAACATGTGTATTGACATATTCTTTTGTATTAAAAATTTCTTGAATACATTTAAATATTAAAGATATCTTGTGCTTATAATGATGTTTATAGATTATCAAGAACTTTAGCTTTAGTGTCACCATTGTGTCATTTGGTGTTTAATTTTCTATCTGGCTTATAGCTTAAATTAATATTGAATGATTTGTTTTGATGAAATATATCTCATTGTAATTGGTAAATTATGCTTAATGGACAAATATCTTTTTTCTATAATAACTTGGAATATGAATATAATTTTTTAACAATTGGTACAACTTTTATCAATTTTTATTCTTGATGCTAGTAATGAACATCTTTTTGTCTATAATTTTTTTTCTAGGTCTATACGACGAGAATTTGGAAAATATTTTGCAATTTCAAGCAAGCCAAAGCATGCCATTTTCATCAATCAATCATAGTTTATCAAAAGATTTGCTCAAATGGTATGGAATGGAAGATTCAAATCCTCACTCAATTACAATGAGGACATCAACAAAACTTGATAAGGATGAAAGTAAATACGTTTACTTTTATGATGTGAAAATCTATGATATATGAGCTGATGAATTGTTATTGATGCTTTGAATATTTTATAGATTATGTGCAAAAATATTATATTGTACTTGGATTGATTAAATGCACCTTGATTGACATTCATCCTTAGTATTTGATTGATTTGATGAGATAAAAAATTTTAGTGCATGAATATTTGTTTAAAATAAATGTTTGAACATGTCTATGAGTTGAATGTATTAATTTCTTGATTATCTTAATTTTTTTTGACTCATAGATTATAAACTTATGCCTTAAAATTTTTATACATGTTAATTGATTTAGGTCTTTGAAATATCATATATCAATATTATACCTAAATGCTTGCATATGCTTTTGAATTAGTTATATTAATTATATAATTTGAAATATATTTGCATGAGCTTATATGATTGAATTGAGTTTACATGCTTACATCCATTTGGATTGAGTATATTGCTATATAATGAAATAAGGTGAAATGTATTTGAATGTGTGTCCATTTATTGAATATTTGGACTATTATACTTTAATGATTTTTTTGATGTATTACATGTGTTTATCATGTTTGAAAATTCATGCTTGTATGATTTATGTATGACATGATGTTTGAATCTTATTGTTCATCGGTATTTATGTCTTACTAAATATATATGAGCTATGGTTCTTGTTAAATATGAATTTAGATAAGATATGTTTGAGATGTGTTACTTCTTGAAAGTTAGATACATATAATAATGAGTTGTGCTTAGCGTGCAAAAAATATGTCTTTGCTTAATATAGAGTATACATACTTTGATATAGCTTATACCTTTTATACAAAAACTTGTGTGCCTTAAATTGATCATTTCTTATTTTGTTAAAAAGGGAGAAATCCTATAATAAAAATTTTCTTGAATTAAAATGATAACCTTTCTTTAACATTTGGTATAAGCTTTAATATATATGCTTGAATATTTGCTTACACGACATTGATGTTTTTAAATTCTAAGTACATTTTATAAAATATGATTTATGAGTAGCATGCATATTATTTCTCTATCTTTTTGCTCAGAAGTATCATGTAGTGAATTTATGATTTTGTATTATAACATTTATTTTGGATATATTAAAATATTTATACTATTGTGCTTGAATAAATATATTTGGTCTTCATTATGCCTATTATGCTTGAATATGTGAATTCATTATGCTTTTATTTTGATGCTTGGATTAATTTGCTTTTGAATATTGTCCTATGCTTTGAATTAATTTCTTTTTGTTATGACAAAAAGGGGAAGAAATATTTGACGGAGAAATTTGATTTCATAGATGCTATATAAGTGCTTAAATGAATACATAGATAGCACATTAAAGAATGTATGTACCTAAAAGAAATTTATGCTTGATACATATATGTCTATTCAACTTGCTTTTGACATATATATATATGTATGTATGTATGTATGTTAGATGATGAATGCTAGATTAGGTTAAGAATGCATTAGTTAACGATAAGTTTAGCTTGGAAACATGAATATTTTAAAGGAAAATTTTTATAAATTCTAATATGTTTATAGTGAAATTTTTCATCAAGTAAATTTATTTATACATTTTATCATATTAAAAAGAAGGAAATTGTTAGCTTGGAATTGATTCTTATATCAAAATGACAAAATATTAAGTTAAATAAGCTTAATCAAGATTTTGAATAAGACTTAAAATGAAAATTTTTTAAAACAAGGTTTTGGATTTTGAAAGATTTATCAAGTACATGATTCTTAAGATATATTATTTTTGGTACTAAATAAATATTATATCTTTCAAAATATTGTTTAATTTAAGAAATGTTTTTAGAAAGTTTAAAATCTTTCTTTATGTTTTGTATTTCTTAAATCAAAAATACTTTTTAAAGATTATTTATTTGAGCTTAAATAACAATCCAATTGTTGTTTTTAAAGTGGACTTTTTTATCTTATACTTTACATAATTTTGATAATATTGATTTTGAGAAATAGATTAATTAGAGAAAGTTGGTTTGTAAGAACAAATTTTCACAATAGTAACTTTGATTTATTTTCTTTAATGATTTATAAAGTTTTAATTTTTGAATTATATATGATTAAAAAGTTAATTGAGTCTATTTTCTAATAAACCAAATGAAATTGAAATTCAAAATTTCTAATTAAAGATGTTGAACTTTTACTAAAGATGTGCAGGTTGTTTAACAATTGTGATACAATTTTCTAGCTTATTACAAGTGAACAGATCATATAAATAATAAAAATAGAAAGCATTTCAAGTATCATCTACATAAGAATTGGTGTAAGACTTAAAGATAAATACTGTTTGTACACCTACAGTATATTTGATCAAACCAAAAATTTTGTTTTTTTAATCAATCCTACATAAAGTTGGAAATTACCAAATATTTAAACCTAACTACCACCAGTTTTGGAAAAGAAATAACTAAATAAAGGACTTATTAAAAACGAAAATTTCTACATCAAAAGGCAACAATTAAAACTTAAACTAATAACATGAATACAAAATAAAATTAAAATAGAGTTAAAATAATCATATAACAAATAAGAGTATCAAAATTAACTACATGGCATTTTAAGAGGTAAACAAGCAAAAACTTAAAAGAACCTTTAAACTTAAATTGCTTGGCTAATTAAAGGCATGAAAATGAAATTTAAAGATTTGAAAAATTAAAACTGAAAATATGTACAAAACAGCAAATATAAACATAAGAAATTCATACGAAACAAAAATCAAATACTTAATAAACTCACCCTAAATGAACATAAACCCTAACCTAGCATACATGGCATTAAATGAACATAATTAAGACATGAAACAGACTTGAAATGCAGCGTTTTATAACCTAAGAACAAAATTTAAATCCAATTTAACAATGGACAAACCGAATTCAAAAATTGGCATAAAATGTGCAAATATTCTAGCTAAGACTTAAAGGACAATATGGAAAACAACTAAAACAATAGATCTAAACTAAAATGGTATGAAACTAAGGTAAAATAACAAATAATTGATCAAAGAAACAAGCATAAATAAATGGGACAAGAAGCTTAAAAAGAATTAAAAGTGACATCCCTAATACCTAATAGCTACCTTGGGCCATCCCTATCAAGCCCCAACCAACCATGAGAAACAAGAGAAAATTTGTAAAATAGTGGCTGAAAATCAAAATAGAGAATCGAATGGGAAAGGAAGAAGTTGCATGGGAAAACAAACTTAAGACTTGAAACTAAAAAAAGAGCTTTAGCAATAAAGTAGAGAATCAAAGCTAAGTATTGACTCTTGAAAACTTAAAGAAAACAAGCTAAATAGCAAGAAAATCGAACCTAAATAAATATTGGAAATCCAAACAAAAATTTAAACAGAAAATGACACTATACATAGAAATATAAAGGATTTAAGCTTTATAATCATAATGGAATTTCCTACAAAAAAAAAAAGTAAGCTAAAAGTAAAAATGGCTGTCAAAAGTGAAGAGAATATATATATATATATATATATATGTAAACACTCATATGTGTCTGGGGTCAATTGTAAATTTTTTTAACGTACCATATTATTATATTATTATAGTTTATTATAGTTTAGAATAGTATAGTGTATTATAGTATAATATATAGTAGGATAGTATATTACACCACATTACATTATATTATATTATTATCATAGTACTATATTATTATTATTATTATTATTGTTGTTGTTGTTGTTTTTTTTTTTTTTTTATTTCCTTCTTTTTCTTTCTTAACTGAAGTTGAATTGAAACTGAAATCTAGAAATCAATTTAGTCAAAGCTCTAATTCGTAATCTAGGGATTTTCGAAGCAATCCAAACAAACTAGCAAAAACCTAGCTAGAAATTATGCTCAGACAAAACCAATCTAGGTTTGAATCCTGCGATGGGATTCTATCCGACTCCAAAAAACTCTTTTGTGGCCTGCCTATAAATTGGATACGAGATAATGGAATAGGCAAGGGATTGATTCTCTAAAAGGGGGTGAACTTGTTGTTACAGAATTTTTCTGGGTAGTAGGGGATTTCTGGGATTTTGATTTTAGGGATCTTATGTTCGATTTTGGGTTTCAGATTTTTGTTCAGGAGTGTGGGGGATAAAAAATCTAGATTTCTAATCGAAGTTTGGGCTTTCAAAAAATAGTCTAGGGTTTTTTGAGAATTTCTAAAAAAAAACTGGGTTTTTTGGGATGAACATGAATTTTTCAATCAACTTTTCGATGAAAGGTTGAATTTTCCAGCCACATTCTAGTCAGTTTTTTAGAAATAGGTGGGTTCCCAATTTTTGATTGAATTTTTTGATGACTTTTCTAGAAATAGAAGGATTTTTCAATTTTTAATGGATGTTTTTGGGGAATTTCTAGAGAGAAGTCAGAGCTTCTTGGTATAGAGAGAGAGTGTAGAGGCTTTTAAAGCAAAAAATGTTGAGAAGTGCCTTTTATAGCAACCTAAAATGGTGTCATTTTGGAACACCTAGATCCGTATGCTGACCCGCTGACCAGCGCTTTGACCTAACCCAATCGCATGTTTTTCTTTTTTCATTTTCATTTTATTTTTCAATTTCAATTTAATTCATTTTATTTTATTTATTTTATTATCTTAAGTTTTTATTTTATTTTCAATTTTTTATTTAATTTTATCGATTTTGAGTTTTTAGAAAAAAAATCTTTTCTTTTTGGAAAACAAAAAAAGCAAAGAACCAAAACAAAAATTAAAGTAATAATAAAAAAAATCTTGTAAAATAATTTTAAAATTTTGAAAAAAATAAAAAAATATTTTCAAATAGGTTTATGGAATCCACCAAACTATTGAAAAATTTCATAAATCAATTTTCAAAAAAATAAAGAAAAAATAAAAATAAAAAAATCTTTTTCAAATAAAAATCCTTACAAAATAAATTCATGAATTTTATCAAACTATTGAAGAATTTTCATGGATTTAATTTTTAAAATGGAATCCATCAAACTATTGGAAAATTCCAAAAATCACTTTTTTCAAAAAAATAATAATGAGAGAAAAAATAATTTTTATCTTTCAAACTATTGGAGGATTGTTTTCCAAATTAAGTCTTACCAAACTATTGGGAGACGTAATGAATTTTCTCAAAAAGAATAAATTTTTATAAATCTTGTTACAATAAAATCTCACCAAACTATTGGGAGACCTACTTCAAAGTAAGTCCTACTAAACTATTAGGAGACTTTACTGATTTTTCCTAAATAAAAAGAAATAAATAAATATTAAGTAAATCTGATGACGAAATGTCTTCAGAGTGGGACATTAGTCCTTATGAATACTCTTGAGGTGAGAGAATTATCTTAAACTGTTACCAAACTATTGGGACAATTTTAAGATTAATTCTCAATACTAAATATTTGGTAAAAACATAAACATTTTTAAGGCTTGGATAATCTGAAATCAAACCGGTACTATCCTTTGGATGGGCATTATGGGGACACTATAACCTTCCCCATGATAATCGTGCTTTCGAACCTAAACTCTAATTTTGTAGATCAGAATCTACTATTTAAAGATAACTAAGTTAATCTTGAGACTTTTTTTTAAATAAGACAGATTTGATTAGGTGGCAATAACACCTAAATAAAAAATTGATGGCGAATCCATTAATCCATGTCTAATGGTAGGTCTACGGATCTATACGTTATGATAGCTTGACAACTCTACTGGAAAAATTGAGAGTTAGGCCAATAAATGATTTTTTATTATCCAAGCCTTACTTAATAAATTTGAGATTATTTTCTTTCTTTCTTATTTCTTTCTTTTCATTGTTTATATTCTATTAGTTATTCATTAATATATATTTGTCATTCATTTGCATGTACTTAACATAAAGCTCTCCACTCGAGCTCTACCTTTAGGAAAGAGTGAAGTACCTATGCCATCGTGAGATTTTATGTCTCTGCTGGGTATACGAAACACTCCCACTCAAATTGAACCCTTTTCGCTTGAAGCTTGTGAGGAGCGAAGATCAAGGTGCCTTATTAGTCTATAATGGATAATGATGTAAGGAGTAATTTGAAAACCTTTTAGAGGTAATCCAAACTGCATATAGTTAACTTTAGAAGCCTAACTATAGATATAGCTATATCCTTCCACCCTTTATAGTTAACCTAAAATTTAGGGTTACTTTGTTATTTTACTTGCTTTATAGTGTTTATTCTTTATTTTTTATTAAGGTGACTAATTGAATTTCTTATTTTCTTTTTATTTCTTTTCTTCTTGTGCATATTTATAAACATACATGTAGATTGCATATTATGCTTACTAACCTTTTTTTTTTATCATGCATGTATGTATTTATGCATCACTACATTCATTCTCATGTATAATCTGAAGGTTCTATAAACATCATTCTAAATTTGAACCATAATTGTGGGAAATCAAGGTTTGATGATTGCTCAACACCAATATTACACTCAGACTAGGGCCAAGAAGATGGAACAAGATAATGCAACTAATCTCGAAAGGATAGAAAAAGCCTAAGAAATACTTGAAAAAAAATTAAGTAAGATTCTAAAAACTCTGAAAAAGATAAACAAAGGGAAAGCAATAGAAAAAGACATCTTACATGAAGATACTAAGCCACTGTATCCTTCAAGTTTCATTCCGCATTAGGTTTAAACCATTCCAAGCTTTCAGTAACAATAAACCACATTCTCACATTATAATCAAGAGAATGTTCAGAGTTATACCAATCCTATCTTTGCTGAAAAGGCAAATGAGCCCACCCAAATTCTCAAAAAGAATGAGACAAAAAAAAAAGGGAAGTTATAGACGACTATATCCACTGAAGACTTTAAGATCGATCAAGCTATGAATATGATTGAGGAAAGATTACGAACCATAGAAGGCATTGATTTCTATAGATCCATGGATACTGCCAATCTTTGTCTAGTTTTAGATGTTATGATTCTTATAAAATTTAAGGTACCAAATTTTTATAAATATGACAGTACTAAGTGTCCCATTACACATATCACAATGTATTATCGTAAGATGACAGCTCACACCAGCAATGAGAAGCTGTTCATACATGTGTTCCAAGATAGCTTGACCAAATTTGTTACAAAATGGTATATCCAGTTGGATAGGACTCATATTAAGTCGTGAAAAGATTTGACTCAATTTTTTATCAACCAATATCATCACATCATAGACATGACTCCTGATCATCTTTCATTATGAGGGATAGAGAAGAAAGCATCTGAGTCTTTCAAAGAATATGCCCAAAGATGACAAGATGTCATTGCCTAGGTATAACTTCCTTTAATAGAAAAGAAAATGATAGTGTTGTTTGTAAGCACTCTCAAGTCATCATACTATGGGAAGATAATAAGGATTGTGTTAAGAATTTTATCGATATGATGATTTTATGGGACATTATAAAAAATACAATCAAAAGCAATAAACTAGAAGAAAGAGAATCATCTGCTATTAAAAAGATAATTAAAAAGAAGGAAAGTGAGACTCAAGCTGTGAATTTCGAAGGGCATCAATTCAAAAACTACTATTAACCAATCTATCCCACATATTAGCCTATTATAAGTCATGATTTTGTTATAGTTTACTAATCAACTCCATGATTTTCTTATCCATCCACACTTAGGCCTTCCATTTGTCTAACTACCCTAACATATGGTGTGTGAGAATCATAGAACTAAGAAAAACCTACATTTGATTCTATTCCTATGAGCTACATAGATTTGTATCAAGAGCTTTACAAGAACCATTTGATTGCTTTCGTTCCTACAAAATAACATGAACCTTCTTATCCCAAATGGCATGACTCCACTGCTCACTGTAACTACCATTTTAGGGTGATGGGCCATTCTATCAAAAATTGTATCCTTTTGAAACATATGGTGTAGAGTCTGATTAAGTAAGGGTTGATAAATTTAATACTAATGGAAACACGGCATCCAATGTCAGTGGTAACCCATCGCCCAATCATCCAAGGGCATAATTTTGAAAAGGTTGATCGAAATTGCTTATCCTCTTAGACTTTTTGAGAATATGAATCCTTTTTTATGTACTTAGATTCCCTCTTATCTTTTATCATTTTAATTAAGTGACAGATTTGATACATTTTCATGATATTCTTTTTTTGTGTGTAAACAACATTATTTATTTTTATCTTCTCATACCTTTTTCTATATCTATTTTTTGATTTCAAATAATGAATGTTCAGACAGTCATGATGATAATTCAAGATTCGACTTTGAAAACACCATTCATCATTGGTCCATTAAGACTGTTGAATAAAAGGATAAATCTAAGAAAAATTTTCAAAAGTGATGCAACATATGATCTTTGTAATAGTTCACAAGTCTGCTCTTAGTTAATAAAGATTTTCTATTGAGAGTATTCATATTCAAAATAAGAAATGGCCATCTTTCTTCTATCGTTCCAAAAAAAAAGTAAAATTACCCTTTGCTACCCCATTTGAGCCTATTGAAAATTCTTTTGGAGAACCCTAACCAAAGATCACTCCACATTGAGAGGCAAAGTCGAGAAGTTTGTAATTTCAGGGGCAAAGCCTTTTTGTGCTTAAATCTTCTTGAAAAATGAAAAAAAAATAAGAAAGAAAGAAAAAAAAAGAAAAAAAGAAGAAAAAGAATTGTTGGGGTAAAACACCATTGTGCTCTACTTGAAAAAATGATCCCCAGTTTGATTACCATATAAATACAATTTGAGCCTATTTTATCATTTTTTTTGGCATCCTTTACCTTAGCCCACGTTATGTCCTTTAAAAACCTATTTTGATCAATTGTGCATACTTGATTTGAAGAATCATAAGTTGAATTAAGACAAATTTTCTATTGAATTGAGGCTCTAATTAAAGTATCATTGAATAAAAGGAGAAAAAAATGAAAAGAAAAAATGAGAAAAAGGTGTAAGGTGTGAAAAAGAAAAAAAAGACAAAAAAAGAAAAAAAAGAGAAAAAAGAAATACTTAAACTGAAAACTCAAAAAGGTAGTTTAAGTAAAGATGAAAACTCCTAAAAATAATTTCATATGAAGATCCCAAAAATAAGGATGGTGATTGGCTTAAATATTAAAGATATGTGTTTTTGAAAGATGATTCTGAGTTTGAGTTTGAAATTATCTGAACAATCATTATTTTGGATGTTAATATCCTATTTGAATAAACCACAGCATTTTGCCTTTGCTCGCCATTGAGTTGTTCTTGACTCTACCTTTTGTTCTTTCAATAATAAAAACCTATTTTTCTCATTCTTTACCAAATATTCCCTGAATAAATCAAGAAAATGTATCATGTCGGGCATTAATTTGAATGATGATAAATAAATGAATGACACTGCGTATAAAAGATTTTCCATTCTTTTAAAAAAAAATCTAAGATGAGGTAAATGAAAAAAGCATGAGAAAATGATTTACAATGGGGCAAACAAAGTGATTCAGTGATGAATTCAGTAATAGATTGGTTGACATGACCTACAAGTTATGACTAGATGAGAATAATGATATGGATTAGCTAACAAAATTTGCTCTAAGATTATTAATATTGAAAAGCCAAGAAGGACTGGTAGAGTCTTCAAAACTTTGTCACCATAATTAAAGTTTCATGACATCAAATTACATACATTGTGTTTATATTTGCATCCTAAATAGAACATGCATTTGAATGGTTACAGTATCACTTATCACTCATTTGATCTCGGCTTAGTCCAAATCATCTTTCAAATTTATGACATCATCCCGATCATTTATCTACGACCTCGACTTGGTCTTGGTCGCTTTCAGACTTGCAGCATCATTCCAATCATTTGATCTCAGCTCAGTCCAATTCATTTTTCTAACTTGCAAATCATCCAAATCATTCATTTATGACCTCGACTCAGTCTTGGTCATTTTCAAACTTGTGGCATTGTCCCAATCATCCAATCCTGGCTCGATCTAGATCATTTTCAAATTCGCGGTATCATCTCGATCATTCATTTTCGACCTTAACTTGGTCCGGTCATTTTCAGGCTCGTGATTTTGTCCTGGTCATTCAATCTTGGCTTAGTTTAGATCATCTTTCTGACATTTTAATCTCGACTTAGTCCAAATCATCTTTTTGACTTTTTGATTTTGATCATTTTTCTGACTTATGGCTCAGTTTTGGTCATTTCAACTTACTGATTTAACTCTTGGATTGGAACAAAGTGGGTGTATAGGTCTTTGCACCATCCTTGTCTAATAGGAACATGCAAAAAGGGGCAGCTGTAGACATCCATTTGTGTTCAAGATCAATTGTAAATTTTTTTAGCATACCATATTATTATAGTTTATTATAGTTTAGTATAGTATAATATAAAGTAGGATAGCATATTACACCACATTACATTATATTATATTATTATCATTGTACTATTATATTATTATTATTATTATTATTATTGTTGTTTTTGATTTCTTTCTTTTTCTTTCTTAATTGAAGATCAAATTGAAATTGAAATCTAAAAATCAATTTAGTCAAAGGCTTTAATTCATAATCTAGGGATTTTTCGGAGCAATCCAGACAAACTAGCAAAAACCTAGCCAGGAATCATGCTCGGATATAACTAATCTAGGTTTGAATTCTAGGATTGGATTCTATCCGACTCCAAAAAACTCTCCTGTGAACTGCTTATAAATTGGATACGAGATAATGGAACATGCAAGGGATTGATTCTTTAAAAGGGGTTAATTTGGTGTTACAAAATTTTTTTGGGCAATAAGGATTTCTAAAATTTTGATTTTGGGGATCCTACATTCGATTTGGAGTTTCTAGATAAGATTTGGGTTTTTGGGTTTTAGATTTCTATTCTGAAGTGTAAGAGATCAAAAATCTAGATTTTTAATTGAAGTTTGGGATTTCTGGAAAACATTTAGGGTTTTTTGGGAATTTATGAAAAAAATTGGGCTTTTTAGGATGAACATGAATTTTTCGATGAACTTTTCGACCAAAGATTACATTTCAGGTAGTTTTTAAAAAATCGATGGGTTTCTAGTTTTGGATTAAATTTTTTGATAACTTTTCCAGAAATTTGTGGGTTTTGCTATTTTCGGTTGAAGTTTTTGGTAGGTGTTCTTGGAGAATTTCTACAAAGAAGTCAAAGCTTCTCGGTTTAGAAAGGGAGAAGGTAGAGGCTTCTAAAGCAAAAAATGTTGGGAAGTACCTTTTATAGCACCCAAAACGATGTCATTTTGGGACACGCACTGACCCACTGCTCGAATGTCGACCCACGTTCTGACCCGACTCGATCATAAGTTTTTTTTTTTTTTTTTATTTTGTTTTCCAATTTCATTTTATTTTATTTATTTTATTATCTTAACTTTTTATTTTATTTTTAATTTTTTATTTAATTTTATCAATTTTTATTTTTTAGAAAAAAAATCTTTTCTTTCTGGAAAATAGAAAAAGCAAAGAACGAAAACAAAAATAAAAGTAATAATAAAAAAATCTTTTCAAATAAATTTAAAAATTAAAAAAAAATCAAATAGGTTTTTGGAATCCACCAAACTGTTAAGAAATTTCATAAATCAATTTTTTAAAAAAAAACATAAAAAAAAGTTTTTCAAATAAAAATCCTTACAAAATAAATTCATGATTTTTACTAAATTATTGAAGAATTTTCATGGATTTAATTTTTAAAATGGAATACACCAAACTACTGAAAAATTTCAAAAATCACTTTTTCAAAAAAATAATAATGAGAGAAAAATAAAAAAATAATTTTTATCCTCCAAACTATTAGATGATTGCTTCCCAAATTAAGTCTTACCAAACTATTGTGAGACTTAATGAATTTTCTCAAAAAGAATAAATATTTATAAATCTTTTTACAATAAAATCTCACCAAACTATTGGGAGACCTGTTTCAAAATAAATCCTACTAAACTATTGGGAGATTTTACTGATTTTTTTTAATAAAAATAAATAAATAAATATTAATAAATCTGACGACAGAACCTCTTCAAGGTGGGATACTAGTCCCTATGAATACTCCTAAGGTGAGAGAATTATCTTAAATTGTTACCAAATTATTGAGATAATTTTAAGATTAATTCTCAATACTAAATATTTCGATAAAAACATAAACATTTTTAAGGCTTGGATAATCTGAAATCAAACTGGTACCATCCTTTGGATAGGTGTTATAGGGGTGCTATAACCTTTTCCACGTGTAATTGTACTCTCAAACCTAAACTCTGATTTCGTATATCATAATCTATTATTTAAAAATACCTAAGTTAATCTTGGGACTCCTTTTTAAATAAGACAGATTCGATTAGGTGATCAATCACACCTAAATAAAAAAATATTTGTGGCAACTCCATTAATCCATGTCTAGCGGTAAGTCCACGGATCTATACATTATGAAAATATATATAACAAATCTTAAAAACCTCAAAACTAGTCTGCCATAGGGCTGTCAGCCTTGGGCGTGAAAAGGAGTCTAATTGCCCTAAACTTTTGTAGGCGACTGGGGGCTTTATATTATAGTAACAAAAATATCTTAAATAGCCTTTCTAGATCTTTTTTTTTAATAGCCAATTGCCTAGCAAAATGGAGCAATGTCAGCTGCCAAAGTTACAGTAACCAACAGAGTCTTTCTTGGTTGTAGTAGGGTGCGATTTTTCAATAATCGCAAGCTAATTCTTCCCTTCATTTAGCCCATATAATGACATCTTAAGTGGACCAACAAGCTCTCCTCCTTGTGCCACTCCTTAACTAGCTCAGGACTTAAGTTACAGTCTTAGACTTCAGCAAAAAAATGACTCAATAGTAGGGAACTAGTCTAAAAACCATGATAGCAAAAGATGCAGTAGTTGGGATTTCATGCATAAACAGTGACATGTTCTTATTGTGGTTTTTTAGGTCTCTTAGTAAGCCAATAACCATCCATTCCTTTGCCAAGTAAGCAACATATAAGCAAACCTTCTATACCTTTCAAAAAGGCCAAAATCATGCAAGAAGAGAACAAGAAAGCAGCTAATCACTATCTTGGTGATCCCAAACTAGTCATGTAGAGTGATAATCTCCCCCTTTATGCAAGCTTATCTCTCTTCCCATGTAATTTCCATTTTTGTCCTCCATGTCTCTTTGCATAATTGTGAATTCTTTCTAAGGAAAAGGAACTTTATACACGGGTAAGCAAGGTATGAAAATTCCATGTGTTTTTGTCCTCTATGCACATCATGCACAATTTGTCTTTTAAGTCTTTAAAATTTCATCATCTTTTCAATTTTTCCCTACAATTGAGAGAATTACAAAATTAGGTGGAAATATGGACTAATTCACAACAAATAAACAAAAATTAAGTAAGGATGTAATATAATTAAGCTTAAAACCCTAAAATAATTCTATAAAAAGTAGAATTATCAAACTATGCAAGAGGTAGTTTTAAAAATTCACTATATTTTTCAAACATTGATTCAGATGTTGATTTTTATATGAATAGGAAACTTTTAAGTCTAATTTCTAAATTTTCAAATTGATCTTTGATTTTAAGTTGTATAACTCAAAGTATGATCAATTTAGTAAGTACAGTGCAAAAAGGACATTGCATCCTTAAATGCTGCCCAACGTGAATTGGTCAATCTTGCATAAAAAATAACCTACAATGATCAAAATTTAATTGAAATTCATTATAGGATCAATCTCTTTGTGGACAGGATTGATCATTTAGTCTTTGACAGCCTCAAACGACTACTTTTCAAGAGAAATAACAGCTCTTTTCTTTACCAACTCAATCCCAATGGCTCCAAACATATTTTAACTATAAAAGAGACTTTTTGAAAACCCATGAAGCTAGGAGAAATGTGAGAGTAAGTTTATAAAGCCATACCTTAAAATTTTTTAAGAAAATCAAAAGTGACAAAGTGTTACCTTAAATTCGCAATCTTTGTATTCAAAATTCATTTGTATATTTCTAGTCTCTAATTTTTACTTCAATTAGGCAAACACGAAATCATAGTGAGGTTATTAGTTTACAAAATCACTTATATCTCATTTGAGGCTGTGGGTTTAAGGGAAGAGAATCCTTGAGTATATTTGTGAGATTTTGGAAAAACCATAAGTGTCTTTGATTGATTGCACTCTTACCCTTGGATAGTGTAAGATTTAAGATATAGTGGTTTGTACTTGGTTAGAATAGTTAAGAGAGAGGAAGTAGATATCTTTAGAGAAAGACCAAACTTCTATAAATTCTTGTATTTGATTTCTCTATCCCTACTTCTTTTACTCTCACTATTGTTTATTTGTGCATTAATTTCATATATTTCATATATTTTCAATTCGATTAAAATTTATTTTTGGGAATGAAATTGGATATAATTCAATTCACCTTTCTCTTGGATTGTTATCTATACTTGAGCTAATAGAATGCTTCAACTATGTTATTATCTACCACATTACATAAAAGATATAGTACTAAAAGAAGCTGGTGACTAGTGTTTTAGATTTTTTCTTAACATGTCTATAAATGCAAAACCTTTCAAATTACTTAGTTCTTATGCCTTGTTTCTAAAATCAACCTTTGTTGTTGCTTTATTGGACATTCATAATTACATGTGCAAATCACTGGTTCTATGGCTTTTATTCCAATTGCAAACCAATGCTTGGAACAAAACTTATGTTCAGCTTTTGGAACAAGACTACTCACAATATCACATAAACCCTACAAAACAACATAACAAAAAAATTAAAATAAAAACCAGTTTAGAGAAAAATATATACAAATAAAGAAATTAGTGATTCAAAAAATACTATTTGCATTTCATTCATTATAGTAAATGTATATCATCTATGATCTGAAGATTAGCTTTTAGGTTATCCAGAAACCATCCCCATGTAAACTAGTTTTCTACCACCATCAATGCCTAAGTTATAAGATATTACTTTTATTGTTATCTTTGCTAACAATAATCAATAGTTTAACTTGTAAAGGTCTCTTCCAAAAGCAGCCATCTCAACAAATAAATGGTCTACAATATTTAACAAATCTTTCTTGAAACGCACTAAAGTAAACATAAAACCTTAAAAACTTGGGCTTATGCTTAAGAGTAGATCTCTTAACAACCATGTCAACATTAGCCTCTAGATCTGCCTCTTTTAAAGTAGTAGCATGGTAAAACAATTTGTTAAACTCGTATTGCTATTTACAAATATTATTTTTTTAGATCTATTCCTAGCTTTATTACACACATCCAGTGAGATATTAATAATCAACTCTTATTTAGTACGCTTCTACATCTCAATAATCTTCAAGTCTAGAATTACCATAAGTTTAGGAAGAAAATGATATCCAAGACTTTTAACGTTTTGATCTTGAACAAACTAACTTTATTGTCTATTGCAATATAAATTACAAATGGACAACCTTCACCTTTGCAAACGACCCTTACCCTATATTTTTAATTTCTAAGTAGCTTAAAATCAAACCTTGTAGCAATTGTATACTTGTTCAATGCATCTTTGAATAGCTTAGAACCATAAAAGATCATACCAAGCTCCAACCTAGGAATTGTGTTTGAAGGGTCAAAATAAGTCTTTTTACTTTTCTTGTATGCTAGCTTTGAATTTGAATCACTCACATACCTAACAATGTTATCAGAGTCAATATACTCGTGTCATTCTGATCTTTAGGATGTTTCTCAACTCCATTACCTAAACCTAACTTACTTTTCTTATTAGCTTCACTTTATTTTTTTGATCTCTTGTATCAAACTTTCAAACTCCAATTCAGCTGGAATTTCATTAATGCATGGATTTCTCTATTTCTATTAATATTTGAACTTCTTCAAATTTGTCTTAGTCTTTTAGATCTTTTCATTATCTTTGTCTGAAACCCATTCAAACTCCTTTAAGGCTCATTATCACTATCTTCATAGTAACCTTCATGTGTATCTTCTTCAAGTATAGTAACATTTATAAAATCACCTCTTAACAACATTTATAAAATCACCTCTTAACACATCTTTACTATAATGCGACCAACCAAAATTAGGTTCATCAAGTCTACATTAATGTCTTCACCTAAGTCATCTTCCATATTCGATGCACTATATACCACATCAGACTTAGCCTTACTCCTACTTACATTGTCACTTTTAGACTTTTGACATAACAATAAAGGCTAATCAAGCAAATATGGGATATTAATCTCCTACTCCAATAGACAAGTATTTTTTTCTCCCCTCATATTTCTTATCATTTGACAAAAGAGGCATTATCATAATATAACACTAAGCCATCATAAAACATAGCCCTCTGTATGGAAATAATAAAAATTCTTAATAGTCATTTTATCTTGCCTGTGTAACCATATCACACAACACTTTATATGAAATCACATCAAGATCTACATCTTACACATCTACATCACCACCCACATACGCTACTTTTGGATTTGATATAAATGTTCTATCCAAATGCATGTGAAGCAGATTCAAGCTACATCATGATAAAACAAAAAATAAAAAAAATACATGTATGGTAGATTCAACAAAAGCATGTGTAAGGTTATAAAATCCATTTTCAAGTTACATCATGATAAAACAAAAAATAAAAAAATAATTAACCATAATAAATTTAATAGAAGCAAAACCAAGGTAGTATAGTAGCTTTAAGAAAAAAATTTCATTATTGCAAAGCAAAAGAAAAAAAAAACAAAAGTAGTGTAGAAACTTTAACATAAAAATAAAGTACATAATGCGTAGAACCACATTCTAATTATACAATCCTCAACCTTAAAATTTATATTAAAATATTTTACATTTAAGTGGTCATAACTTGGGTTTTAAATTCTCTTTTGGGTTCAATCAAATCTCAATTGATTAAGGATAATGGTTTCAAATCTTTGATTCACTTAAGGTTTTTTTTTTTTTTCTTCTTTCCAATGCCTTTCAATTTTTCAATCACATCTTATACAGGTTTTGAATTTACCTTTTTAGTTTTAATCAAATCTTAGTCAATTAAGGATTTGGGTTTCGAACATTTGGTTTTCAAATGTTAGGTTTAAGGTTAAGTCGATTAAGGATTTATGTATTATTTTATGTTTTCTATTTTTTTTCATCTTTTTTCCTTTTATTTTTCTGTTTAAGTAAAAAGGAGTGGGGTATACCACGCCTCAATTATATCAAGACACGTGCTATGCCACATGTTATTTTCGATTGCCACATGTGATGGCATGTAGGGTTTAGTATGATGGTAGTATTGTTGATGTGTCTTTTTTTAGTCCATGAGTCAATTTCTTATTAGATAGCATTCTAGTCATCATTTGGAGTTAATATTATTAACGTTGAGTACCAAATCAGTTAATAGAAGCATATTTAGGTAATAGATTAGAGATTTTTAAAATCCAACTATCACATAGCACATTTCACTATAGTTCAGAGACCATTCATGATATTAACCCATTTTGTAGATCCTTTCGAAGTATTTAATACCATAAAAAAATTCACAAAGATATATATATTTGGATAATCACATTAAAAAATCGAAGTAAAAACAAAATTATATTTCAAATTCAAAATAAAAGAAACATATATACTTTGCATGATTAACTTGATAATATAAATCAAATGAAAAAAATATTATTCATTATATGCAGATTATAAATTGGCATGATTTTTTAGGGTGTGAAAATACTGAATAGATATCAAGTCCCTTCTTTGATTTGCTAAAGCCATACTAAAGAACAAAGAAATCAAAATCTCTTAAACCTATTAACTCAAAATAATCGAAATTAAAAATATAAACTATAAAATCACCAAAAAAAAAAGCCATATTTCACTTATCATTTTAAGAAAAAGACAATGGATTGCTACTCGTTAATTGAAATAAATTTTGAAATCAAATTAATTTTCTATTATAATTTAAAAATATTAAAAAATTATAAGTTAAGGCACAAAATAAATAACAAATAAAATATTTTGTAAAGAAAAATCATAATATTAGTTAAAACTTCATTTTGTAGAATTTTCTCGAATTTTATCCAAAAATTTCTACTCAAAGATAAATTTACAAAAATGTATTTATTCATGCAATAATTCAATAAAATTTATATAACTTAAATTCATGCGGTTTATAAAAAAAAATGATCAAAGATTTGTCCAAAAATAATTTTAAAATAATTAAAAAGTAACTTTTTTAAAAATTCTAAAATTTTATAATTTCATGAGGATTTAACTCATTTTGAGCTCTTACATCTTACGAAATAGGTTGAAACCAAGGTACAATTTATACAAAAATGATGTTTATATGTCATACCTTTAAACTCAAATTCAGGCCATAAGCAAAAGTAGTCAATTGCATTTTTTGATAGTTAAAACATACAAAAACCATCGCTAATTGTTCATATTTTTTGAGTTTTTAAAACTATTTAGCTTATTTTGAAGTTTGGATCCTCGTAGTTCACAAAGGCTTTAATCAAACTGCTTAAACCATTGATAAAAAAACATTTTATCCAATGAAAGCTACCCAAAGATCATCCATAAACACTAAAAATTGGAGTTTCACTGATCCAAAGTTGGGTTGTTGATGTTGTAAAAACCCAATTTTCTTATTAAAAGAAAAGTGTTTCTCCCCAAACATAAGTCCAATTTCCACCCGTTCCTGTCATGCTACTAGAATGTCATCAAAATGATGAAATTATAGGAAAATCTAATAACCATAAATTGTTGCGTGATTTTTACACTATAAATTCAAAGTACCAAAAATTTGATGATTATTCTTACCTTAAACATTGAATGGAAGACCAAAATATCGAATTCTTTGCTTCTTCTTTCTCTTAATAAATGTTTATGGATTTTCGATCTAAATATCCAAGGTTTATACCTATTAGGTTTTTCTAAATCCAAGTGAATCTTTACACGTCACAGAAAAAACAAAGGCCGCATCCTTTATATTGGTTTAGAAAAAAAATTTTCTGGCAATGAAATGAATATCTACTATTTCTAAAATATATTAACATTAGTAATCTCTTTAATATTTATAATTTGTTTAATATTTATAATATTTAAATTCACTTAACGTTTAAATATCCGATCTATTAAAATATTTATTTATTTAAATTTTTTATCAAAATTTAAAATAAATAAAAATTTACTTTAAAATTTAAGTTCACTTTTAATTAATAATAAATAAAAATTATTTTTTCAAATCTTAAATTTTTTGTAAATATAAAATTTTATATATTTTATATATATAAACGGATAATAAATTTAAATATAAATTTAAATATTTATTATTATTCATTAAAATTTAAACAAATTTAAATATTAAATATCCAAAAATTATTATTTGTATTCACTCTAAATTTATCACAAATAATAACATTATTAATAAAAAAAAATCATCAGAATTTGTTTGTAAAGTTTAACGTTGGTGTCAATTGTCCTTGACTTTTTTAAAAAATATAGTGGTTAAATTCATTAAAATTGAGATATCTAAGTCAAACAATCAAATTAAAACAGTAAAAAGATTATATTCAAACTTTCACCAAAAAAAAAAAATTAAGCCTTTTCATTGCTTTCAATTGCATCGTCGTCAACCAATGTTTTTTTCACGTCTAAACACAATGGCAAACAAACTTCAATTAAGTATATGAATATTTAATTCAACAATAAATATATATAATTTTTTATTTAAAGAATAAAACTTAAATCTCTTTATTTTTTCAACTCAAAAGAAAAAAAAAATTAACTACAAATTTAACCCTATTTTATACAATTTATTATCAATTTAGTACTTGAAAAATTAAAAATTACAATAAGATATTAAAATTTTCATTTCATAAAACTCTTTGATACATCAACCTAATATTATTAATTAACTCGTTGACATGGTGTAAATGTTTAATAACATGATGAGATATGATAAAAATACCATTCATTAATCGCATAAAGATTAAAAAATGATTTTTTAAAATTTAAAATAAAACAAAAAAGTTTAAAAATGCATTTAAAATTCCAAAAAAATTAAAAAAAAAAAAAAGAAGATGAAGGAAATCGGGGAGGAAGGGAAGGAGGAAGGGTGGAGGGAAAAGGAAGAGAAAGGGGATTAGGAGGTGAAGGTCGGTCGCTAGTCGGCCAGTCATGGGCGGATCTTGTCAATCCGCCTCAATTTGCTCAAAACAGGTAGCCCCCTCCCCTCCCTCCCCTTCCCCTCACTCTCCTCTCCGCTTCTTATTCTCATCCGATTATCTCTCCCCAATTTTTCTTTTTTTTCTTTTAGTTGAATATAAATGGAATTCGGATTTTAATTTTCCAAAAAAAAGTTTTCAATGTTATAAAATTTTAATAAAATTTTCAGTTTTCAAAAGTATTAATTTTGGATTTTTATAATTTTTAAAAACTTTTTAATTTCAATAAATACAGATTTTAATTTACAAAATTTTCAATATGTTGAATTTTTTAAAAATTTTTCCATGATTTTATAAATTTTTTCATTGTTTATTTTTGGATTTTGAATGTTTTGGGTTTTTTTTTTAAATTATTTAAAAAATATTTTTTTTCTTTATGCTGGAATGGCAACTAATTACATGATTTTTTTTTTGTTTTATGTAACATCATATTCATATCACAATAGGAAGTTAATCAACGGTGATAAATTAAAATATGAAAATATTTAACAAAAATTCAAATATCTAATTACGAAGAACTAAAGTGTATTTAACCTAAAAATGAAAGTTAAAGATTGGCTTTTCATCACCAACTAGGAAGGATTATCAAGTATTTAGCTCATTATACAAATTGATTTCCATTAGTAGAAACAAGTAAGCATTCTGGCCTGATATATAGAGTGAGATGACATGATAATGATCTCCAATTTTCCAAAAATATATCGAAGTAGAAAACTCAGCAACTGCTCTTGTATCCTTTTTGTCCTACCATCTCTATATTGAGGGAATTTAAGAGAGAGAGAGAGAGAGAGATTGAGAGTCTTCAGTTGAGAAAAGATGTAGCCTATGTTTCCATGAATTGCATCAAAACTTCCACTTCATGTTCCAATGCCAATTAAGCTAAGCTGGTAAGGACAAGTTCAAACAAGGATCTATAAGGCTGCAATATCTAGTAAAAATGAAAACTCATGACATTTAGAAGGCCATAAAATCACAAGATGAAGGTCAAAGAGCAACTTACAATGTTATTTTGAGGCTGCTTCCAATAGAACCCCTGTATAATAATTGGCATGATATTGCAGGCTGCAAGGATGTAAATTATCAATGCATGCTTCCCCATCCACTCCAACGCCAATGTCGTGCGTCTGTATCCATAGATGTCAACCTGTTTGAAAGTTTCTTCACTTTTACAAGTTGAGGAAACGAGGCAAATTGTGTTTTTCCCCCATAGCAGTTGGATGAAAAACAAACTATTGTAATTGAATCTAAATGGCTATGGAAGAGACACAATAAGTAAATCAGAAGAATTATAGCAGATGTGGAAAAGATTCATTGATCTACCAGTAGATAGATTCCGGTGAAAAGAAAGCCAGCAACACCCGTAGTAACACACATGTAACTGAATGTGTACAGAGCCTTGTTAACATGCATTCCTACAACATGAAAGCAGATGACTTGGTTGATGAAACCATTACCATTGCACTACTATAAGGCTATAAATAACTCATTTACCAAAAATGTCCAATGCAAGCCCCAAAACTAGAAAAGCAGAAGATGGTATCAGCCAGAGACGAATCCGATCCCTGTGATCCTACATTCGGAGCACTGATTCGTTGGTAATTCCAGAGAGAAAAAGAAAAGCAATCAATGAACAAGAAAATTTGTCACCTTAAAGTGGACAATTATATGCCCATAGTGCAAACCAACCAAGCAGGTAACCATCGCCATCACTGAACTACAACCAGAAAATACAGGGTCAATCCATAACCATGCAACTAAAGCACAACAGTGAATCAAGAATAGTCCATAACTTGTTGACTTCTTCATGCTTTGTCATATAATGTGGTCATACAATAGTGCACATAATTCATTGTTACTCTATCAATGACTATTCTATCTGTACAAAAGGATATAATATCCATCTTGTATTCCCAGTGCATTGATAATTGGAAAAGAAAGATACACCAGAGGGTGAGGAAGAAAATGTAAACAAACCTCAGGAGTCCTTCAGGATCAAAAGGGGCTTGACACCATGTTGGGGAATCAGAAGGTAACGGGCCATAATCAGGTGAGTTGATGCTGCATTGCTATTTAAATGGGAAATAGTAAAGATCAATGGAAATAAATGTGTTAAGGATGGTACATGATGCAGTAAGCAACTGCTTTTGGAAGAGAGATACCTTTGTTCTTTCAAAGACTGGTTTCCCGTACAAATGTTGAATACCCAGTATTTTACGATCAATCATTCCAACCACATTACAAGCTGGTCCGGTGTCACCTCGTACTCCGCATTTCACCTTTTTGTGGAAATGGAAAATTAAGACTGCTTAGTGGCCTGTTTCTTTCCTCAAGCTCTACTATAGTCTACAGAGTTCTTAACCTTGAAAGAAAAATTTTGAAAGAAAAGAGGAACTAACTGAAAAAATCTTTGTTGCTGAGGAAGAAGTTGAATCTGGAATCTGATATTCCCAATTAGGAACATACAAACCATATAACAAGGAAATATATATAATAGTAAGCACCACTCCTGCAACCCTACGAGACAGAAGAAGGAAAGAGAGATGGAGCACTGGTAAACAATTCGAACGATTCACGTTAGAATGCAAATTTAAAGAATATCGGTGAAAAGAAAATGGAACATTTTAAACTAATCAAAGGCTTGACGTGTACCTTTCCACATATATGTATATAATATGACAGAAAATGGATTAAACTTAACAGTGCTTATAAGACTGCATAAGTAAGCTTTACTCATATGTCAATGGTATATAATATCAGAAGAAAATACGAGTTACCATGTCTTTAAAAACACTTACCATTGAAATTGATACTTTCTCAGTAGAGTTAATTCTGATGTTACATGATCATCACCCTTCAGCCAAATCTCACACATTGCTGCTATTAAATATGCTATTGCAATTCTCTGGGAAGGAGTACCGGCGAAAAGCAAAAC
The DNA here is from genome assembly GCF_047325235.1 of Durio zibethinus. Lineage (NCBI taxonomy): Eukaryota > Viridiplantae > Streptophyta > Magnoliopsida > Malvales > Malvaceae > Durio > Durio zibethinus. The sequence continues at coordinate 13,537,304 of NC_143185.1, forward strand.
AAGAACAACATATTATCCTACCATAAATAATTAACATTACATAAAACCCCACAACTAAATCTCAACCCATTCTGTTCCTAAAACAATTCCACCTTAAACTCGCCAAAGAAGTTCAAGAAAGAATGGACTAATGCTGTCTTAGAACACCTGAAAAGCCAACTCAGTATACAGTTCTCTTGTTAAACCTACTCTATAGGAGGGAGAAACAAGAGGCTACCTTAGAGCACCTCCTTTCATTATTCTACTTTTCATGATAAATAATTGGAGTAAAACTGAGAGAAAGCATACCTGCAGTACACCCATCAATCTCATTTGTTGAATATCCACCCCATAAGTTAAATTGTTGATCCCATGGAAGAAGCCACCTGTCAGTGATCAGAAATTATAGGCTATGATTCTATGAAACAAAAACCATATCAAAGTTAGCACAATAAATATCCATAATATACATTTATCACTGAACATAGATTACTCAAGCAACCAGTAGAACCGTTTCTTGTTAGAGGTGTGCTCTATTAGTGTGGTAACAGGAGGGCGTATATATCTATCAGCCATGATATGTGGTACAGGTTTAAAAAAACAAAGAGCCACCTTGCAGAAAAAGGCCTAGCATCAGAAGCTTTAGTGCCCGCAATATTGCTTTTCTAGTTGCAGTAACTCTGCAGGACACTCTCTGTGCAAAGAATCATATTGTTAGTGCTAAAAATTTGTCAGTAGCAATGGAACTTGAGGTACAGATAGCAAATTTGATACCAATGAGATCATTGATGTTTATTCAAAAACATTTCTGTTTTCCTAACAGACCATGGAAAAGGGCTGGATCCATCATGTTACATGTATTTGGGTGCTTTGAATCAAAAACCATACATTCCGGATAAAAGTGATACCTTGTATGTCAGTCCTAGTGAAACACCAACAATGAAGAGAAAAAATGGCATGACATAATCTGCAAGGGTTAAACCATTCCATGGTGAATGATTGATAGCAGGAAGAAGTCCACCAACATCATCTACAAGAATCATTAGCTGCATCAAAAATGAAAGAACAAAAATTATATACTTTCAGAGCAATATCCCTACTGTTGGAACTACATAATGCTGAAATGAAAAAAAAAAAAAAACTAAAATGAAAGTTTGTGCAAATACTGAAATGCTTACATCACTTATTATTTTCAAACTTAAGCATAAATTACATGTTGAGATGGAATATGCATTGCAATTTTCTTAAATGGTCTTGAGCTTGGATATCAATTTGCTTTCGAGGAGGAAGATATCTTATACATTAGAATTAGTTCAAAGTTCAAACCTCCTACGTCCCCTATCCAAAATGGACCATCTTAATTCAATTTTTTTTTTTTTTCAGTTGCACATTGTTAAAGAGATAATTTGGTGATTAATTATCCAAGATATTCAACCTTCAACTAGTATTATTGTATTATATATCTAACTATGCCCCACTTTTGGGCAATAAATTAACATGCTCAAGAGTAGTTTTCGAAGGAAATTTTTTTTTGTTAAAAAGTGGAATTCATGATAATAATAATAATAATAAAAACTAACCCTATGGCCATGGCCATGACCTGTGAGCAAATAGTTCCCTGTTACTATTATCAGGGTTTATTTCCCTGTGGGGTAGACAACTCCAACAGAGTCAGAAAAATAGTTGGAGGACAAACATAATGGAACAGCATAAAAAAATCTTGATCCAGATTGGAAGCAAACTTAGTTATTAAGTAATATGATATCAACCAATTAAAAAAAATTTATTATGTGATTTATAGATAATGATGCATGTGGAATACCTATATATTCACACTCTAACACGCATATATTAGCATGCTATTTGGTATTACAAACAGATTGATGATTACTTGTAACAATTTTCCCATGAAATTATCTTATACCGACTTGAAAAAGAAAAAGTGCAAGGAATCAGAAAAGGTGGATGGAAAGCTAGCAAAGCAACTGCATCAAAATAAGGATTTGGGTGTTAATGCGGCCTATCCCATTTCCGAACAAAAGTCTAAAATGGCACGGAATCCCATTCTTATAAAAAGGATGGACGTCCGATTTTCTTTCATCTGGACATGGAGGAGGGAGGACACATGTTCAAAATTTTACCCCAAATACCACCTTTAAATTAAAGCATCTTTCAATCTTGACTCTTAAGGTGTGCAGAAGCTTAAACCATTATCTTTTAGTTTGGAATTTTTTTTTTTTTAATAATTTGGTTTGGATCAATACAGCCAAAGTTTGTGCGGTTATTAAAATTGACTGTAAAGGGATTAACTTAATTCATTTATATAATTATTTTAAAAAATAATTCATAAAAAGTCATTCAAAAATTTTTTTAAGTTCAAGTCTAATGGCTGCAATTTATTTCGGCCTTAATCATACCAAAAAAAAAAAAAACTCTTTTCCATTCATAGAGGGGGTGGTTATCTGGTTGAAGTATATTGGGTCAATGAAAAAAAAAAAAAAAGAAGCAAATGCATTTATGGCACAAATAACGCAAATGCATTTATGGCATAAATATTACTTGGGGCTGCATTTATTTGGATGGATGCTCTAAAATCTCAAATGATCAGATTTTAATTTGTTTGAGTGAAAGAAGAGTAATTTCAGGATGCAACTGCCAAAAAGGAGTAAATGAAAGGATATCTAACCGTTTCACGTATTCATGACAATAAATTATTCTTTTAATATAATAATGACGTAAAAATGAAAAAAAAAAAAAAAGTAAAAGTAAAGTTGAGAATGTAGTACTATTTTGACATGGGTAAAAATGAGATTTTACCACAATGGTGAGTCCCCGGAAAACGTCCAACGAAACAAGACGCTGATGTGCTTGTTGCGGCTGTTGTTGTGGCTGTTGGTGGTTGAGAGGAACGTGTCTGGAGTTGGAAGTGGATAGTAAGGGGTCTTCTTCACCTTTGTTGGCAATGGTTGGTTCAGAGATCTGAAGGGCCAAATCATTTAATTTCTTAGCATCATCATCGCCGTCAAGATCTTCGGTTTTGTTAGCATTGACAATATTCATCCCCGAATGCTTTTCAACGGCATATGCCTTGATGGGCTCGTATTCCATCGCCATTCGCCACTTTTCTTTTTCCCTCAATCAAATTAACATTGGCTTAATTCTCCAGGGTGAGGGTGTAAGCAAGGCTTGTTAAATATGAAAATATAAAAATGAAAAAAGCAAAAGCAGGAAGCAGGAAGAAGAAAAATAAGCAGAGAAGAAGCGTACTTTGTGGCTATAAGATAAACATCAAGTTTGTTTCTCTGTTTTTCTTTTCCAAGTTTTGATGTGCTTGTTCTCTTTTGCATATTTATAGGAGCCAGGATACAGGGGAGAATTGATACGCTTTTATCACAAGTATTTAGAAAAGAGTTTCAATTTTTTTTTGGATATTACTTTCATAATAAATATATGAGTTCATATTTGATAAATTTTTTGGTGTATAACATTTATGCATTAATCACAAATTGACACATAATTTATTACCAAATTTAAATTTTTAAATTTTTGAAAAATATTTTTTAATTTAATATTTTGTAATATTTAATTTTTAAAATTTTAAAATTTTATTTTTACCCATTAATGAAGTGATGCACTGATAATGTACGGGACATACTAATGATAGATTGAATATAAATTCTAAATATAAATAAAATTATCAATAAAAGAATTAAGAGTTTAATTCAACTAATTCAATAACTACTATTAAAAACTAATATCTAATAAATATAAAATTTTAATTTTAATACTTACATTATTTTTTTCTTAAATTATAACAAAAAAAAATTAACTAATAAAAAAATTGGTAATGCCGGCCCCTGAATTATATATATTTCTAAAGTAAAATTGTACCTTGCACCTTTTGCTCTTTCTATATACTTCCAATCTCTCTTTCCTACTCACATGCAATCAAAACATTAGTGGCCTACTTAACAGGACACCACTCAAAATTAAAATATCATATGCTTCAATCATATCTATATTTGGATTTGGGGACAAATAATTTTTTTTTTGTTTGACCTAAATTTCCAAGTTTATATATACGGAGAATCATATAAATATTCCAAATCTATAAATTTGGTAACAGAATCTCATAATCTTATCTTAAGTAATTTATGAAAAGGAAATGCTTTTTTTTTCTCATTAAAAAGTATTTTCCAAGTTTGATATAGTTAAGATATTGTTATTGTGAGTTGTCGAATTCCTTTAAAACATTTTATTTTTGAATTAATTAGTATTATCCCATGCATAAATACAATTACATGAAAAAATAAAAGAATAGTTGACCATAATATTTGACTTTTTTTTATAATAAAGGGTATAGCAAAAAAAAATTTTTTTTTAATATTTAAAATTGTCAAGATTTAAATCTTGTTAAAAGTGTAACACTTAATTAACAAATCACCCAACTGTGGGTAGTATTTCAAAGTTTTTCTCTAGGGTTTAAATTTTTTTTTTGGATGATATAAAAATATATTTTTTCATATTTACATAAAACATTTAAGATTTTATTCTTGAAAGCCAATGAAGCCTTGGCTTAGTGGTAAGGAGGAGATCTTAGAACTTTAAGATCCTAAGTTTAAGTTTCACTATGTGTTGATTTATTTGTTCAATTTTAATTTATTAGTTAATTATTTAATAATGTAATAATTGATTATATAAATATACACTTGATTATAAATGTAACTTCATAAAAAAAAAAATTTATTCTCGAAATGTTACTTACCTCAATCTTTGATTTAATAATAAAGTAATCATCTCTTAAAAAATGGAACCTTAAATTTTAAATTTTTTAAACTTTTGTTAATTAAATAAAAGAAAAAAAGAATGAAAAAAAAGAGAGGCATCTCTCCCACTAGTCCACAGTGGGGGAATAATACAGAATGCGGAAAGTAAAAAGGATCGTAATTGCAGTGGTGATAGGCGGTGATTCCTTTTTTGCGCTTAAGTGCAAAGCATTTCGTGTGAAAAAGAAAAAGAAAAATAAAAAATCACATGTCTTTCATTTCATGCACCAACAAATTATGCATGAATCATGAGTTGGCTACTCCCAAGCGTTTAAATATGTACTCAATGCACAAATTCCTCAACTTTAGAAGCTTTAATTTGTTAATGCACCTTTTTATCTTGCTTTTGGCTACCATATTGTTGATAAGATTGGAGGTTTCACATTTGAAACTTGTAAAAAAAAAAAAAGCTAGACATATTGTGTGTGTGCCTTTTTTGTTTTTTTTAAATATATATTTAGAATGTCATAATTTAAATTCTGATTATTAAAATTTAAAATTTAATATTTTATTAACAGATATGATAATTTCTCTAAAATTGTTTATCTTATAATAAATAATTTTAGATTTGACTATCACTGATCATCTATTTTTTGGTGTTATCTAGTGTGAGAGATATTTTTATTGTCTATTGTTCTAGTCAAGAGTTGAAAACAACATTTCATATACCTAAATTCCAGCTGACATGATAGATATGTTAAAGAGAAGGCAACGACAATCTACCTACCATACTAAAAAAAAAAAAAAAAGGGGTCTTATGATCTTAATGCTTGGTGGGTGCGCGGTTTTAGTTGATGAAAGAGATGTTGCATCTCCAAATAAGCACTAGAATGTATTTTTTGAGATGCAACGCTTCGCTGCACGCTGGTTTTATGGTCCAATATGGTGCTCAGCTAGAAGAGTGATCCATATATCTCAATTTTCCTGCCGTTGACTTTGCACTCAAATGGATGTGTGTACCATGCAAGCATGGCCTGGTAGGCTGCAGTTGCTATAAAAAATTGTACTCATGACAGCTTTTCAATCCAAATGACTATTGGGTGTGAGCGCCATTTATGCCGTCTAACCACTTGAGGTTGAGAACTCCAGTCCATCTTTGTTGTTTCTTTAATTTTTTTCTCTTTTTTCTCCTCCAAATTACATCTTAACTTCTCTTTTTCTATGTTTTTTCATTTGATTTTTTTATTTAAAATTATAAAGTAATTTTGTTAATTCAAGATAAAATAAAATTTTTTATTATAAAATAAACTAATAAATAAGTTTTAATTATTTATTAACAATACTATTATTTAATTATTTTTTAATTTTATAAATATTAAATAAGTTAAAACCTTTTATTATATACATCTAGTTTTGTGATCCGTACAATGTACGGATATTTATATATTTTACAAATATACAAACATAAATAAATGATCATTAAATAATAATATATAATATTTTCTATGGGTGTAAAATTAATTAGTTTGATGTATTTTTATAACTTTTAAGTATGATTAATATTTTAACAACCCAACTGTTAAAAATTTTCAAATTAATGTACTTGTACTTGTTATGCACAAAGTTTTAAATTAATCAGGTATCTCTATCATACAAATCAATATATATATTTAACATTAGAAAATTTTTATTATAAAACAAATAGTTAAACATTTTCAATTTAATTTTCCAAAATTAAATTCTATTTTCTTACAAAAATTTCAAGTTTAATTTTTCTTAATAATGATAGTTTGAAAGAAAAGTATAATGTTATATTTGAATTTAATTAATGCAAGATGTTTTCAAGACAAAGATCTATTCCTCTTATTGTCATTTACACACAATTTTTTATTTTGGTTTTTAATTGATTTATTTGTCCAACAATTTTCTATATATACATAGTTTTCTCCATCAGTCAAGTTGACTCATCAAACTTTTTGAATGTTATACCATTCAAAGTAGATTAAATGAATCTTTTTCTATAAAAAAAAAATGTTTAGGTGATATCCTTTAAAGTTTGAGCAATTTTCCTTCCTATGTTTAGGAAAAATTAGATATGTAAAGTTATTAAAAACCAAAGTTTTGAAAATTTTTGTTTTTGAAAAAAATATAAAATATAGGTGATTATCCAAAAATTTTGTTGGTAAAAAATTTGAATTGAAAACCTTTAAGGGAACATATAAGTTAAATATATAAAAATGAATAGTATTTTAATTAAATAAAACAATATTGGTATGTGATTTAGCAAATGACTAAATGCATAAAAATATAGTAGTAAAATGAAAAAATAAAAGAAAGCATGCATACAAAAATGAAAAAACAAATGGTCACACATACTTTATCCTTTTTTTTTTAAACACATATTTTTTTATCCTAATACATAAGAAAGAAACTAAAACACTAACATCTAAAACATAAAGTAAGTCATGTTATAAAAACATTAACAATTCTTGTGCTGTGTATAGAATTCTAAATATTCATTTGAAATCAAATACTATATTCATTGAACTTTTAAAAATGCATAGAATACTCACACTAAAATATTCATTTAAAATCAAACACTAAGTAGAAAAAAAAATCAAAGAAAAAAATTTATAACAAATCTTAAATTCTAAATAAATAAATTAAATTGCCCAATTCTATGGAAAGTAATTCCCACTGCATCAGCCATTAATATATTAATGACTCCAAGGGATGGAGTAGTCCATAATAGAAACAATACCATGCTTAACTTACTTACACAACACTTAGCCATCTGATCTGCTACAAAGTTTTGTAGCTGGAAACGTATCACAACTTCATCTCCAATCTTTTTGTTGGCTCCGATAAGATAGAAATAATAGCGGTGGCTCTTGCTAGTTTTGTTCATAAAAATATATGTAACTGCATTATCTAAAATAATTTGTAAAGAAATATAATGAAGAGTTATAAAAAGATAAAGAAAAAAATCATAAACAATAAATTTGAATCATGTAAAAAGGTAATGACATATTAATTTTTTTTTCATTCTATGAGAATCACAATCTATACAAAAAATTTTTAAAAATTGCAAATACAAAAAAAAAAAAAAAAATACTCTAAATGCTAGAAAAGCTATAATATATTTCGAAAGTCATCGACCTAATCATAAATATAATAATTTATATAAATTATTATATAATTTATAATAATTTACAGACATATAATCATAAATATAAGAAAATGACCTTAAAACATAGTTTTAGGATTTATAGAAACTTTTTCTTGTAAAAGTACAACACACACGCACACACATATATATAAAGTAAGTCAATTGAAAACGTAAAAAGAAATTAAATATAATCTATTATATAAAATATTTTAAAATTTATATGAAATCAAATAAAACTAATTAAATATAGAACGTGTGGTGATTGTTTAAGACTGTCCAAATGTCAAAGGAATAGACCAAACACCTTGGATTTTTTCCTTTTTTACCAAAGACTTTGGCTTTTATATATTTATACGAGAAGATCTTAACACAAAAGACAAAAATAAAGCAATACCCAAAATAACACAACCATATATATAGTAATTCGTACATCTAATCCATTTGCATATAGCATCACAAATAGAAAAGAAAGAAAACTTAAGCTAGGTTTATTGCATGACAAAAGAATATCATGATAATAAGAAAAAATATTGTTGGGATGCAATTTATTTCTTAAGCATCCCCAAACACCTTTATTTATAAAATGACTCTTAAAAATAATTATGGGCAGATTTGTAACTTTGGAATGTCTAATTAACTAAAATGAATTTAAGAACCAAATCAAGATTACTAATAGTTTTAGACACTGAATTTTGTTCAAACTATTTTTAACGTGGTTGACTCGAGCTCATTATTGAACTTGGGCCAAAACCATTGAATGAAGCCCATTTCGAGCCCACAAGTTGGCCAATTTAAGGACCCAATTACAAGCCTAATTTATAACCCGTTTAAAGGTCCAAAATATGGCCTATAATGTGGCCCTTTTAAAGACCTAAACAAAGCCTAAAAATGGCCTCAAAAAAGAGAAAGCCCATGATTGAGAGGTCTACTCAGTTTTTAAGGCCTTTGTAGAATATTTTACTTGGAAAAAATGAAAAAGAGATCACATGATACAAAGGCAAAAATATTAATAATAAAAAGAAAGAAAAAGTTTTAATGGCAGAACCAAAAAGCAATAGAGAAAGGAAATGCTTAAGAATGTCATTTTTGGTTTACATAAGAAAGAACAAATGAGACAACTTTGGCACAAGGCAAGTTGGGGTATCCAGGCACTACAAACTTGCAGAGAAATAAGACAAAGGTTAGTGGCCAAATAAGTTGCAGAAGTGAAAAAAATCACAAAACTTGGTGATGAAGGCTTGTTGGCTTTATAAACGGGGGGCTAAAAGACGTAGCGGTTTTCAAGAGGTTTTTTTTAGAGAGAGGAGGAAGAAAAAAAGCAAAAATGAGCTAAAAAAATGACAAGGAAAAGCTTGAAGAGAAAGAAGAAAGTGTGTATATTGCAGATGCTTAAGGCCATAAGAGTTTTTTACCTTCTGGTAATTCTAATTTTTTCTAAAGGTAAGCTATGTATGACTAGTTCAAAATCTCCATCTTTGTAGTTTCTGATTTGTTTCTTGCATAAGGTATATGATGTCTACTATTTCATTTGTATTGAGAGCCTAAAGTGTTAAGCTGTATTAGTTGCTGGTTTTTATTGCATGCAGGTTAAGACTGTGTTCTATTTTGCACATCATTTGTTAAATCCTTTCTGTGTGAAGGTTGCATGGAGCTTTGAAAGTTCATCCTTTTTTTAGGGTTGCTAATGTTGGTAGGCTTGGTTAGAGTCCAAAGAGTTAGGGAATTTTAAACATTTTTCAAAACAAAAATGATAGGGCTTGTAACATTAAGTACTATTATATTGTCATATCCCTTTTTCCTCATTATTTTCTAGCATTAAATGGAAAAAAGTGGAAGTACGAAAAGAAAGAAGAAAAAGTGTTTAAGAAAAATGGGTGAAAGAAAGCTTTACACACCTTGTGTTTTTTTTACATAATAGTTATTTATAAGTATGGATAGAGTTTTACTCGTTAGTTATTTCTTCTTATGGTGGCTTAGGAAAATTTTTAGACTAGCCTATAATTCCAAGGCCCCCACTTCCCATATTTTTGTTTTAGTCCTTATGCAAGGGGGAGAGGAAACTCAAAATTGGACATGATTTCAAGAGTCAATTATTCATGTTTCATAGCCTTAGCTTGATAAGTTAATAAATTTTATAATACATTTTTCTTTTATATTCATCTCTTTCATGATTTTTTAAAGTTCAATATAAGCTTAATAGTAGAAAAAAAAAAGGGCCTATCATGAAGAAAAGTTAAAGCTTCCATACTTTTTTCATCCTACATGGTAAAGAAAGCTTAAAAATGACATGATTTCAAGGTTCCATCATTCATGTTCTATAACCTAGGCATTATAGGTTAATAAAATGTTATAGTACATTTGTTTTTTTATAAATTATATGTTTATTTTTTTTCATAGTATTAAGTTTAATTTAAGCTAAAAGCTTATATATTATGATATTTGTATGGTTTGAACTTTCATGTTAAATTTAATTCCAAGTAATTTATTTTTTATATATATTGTAAATTATGCACACTAGTTTCATGCAAAATATATAATAATAACAATAATAAATTTTATGAAAAAAAATGAAAATTTTCAATTAATTTTTAAAAATCATAAAAAGTGAGCTTGCTCTAAAAATCTGCCTAGATATTGGAGATTTTTAGAGATGTTTGTATTTTTAAATTTCAAACCATAAAACCTCAACCTAAGCTTTACCCAAAATTATTCCAAAATTCTAAGGATATATGTCAAAATCTCATGTGAAGTATTTTATTCTCAAATGCAGCCTAAAAGATTGGGTATTTAGAAAATTTTATTTCATTAAGTTTTTGGTATAGCTCCTTAATCTGTAATAATACTGGGATTAAATTAACAAAAAAAATAAAATAAGATTTTAAATATAAATAGTCACACCTAAATTCTGTCAAGATGTTGGGGAGTTAGGGTGGTCTTATTATATTTAAGAACTCAATTTTAAAATTGCATTTCATCACCTTAAATAACATCCATTGGCATACATGCATCTATTCATTATTGTTTGTACTCGTTTCGCATTTTTGCACATTTAATTATCGTTTGCTAACTAATTATACCATAATTAGTTTTTTCTGCACAAAAATATTTTATATATATAGTTTTAAAATGTGAAATTATAAAATAAAATAAAAATAACATTCTGAAGGAAATAATTCTTGTATCTTGCTTAGATGTCAGAGAGTCACCAACAATTATCTTATACAAAGAGTGTTATTTTCATTTTAATGAATGTTGTGATAAATTTAAAGTAAAAAAAGTTATTTTAAATTTTGCCTAGATATTGAAGAATTTTAAAGTAATTTTTTAATTAAAGATTTCATTGATATTCCTAAATAATAAACTTTAATAAAATTACTTCTTTTTTTTTAAACGAAATGAATTATTATTAAATCTCAAATTGAAACTATTTTATCAAACACAAAAAATAACACATGATTACTTGATACCAATTTATGGACGTTATGGGGGTGCTAATTCTTGCCCACACGTAATCGACTCCCAAACCAAATCTTATTTGTTGTAGACCAAAATTTATTTTTTTAGTAAACTTTAAACTCGTTTTTATGGTTTTTATCAAAAAGATAAACTTTTGAGTGGTCAATCACACTCTAAAAAAAGATTAGTGGTGACTCCTTTATTTCTTTCGATTTTAAAATCTTTTCGTCTAGCAGTCCCACAACCGTTATGAATAGCTTGGCAACTCCACATAGGATATTTTTTAGACTTAAGCCAAAAATAAGCATGCGTTATCCAAAATATTGGATTTTATGGTTTAGTTAATATTTAATTCCTTCAATTTTAATTCTTTAAAAAAATAAAAAAATTTTGCATGATAGCATCCTACCTTGGTTTTGTCATTTTGTTTTGCTCTATGTTGCTTGATTAATATATTCTTTTACACACATTCTGCATATTCACTTGCATACATGAGTTCTAGGCTCGAGCTCTATCCTTTTTAGTATGAAGTAAAGTAGCTACGCTCTTATGAGGTGATAACCTCCATATTTGCTAGCGAAATACTTTCACTTAGATTTTTCGTTAGTAGCCTATAATGGGTAAGGATCGGAAAGCTTTGCTAGTCTATAATGGACGATGACGTGAGGAATAGTCTAGAAACCTTTAGACATATAAATCCTAATCTAGCATATCGTGAGCTTTAAGGATCCAGCCTAGGATAGAGCCATGTTGTCTTTTTCAAGAAAATTACCTAAAGCTAGGACACTATGTATATTATGCTCTGTTATATGCTAAACTTGATTATTTATTTACTTATTTATTTTATTAACATTATTGACTTATTTAATTCTTTTTTTGCCCTTAATTTTACTGTATGCATTAATAGGTATCATTTTCTTAGGAAAGTATTGTTTTGGGCCAATTTTCAGCAAGAGAAGCTCTCACAAAGCCTACAATAGTATTATCCATGTGTAAGAACTATTTAGTGGTTAAGAACCAGTTGAAAGTACCCAGGAAAAGAAGGGGATTGTTTAGGAGATGGTTATAACTCAACACTTTTGCAGTTAGTGTATGTGAATCTCAATCAAAGTGACATGTCAAAATTAAAGGCTATCTAGAAACAATAAGAAATAAAGAGAAAGGAATCATTTTATAAGAAATATGGGGATGTGGTATTGCTTATGTCGATAAAAATTGTTGAATAGCTTATTAAAGCAGTGGTGCAATTTGGGGATCCATCCTATCGATACTTTGTGTTTAACTAAAAAGATTTGACGTCTACGATCGAAAAGTACTCATCCTTGCTTTGGATAGAATCCATCGATCAGGATATGATCTATTAAAAAGAACAAAAGATGACTGAGTTTAGGAAGAAGTTGGCTAGGATTATGAAAGTTAGAATCGAGGAAATTGATAGACATAAGAAAGAAAAGAATGGAATTTAGTCAATTCTTTCAACCTTTTGACTAGAGCACATAAAAAAAATTTTGAATGATGATTATGGCAAGACATGTTTGCTTTAGCAGTCTATAGGTTGGTAATATTTCCTAAAGTATTAGAGCATGTAGAAGTGTTACTGGTTGATTTCTTCGAAAAATTGGACAAGGGCATAAATTTGTCTCTAACTATCTTAACCGAAACTATAAGATCACTAAATTACTGTCGAAGGAAATGTGAAGGTCGATTCATAAGATGTGCACAGCTACTCTACATTTGGATTCAGAGTCACTTTTAGAGAAAAGAAAAAATGTCCTTTTAACATTTATCTACTCAGTTTATCCCGATCAAGGGGTTTGTTACTAAAAAATGGTGGAAAGATTGGACAAAAAAGCATTGGATGTCATTTTTCCTAAATCTCATGAGTGAGGCCATAACATGGAGAGCACTATGGATGATTTCTTTTGCCATATTATAGAGTTGTGAAGACAAACCATGGGTTCTGTTGCTAGGGATATGGGGGGCAATTAGCTATGCACCTTTTATGGTTTAGAGACAATACGATTCTTGACAGTTTATTCCTATGACTCATAGACTTAACCTACTCAAATTTGATTATGGTAAACCTAATTACATGAAAGAAGTCTGAGAAGTCATCAAAGCTTAAAAATAGATTAATCACATGAATCCTACCAAGTATGCGAACAATATGGCGGAAGGGCATCTTTCATGTAGAGTGAAAAGAATAAATAAAGTTAAGCCATTATCAAAGATGTTTCAGAATAGTTGCCCACCCTTACATCGAAGCCACTGTTGATAACCCTCAAAGTTGTCTAGCAAAAATTTGATGTAAAAAAAAATAAAAAAAAAAGAAATGGCAATGTTAGAACAGATTAATCAATTAGGATATGATATAATGATGAAAGATGATGCATTGCATAAGCTGGCCAAGGAACAAAAAATGTTGAAAGGAGATTTGAAAGATCTCCATCAAGAAAATAAAAAACTAAAAATGGATGTTAGACTTTTAAGAGGATCCAAAAGGGAAACTAAAGATTTAAAGAAAATGATGGAAAACTAGAAAGGTAGAGCTAGAGAAAACAAAAAAGCTATTGTCACTCTCACTCAAGACCAGTAAATATGGAAGGATAAGTTTTTTAAAGTTATCGAAGAAAACAAGCAATTAAAGGTCAAATTAAAGGAAGAAGAAAGCAAAAATTTCACTGTGCAAATGACATTGGAGCAAAAGTTGACAAAGTTGGAACACCAATTGGTCAAGAACCAAAATCACATGGATAAGATTCTAATAAAGTGGTAAGAAAAAGAGGACGAATGGGCCCATTTCTGCAATATGGAAGTAGAAGCCAGAGAGATGTGGAAAGCAAAAAGCTAAGGAAAGCAACAATATATAGAACACTTGACTTTTCAAATTTACAAGGCTATCCAGAAGACGAACAAAATGGTCGAGAAAACAAAAGCACTTGAATGAGATATTATACTGACCCAAGGCTACAGTCAATAATTATGAGACTTTCTATATAAGGCTAGAGAGTAATATGCTTAAGTTAAATGTTTTTACAATTTTAATGTAAGAATGATTGGATGATGTACAAGAATTCCTATGGTCAATGAAAGTTTTTTTTTTGTTCAGATTGATTCAAAACAATGCCCCAATTTGTATTACATTCATTTCATGCATGCCATTTAATAAAAGCAAAAAATTAACAATAATAATAATGATATTGTATCATGTGCTCTAATTCATGGTTAAAAACTAAGGTTCAAGGATAGGAAAGCCAAAGAACCCAAGTCATTCAATCTCGCACAAATATAACACTCGTTCTCAAGCTTGAGTCATGAAAGGAGAGAATGCAACTAGGTTTAAAAGAGTCAAAAAGGTGCAAGAAGAAATAAAGGAAAAAGTAATGAAAATTCAACAAAGTATTGAAGCACAGATGGCTAAACTAAGGTAATTGTTATACAATTCATTAAAGGGTAAAAGAGTTACTGTTCATCAAGACCACAGGAATAGATTATTACTGAAGAACTATTATACCCTCCAAGGTTTACCCCACTCCAAGCTTAAACTCCTCATGGCATACATGTGTAGCCACTAAATATACTACCTTACCCTTATATCAATCCTTCTCTTAGTCAACCATAGATTCACTTGAATACTAACCCAAGATCTATCTTTATTGACTTTATCTTGGTACTGAATATAGATGACCCGACTGAACAAGAAAAGTCACATGAAATGTCATAGCCAATTGTGAACTTAAAAATACAAAACAAGTATGACCAACTTGAAAAAAGGCTCAGAACAGTAGAGGGTAGTAATATTTATGAGGTTATTAATGCTAATGAGTTCAATTTGGTGCTTGACTTAGTTATCTTAACAAAATTTAAAACCTCAAATTTTAAGAAAAATGATGAAACAAAATGTCTTTTTGCTCATATTACTAAGTTTTATCAAAAGATGATGGGTCATACCCAAAATAACAAGCTTCTGATACACTATTTCTAAGATAGTTTAACCAAATCAATAGTAAGATGATACGTACAGCTAGATTGATATCGAATCCATTCATGTAAAGACTTGGCCAAAACCTTCATTGCCCAATATAAACATGCCCTTGATATAACCCTTGATAGGTTACCATTACAAAATATGGAGCAAAGGTCAATGGGAACCTTCAAGGAATAAGCACATCAATAGAGAGATGTGGTAACCTAAGTCCAATCACTACTAACTGAAAAGAATATCGCTATGCTATTCGTCAACACATTAAAAGCACCATACTATGACATGTTGGTTGAAAATGCAATAAAAAATTTCTTTAATATGATTATTTCAAAAAAAATGTATAAAATGACATCAAGAGTGACAAAATTAAAGGGCCCAAAAAAAAGATAGCAAACCTAAAAAAGAAAAAGCATGAGACATGCGTAGTCACTTACAGAAATTTCTCACGCCATTTTTTTATTCCATATAACCCAAACCCATCATACTTTCTTTATTACCTACTACCAACCAAATCTCTCAGCAGTTTTAGTATTACCAAATACCTTAATAATCATCACACAGGACAAGCTTTAGTCCTCAACCACCCAATTACACCCTCGTTCCTCCAACTTAACCATTTGCTGAACCAACCCATTGAACTAACAACTAAAGAAACCCATAAAATAACAACAATTGAGAGAAACCTCAGTTTGACCCAATTTCTATGCCTTACATTGATTTGTACCCCTAGATATTGAGAGGCTGCCTTATTACCCATGTTTTTATGGTATTATTAAAGCCACCTTACCCAAGTTGGTATGATCCCAACGCCAAGTGCGATTACTATTATGTTATGATAAAACACTCCATTGAAAATTGCACGACACTTAAGCATAAGGTACAAGGTCTAATAAATGAAGAGCTTTTAACTTTTGATACTAAATTCAAGCCAACTGTCAGTGACAATCTTTTGCCAAACCACATTGAAAGGAAGATTGATGTTATAGGTAATGAAAAATATGTAATGACAAAAAAATATATGGATAAAGTGAGGACCATGGGTGTATGATTGTTTAATTAAGACAAGTATGATTCAGTCAATATCTTTGGATGATAATGAAAGCCATGAAGACCTCAACTAGGTTTGCAAGTACCATGAAAAAATGATCAAATATTCGATTCAAAGATGTGAAATCTTTTAGCAAATATTGCAAGATTTGATGAACACAGCTGTAATAGAATTTTATGATGAGTATGATGAAAGCAATGTGAATATGATGGGTTATGAGCCCTCTGACAATTCTTTTATCCCTAAACCTCTAACAATATTCTATGATGAGAAATCAAAACCTGTAACAAAGAAAACTATCTTTTTTTCCTGGGACGGTAATGACTATTTATGTTTCTAGTCCATTTTCTTACCAAATTGATAATGCAATCCTATGATAGTACTATGTTGATGTCATGGTTCAAGAATCTGATACGATCTCAAATATCCAAGTATAAAGAATACTATAAATGTAACAGGCATAGAGGAATAACCCAAAGTGGCCAGTGTTATACTTTTGAGATGTTAAAAAGGGCCAAAAAAAAAAGTAATGTAGGAAAAAAGGACATAATGGAAAGTCAAAGTACTTAGCCAATAGTAAGCTCAGAACTACAGATTAAATAGTCGATATCAGAGAAAGAAACCTGTAAGTTTCTAAAGATCATCAAGCATAGCAAGTACAATATGGTTGACCACTTGAACAAACTGTCAGCTCATATTTTTTATTGTCATTACTGTTAAACTTAAAGCCACATATGAATGCTTTGTTGAAAATGCTTAACCAAGCTTATGTCAAACACAATATTTTTATTGAGA
Organism: Durio zibethinus; assembly: GCF_047325235.1. Lineage (NCBI taxonomy): Eukaryota > Viridiplantae > Streptophyta > Magnoliopsida > Malvales > Malvaceae > Durio > Durio zibethinus. Next base: position 13,554,502 of record NC_143185.1, read on the forward strand.
AAATAGATCACATGGTTGAGAATATCATAGCCCCTAACTTTATTACTTTCAATGATGATGAAATACCCCTAGAGGGACGTTATAGTGTAAAAACCTTACACATCACTATTAAGTGTAAAACCGATATCATGACCAAAGTATTGATTGATAATGGGTAATTTATTAATGTCATGCTTATGATTACATTATCAAAGCTTCCAATGTATCCCTCTTATATGAGAAACAACCATATGATAGTAAAGGCTTTTGATGAAACATAAATAAAGGTGATCCATTTCATTACAGATTAGCTCATGTACCTTTAATGTCCTATTTCAGGTGATGGATATATAATACCTACATAGAGCTATTTACTCAAAAAACTTTAGATTTATATGACTTGAGTTGTACCTTTATCTTTACATCAGAAGGTAAAGTTCATTATTGAAAGGAAACAAGTTTATCTAGATGGTGAAAAAGATTTATTAGTGACAAAAATCTTGATTACTCCTTATATCGAGCGTGTAGAAAAGGCAACTAAATACTTATTTAGAGTTTTTAAAACAACAAATACTACTTATGTCATAGATAGGTTAAGGATACCAGTCTCTCGATTATCGAAGACTACAAATATGGTGATTAAGTAGACTATCAACAAAGGTTGACAAGCCAGACAAGGTTTAGGAAAAGCTTTACAAGGAATCAAGAAGACATCGAGTACAATAGAGAGAAAAAAAAGATAGGGCTTGGGCTCCAAGTCTACTATTATTGATAGAAAAAATATGATACTAAAGAATAAAGAAAAAATGGGATGCTTCAAAAGGCAAGAGTCAGTTGACGGAAAATTGGTGTTCACATATCTGTACGAAACATTTTGCTTTAGTAGATTTGTCCACCCTGGATCATCAAAGGATGAAAAGGGTGAACCAACAATGAGATTGGAGAAAGCCTTATCTCAAGTTCAAATTAACACAGATAAAAAAATTATGCAAAATGAAAAGATATTCTTTTTTCCTTTTTTAGGCTAGAAGATTCAAGAACGATGTACTATTTTCGTTTTCCTTGAACCATTCAAACTTAAAAATTCTAATTACTTCTGTCTAAGAGCATGTGAAGGTCAAATTTTTGGGCTTACTTTCATTATCCTAACAAAATGATAAATGTGATACATTTCACATATACCATATTCTCTATTTTTTTTCATTATTATTCATATTTTCTTACCTTTGCCAAAATTAGTCTATATTTCTTTGAGATTGTACCCATTTTCAAGTCTTTAAATAATGAACATTATGGACGATTGAGACAATAACATTAGATTTGATTTTGAAAATTTGATTCACATTAGCAAGCTTGATGATGATGTTGATTCAGAAGACTATGATTTACCTTATGATCTATTAAAATAGATGGAGCAAGAGAAGAGAATTATATAGAACCCCATTTGGAATCCATTGACTTGTTAAATTTAGAGGATGGTTAGAATAAGAAAAAAGTTAGGATTCGTGTTACACTATCACCAATTGAGAAACAAAAACTGGTGGATTTGTTGCAAGAATATGTATATGTATTTGCATGGTCCTATCAAGATATTTTTGGGCTTAGCACAAAAGTTGTTAAGCATAGATTGCCTTTAAAACCAAAGTGCCAACCAATATAGTAAAATTTATACACGTGAAGCTAGAAATATTGTTAAAGATAAAAAAAGAAGTGAATAAGCAATTTGATGCAAGTTTTTTAAAAATGGCCAAGTACCCTAAATGGGTAGTTAATATAGTCTCGATTCTTAAAAACGATGAAAAGGTTAGGATGTGTGTAAACCATCGAGACTTGAATAAGGTAAGCCCAAAGGATAATTTTTCGTTACTTCATATCGATACCCTTGTGGATAACACTATTAGGTACTCTACCTTTTCATTTATTGATGGGTTTTTGGGCTATAATCAAATCAAAATGACCTAAGAAGATATGAAAAAAATCACATTTATGAAATGTGGGGTATATTTTGCTATAAAATCATACTTTTTGGGCTAAAAAATGCTGACATCACATATCAAAGAGCGATGGTCTCTTTTTTTTATGATATGATGCACATGGAGATAAAGGTGTATGTTGATAATATGATACCTAAGTCTCAGAAAGATGAAGATCATATTGCTAATCTCAGAAAGCTCTTTAAAAGGTTACAGAGATATCAACTCAAGTCAAATACGACCAAATGCACATTTGGTATTAAATCTGAAAAATTGCTAGGGTTTATAGTTAGTGAAAAAGGTATAAAAGTAAACCTTAATAAGATTCGAGCCATTCAGGAGTTGTCAGTTCCGCGCACGCAAAAGGAAACGAGAAGCTTTTTGGGACAATTGAATTACATTTCTTGCTTCATATCTCAACTTACCTTGAAATGTGATTTGATCTTTAAGATGCTTTGTAAAAATAATATGGGTAAATGGGATAAAGAATGTCAAAATGCCTTTGAAAAAATTAAAGAGTATTTGACAAGCCCATTGATGTTGGTACCACTAGTTGTAAAAAGGTTATTGATCTTGTATCTAATGGTACAAAAGAAATTGATGGGATATGTGATAGGGCAAAAGGATGAAACTGGTAAAAAAGAGCATGCTATCTACTATTTAAGTAAAAAGTTTATAGACTATGAGGCTAAGTACTTCCAAATAGAAAAAAAATTATTATACCCTGGCTTGGACTATTCATAGACTTAGACAATACATGCTCTATCACATACTTAGCTAATATTAAAGTTAGATCCCTTCAAGTACATTTATGAGAAGCCATTTTTGTCAAGCACACTAAATCTCATTGAAGAAAAAAGGCTCCCGGCACTCAATCATGGGCAAATGTACCAAAAAAGAATTATGCAAGCACATGACAAGAAAATACAACCTTAGTGTTTTTGTAAATGTTAATTAGTTTTGAAAATGACTTTGTCGATTCAACATGACAATGGAGGAAAATAGACACCCAATTAAGAAAGCCCATACATGGTAAAGAAGGTATTCTCTAGTTAATCTCTGATCCTTGCAAAAATAGATGGAGATGAATTGTCAAATCTTATGAATTCTAACACTATTAAAAAATATTTTACTTAAAAAAAAGAAAAAATAAAAGCAAAAAAATAAAAAACAAAAACAAAAAAAGAAAAAGTAAACTAAAAAAAAGATGATTTAAACTAAAAACCTAAAAAATGGCTATCTAAACTAAAGGGGGATCGTTTAAGCTGAAAACTAAAAAAGGCAGATTAAATGAAGGTGAAGCTAGAATGAAACCCTTCAAGAAATAAAAAAAAAAAATGGTACACGACTTGATGAATCAACATCAAAGTTAAGGGAAATGACTTTTGGGGAAAATTTTCATAGGTTACAAGTGTGGGGCAATGATTAGTTGTATAAGATTAAACATAGTAAAATCATAAATGTAATGAGTTTTTTAGAAAGGATCTGGTCCAAATAAGTCAAGGTTGTTCAAATGTTCATTATTTAAAGAATTGATATTTGATTCCTATAATATTTTTGAATTACATGTTCTTTGTGTTTCGAAAATCTCGTCTTTCTTTTTCTAAAACCAAAATAAATACCCCATGGTTAGCTAAATCTCATATTCAACCTCGAACATAGAATCATTGTATTTGTCACTTGAAATTAAGATAATTGCTAATAATGTTCATAATAAACCATGTCATTAAAAAAAGAAGGTGCAAGGATGACAAAAAATAACAATACAAAGCTAGACAACATAAAAAAATGAAATGAAAAATTGATTGATTTCTAAAAACAAAAAGAAAGAAAAGTGAAGCGAGATGAAGAAAGAATTCGAAAGAAGTTTCAAGACAAGCAAGAGTCAAATGGGTCCATCAAAAGTCTAAAATTCCAAAATAAAAGGAAAGATAAACAATTAGATGAAAAGCAAAAATTTTAGAAAGATGAGAATACTAGAAGTAGCTTCTAAAGTCTAAATGAACCAAACCAATCTCAAAAATTGAATTAACATGAATAAAAGCGAATGATCTAAATCATTAATTACATCTTCATCTTTTTTATTCACCACTATCATTGCATGCGTTGCATATATTTTTATGGTAAGTTATAGTGAGGGTCTCTTTATGAGACATCTAAAATAATCAGGATATATTTCTTTCCAAACAAGGATAATGGTTCAATTAAGAGAATTGGCCCTAAAGAAGAAAAATTACCCCTAGTACAATATTCAAAACCTTAACTATTGATTTATGAAGCACCCAAATCATTTTTCGACTTGCAGTTCAGTATCGGCTATATTTATTCTTCGACTAGCGATTCAATCCTGGTCATTTTTATTTTTTAAGTTGTAGTTCAATCCTGATTATTTTTTTTCTCAATTTGTAGTTTAGTCCTGATCATATTTATTCTTCAACTTGCGATTCAATCTCGGACATATTTTTCTTCGACTGATAGATCAATCCTAGTCATTTTTATTTTTTGACTCGTAATTCAATCCTAGTCATTTTCTTTTCTTGACTTACGGTTCAATCTTGGTCATATTTATTTTTTAACTTGCATTTCTGTCCCTATTATATTTATTCTTCAACTTGCGATTTAGCCCTAGTCATATTTATTTTTTGACTTGCAGTTCAATCCTGGTTATTTTCACTTCTCGACTTGTGACTCAATCTCAGTTATCTTTATTCTTTGACTCATAATTCAATCCCAATTATCTTTATTGTTCGACTTGCTATTCAATCCCAATTATTTTCATTTCCCAACTTATGGCTCAATCTCAATCATCTTTATTCTTTCATTTACAGATTAGTCTCGGTCATATTTATTCTTTGACTTATGGTTCAACCCAGATTATTTTCATTTCCTGACTTATGGTTCAACCCTGATCATATTTGTTCTTTAACTTGCAGTTTAGTTTTGGTCATTTTTTTAAATCATGATTCAATCTCAATTATTTTCATTTTCTTACTTGCAGTTCAATCTCAGTTATCTTTATTCTCTAACTCGTAACTTAATATCAAATGTCTTTATTCATCACCCGCGGTTCAATCCTGATCATCTTTATTTTCAAACTCAAGGTTCAATTTCAATCATTATATTTTTTAACCAATGTTAATTCAAATCATCTCTAACATCATGCCTTTTTTCAAAAAAAGTAATAAAATGTAATAAAAATACAAAAAAAACTAACAACAATAAAAAAAAAAAAATGGCTCTCTTTCTCAAAAGCATCATTCGAACAAAATTATCGTTTATATTTTTGTATTATTTTTTATTCTAAAAAATATGCAAAGAAAGGTAGCTATAGACACCAAATTTTGTTCGAACCATTTTTAACATAGTTGACCCAAGCTTATTTTTGAACTTGGGCCGAAACCATTGAATGAAGCCCATTTCAAGCCCATAAGCTAGTGCATTTAGAGACCTAATTACAAGCCTAATTTATAACCCCTTTTAGGGGCCCATAATGTGGCCCTTTTAAAGACCTAAACAAAGCCCAAAAATGGACCTAAAGAAGAGAAAGCCCATGATTGAGAGGTCCACTCGATTTTTAAGGCCATTGTAGAAGATTTTACTAGGACAAAATGAAAAGGAGATCACATTATACAAAGGCAAAAATAATTTTTAAAAAAAAGCAAGAAAAAGGTTTTAATGGTAAGACAAAAAAGCAATAGAGAAAAGAAAGGCCTAAGAATGCCATTTTTAGTTTGCATGAGAAAGAACAAAAGAGACAACTTTAGCGTAAGACAAGTTAGGAGATCTGGTCACCACAAACATGCAAAAAAAGAAGTAAAGGTTAGTGGCCAAATAAGTTACAAGAGTGAAAAAAAATCACAAAACTTGGCAAGGAAGGTTTGTTGGCTTTATAAATGAGTGGCTGAAAGATGTAGGGGTTTTTAAGGTTTTTTTGGAAGAAAAAAAACAAAAATGAGCTAAAAAACAAGAAACGATGAGAAAAAGCTTAGAGGGAAAGAAAAAAGTGTGCAGAGGGGTTTTAGAGGCTTAAGGCCATAAGAGTTTCCTATCTCTTGGTCATTCCATTCTTTTTTGAAGGTAGGCTGTGCATGAGTAGTTCAAAATCTCCATATATATAATTTATGATTTGTTTCTTACATAAGGTATATGATGTCTGCTATTTCATTTATACTTAGAGCCTAAAGCGTCACTGTATTAGTTGCTAGTTTTTATTACATGCAGGTTAAGATCGTGTCTCATTCTATACATCATTTGTTAAATCCTTTCTATGTGAAGTGGAGCTTTGAAAGTTCAACCTTTTTTTTAGGGTAGCTAATGCTAGTAGGCTTGGTTAAAGTCCAAAGAGTTAGGGAATTTTAAGCATTTTTCAAAACAAAAATGATGGGGCTTGTAACATCAAGTACTATTATATTATCATATCCCTTTTTCCTCATTATTTTCTAGCATTAAATGGAAAGAAGTGAAAGTATGAAAAGAAAGAAGAAAAAGTGTTTAACAAAGATAGGTGGGGGAAAGCTTTACACATTTTGTGTTTTTTTACATGGTGGTTATTTGTAGGTATAGAGAGAGCTTTACTCGTTGATTGTTTCTTCTTATGGTAGCTTAGGAAAATTTCTAAATTAGCCTATAATTTCAAGGCCCCCACTTCTCATGTTTTTGTTTTAGGCTATATGCAAAAGGGAAAGGAAACTCAAAAGTGGACATGATTTCAAAAGTCCATCATTCATGTTTCATAGCTTAGGCTTTGTAGGTTAATAAATTTTAAATACATTTACCTTTTATATTCACCTCTTTCATGATTTTTTAAAATTCAATCTAAAATTTATAAGAAAAAAAAAAGAAAAGGGACCATCATGAAGAAAACTTAAAGCTTTCATAATTTTTTCATCCTACATGGTAAAGAAAGCTTAAAAATGACATGATTTCAAGGTTTCATCATTCATGTTCGATAGCCTAGGCTTTATAGGTTAAAAAATGTTATAGTATATTTTTTTTTTATATATTATATGTTTATTTCTTTCATACTTTTTAAGTTTAATTTAAGCTAAAATCTTATATATTATGATATTTGTGTGGTTTGAACTTTGATGTTAAATTTAATTCCATGTAACTTTTTTTTATATTGTAAATTATGCACACTAGTTTCTTGCAAAATATATTATTATTATTATTATTATTATTATTATTATTATTATTATTATTATTATTATTATTATTATTATTATAATAAATTTCATGTAAAAAAAAGAAATATATGAATTTTTTAAATTAATTTTCGTAAATCATAAAAAATGAGCTTACTTTGAAAATCTGCTTAGATGTTAGGGATTTTTAGAAATGTTCATATTTTTAAATTTCAAACTTTAAAACCTTTACCTAAGCTTTACCCAAAATTATTTTAAATTTCTAAGAATACGTGTGAAAATCTCATGTGAAGTAATTTATTCTTGAATACTGCTTAGAAGATGGGGTATTTAGGAAATTTTATTTCATTAAGTTTTTCATACAAGTCTTTAATTTGCTATAATATTGAGATTAAATCAAGAAAAAAATAAAATGAGATCTTAAATATAAATAGTTATACCTAAACTCTACCTAAATATTAGGGAGTTAGGGTGGTCTTATTACATTTAAGAACTCAATTTCAAAATTGTATTTCATCACCTAGCATAATATCCATTGGCACACATACATCTATTCACTATTGTTTGTACTTATTTCGCATATTCACACCTTTAATTATCGTTTGCTAACTAATTATACCATCATTAGTTTTTGTTTACACAAAAATGTTTTTTTTTAAATATATATAGTTTTAAAATGTGGAATTATAAAATAAAAAAAAATAACATTCTGAAAGAAATAATTTTTATACTCTGCCTAAATGTTCGAGAGTCACCAACAATTATCTTCTATAAAGAGTGTTATTTTCATTTTAAGGAATGTTGTGATAAATTTTAAGTAAAAGAATTATTTTAAATTATGCCTAGATATTGGAAAATTTTAAAGTAATTCTTTAACTTAAAGATTTCCTTGATATTCCTAAATAATGAACTTTAATAAAACTACTTCCTTTTTTTAAAAAAATGAAAAAAATTATTGTTAAATTTCAAATCGAAACAGTTCTATCCAAAACCAAAAATAACGCATAATTAATTGATATCAATTTATAAGCATTGTGGGAATGCTAATTCTTCCCCACATATAATCAACTCTTGAACCTAATCTTGTTTTTCATAAACCAAAATTTGTCTTTTTGGTAAATTTTAAACTCATTTTTATAGTTTTTATCAAAAAAGTAAGCTTTTAAGTGGCCAATCACACCCTAAAAAAAAATTCATGGTAACTCCCTTATTTTTCTCAATTTTAAAATCTTTTCATCTAGTATTTTAAATTAAGAGTAATTTATACTTGACAATTAAAATAATCAAACAAATTATGTATTTAGCTTGTTTGGGAAAATTAGAAAAATAAGGATTTTGAAATTAGTGTAATAATGGTAATGAAATTGATTTTATTTTATATATTTCAAAGTTAATTCTAATTGATTTGATCATCTTTTAATCATTTTAAAATCAATATATATACATATTAAACATGTATACATAGCTTAAAAGGTGGAGTAAATAAATAGGCCATAGATTAAATAATTGAAAAGTGAATTTTTTTTACACATGTAATTTAAGAGTTTAATATTATAACTGGAAAAAGAGAACACAAGATTATTCTATGATAATGACAAGTAAAGTTTTATTAACTTTAATATGAATTTAATTTAGAGTAATTTAAGGTAAATAATAACAAAAAAATAAATTTAATTAATTTAATTTTTTAAAATAATTCAAATAAAATAAAATATAAGACACATGGCAATTTTCAAGATTGTCCACATATAAAACATTATAGGCAATCCAAATTAGAAATTTTCCTTTTTTATCAAAGGTTTTGACTTTTATATATTTATATAAGATTTTAAGTCAATATTCTTAATGATCATTTTTTCATTATAATTTATCTCATTGCCACTATTGTTTTTATATCCAAACACATGTCTTATTATTGTTTTAATCTTAATGTTATAGTAATTAATTTAACTCTATCACTATTTTAAATCTCATCAAAATCAATATATCCGTCCATTTAATTTGACACTAAATTTGTTTCCAAAAAGTTGGCGTGGCATGGTCAGCTAACGCACTTTATGCTCAATGAGTAGAATTTGAATATATCTTTTTCAAATAATAAAAAAAGTTGGTTTGTGAAGTTCAAGTGTAAATAACAAGCCAAAAGGGGGTGAATTGAATTGTCTCCAAATTATTTCCCAAAAAATTTTTCAAATAAAAGTAGAATGGGGAATTAAAAATATAAGAAATATATGAAATTAAAGCAGAAATAAACAACAATGAAAAATAAAAGAGTAAAGTAGAAAGATCAAATATAAAGATTTATCGAGTTTTGAACCTTCCCCAAATGCACCTAGCTATATCCTTTCCCTTAGCTTTCAGAGCTAAAAATCCAAAATCTCTAATTCTTAAAACCTCTTACAAATTACCTTTCAAGGCTAACATACAACCTCTTATTCCTTATATCTCTAGGCTAAGCTAGTAACCTGTAATTCCCTACCTTTCTAGACTAAGCAACAATCTTTAAACACTCAAAATGAGTTTCTATAAAAACTCACAAGATTACTCAAGAGGATACATCACTCCTTGATTACAACTAAGCTAATGTTTTACAAAATAAAGACACATTTCAAAGGTTTAGTGTTTGCCCAATGAAATAGAAATGAAAGATTAAATGATTTGGTATGGATACAACATATACAAATATATATATATGGAATTTAAGCTCTAAACTCTTTAGTATTCTTTATTTTCTTAAGAATTTGAAGATATGACATTATGAACTTTCTCCCTTTTTTATCTCTTATTCATAAGTATTGGAAGACCTCTTTATATAAAGAAAACTGGATTAGAGCTATTGGGGTTGAGTTGGAGAATAAATGAGACGGTTATCTCTTGAAAAATTAGTTGGTACAGGGTACTAAGAGTGAGGGGATTGATCTAGTCTTGAATTTCATTTAAATTTTAACTATTACAAGCTAAGGGATTGATCCACTTTCATATGGTATCAATCAAGTCATGCAAATTTTGCATTTGCAGATATTATGGGAAGTAGTACTCAATTCCCTAATAAGGAAGTCAACTACCTTAAATCCTACTTTGCACTCAACTACAAATTTGACCATATCTTAAGTTATATAACTCTAAACAAAAGAAAAATCATTTGAAAATTTAAAAACTTGACTTAATGTGACTTTCTATTAGTATAAAATTCATTATCTGAATCAATATATAAAAATTATAGTGAATTTTCAAATCTACCCTATATGTAGTCTTTAGTAAAAATTCAAAATTTTTTCTTAAACTAACTGCATTTCTTTCTTGTTTGGTCTATTAAAAAGTAGGCTAAAAAAGTTTTCTAATCATACAAATTTTGAATATTAAAATTTTATAAACTAATATAGAAAAATAAAACAAAATCAATGTTGGAAAACTTTGTTCTTTCAAAACAACATTCTCTAGTTAATGCATTTTTCAAAACCAATATTATTAGAATTGTATTTAGTCCATGATGAATAAGTTAATTTTAAAATAAACAATTGAACTTTCATTTAAACTCATAAAAATACTTTTTAAAAAGTATTTTTTTTAATTTGAGAAATATAAGAATATAAACAAAGGTTTGTTTAAACTTAAAAATAATTTTTAAATAATTATTAATCTTGAAATTTTGTATTTTTGAGATAAACAGTAAGACCAATCTTTTAAAATATTTTTTCAAAATATTTTCAGATCAAATAGCAATTTTGAAATGCATATTCTTTGTTTAATACCAAACATAATATATTTCAAGAACTATATACTAAACAAACTTTTTTCAAAATTTTTTTCATTTCAAATGTCACTTTGAAAAACATTTATTTAGTACAAAAAATAATAACACTTTAAAATATGTACTAAATAATTCTTTTTCAAAATTTTAATCAAACATATTTAATTTAATATTTTGTTATTTCAAAATAAAGATTAATTGAAAGTTAAGAGTTTGGCAAAGGATCCAAGGGTTGTTAGTTACTTTAGATTTTTTTCCACGGGATAGGGATAACGGATCTATGTTGGATTCTCTTTATCATCACTTTAGTACTCTCCACGGTATAGGGATAATGAATTTATCACATGATATGAAATTTCATGTATAGACATAGCAAACTTATCATAGAGAAGGCCAAAATTGGTGATAGTGGTTGCTATAATAACATGTTAAATTCTAATATGAGCATCTAAAATATTTGGTGGAAAGACCCTTATTATATTCATTTACGTCTAAAATACCCTCAAATTTACTAATACAAAGATATATATATATATATATATTTATCTTCACATAAATACTTCTTACTTGTTGGGACAACTTACCTTTTACGTGATATAAATTTTACATGTAGGCATAACTCAATTACGACGGAGGATTAAATGGTGTTTGATTTGATATCATATTAGATTTTAAAATGAACATTTAACTTAAAAACAAATAACAATAATAGGAGTAATCCTTTTTTTGTGTTCAAAATACTTTCAATTCAAATGGTGCGAATTTTTTTTCACTATTTTAATATAGTTAGAATATTCCCTTCCCAAATAAAAAAAAAAAAAAAAAAGTCGGTACGTCATGATTTTGGAGATTGTGGGGGTAATAAAGAAAACACCGAAGCTAAGTCTTATAGGGAAATCGTAATAGTGTATAATGTTGGATCATAGTGGGGCTCGTGATAAAGATGCCTTTGTGACGCAAATTCCACTGAAGTTTCTTTGGGCCGGTGGTCCATGTCCAATCAAAATATAGAAGGCACGAAAGATTGCGGAACCCCCATTTCGCATTTGGCACTTGTGCGCTGTGGTGGTTCTACCTGCCCCATCAACTCTCACACTCATTTCCCCAGTCCTTCGTCTAGGAATGTGACTCTTATTCAATTTTACAGAAAATCTGATTTTTTTTATTTTGATAGGAACGAGGATGGAAATAAGTATTGAATTTTTGAAACGAAAATGGGAATATATATATGATTTTAAATTTTTTATTAGATATGTATATAAAAATTGGTAGTATAACATTCACATTATAATTGTATTGTGTGTGCATATATATATTTATTTATATATATTTAATAAATTAATTTTTTTATTTTAATAATATAAATTTTATTTTTAATTTATTAAAATTAATATATTTGTATTTAAAAATATATATTTATAAAAAAATTACATAAATGTATAAGATAAAAATAAAAAAACTAAAAAATCATTTTTACTTTTTATTTTTTATTTTTTAAAAATATTATAATACAAAAATTATTCATACCTATTGAATATCCACAAAAATACAAATAAAGATGAATTTAAAATATCAATAGAATATAATTACGAATATAAATATAATATAAAAAATAAAAATAAAAATAAAAAATATTTTATCCTATTTATATCCCACCCATCATCCGTATGGCTTCATTTTAAGGTAAAAATTAAGTCTACAAATAATCGCTTTAATTTTGATTTTGACCCGCATTAACTATTCATTCTTTTCCAAAATTACCTTGTTTTTTAAAATTAAAGTCAAATTTCTCATTACAATCAATATTAATTTTTTTATTATCCTCCACTTTCGTTGAATTTTGACATAATTTTAATTTTGTTGTTGATTTTGGGAATAAAATAATAAACATGATGAAAATTTATCATTTGCATTTATAAAATATTTTATAAATTATTCTAACTTTCTTATTTTTTGTTGAAAAGCCAACGAAATTGAAGTATATACAACGATAAAATTTGTCATTTGCATTAACAAAATATTTCATATGTTTTACTTTTTATACAACAATCAATGAAATAAAATTTCAGTGAAAAATTTTAATATTAAATTATAATATAGTAATAAATTTAGCATTTTTTATTACCTAAGATCAATTCTTCTAATTTTTAGGTGCTGAAATTGTTTTATATGTTACCAAAATATATGTTTTTTAAAATGTTTTAAGTATTTTTTACAAAATGCAAAAATTTAACATCATATAATCAGCCCAACATTATTTTTTAACATGTCATATTGATATTGTCATGAAGGCTAAGAGTATAGCCTAGTACGATGCATGGTCCATAACCATTATAGGTCGTGTCATTTCTAGCTAGACACTATACTCTTTATGCTAAATCAAGTTAAGTACGCACATTAATAGTTTCTCAAACTTTTTATCTTTTTTTTGGAAAGTTCTTTTCTTTACTTTTTAAACTATCTTTAAATATTAATATATGAAATTAATGCGTGAGACACATAATTTACATAATTGAACAAAATACTTAAATTTACAAAATTAAGAATTCATTAAGATAGTGATCGATTTCAAGATCATCATGGTAATTTAATCATTGAGATTATCTTATTATTAAGATGATTTTATCATTTGTGATTTTAAATAACTTTATTTAGTTAACAATCATTAATTTTTAAAAATTAAAGATTATTTTGTTTGATATTATTAAAAATCAAACATTATTTTGTTTGAAAGTACTAAAATAACTATGCATATTGTAATAGTTGCACAAATTGATGATTTCAATATTATTTAAAAATAATAATTTGTAAAATATTGGTAATATTTTATTTACTCCAAAATAAAATATAATTAAATTGTTAAATTAAAAAACATATTTATTGATAGGCAAATTAGTTTTTATAATATAAATTATGTAAAAAATTTTGAATTGAAAAAATAAAATTAATCTATTAAAATTAGAAGATTATATTATCTATTAAAAAGAGTTAAAAGAAAGCACACAAATTATTTTTGAATTTGTAATAATGAATATTAGTTCCAAAATATAAAAATTTATAATATAAAATAATTACATTTACATTTGAAAAGAAGTAAAATTTTAATTCACATATTAAATGGGTAATATTATCTATTATTAATTTTATATATCATTTCACTTTGATAATAAAAGTTTTTCACCTTTTTGGATGATAATTAGATTACCCTCAAAGGCGTATAGTAATATAATCACTCTTAGTGATCCATGAGTATCATTACATAAGATTAATAAACCGTTACCAAACATAGTGATTTAATCACTATGTGTAGATTATCATTGTTTTATAAGTGACCATCATATATCAAACACTACCTAATAAAATGTGATGAAATTGACAATCACTAATATTTCATCTTTAAAATTCAAAAAAAAATAAAAATACACAAGTATCATATTGTCGTTTGATTTCTCTTTCTCACCATCTAATGATTTACATACATCTTGTACTTTGTCTTATGTCAAACTTTTCATAACTAATCTAACATACATTTCATAATTCCTTTTGAAATAATTTTAATTTTATCTACTAATAGTTTAGATATTTTATAGGTAGATTTAATGATAATTTCAATAAATTGCTAACATAAAATAATAAGAGAGTAAACAAGTTTTAATTATATAATAATTGTTATGGTTTAACATAACAAATTAAACTCATTTATAATAGTTATGGGTCGACAAAACACGATGCGAGACTTTAGTGCTTATGTGCCATTCCAACTTGTGTGCCATATACTAGCATTGCATCTTGATGGGTCATATCGTGTTGATCCAATGAGCATAAAACCCTTAGCCCAACACATCATAAGTTTATGGGCCATGATTGGCACTACCAGCAATATAGCATTGGGTTGTGCCAAACACGATCTACACAGTGCCGAACTAAGACATGTCACTAATTGCCCAACCCATTTGACAACTCTATTTGAAAGTTGATGAAAAGCCTTCCGAATGAAAAATAAATAAAGGAACTAGAATGCCTTTGAAAGAATTTGAATGACCAAGTTTAAAAACAATCTATCTTAAAAAATTTCTAATGGCATTTAAATGCCAAATCTCAGGCATCCAAATACCCTTGCTGGAAATCAACAATCTTGTTTGTTAGACATGACAATTCATTCAAAAATGGTGATTCTTCATCTAAGTGATGTTTTTCATAAACAAGTGATTCAAACACAAAATGGGCCAGGGTTTATAAATATTTCCATTAATGTTATACAACTATACATACAATCACTTGAAGAATTAAATCATTATCTCTTACTCTCATTTTTTAGTTTTTGGTTCTAATAGAAAAATAAATTAAATTTTTCAGAAAAAAATACACAAGAATTCACACAACAAACATAAGCTCAAAACACAAACAAAAGAATTCACACATAGTAAGTAGAAATTAGTTTTGGATTTTGAAATTTGGTTTCCATTTTTTGAGCTTTGGCTTTAATTTGGAGTTTAAAATTTTGTTGTTTGGGAATTAAAAAAAGTTAAGGATTTTGGGGTGTTTTTGGAGTATTCTGAGATTTTTTAAAAAATTTCTCGAAACTCTAGAGTTCTTATGAGTTTTCAAGGTAGGTATGAATTTTCCAATAAGCATTTATATTTTTTGATGAAGATTACGTTAGTCAAAGGAATTTACGATGGAAGCTTCTAGATTGCACGAAGTTTTAGTAAAAGTTTAAATTTTTTGGTGAATGATGGATTTTTCAACATCAAATTCTAGAAAAGTCATCAAATTTTGGGAATTGTTGAATTTGCTAATAAAGCTTTTAGAGAGAATGAGTAAAAAAAAAAAAAAAAAGAAAAGGAGAAGAAGAAATCTACAGAAAAAAGGCTTTTGGCTTAAATATCGTAAGTGAAACAATGCCATTTAAAGGTTAAGATTTACGCTTCGACCCATAAGACCCATGCATCGCCTTGTTGCTTGACTTAGTCCGATTGCAGTTTTTTTTTATTTTTTATAATTTTTTTTCTTTTGAAATTATATTTTTTCTAATTTATTGTTTTTTCTCATTTAATTTTTTTTCTTTTAATTTTAATGTTTGTTTAATTGAAAAATACTAAAGAAAAAGAAAAAGAAATTTTGATATGAAATTTGAAGTTGTGATTTGTAAATAAATAAAAGGAATGTACATAAATTATTTTTTTCTTAAAATATTTAATAAATCTAATAATGGTGCCTCTTTAATGGAATATTGAGTTTTTCTTGAATCCTTTTAACATGAGCAAAACTTCTTTAAATATTTTTTCAATATTTAGATATCAAAATATAAAAAGCTATTTTAATTAATGCTTAGACCATGGATTCAAATAGCGACGCAATAGTGGTATCGTGGTCGCTATTTAGTGGAATTAGCTGCCATCGCTATTCAACCAGTATTGGATGTGAAGAAAATTCATGTCTTTATCGATTCATTGTGGTCGCAAGAAAAGGCCATAGCAGCTAATAGTGGCAATAATGGGACGCAATAAGTGTTATTTCTGTTTTTTTTTTTTTAGAATTTATTATAAGAAGAAAATTTTTTTCATCATCAAGCATTAAAATTTCAATAAAGTTTAATAAAGTAAAGCCCCAAACACAAAAAAACAATCCTAGATTTGCAACAGCTCAATAAAAAAAAACCACAATCAAAGATCAAGAAAATTTTATTGAAATCAAGTAATAATAAAAAACTTAAAATTGTCTTTTCTTCCTTGTTTAGTTTTTTGCAAATATGTGTAGTATAGGACTTAAAAGAACATAAACCTTAGAGAGATTTTGCTTCAAACATAAAATTTTCAAAAATCCATCCATGAGCACTCTACGAACAGGGGTTAAGGATTATGGTGGTTGGATTAGAGAAAAAATCAGATGAGTAATGGCACGGATTGGGTGAAAAGTTGGAAGAGGTTGGAAGCTTGGAGGTTTGTTAGCTGCCATGGCTAGTGGATGGTTTATGGGAATTGTAAGAAGCAGGGGTTAAGAGAAAAAATGAAAGAAGTTTGAGTCAAAACATTTGGAGGATGAAGGGGAATTTTGCACTTTTAATTGAAAGAAATATTTGAGTGTTGTAGGGAGTTTGGTGGGCATTAGGTTCGATCAGTGCTTGATCAATCAAAAATTAGTTTTTTCTTTAATTTAGGGGTAAAATTGAAAAGTTTTGGAAATTAATTTTGATTTAGATCAAGAAATTTGAGATGAAAGAGTTTAATGTAAATTTGAAAGGTATATTATATTATAATTTAGATGAAAAATAAAATATTAAATGATTAATATATTAATTTTGATTTTTTTATTTTTATTTCGATTTTATTAATGATTTTAATGTTTTGATATATGTAAGTTACTAATTTTCTAAATGCGAATATTTTACTATTTTATTAAAAATTGTAAATAATTTTTTATACAAATAAAATAAGGTGTCATTAATTACTTTAAAAATCATGACAAAGAAATTTTTATGATTATAATTATAATTACTATGTTTTATAACAAGTTGTGCAAATTTGAAAAAAAATTCATGACCACGATGATCACAATGATATTCATTATATTTGCAACCACAATAAATGCAACGCAACCAAAAACTTGTTCGCGACTGCAATTTAAATCCCTAGCTTAGACATGATAACATAAGACTAATTTGGTTCCAATTTGTAGGTGTTGTAAGGGTGCTCAAACCTTTTCTTCATGTAATTGACTCCCAAACCTAGTTCTACTTAGGAAACCATGACTTATTTTTTTTATAGACCCTTGGTTAAGTTTAGGATAACCTTAGAAATGATAGATTCAATTTAGTGACCAATCACACTTAGATAAAAAAATATTTGTGGTGACTATATTGTTATGTCTAATAGTTAAGTTCTCAGACTTAAATGTTATGACAATTTGACAATTTCACTAGAGACATTAGAGAGTTAAGCTAGTTATTGGTCCTATGTTGTCTTAAGCATTAGTTTAATGGTATTTAATTTAAGCTTATTTATGTATTTCTTTATGTTTATTTATGTGTACTAAACTATTTGTTTATTTTGTATTTTTGTATAGCATTTGATATGGGACATTATGATTTGTGAATAAAGGGCCAAAAGGTTTGCTTGTCTTTTGCACACACCATACTTGCATATGCATATATAAACTCTATACTCAAACTTGGTCTTTTATAAGGAGAGAGTGAATAGTTATACTCTCATTAGGTGATAACCTCTACAAGAGCTACTGAAAGACTACCACCTAAATTAAACTCTTTTTGTTTGAGCTTATAATGGATGAAGACTAGGTTACTAGTCTATTATGAAAAATGATGAAAGGAATAATTTGGGAACCTTTAAATTGTCAAGACATTCAAAACAGTCATGTAGACAAACCCTAAATATCCAATTTTTAGTCAGAGGGCTACCAATCCTCTTATATAGAAATCTTTAAAATAGGACACAAAAAAGGATATATCTTACCTTTTACTTAAAAAACGTTGTTTCTTTCTTTATATTTTGCATACCTTGTATATGCTAACACATTTATTTTAGTTGAATGTTCATGCTTTTTATATGGAGTGATTACTCCATAACAATTTTAACAAAAAGCATATCGTTTACATTCATAGAAAGCTAGCAAAGTCTTATAATAGCTTGAAGTTTAGATTTGAAGAAATTTAGCTTAGAAAATATGAATGCTTACTTGTGGTTGCTCTCTCAGTTAGGGTTCATCTTAAACTCAAAAGAAATAATATGAGAAATTTGGCTAATATTTGGAAACATTGGGATGTTACCATTAAAGAAGCTTTCCAAAAAAAATATAAATATCTGACACTACTTCTTCCCATCACCATCAATGATTAGCTTATTACAACCATGATATAATTTTGGAATCCCTCATAGTGCTATTTATGTTTAATGAAATGGATATGGTGCCGAAATTTGAAGAATATTTAGTCTTACTTTACTTGTACCTTTTTAATCCTGATAAGATATATTAGAAAAATTAAAAGACATGCTATAAAAAAAGCTAGCTCATTTGATGCATTGGATGTCCAAACTATTGATGCCATTGTGAAAGAGAAAGGTGAAGGTGCTAGTGTTCTTTGGTATGTTTTGTATGATTTTATATACAAGCACTTAAGGATGAAAAAAAAATGGACTTGATGGCTTTGGCTCTTTTATGGGATGATGAACTTTTCAAAGGTGATAAAGTGCATTGATGTTGCAATCATTGATTTCTTGGAGCAACTTGAATATTGAATCAATCGAGCCCTGCAATCTTGGTAGAAACTATTAGATTTTTTAACAACTGACAAAATAGGAAATAGCATTTTACTAAATGTGCATAACTTTTAACCATTTGAATGGAGAGTCTCTTCGAATGTAATGGAGACAAATTTCATAAGCCATATCTTGCTTTCAGTACTCATGTCAAAGAATTTCATGAGAATGAATGACCTAAACAGAAGTCCAAAAAAACTTAGTTCTTATTTTTATGCAAGCTTATGAGTCAAGATATGATATGGAGGATGCTTTGGATGCCATATGGACCAATGCTAAATGATTGTGAAGATAAGCTATGTGTTCTTCTGTTAGACCTTTAGAGTGTAAGAAGTTACTCACCAATTATGGTGCAAAGATAGTTAGGGTACAAACAATTTGTCCTAATAACTTTTAGACGTAGTTAGTTAGAGTTTTCATATGCTAACACTGATGCATCAATGAAGATAGTGAAAAGCTATGCAAGCATGAAAACAAACTCAAAAGGAAAACAAAAAAAAATAATCAAATGAGATTACTTTTGATACTTTTGTGGTATATTAAATAAGGCAAAGACATTGTGCTCCTTGAAGAAAGGATCTCAAATAACTTAGTTAGGTCGACACCACTTGATCTATTAATAGTAATGGAGACAACTAAATGAAAACTCCAAGTTGAAATAGACAAATTAGAGCTAAAAAACAAAGGGCTAAAAAAAGAATTAGATAAAAAATTAGAGCGATGAGATTGAAAAATTCAAGAACTTAACCAAGATAGTGATGAATGAAAGAGCTTATTTACTGACCTAAATGAAACTCAATTATCCACCACTAATAAGCTTACATGACGTCTTAAAAAATGAACGATTATAAATGAAGGTTTAAAAAGGTGAAAAGGTACTCTTCGAAGCCCATAGGCATCATCAAATGCTTAATGACGTTTGTGGTCACACTTGGAACGTAAATGAGGGTTTTGACTAAAGAATGCTAGCAAGTAAAGAATGCATATGTGAAAATATGATTAATTAGAGTATCTATACAAGCAAATCAGTGTAACTGCTTATAAAGCAAAAAAAATGGAAAAAAAGGTTAAAGAGTTAAAGACAATGGTCAAAGACTACTAGATTTTCTTAAAGAAACATAAGACAATATCAACAAATTATGAATTTTCTCTTAAGGTGATAAATCCTAGGCTACTATGGATATAATCTTGGATTTGGTTTAAAAGGCAATTTTCTTCTTAACAATTATTATATGGTAAATCCTCCTTACTGCATATGTTTATTCTTATACAAAACTTCTTTTAAAAGTTACGAAGATTTTATAAATGCCTTTATAAAAATGCAAGATAACATATCATTTTAATTTTAAAAATTATGATAATCAAATTCCAATGATAGCTTAATTTTTGAACAATCTAAGATTATACAATACTCGATATCAAGTTAGAATTATGGAAGAAGAACAAGTTCTTGTATCCAAAAGTGGTAAATGTATAAAAAAGATGAAAGGTAACTAGAACACATAACAAAGTTGCTGAAGAACCTTAACATAGGGAAAATAGTGGTTGAAAAGGTTGATATCCAAAATGAAAATACTGATGATCCGTTATACCTACTTGGTTTTGGCTCATATCAAGTTCAAGTATCCTAAAGGGCATTACCACAAGTGCTATTCATTGGATGATATCTTTATCTAGATTCTAGCATGCTTTCAACAGCTGCTTATGCTTACTTTTAAAGACATATGACTATTATTCCTAACGTAAAAACATCATATTCAACTCAAGTTCCAAATTTGGATGATATAAAAGAATAAAAAAAGTTAAAGATCAGTGCACTAGAAATAATAGAAGGCCTATGAGCTCAACAAAATATTGATTTTTTAGAAGAAAAACTCTTAGCTACCGAAAGAGTGAATTTCTATTACTTAATGGATGTTCATGGATTGTGCCTAGTTCTTGATATAGTAATTCCACCCAAGTTCAAGGTGTTTGAATTCAAAAAGTATGATGAAACCAAATGTCTAGTAACATATGTCATTATTTACTATTACACAATGACTGCGTATGCACATAACGATAAGCTGCTCATCCATATTTTTTAGTTCTGCTGCAAGATGGTAATTCAATTGGATAAGACTTGCATATGTTGTTGGAAGGAATTAGCTGAGGCATTTATCACACAATATGAGTTTATCATAGATTTGGTGCCAGATCATCTATTTTTATAAAGCATGAAAAAGACAGCCATTGAAAGCTTTAAGATAGATGCCCAAAGATAGAGAGAAATAGTTATTCAAATTTTTTAAAACATCTCTAAATGTGAAGTTTTTATATTTTTTGTTTTTATATTTAAATTAGTTTATTTTGTTATGTGTTTTATATTTCACAAGTTTAATATTATTTTCTTAAATAAATTTTTAATTTTTATAAGTATTAGTTTTAAATATAAAAATTTTGAATTTTTTATATTTTTAATATTTAAAATAGTAATTATTATTTTTAATATCAAATAATATGTGTTGATATTGAATAAAATTTTAAAGATTTTAACTGTTAAATCTATAACTATAAATAAAAGTTATCCCCATTTTACCTTAACAGCACAGTTAAGTAATGTATTAAAAAAATATATGGGCAATTTTGGAACAAAAAAATCCAAAAGCTTTTGAATGGGATTTATTGTTTCTTTTGTTATTCGTACTTCTCTTTCTTTTTTTCTCTTTTTTATGTTTTTTTTTCTTTTTTGTTTTGTTTGTTTAGGTAAGTTTTTTCTTTTTTTTTAACTCAACAATGAAAGTTGCTTTTAAGCTTTGGTTTCTATTTCTTCTATTTTTCTCCTTTTTTTTATGATTTTTAGTGTTTTTTTATTTTGTTTGTTTTCTTTATTCAAGTGAATTTCTTTTATTTTTCTCATGTTTGGTTTTTTAGGTTTTTTGCTCTTTTTTATGGGTAGTTTGTTTTTTGTCAATGTGTTTTCGTTGGTGTTTTGATGTTGTTGTTTCTGTGCATGCATGTTGTTTGATTAATTGCTTCTATTTCTCTTGCATTATGCAAATTATTTTTTTTATGTCATCATGAGGTTTTTTGGGCATGAGTTTTATGCATGGTTTTTTTTTTTTGTGCATAGTATTTTTCTTGTTAAATTGGATTTTTTTTTTGTTTGGGTTATAATTGTGGGTTGTGTATTGCTGGAAGCTATTAGTTTTATGCTTGATAGTTTTTTCCATGCATGTTATTTTGTATGTCTTGAATTGATATTTTTATGGTTATTGACATTATAATAGCTAGTTGATTGTTTTTGTTCATCCATGTTGTTTTGTGGGTTTCGAGCTTTTTGTATAATGCCATGTATTTGGTATTTGAGTTTGTAATTATAGTTTTGTTCTAATTTTATTCATGTTTTTTGTTGTTTATAGGAATTTATTGATCTAGAAATCATTTTGGAATTCTTGGGGTGACCATTGAAGTTAAGGTTTAATCATTCTTTGTTTGAATTTGTTTTGGCTTTTAAGTTCATGTAATTCTAGCTTTGTCTTTATTGTATTAAGCTATTGATTTTGTGTTTATATTTTTTATTTGATTTTGACTGCTTTTTAGTTTCTTTGATTGCTTCAATTTTTTTAAGAATATTATATATATATATTTAATCAACTAATGACAATTTCACTATCTGACTTTTATAATAGCGAACTTACAGCTAACTCTAGCTGATTCATCTCTTATGGACCTTGATGAGTTGTTGGATGATAAAGTCAACATTGTTGTAAGATTTAAATCATAATTCTCTTATTCAGTTATCTTTTATTTGATGATTATCATTAAAAGTGATATTCATATATATCCATTAGGATGAAGAAAACATTGATGTCACAAACATGGAAAAAGTTATTGATAATAACCTAGCTGATATCAAAGCCCTTAACTACGATGATGTTGATAGGATTTTGAAATTGTAAAAAACTTAGAGATACATTAACATAATGAAGGTTAGCTTCAAATCTTATTACTTTTGTTTTCTTATTCGTTGTTGAATTCTTATATTTAGCATACTTTATTGCATAATAAATTGTTATTATGGAGAAAAGCTCCAGCATTGTATGTAAAAAGATTTGCTAAATCTTTTTAGACTTGAGTTTGTCTTGACTATTTCCATTCTTAACTCTATTTTTAATAATGTAGAAAATGGAATATGCACTTATGAAGAGTTTTAATATATCAAATCAGGGAATGGTATTGGAAGATAATCCTAAGTATGAGCTAATTATGGATTGTAATACACAAGCAGAAGCATTTTTCTAATGATTGAAAATTGCTTACAAAAGCTTCAGTTGTAGTGAATGATAAAATTTCTTATGCCAATACTTTTAATTGTGTTGATTTGTCCTTCAAGCTTTCATATTAAAAGCACACATGAATTTTTTCTTTCTTTCTTAGTTTATTATTATATTTATTTGGATGTCATTCATATGTTATCAATTATTATTTTTTATACTTATCATATCACAGCAAAATTACTAATATTCAAGGGATTAAGTTTATAAAAAAGATTACCTCATTCTTTTTTTAAGTGCTAGCTTTAAAAAAAAATGTGACTAAACTATATTACGTGCTTTGTATAATCTTTCAATTTCATTCACATTACTTTTTAATTTTTGATTATAAGTGAAGTTTTAAAACATTGGTTTTTACAAAATCACTTCCATCTTTTTTTTCTTATTGTTTTCTAATCTCTCTTTCTTAATTGTCTCAATTATGTCACACCACAATTAGCTATGGACCCTATAAGCCCCTAGCTCCATCATTTTTTGCAATTCAACACTAGCAAGAATAGGAAAAACTTGGACATCTAATAGTTAGAGTTGGATATACAATAATTGGTGGTTTCAAACCTTTCTTGTAATTTCACTTAAGCTTTTGGTCTTGTCTTAATGGTGCTGTTGAATATTGAATATTTTGTTACTTATTTCCACCTCTTTCTGTAACCTATTGCAACTTGAGTATCCTTATTTTGTTGTTCATTCTAATGAAAAACTATACGCCTATTGTTATTACTTGACTTCATAGAAACTTTGAAAAATTTTCACTTTGGTGGGAGTTTCTTTTGCCCGTTGTCATTGTTACATAGTTTCTTCTAAGCAAACATTTCTTTTTCATGTTTTAAGCAAACATTTCTTTTTCATGTAGGCAGTGCCTTTAGTACTTGCATTTCCTTAAATCTTGAGGTCTATGATATTATTAAAACCTTTGGGCATCATAACATGTATACCATCTAGAATAAATATGTTAGAATATGCCCTTTCACTTTGCAATCTTGTATAATATGTAGAATAAAGTGGTCATTTTTACTTTCTTGCCTCTCACATTTAATCTAATCTTCTTAATTGTATGGTGAGCTAAACAAACAAAGTTGAGGGTACTATTTTTCTTATTCTATCATGAATCATCATTGCAATCTAGAATAACAAAAAGATTGGGGCCTAAAGAATTGAGTAAGGTGTATGCATTTATTCTTCAAAATTTATTACTAGATCACTAGGCTCATGGTTTTCCCATTTTTACCTGTTATTTTTTCCCTTCCCTTATCATATTGATGATGTTAGATGTGGTTGTTGTAATGTAATGATTAGTTGCTTTGATGGTCATGAGTCTATTATTAAGACAATAGTATTTTCATGGATGGTGCTGTTAAATGTTTTGACATGAGAATGAAAGCTTTAATTAGCAAAATAAATGATGTTTCACCTACTATTACTTAATCTTGATCCTTGATCCATAGATAGTTTGTTACAAGTATCTAATGTAGGCTTTGGTTTATAGAAAGATTTTTTCAATCCAAGCTTTTTGTCTCCTTTATAAATTTACTTTGGAGATTATCTTGCTATTTGGTCACTTATAGGCCTTTTATATATAAATTTGGAAGTTAGAGCTTTTTTTGACATTTAATAGCAATAATTTGTTCTTATTATACTTGAAAAGAAGCATTGACAAGGAAAATAATTGACTTTTAGATATTTGTTCTGCATATCACTATAGAGATCCTAGTCGCAACCTTATGTGTTTCTTGCAGTTGATAATATCTAGATTCCTATTATGTTTTTCCATGTTAAAACTCATATTGCTATTGCTTGATTTATAGAAAGTCACTGCAATAGAGTTTGATGAGAATTGCAGTTTCCTCATAAGTGTTGTAAGTAGTATAGGAAAGGTATGATGCTATCGTAATGATAATTGATCTCATCATGCTTACATTTCTTTATATTTTTGTTATATCACCTTAAATATCTCATGGGGTTTCATCATGTGCAGGTATTGATCTATGACTTACCTTTTTCATCACTTATCTAAGTTAAAGATCACATGTAAGTGAAGGTACTTATTAACATTTCTATTTCCCCCTCTTGGTGAGGAAATTATGGTTAGGTATGTGTGTTGTACCAATGAGCTCAATTTTTCTTGATTCAGTTATTAATTTTTGAAATTGTTATATAGGTATGGTTGCCTAAATTTTGGATATTAAGTAACACAGTACTCTGAACTCTAAATGACCAAAAGTAATTACTACAGATAGTCATATTATGAAAATATGAAATCTTAACATAGTAATTATCCTCCTTGTTATATGATAGACATTGAACATTTGAGATTTCTTTGTTTTTGGTTGACATTTATTGAATAAATGCACCTATAAATAAGCCAAGATAAAGTCAGTGAAACATTCCAAGACTCTTAAATTAGGTGACACCAATTTTTAAAGTCTTCAAAAATAAATATTTTCCTTCCATTTGGTGCTTATTACTCCCATTAGGAAGTGCGGGGTTTCTAAACAGACTAGAATTTCTTGAATTATTATAAGATTTGTTATTTTAATGGGGCTATGTTTGGTGTTTAAAATATCGACTCAGTATAAGATTTAAATTTGAATTGTGTTGAAGTATGAGCTGGTATTAATCATTTTAATTTACAAATGAGTTAGTATTTACATATTAAATGATATTAATTTTACTTTTTCTATTTGAAGCCCAATTCAAAATTTTTATGGTTGATCTTTAGATTTATTAAATGATTTAAATTGACATTTGTATGGTTTTTATCCAATTTTATATATGTAAATTGCAGGTCTGATAAAGATTATATGCAAGGAGCAATAGTTGCAATACTAAGAGTGACAATGAATAGGTATTATTCTTTTATTCTTTTTCTAGATATGTTATTTTATTTACCTTTGAAATTTCATTTTAATATTTTTTAAGTGTTTCAAATTATAAATTAAATTTTGTCATCATATTTATCTTTGAATTTATATTAAGGATGAGATCTTATAATTAAAATAAAGTACATAAATTCCGCAGCAAAGCACGGAACAATAAAATATTTGATTGAATTGGTATCACCAATTAACTACACACCAACTCAATTAAGGAAATTAAAAAAATTACAATATCACACAACAAAATAGAGGTATTCATGTTTTTTATTTTTTTATATAATACTTTTATAAATATAAGTAACCACCTTTTGTTAAAAACCTATCTATTTTTTCTTAAAAAAACCATTCATTTTCTTTTCTCTTTGACATATTTCTTTCATTTACAAGGGTGTATGAATTTCTAAATTAGAATTATACTTTAAATTGAGAAATTATTTGATTTATTATCAATGTAATTTTTTAATTTCACAAATAAGATTAATATGATGACATGTTTTACTTCTATTTTTAATTTTTTTAAAATATATTTTAAAAGATATGTATTACCTTATTACTCTCACTTATAAAATAAAAAATTACAATAAAAGTGTATCTAATAATTTCTTTTTTAAATTAATATCTTTAATAGTCATTATTCATTTTCACCTTATCACTAAAGCTAGTTTTACAAAACAAAATTTTTTTGTTAGTGATTTTATTTTCTTATCACTCAAATCATATTATTATAATAATTAATCTCATTGTTATCAACATTTTTAATTTACTAAAATATTAAGGATGGGTTTATATGATTTTTCTTTTGGCAGGGGCAACTTTTGTACTTTCAAAAACAAAAAATGAAATAAAGGAAATACTACCATGTCTCATGTTAAAAAAAATTCTATTGAGGTTTATGTTGGTGGCGAGCTCCGACCTGAAGGTATTCTGTAAAGGCAGAAGAGAGAAATGATTAGAGGTAAAGGTAGGGGGAGTTCTTTGTGCTTGCACTCTGACAGTAAGTCAATAAGGATCAGGTCAAAAAGGAGGTGAGAAAGTAAGAAGAAAAGAAAGGTATGAGTTAGATGAACTTGACTTCATGGTGCCTAAGTCTTCATATTTATAGGTAAGTTAAAAGTGAAATAAAGAGGACAATTAGAATAGGGCCAAGCTAAGGTGGCACTGGAGATGTTAGATTGACCTGACAAGTCAGGTCAGCATAAATGGCTAGGGTACCCTTTGTTGTTTGCTAAAGACTAAGAGAGGAAAAAAAACCATTATGCCCTCTTAACCATTATATACCCTTAGCATTCTATCCCTCTATCAAGCGGTTTAAGAATCAAATCACCAAATTTGTTACTGACATCCCTGGTGTGGGGCAAGTGGTTGCATATTTCGTTGAAGGTCGACATTGTAGGAAGAAAACAATTCTAAATGATGACTAGCTTTGAGTCGTGGTCTAACTAATGATTATCCGATCTCATGCATGTGTTTCAGGATGAGTGCATAATTGATTTAAAGGTTGTTAATGCGATAATTATCTATGGTGATTTGAGATTATTGCTGGAGTTCGTATGACCTTGGTGAGACTTGTGTTTTTTTTCAAAACTTTAGACTTGAGCCTTTATTTTGAACTTTATAAGTGAATTGAGCACTTGATTTACCCTTGACAATTATCCGATTTAACTAGTCCAATCTAGGGTTTATCTTGTTAGGCTAGTCTAACAGCATTAAATGAAAAGAGAGATGGTTTAAATAAGAAGATTTCAAGCAAAAAGATAAAAAGATGTTTACCCATTTGTGCTCCAACACATGGCAAGGATCGTGTTGTCCCTCTAGGCTAAAACATGTCTATATAAAGGGACTGGTAAAGCTTCAGCTTTCTATCTTTCACTTTCTTTGCTCTTAATCCAACCTAAAATTTTTTATTTCTATAACTTTCTTGCCTTCTAAGTTTTTTCTACACTCGCTTTGGTATGTATTTCTAACCATGTCTTCTAATATGAGTTTTGGAGGGACTAAGAGCTATAGGGTAGAGCCAAAAGAAGGTCAGTAAGAGCAATAAGATGACGAATTGATCCCTCATATTATTGAAGTTTACAATTATATGAATACGGCCTATTGGTTCAATATGATGTCTAAAGAAAGGTAGTGGTGCAATGAAAAGAATGCTCGGGCAAGAGATGAACGAGTTTTGAGCACTAAAGAGTTGTGTGCTCAAATTGACTTTGAACTTTGAAATCCATTTACTTTTCCTGTCTCCTAGGTCAGTTTATCTTTTATGGTCTATGTTTCTTCTGCAAGTATTCCCCATTCTAGGGTTCAATCTCCTCAACTTTTTGCCATTTTTATTTTTCCCCCTCAATCAATTTTTTTTAACATCTTGTCCTCTCCTAAGAGGTCTTCGCCTCGTCTCTCTTTCTTCGAGATCGAGTTACATTCATCCATTATTTTTCCTCAAGATCCATTTTCCACTCCAGAATCTAATACTTCTGACAAGAAAGGTTCTAAGAAAGAATAAGAAGAAAGAAGTACCTCGATCAAAGAAAATGATAGTAAGATAGAGAGTCTTGTAGAGCAAGACAAACTCATTGAGGTCCATATATATACTCCGTATGACCTCGACATGATCTCCATGGACATGATAAGTGAGATAAAAGGCACAGTAAATCTCGAAAACTATCCTAATATGTGCTCAGCTCATCACATTTGAGCTCTAGGTACTATTTTTCTTTTTTTTGGAAAGCGGTATAGTATAATAATGTCGAACTTCTTCAAATTGAGTCATTGATAAACTAGAGCTATATCAGCTATATGTATATTGGGATTCATTCATCGTTGATCTGAGGTTTCCATTTCATCTTTTATTCATTTCAATTTTTAATTCTTACAATTCGACCATCACTCAACTCACCCCAAATTTTGCTTGGTACATAGTTTCTTTTATTATTCTTTATCAACATTTAGATATTTTAGTTTCTTTTATTATTCTTTATCAACATTTAGACATTTTTCCTTTTCTCCATCTATTTTGGGGTTTCTCCATCTTAGTGATAGTAGGTGGTTTTATATTGTAGCTCGGCCAAATAAAAAGATTATTGTCAATTGTCCAAGCTTAATAAAACATTGGAAGCTACTTTTCCTATGCCTTGAAAAATAAAAGATCAATAAAGATGATGAGCCCAATGTTAAGGCTTGAGAAATAAAAAGTACACCTGATTCTTTTATGGGCACGCCAGTAGCCCTATCCATCCTTAATCTATTAGATCAAGATAAAATTTTGGATTTTACATGAAAAAGAGAGCTCATTATCAATGCTCACGGGATGACTTCCTCGAAAGTAATAAACAGTACAAAGTATTCGGGTAGGTTTGAGGTAACTTCATCAAGTTTTGTTTTAAGTTAATTTTTTATCTAATTATTAGCTTGGTTTTACAGATATGGTTAAAGCTAGGAAAGACTTTAATGTCACCCTATACCAATATGCCCCAAGGTCCAATAGGGGAAAGAAAAAAATCCAGCTCGAGGTCCCCTCGTGTGGGGAAGACAAAGTAGTTAGCATGTCCATACCTCGCATTCCCTCAAGTTAGAAATTAAAGGCTAGAATAGGTTAGGACCTATCCTGCACGTCAGCGCCAACACCACCTATCAACTAAAAGACCATAGGTAGAGGTGTTATCCACTCATCCTGAGAACCTTGAGGCTAAGGTGCTGAGACCTAGCTAAAAAATAATAACTATGGGGTTAGAGTTTACTCCAACAAATGACCCCATCTCTAACCCCGATGTTGCTAGAAGGTTCTACAAAGTCATAGTTTCTCATTTTGATGAGTATCTCCTGACCTCACCTCAGTTTCTTCCTATTATTTTTGTTTTTATTTTTCTAAGTCTAAGGTCTTTCCTTATAGTCTAAAAGAATTCCCACCTTAACCTATAGAAAATAAGAATCTAGCCCTCCATTATGTTTATCTTACAATAAGGAATATGTTAAGGGCTAAAAGAGATGTTGTTGCCCTTACTAAGGAGCACAAAAAGAGCTTGGAAACATTAGGTAGTGTCAGATCGAGCTTCACTACATCCTATAAAAGAGACAGAGTTGATGAGAAAAATAGACGATTGGTAGCAAAGCTAAAGATCGTCTCAGTGGATAAGGCCTTAGCCAAATTGATGAAAAAATAGGCCAAACTGAAACTAAATGATGCTTAGGTTGAAATTGCAAAGCTAAAGTCTAAGCTAGAGGCTCGAGACAAACGGGATAAAAAGTTGCATATTAAGGTTGTGTAGCATAAAGCCTCTAATGAATGTCTTCAAGTGAATGTGGAGTTCTCTAAGAAGAACATTCTTGGTGCCTTCTAGCTAGCTAAGAAAGAGGTGTAGTTCAAATTCTCCTCTTTCAACCTTGACCTCTCTGATATTTATATAAACAATATTAGATCAAGGCCTATTTCGAATCAACCCAAAGAGGATGAGGAAAATGACGAAGAAGAGGATGAAGATCAGGCCCTGCAGGAAGAGCTGAAAGCCGTTAAGGGGATAGAGGAAGAAAAAGTGGAGTTCATTAAAGCTAAGGTCATTTCTTTCATAACTGCTGACTAGAGCATTCCTTCAATTGCTATTGATGAGGGTACTCCTTCCGCTACTACTGCTGCTAATGAATGAATTTGATGATTTTTGTTTTTATTTTTGTAAACTTTTTGACTTTGAGTTCAGGTTTTTTATGAAGACCTCTCATATTTCAACTAATGTATTTAGTTACGTTAGAATAAAAAAAATTTAAGTTTTAGCTTAATTTTATTACCTTTTTTTCTTATTTGCCTTAGTTCAAAAACAATTTATTTATCCAAAAATAGATAATTGGATTACAGACTTGCATAGTTATTTTAGACCAGATTAATATAACTATGAGTTCTAGGTTGAATTTTTTCAAATGACTTTAGATCATTTATACACAAGCTTATTGAAGATAATTCAATTTATATGTTGACATATAAAAATATGTAAAGAGTGAGCTCGGTTAAAATGGATCTGGTGATATTTTGTATCTTCAGGATAAAATAATATAAGTGCAAGCTCGATTTACTCCAATCTACTAGTAATCAGGTTGATTTATATTTCACATATTTGGGGTGGTAGTGCCATTCATAAAATAGTACAAGTGTGAGCTCGATTTATACTGAGCTACTGATAATAGACCTTTAGGTTGTCTACATTTCACATCCTCGGGACGACATCACCATTTAGATTTCATAATTTATAGGTTGCATCGTGGATGACCTCTTTAACAATATATAATCCTTCTTACATTGGGGCTAACTTGTCGCTTCAGTTATCTACCCATAGGCTTTCACTTTTCTAAGTACTAGGTCAGCTTTCTTGCCAGACCCTCTTATTATAATAATTGGTTGCCTTTTACTAGTAGGCTACAATTCGGGTAAGAATTATGTCCTTTTATTCTCCAATGAGGTCTAGTTCAACCTTAAACGCCTCTTCATTGTTCTCTTCTGATGCCAATCCAACTTTTAAACTCAGTAGATTGATTTTAATCGACACTACGACTTCTATTGCCAAGTGAAAGAAAGTGCCCGTAAAGACCTTTGTGGTTATCCTTAGGGCTTACAGAACTCTTTGTAGCTTATTAGCCTATTTCTATTTTATTATGTCAAGCTTTTTTTTTAGAGTTTCTAGTATTGTCTTATTATAGCTTTAACTTGTCCGTTAGACTAAGAGTGGGCAACCAACGTGAACCTGAGGTTGATGTGAAGATTTAAACATCATTCCCTGAACCTCAGATTATCAAATTATTTGTCATTGTCTATTATTATGGATCGAGATAACCTGAATCTACAAACTATGTTGTTTTGCACAAACTTCTTAACTTATACTTTCGTGGTAATGGCTAGGGCTTTCACTTCTAACTATTTTGTGAAGTAATCTACTGCCACTAAGATAAATCTCTTTTAGCCTGTGTCAGGGTGAATGATTTTAGTACGTCCATTCCCTGTTGCATAAATTGTCACATGATGATGATAGGAGTGAGCTCAATTAAAAGGAGAAGTTGCACATGGGTAAACCTTTGACATTTGTCCCATTCTTTCACCAGTTCAGTCACATCCCTTTAAATTGAGGGCCAATAATAGTCCTACCTTAGCACTTTATAAGCCAAAGATCGAAGTTTGAGGTGATTTCTATATATTCTTTCGTGGATTTTTCTCAAAACGTACTCTTTTTTTTTTCATCAACACATCTCAAGTAAGGTAGATTGAAAGATTTTTTATATAATTTTTTCTCAATCATCATGTCCAGGTGCCTTTCTTATTAGTGTCTTGGCTCAGACTCTTTCATCGAGTAACATTTTCATGGTTAGGTATGTTTTAATTGGTGTCATCTAAGTTTTTTTCTTTATGATCTGTCCCATGAACATGTCTTTGGTGCTTTTATACACTAGTTTCTCTATTAAAACTTAATTAGAGTTTCCCACTATTGCTTTCAAAACCAACTTAGACAAGGAGTTTGCTACTAAGTTTTCTAACCTCAGTATCTTTTTCACTTCAACTTTCTTAAAGCTAGTTATCAAGGCTAGCTTTTAGTCGAGGTACTTTTAAATTTCATCTTTTTGAGCTTTGAACTCTTCATTTACCTAATCGACCACTATTTGAGAGTCACTATAAGTGGTTATATGTTGAACATTCAACTCAGTTGCCCACCTTAGACAGTTATGATGGCATTATATTTTGCTTCATTGTTAGATGCCTTGAATTTAAATCTCAATGCATATGGGTACTGTAGTCTTTTTGGATTGATCGAAATGAGGCCAACTCCTCTGTTCTAGCTTGTAGTAAATCCATCAACAAATAGCTTTCAATCATCTTTATCTAAGGTTTCTTTTTTTTTCTCTGATTATCCTAATGTACGCTCTACTATAAAGTCAACCAGCACCTATGATTTTAATGTTGATTTAGGTAAGAAATGTAAATCAAATTCACAAAGCTCCATTACCCATTTGATTAACCTTTTTGACATTTCATGCTTTTGTAAGACTTCTCTCAGTGGTTGATTGATCAAGACATGGATCATGTGGGCCTAAAAATACAGCCTGAATTTCTTGAATGAGGTGACCATGGCATATGTCAATTTTTCTATATTGTTGTAGTTAACTTTAGGCCCTGTCAATACTTTACTTATAAAATAGATCAATTGTTATTTCCCTTCCTCTTATCAAACTAAGATTGAGTTGATAACTGATTTGTGTTGGCCAAGTATAAGTAATGCGTTTCATCAGTGTTTGATTTTGATAGGACAAGCAAAGAGGATAAAACCTCTTTAAGTTCATCAAAAATTTTTTGTTATTGAAGAGTCCATCTAAAGTCAAATATTCTTGAGAATTTTGAAGAATGGTAGACATCATTCTGCTGATCTGGACATAAATCGCCTGAGTGCAGCTATTCTACCTGTTAGCCTTTGTACTTTTTTTACTGAGGTTGATGCTTTCATTTCTAGGATCGCCTAAACCTTCTTAAGATTCACCTCTATCCCTCTTTGGTTATTCATGTAGTTGAAGAACTTATCTGAAGAAACCCTAAAAGTAAATTTACTCAAGTTAAGCCTCATATTATATGTTTCCAAAATATTGAAGATTTCTTCTAAGTCTTTTAGATGCTCAGTCAAACTCTTACTCTTGATTATCATATCATCTACATATACCTCCATATTATGATCGATCTAGTCTTTGAATACTTTGTTGACCAGTTGCTGTAGGTTGTCCTTACATTTTTTAATCTAAAGGGTATGACCTTGTAGTAGTACTAGCCTTTCTCAATAAAAGTTATTTTATCCCTGTCTTTTTTCAACATTTTGATTTGATTGTAGATAAAGTAAGCATCTATAAAGTTGAGAAGGTTACGCTTAGCATTATCATCCACTAGTTGATCTATGTTTATGAGTGACACCGGAATGCCAACATATCTTATAATTCGGGCTGAGACTAAAGAAGATTTATTCAAAAATAAAATGGTCTTGTTCTTGGTCCAAATCCACTAAACAAATACAAAAACAAGGTAGGCTAAAATAAGGAGATTGTGTTCACACTAGCTAAAAAAAAAAAACATAAAGATAGATGGGATTATGATCAAATTCATTATCATATAATTTGTATGAGTACATAGACAGATAATTATGTTCACATTACAGATTATTATGTTCACATGCAAATCATGATTTTAGGTATGATTCTAGCAATTTAATTTGTGATGTTCCCATGCTTGAAGAGATGTTTCTAGCCTATTTATTTTCTATCATTCTTTGTTACAAGACAAAATAAAGTTTTCTTTATCCTTAAGTAATCTTTTAGATTGTTTTTCAAGTTTTGTATCTTTTAGGTGGATTTCTTAGAGTGGTGCACTTCTATTATTCTATATCCTTGATTAGAATTCTTATGGTGGTGTTTCTATATCCCATAGTATCTAGTTTTAGTGGTTAACTTCTATCTCTTTTAATCTAATAACTATATTCTGTCATTATCAAATTCTTATGAGTTGTTTTCTTTATGAGTTTTTTGGTATGTTATTAATCTCCAACATTTCAACCAATAATTCCTAGCATCAGGGATGGGAAAGCCTTATTTAGGTCGATAAAGTCTATACACATTCTTTATATTTTATTGTACTTTTTAACCATGACCACATGGCTATCCATTCAAGGTAGTAGATCCCCTAATAAAGTTAGCTTGTAATAATTTGTCTACGTCTTCCTCAATGACTTATTGTTTTTTAAGGGCAAAAGCTCTTTTCTTTTACCAAATTAATTTTACCTTGAGATTAGTATGTAGCTTATGAACCATTACTTTGGTATCAATCCCAGGCATATCAGACGGTGTCCAGGCAAATAGGTTAGCATTATCTTTTATAAGTTGAATCACTTGGTCCTTATGTTAGAGCTTGGCTTCGATCCACATGTATTTTTTAGGAGTATTGTTTCAGAACAAAATTGTCATAAGGTCTTCTGCTGGCTTAGATCAATTTTCATTTGAGTCCAGTCATTGATCAATTATTTTTTTTGTTCGATTAGGTTGAGATCATTTCCAACGAAAAAAGGTCCCAACATAATGGTTAGTATATTAAAAAACTTATTGAGCGTATTAGTAGAAATGAAGTGTATGCTTCATTTAATGTTGTGTTTTGGCCAACATATTAGCTCGATCCAACTAACATTGATTTTTTAAATCGACTTAAGAGCTCGATCACTTCTACTGTTATCTCAAAAAATTTCAAAAATAGAACAAAATTAAATTTTTACGAAGCTTAAGAGCTTAGAGCGGTTTAAAAGCGCACTTATCTTAGATTGATCTTACGTTTTATGCTCTCATTGTTGGTTTTTTGCTCTTTGTCAACTTTTTGTGTCATTTCCTCTTTGTCTTCCACTTTAATATTGGCTGAGTTACTTGTCTGCTTCATAGTCCTACCTTTCATCATTATAACGTAACATTGTCATACTGTGGATTGGTCTCTCCAAACTTTTTCAACCCTTATAGGTGTTAAAAATTTCACTTTTAAGTAGGAAGTTGAGCCTATGAGCCGTATAATAGACTGTTTAAGTCAGCCTAATATCATGTTTAAGGTAATCAAAATATTTGCTACCATAAACTTCACGATTAAAATGATCATATCCAGTTCTATTCCTAGAGAAATCGAGAGCTTGATGGTTCTTTTTACTGGTACTTGTTCATTTTTAAACTCCACTAATGTTGTGGTGATCAACTTCAATTGATATTTGCCAATCTTTATTTTCTTGAAACAGTTATAGTACATAATGGCGATCAATTCCCATTGTCAAATAGGATTCTTTTGACCACATAGTTGTAGATCAAGATTATAATCACTATGGCATCATCATATGGGTGTTGGATTCCTTTCAAATCTTTCAAGCTAAACGAGATCGACTTATCTCTCTAATTTTTTTTCTTAGTTAAGATGCTTATTGCCATTCTAAGCCCAAAATAAACTTCTTTTTTATCGAGGTGGAGTTACCTCCTGTGATCATGTTAATCACCTTAGTAATTGGTCTATTATTATCAACTTTGCCTTTTTCCTTATTCAACTCTTTTCTTTGAGCATCCTTTTTTCCCTGATCTGATCTTTCTTATCTGTCTCGAGTTGGCATTTTATGGTCATTTTGTAGTCTCTTTTAAACTAGTCTTGTCTTTTCTGTCTTATAAACCTTTTCAATTGACCTCATTTAATCAGGGTTTCAATCTTATTTTTCAAATCAATACAATCTTTTGTACTATGACCAATGTCCCAATGAAAGGTGCATCTTTTGGTCGGATCTCACTTTATATTCTATCTTAATGGCTTAGGCCATCTGAGGTCAAGATTTCTTTCGATTTGCATCAAAATCTTCTCATGAGAGGTATTTAGTGCAATATAGCTTTTTTCTCTAATTGGGCTTCTAGCCCTATGTTGTCTCCCTCTTGGGGAAGACTCGTAGAATTTTTTACCTTTTTCATGACCGAAAAGAGGGGGTGAATCTTTCTTACCTTGATCACTGAAGAAGAGGAATAAGCTTCTTTCACATCGGTTTGTTTTCATTTTAGCTTCAGTGTTGATGTATTTCTCTACTATTGTAGGACATCGGTCAGAGTTTTGGGTGGCTTCAACAATAATGTTAACTTCGAGTGGTACCTTTTATCATTGATTCCATTAGTCAATATGGTAACAACGTCCATCTGTTCTAGATTTTTTACCTATAGAGCTTTCACGTTAAAATGCATGACATAACTTTTAAAAGTTTCATTCCGCCCTTGATGGATTGATATCAGGCTTAAGGTCATTTTTTTAACTCTTCAACTACTCACAAATTGAGACAGGAATGAGTGGCTGAGCTTCTTAAAAGTAATGATCAACATCAGCTCTAGACTACTATACTAAAATCGAGCTACTATTTTAAAAGTAGTGGCTAGACCTTTACACATTAGAGCCTTATTTGCTCAATGTATCATCATGTTAGTTTTATAAAGTTCTAAATAATTAAAGGAGTCAGAAGTACCATCATATGTCTCTAAGGTTGACATTTTGAATCCCTTGAGAGGTATGGCTCTATTGATCTCTTTGGTAAAGTGTGAGGTTGCCAAAAATTTAAGGTCATTCTTAAATGCTGCTAGTTTTATTTTCAGTTCTTTCTTTATGGCCAACATCCAAGCTTCCAAATCTCTGTTTGGTTAAGGTTCATAGTTTGTTTATTGGACTTCTAGGTTATGGCATGTGTATAATTATAGTTAGAGCTATGAGGGGTTGGATTGGTGTGCTTTTCTTCTCTGAAAGCCAAAAAGGCTTTCACCTTTTCGTAGCTTGATTGCCTGACAACAATTTATTGGCCCAGTGTGACTAAGTTTGGCACTTTGAAAACTTGTGGTGGGGTTATAGTTTGAAGCATCTATTTAAGGGCTTGTATTTGCTCGGTCAGGGCTTAAAATTGCTCCATGGTTGGCCCAGCTTGTGGTTAAGCTGGGTGGACATAATGTTGGCTTTAGTGAGTTTTTGTTCCAACCGAAACGACTATCTCTCCTTCGTCTTAGGTTCTTTTTTTAGGTGGCATTGTTTTAGGCTTAGCTATTATGAAAATGTCGATCCTCTACCTAGCGTGCCAAATATTGATGCCGAGCTCTAACCTAAGGGTATTTCTATAAAGGCAGAAGAAAGGAACGGCTAGGGGTAAAGGCAAGAGGTGTTCCTTGCGTTTGCACTCTGACGCGTAAGTCAGTAAGGATCAGATTGAAAAGGAGGTGAGAAAATATGAAGAAGAGAAAAGTATGAGTTAGATGAACTTGGCTTTATGGTGCTTGAATCTTCATATTTATAGGTAAGTTAAGAAAGACAAAAAGGGAATAATTATAACATAACCAAGCTGAGATAGCATTGGAGATGTCAAACCGACTTGACATATTAAGTTGATACAAATGATCAAGATATTTTTTATTATTTGCTGAACACTGAGACAGAAAAAAAGATCATTATGCTCTTTTGACTATTATATACCTCTATCAGTTTAGTTTAAGAATGAAGAAAAAAATTATCAATAAAAATTTGTTTTTTTATAAATTATTTAAAATTAAAGTTTTAAATTCATCAGACCATTAAAAAAAAAAGGACTTTAAAATCATCGGAAAAAAAATAAAACTAAACAAAATTCAAGGAAACTCGAACAATACCAAAAGGTTGAAAAAAAAAAAAAGGTAAAGTAAAAGTGATATAAAATAGGGCTGACGCGCAATATGAAGTCAAGTACAAAACCAAAGCTGAGATGAACAAAGTCCGCTAAGATAAAGGGGGGGGGGGGGGGTGGAGGCTGGGGTTTCTCCAATTCCAATCACAGAAAGTAGTCTTTGGAAGCAGCAGCTGCTGTCTTCTTTCTCTCCGAGAATCAAGAGGTAAAAGTTACTGCAAATTTTGCTTTTATTTCTCTCTTCAAAGAAACTATATATCTTTTGTGTTAACATGTAGTAGGAATTGTAAACGAAGAAAAGGATGCAAATATTTGTCAAAACCCTAACAGGGAAGACTATCACACTCGAGGTCGAAAGCAGCGACACTATCGACAATGTCAAGGCCAAGATTCAGGTTTTTCTTTTTCCCTCCTATCATCACCAAGCTTAATCTTCACCGTATTTTTTTTTCTCTTACGGAACTGCAAAGCCTACTGTTTTTATATGGGATAAAGAAGGCATCCCTCCTGATCAGCAGAGGTTGATTTTTGCTGGTAAGCAACTTGAAGATGGAAGAACTCTGGCTGATTATAACATCCAAAAGGAATCCACACTTCACCTTGTTTTAAGGCTTAGGGGAGGTACTATGATCAAGGTGAAGACTCTCACTGGGAAAGAAATTGAAATTGATATCGAACCAACTGATATTATTGATCGTATTAAGGAACGGTTGAAGAGAAAGAAGGGATTCCTCCAGTACAGCAAAGGTATCCATTTCAGTCTTTTCCTATTATTTTACTGAGTCACTGTAGGAGTTACTTGATTAATGAAATACTTCTATATTGTGGTTTTCATTGGAAATTCTTAATTTATAATTTTCCACTGGCTAATATAATTTCTTGGGGGAACTTGGTACTTGGTTATATATCTTCACGTGTATTTGGTACTATTTATTTCACATGTGTGTTCGGTACTATTTATTTCAAAACTTTTTTCTATACTGGATGTAAAATTTGATGATTTTACGTGCTTCCATATAACACTGATTCTTGAGAATGTTCTGTTATCTGATGCAATTTAGTATATTCTTCATTTATTAGATATTTTATGCCAAATTTATCAGGAAAGTATTTCTTAGTTTTACATATTTGTTAGATTCCATATTTATTAAGAGGTAAGACATGATTGGGCCGTTGGATCATCAATCCGTATCAGGGCCGGCTTTTTGGTTGACTGTCCTGGTCTTGGATTAATTTGATAATGCAGTCTCCTGGTTGCTAACACTTATCAATTTAATGCTTATTTTTGGCCAACTTGCTATTTTAATGTAAATGCAAGTGTTTTGACCACTGGTTGCAGGCTTATATATGCCGGGAAGCAACTTGCAGATGACAAGACAGCTCGTGACTATAATATTGAGGGTGGCTCTGTGCTGCATCTTGTCCTTGCACTGAGGGGTGGTTGTCTCTAGATGTTGCCTCTAATATTAGAAAAGAAACTGCTCCTTTGATTTGTCTTTGCATTAAATCAAATGTTTTGCATTTGATTTATTGACAAGTGCATAGAACATATATGAATTGATTTTCACAGGTAGATTTTCTGTTTTATTACTTGTTTATGTAAATCTGCCTTCTTCAGTTTGTGGCCTTAGTGATCTTGTGAACTGAAAAGACAATTCTTAAGAGGATGTCAAAGATAATTCTTTTTCCTCTTTTGATCGAAGAACTCAATTGTTAAGATGGCTGATATTTTCTGCATATAGTAGCCATCGTCTACAATCGACTTCCAATTTGTATGTGCTTCTTTGTAAATTCATAATTTAGTTGGTTTGTGGCTCCGCACAATCATTTTTAAGAAGTTACATTTAATTAGTTTATTCAAATCTCAGTACTTATAATTTTTTTCTTATTACCATGCTACTATTTTCTTTGTTTAAAAAAAAATGCTATTCCAGGTGAGGGATTCCATGTCAATCTCAAGTGATTGTTGACTAAATGGATTTTGATCCTGAAACTCGGTATTGCATCAAGGATGGTGGCGGGAGCCGCATCACTTGTGGTTACTGAAGTTCACTTACTCAAATGTTTGCATGGGATAGTGTTTGGAGGAAATAAACCTGTTTCCCCTTGGTTTGAAAAATGCCCGTTGTCCTCCCAACAGGAAGTAATGACGTGAATTGGTCGCTTAAAGCCTTTATTTTTGTTGGCAGATAAGGGATTTCAAAACCAGTGTTTCACTTTTTCATTGTGTCAGCCGCTGATCTGAACAAAAGTGGTCACACGTTCATTGGGAAGCATATTAAGTATGCCAATTATCTTTGCTAAGGATGCTAAAGTACGTCCAGTGGAGGTGTGGTTAGCATGTAAACCGGCGCCAACCGTAGAGGACCAAGATCCAAATGAATGAATTTTTTACATGCCAACGTATAGTGGATCCAAACGAATGATTTACCGATTACTCATTGGATTATTTGGTCCAGTGATTAATTGTTTTTTTTTTTTTTTAGTTTTACCCTTTAAATTAAATTATATATAAATTTTAAACTAATAACTTTGATAATTATTTTTTTTCTCACTACAATTCATCTTATTATCATCGTTACTTTTACATCTAAATATATATTTTATAATTTTAATCTCAATATTACAATAATTGATTTTATTTTCGTCGTAACCATTCAAGTAACCATTCAAATAAGTTCGAGCTTGGATGCAATTTTAGATGTTGATTTTGATAAACCAAAATTGTATTACATATTAAATTAATTCTCGTAGTTCACAATGTGATATTCTTATATCACATTTTAATGACGCATAAGATAAAACATAATGAAATTGGCTAACATGAGTGTTTATGTTGACATTCTTTAATGACACATAAGACAAATTTTAAATTTATGTTATTATTATCTTTGTTTCAAGGGAAAGATTCTTTTCACTATAGTAGGGAGAGTTTTTTTATTATTTTAGAGATAAACTTTTGGATCAATTAACATATCATTATTGAAAAGTTACAAATTCAAAAGAATTTATACGTGTAACATCTTTTTAAGCTGCATTTAGTAGCCATGAAAATAGTTTTTGAAAGAAATTTTTTATGGGTTTTTATGTTTGGAATGGTAAAAATATTATGGTCAATAGAAATATTTTCAAGTTAACAAAAAATCAAGGCAGAACAGTCAAAAATTGTCTTCTGCTCGTCTCCAGCGGAAGACAATTTCCATAAGCTTTTATTGACAAACCCACCAACTC
Organism: Durio zibethinus; assembly: GCF_047325235.1. Classification (NCBI taxonomy): domain Eukaryota; kingdom Viridiplantae; phylum Streptophyta; class Magnoliopsida; order Malvales; family Malvaceae; genus Durio; species Durio zibethinus. The sequence continues at coordinate 13,596,236 of NC_143185.1, forward strand.
TCTCAAACTTTTAACTCTTTCACAATATTCTTCATTTTTTTTATTCTTCCATATCCTTTTTGCCTTTGCATCCATCTTTCTTTTGTTCGTGGGATATGGGTAAGCACTAAAGAACTATGGGATATTTCAGCTTCTGTTTTTTCTGCTAAAGTTTTGTTTCACCTTCAAAGTTTCATTTTTCTTCGTCTCCTTCGAAAAAAAACCCACATGTATCTCCAAATATTTATCTCTTTTTTTTAATTCTTCCATCTCTCTATATTTTTCTTCATAACCACCATAAAAACCCAAAGATCTCTCATAATTCTTCATCCTTTTGTTTTGTTTTTTAATCTTTCTTTAATTATTCACAAATAATTCTTATACTTCAAAAACTGAAAAACAACAAATGCCTTTAGTTCTACTGCACCCACATGGAAAAAGCCTTCAAATTTGACAAATTTGATTGGGTTTTTATCAATTTGAAGTGGGTATCATGAATTGATATGAATTTGTACGAGTTTTACTTAATTTTTTTTATGAATATGAATGTGGTTGAATTTTGAGTTGATGAATTTGTTTTTGTTAAAATCATGAAACTTTGGTAAATGATACTTTTAGAATATGATATCGTATATGTAAGCTAGAAGACAATTAAAGAAAGTGTCATAGCCAAATTCCTCACAGATCATACTACTAAAAACTATGAGCCAATGAAGCTTGACTTCCTTGATGAAGATTTATGGTTGCCTCTCAACTTGATAAGGAGGAGCATAACGAAAAGTCTTAGAGAATGTATTTTAATAAAGCTGCTAAGGTTTTAGGGCATGGTATTGGGGCTATTCTGATATCTTTTAAAGAACGCTACTATCGGATAATAAGTTGAATTTCAACTTGCACTAATAACATCTCTGAATATAAGGCTTGTGTCATGGGGTTATATGTTGCTATAGATAAAAGGATTTGAGTATTGAAGGTGTTTGGGAACTTAGCTCTAATAATATATCAATTGAAAATAGAATGGGAAGCAAGAGATTCAAAACTCATCCTATATCATAAGTATATCTTGAGATGAGTAAGCAATTTGAAGCTATCTAGTTTAAGCATTTGTCTTGTGAAATAGAATTAGATTACTTATGCCTTGGCTACTTTGACCTCAATGATCTGAAATGATGATAACACTGATATTCAACCCATCAAATTAGATGTTAAGAATGTGTCAACTTATTGTTCTAATGTGGAAGTGGAAAATGATAGGAAGCCATGGTATCATGATATCCTGTAGTACATTAAAAATCAAGAATACCCAAACCAAGTAACTGAAAATGATAAAAGAATTATTAGGAGACTAGCTATGGGTTTCTTCCTAGATAGGGATATTTTATATAAAATAAGCTGAGATCAAGTGCTATTAAGATGTTTAAATGCGATCAAGGCAAAGAAGATTATTGGGGAAGTGCATGATAAAATATGTGGGACACATGTAAATAGATATATTATTACAAGACAAATCATGAAAACTAGATACTACTGGTTGACAATGGAAAAGTGACTACATCGAGTATGTTCGAAAATGTCATAAGTGCGAAATCTATTCTAATAAAATTCATGCCCCGCCTATTACTTTACATATGTTCGCACTACATTGGCCATTTTATATGTGGAGCATGAATTTTATCGGTCTCATCACTACAAAAGCCTCAAATGGGCATAGATTCATTTTTGTGATGATAGTTTACTTTACGAAATAGATAGAAGCAACACATATGAAAAGGTGATACGATCTGTGGTTTGTAAGTTCATAAAAAAAAAAGACCGTTTGTGGATATAGACTTTCAAAGAGGATTATTTTAGATAATGCTAAGAACTTGAATAGTAAGATGATGAAGGTGATATATTCTCAGTTCAAGATCAAGTATCATAACTATGTGTCATACAGTCTAAAGATAAATGGTGTAGTTGAAGTTACGAACAAGAATATAAAAAGGATTCTTGAGAATATGATCGAGACATATAAAGATCGGCATGATAAATTGTCATTTACTCTACATGTTTATCGTATATTAATATGTACCTACTAGGGTAACCCTATTTTCTTTGGTTTATCTGTATTGCTAGTGGAAGTGAAAATCCCATCTTTGAGGGTCATAAGGAAAGTTGGATTGGAAAAAGCCAAATGAATTCAAAAGCACTATAAGTTGTTGAATTTCATTAAAAAGAAAGGATTGAAAGCGTTGTACCATGGTTAACTATATTAGAGAAAGATAATAAAAGCTCATAATAAAAAGGTTCGACCTTGTCACTTTTGAAGAATTGATTTTGAAAAGAATTTTTTTAAATCAGCATGATAATTAAGAAACGTGAACTTCGAATTAAGAAGGGTCATATGTTGTAAAAAGAGCTTTTTCGAGTGAAACATTAATCTTAGCGAAGATGGACGGAGGTGATTTGTCCAATCCCATAAATTTTAATGTTGTGAAGAAATACTTCGCTTGAAAGAAAAAAATATAAGAAAAAAAAATAAAAAAAGAAATGAAAAAAAAAGAGAACTCAAATAAAAAACTTAAAAAGGCGATTTGAGTCAAAAGAAGATTAATCTAAGTTGAAAACTTAAAAAGACAACTTAACTTTCCCTAAATCAAACATACTTTAAAAGTAATTAAGCTTAATTATATGACTTAGATCCAAGCCCATTTAACACAATCCATTTCATCTAAATTAAAGTCATGTGGCATGGAATTAAGACTTTAAATTCCAAATGACCAAATCAATTTCATGAATCCCAAATTAATAATAGGGTATAGATATTTAATAATTCTATTTAATGGCATATTTCAGATTTGCATTCAAATAAAACATTGGTAATTAAGAGTTTGACTTTATTTGGAATAATATAAAATGCAATGAAAATAAGGTTAAAATACAAAACGAGTAATTTTTAAAACGAATTATTTTTAGAATTCATTATTTATAATTATCGAATAATATATTTACATTCAACATTTAATTTTCCAAAAAAAAAAATCAAATAAATTTTTTTAATTTAAATTCAATGCTTATAAAATTTAATATTAAAAATTAATACTTAATTTTTTAACCCTTAAATTAATAAATTTGCCACATATATATTTTAACTAAGGGCGTATTATTTATATATCAAACAATTCCTAAGTAAATAAAAAAAATAAAAATGAGAGATCCCAAACATAAGTTTGCCACAATAAATATTTTTAATCAAAGCTGCGTTATCATCGAATAAAAAAGTGTGCTAAAAGCAATTATTAGAAGTTGAAAAAATGTTAGGATGCATTATATTTAGTTATTAATAAACAATAATAATAATAATAATAATAATATAAATTCAACTTAATTTAATTAGATCATATAATTATTTTTAAGAGATTGCTTTTAATAATTTTAAATTTTAAATTTTAATACCTACATTTCTTTCCTTTATCCTTATATTGTAGCTTTCTTTGTAAAATACAATAATACAATAATTAATTATGAAAAATTTACTAATTCATAATCTCATCTATAAAAGAAAATCTGATTTGACTTAACTAACAAAAAGTTTATTTCTAGTAATAAAAGTAATATAATTTAAAATTTTAATAAAAAGTATATATTGATTTAATAAAAATAAAAAATATATTTTATTTTTAATCAATTTATACTAATTATAATATAAAATTTTTATATTTTACATATATTAAATATAAAATAAACATTACTCGAATGCAAAATTTATCATATAGAGAAAAGAAAACGTGCAACCAATTGACTAATTCAAAGTGAAGAATACAAAATTATAGTGACATTGGGCCTAACTACCTACGCAGCAGTATTGGATGTTAACCCCAAAATGTAGAGGCAATCGTATTGAGCCTGACAGAGCCCATAAAGCCAACGCAGTGGCATTACTCATAAATTCTTGTTTAAGGGTTTATATATTAATATAAAAAACAAATCTTCTTTGGATTCATAGCAAAACAAACGACTCAAGAAAATCTATAGTCTTCTGTTAAATACTACAAATATAATTCAGAAAAGAAAAAGAAGAGAATGGGAAAGAAGATGCTGAATTTGGAAGAACAGTGTAAGATAGTCAACATGTTGAAATCCTCATCTGAACAAAAATCAATCGAAGAGGCTGTCACCGAATTCTTTAGCAATTCCATGCTCCGCCAATTTAATGTCTGCTATTCTCTCTCTCTTTTATTGCAGGTCATTTCGCTTCTCCTCCTTTTTTTTTTTTTTTTTTTCCTTTTAAACTTTCCTTTCTCTCACTTTCTCTCTCTAGGGTTTTAAGATTTTTCCGATATGAATTTAACTTCTCTCTTTCCCGCTCTAAAACTTTTAGGTTTCATTTCCAAATTCCTTTTAGCTGTTCAGAAACTTTCAGTTTTTTATTTTGCCATTTAAATGGAGAAAGTTAGCTAACTGCTGTGAAATTTGGTTGCTTAGTTGTGCTGGATTGTGGGGGAATTAAGTAACATGTAGAGAATCTGAACTTGAAAGTTGGGTTAATGAAACAGGAATCGTATAGATATCAGATAGAATGCTCATTGCCCCTGCTAATCGTCATAACTAGTTTAGATCTGTGGTTCTTTGGAGTCGAGTTTGTTTTGTATATTTGGCAAATGAATTTTAGTCTCTGGGTAACAAGTTCAATTCTTAAGTGTAGCTGAGATGAGAATGTTTAGACAGATGTGTGGTAAGACTAGAAGCTATAAGATTAGAAACGAAGAGATTCAAGAAAATTAGAGGTAGTCTGAATTGAGGAAAAGATGAAAGAGGGCTGTTTGAGATGGTTTGGACTTGTGAAATGTAAGGCTATATGTGCACTAGTTAGGAGAAATGAGTTTCTAGATTTAGGAGAGATCGAAACTTCTAGAGGTAGACCATGAAAGATGTGGATGCAAGTAATAAGAAATGATATGAGGGTTAATAAAGTAGATGAAAATGTTATTTTTTATAGAAATGAGTGGCGCAAGAAGATTCAAAACTACGATCTAAAATGGTTCCTTTTTTGGCATTTCATATAACTGGCCTAGAGTTATGGGATATAAAGCTTAGTTTGTTGTTGTTATTGTTGTTGTTGGTAACAAGTTCAATTACTGTGATTATTCAATTATTTTTTCCTTCCTATGATCTATAGGCTTCATCATTATTCTAATTTGTTGGTAAGCCTTGCTTTATAGTAGTGATTTCAAAGAGAAAGTTAAGATTTAGGAGGGGGATAAAACCTTGAAAGGAAAGAAAATTGGTTTCTTATTTTTCACCCTTGCTTGGTAGTAAATATGGATAAGTGGTGATGGAAAGAAAAGTTTTGTTTTAATCGATGGCGTGGTATTATTGAAAAGTGTTCTACAATGTAAATCTGCAATATTTAACTCACAAAAGGATCATTTTTTAATATATTCTTCCAATTTGGGAAGGTTGTTTTTGTTAATATGGACATAAATGGCTATTGCTTCAACCAAATTTGAGTAAAACTCGTTTCTTTCCTTTTTTCCAATTTCCACCCACCTTCCACCTTCCGCCTTACTTGCACTTCTTGCTCATAAAAAACAAATCCTAAATAAATAGAGATCTAATTATATATCTGGCGTGTTTGGTTTAACAGGAGATATAATAGGAGTAAAAAAAATTGGAGGGTTAATATAAAGTGTAATTCAATTAATTGTAGTTTTTTGTTTTTGAGTCAAGTGATGTGGAGAAAATGTTACTGAATTTTATGTATCTTTTCCCAAGTTTGGTTCATGAATGTGAGCAATGAACATTTAAAATGACGAGGAACTCCATTTTAGTTAGGTTATTTTTCTCCACGTATCTTCACTTTTGAAGATATATAATTGTTTTGCTACAAATTGTGAGTGATAATTTCTTTCCTTTGCTACTCTAGTGTACTTTGGTTGTTTAAGTTCAAGCAAAACAATGTACAATGTCTGTTTACTATCATAATGTCTTATATATAATATCATTATATTCATTGGACTATTATACAATTTATGGCATCTTGGATGGTGATTTGGTTTTGATTGTTGGTTAGCAAGAACATGGGAAGTGCTTCATTCAGGTGCTATAGATTATGAATTTTATTTTACCAGCGGAATATGTTCAGTATGTTTAAATCTTGTCAGGTATTATAGGTTTAGCTAAGGCAAAATTCCTAGTTATTGAAAACACTTTGGAACCCTCTAGGTAAGGAGCAGGCTTTTGGCAACTAGTGACAGCTTTTTCAACAAGTGCCAGTGTACCCTGTTGTAGCTCTTAACACATTGAGGGCCCTTTAGGTTGGAAGATAGCTCAAAAACCTGTGCTCCTCTTTCCTATCGTATTTAGGGAGGTTAACATGACAGTGACAATAGCAAGGTCCCTAAATCAATATGCTGTTAGACCTAAACAAAGGGTCTCATAAATTGAGGTTGAAGTACCTGTCCAGTTGTACCTGTTATCCAAGTGAGGGCAGAAATCCCTTAGTCTATATAACGAGTGATTCCATATCAAACCTTAAACAGTGTGGGTCTGACAACGCTATCTCTTCTGTTCCCGATAGTCAGGATGGAATTTGTTAACTTTTATAATCAATCAAGCCAAGCTTCAAAGAAGGATCATCAGATCAGAAAGGGACAAAGGCAGATAGAAGTGTTTCTATCAATTTTCCTTTTATTTTATTTAACGTTATATTATTTTTTAAAGCTATGGTTTCAATTGGAAATAATGAAAATAGAATCGTTATTTTTTAAGGATAAAGGATGGGGTAAGTATTATCCATGTGTAACATCCTGATGGAGGTAATATCTCCCTTTTTAGCATTTGGTTCCTCACAATGCTAGGCTGCCTGCTATATTTACATTTGTAACTTTTAATAGAGTTTTATAATAGTTCTTAACAAAGTGAGGATGTCCTACTAACATGTTTGATTGATTACTGACTAACTGGAGCTTGAATAATTCCAGGACAAAATGATGCTTAGTTCTACTGAGCGATTGGTTGCATTTGCTATTCTTCACCGAAGCTATTCATCTCAAAAGTCTGCTGCAAACCCAATTATTTCTTTTCTTGTAAATGTAAGCCTGGGTTTTTTTTTCTCCTTATTATGTTTCATTTTAGCAAGTTCAGCAAATGTTTCTCTTTATATGTTTTCATATGAAGAGATAACCATGTGAGATAACCATGTATTGAGAGAGCACAATTGTGCCTCCTTGTATGTTGCTTCTTCTGTTGCTTTCAACCTCATGAGAACCGAAAGAAAGAGGAATATAAAGAACTAGTTGTTTCCTCTTGCCACTGTCAATGATATTCTATTCTGTCTTTTCTCCGTCTAATCTTCCCCTATTTTTCACCTAATTCTTATATGACTTCAACAATCACATACTGCCTATTTCTGGCTTTTCCTTGTTTGATAGAAATTTTTTATATATCTTTCTTTTGCTTGCCTTTTATGTCTTCTGAATATTACAGGCTGCATGTGATGATGTATCTGAAAAGTATGAGAGGGCATTTATTCTCCATTTGCTAGGCTCTGGCAACGCCAACAGCAGTACAGAGGTTTGGTTTTCTCTCCTGTCCCCCCCCCCCCCCTTTAATTTTCAAGGAGTGGGGAAATTTTCAAATTTAGTTGCATTTTCTTGGACTCATGTTCATATGTGAGAAGTGTTGATCACCAATCGAGGACAGGGACTTGAAATTTTTTAGGAATCTGCTTGCAAAAACGTATATTTCTTAAAGCTGTTGAAGTGCATAAAAGGGAAGAAAGGAATTAAACAAAGGGAAAATCACTTTGGACTTCCTTGTCCTAGCAATTAATTTTTCTTCATTTTGTCAGTTTGCGGGGCATAGGGACATGGTTATGCCAAACATGTTAGAATTTTGGTTCTTAAAAATGCATGCATTTGTTGTAATATGCTATTGTAGAGGGATATTTGTTTTATTTTTGTATGAGTTTATTGTGTAAGAATTGGTCCCTGTGCTTTGCCGTTGGGTTGGATAGATGCTTGTTGATGTCTATAGTTGATTATAGTTACAAAGTAATTCCTATACATGAGAGAGATCACATTGCTGTCAAATTTTGTCTTGCAGTTTCTTAAACAGTCTGCTTCAGATTACATCAAGAATTTTGATCCTTCATCCCAAGTAAGTTCGTCACATAACTACAACTTTTTTGATAAAAAAAAAAATTCAATGTTGAGCTCTTGTTTACGTAATTTTTTATTCTTCTACCAGGTTGGTGCAGACTTTGTCTACTTAATTGTGTTTTTAATGAAAGAACCCATGTTGAGATTTTCTTTATTTTCTTGTTGACTGGGGGGATGGGGTGGGTTTCTTCAATTGCATTTGTTGAAAAGCAATTTTCCATCCCACCCCTCTCTCCCCTCCCTTCAAGATTTTTAGTATTTTCATTCGTTTGATAGATCCTTTCTTGTATGTTTTATATTAGACTTTCCCACAACGAGAGCAGTTACAGCAACAATATTTTGAGAAAGTCCATCCAGAACCATACACTTGCTTATTTAAAAATACTGCAGTGAAAAATATGTTGGCCGATCCTGATGTTCCTTGTGGTTGTGATGTAAATTCAGCAGAGTATGCGTCTCAGGAAGTTTATCACTTTATTTTTCTTAATTTTTTTTGTATTCCTTATGTAATGATCCATTCAATATTTTTCATGCATTATTTTCTCTCATTAGGTTCGATTTACAACCTGGAGGCAAATCTAAACTTGGATCTGGGGACAGAGATGAAGCCTTAAGTGGATTGGTAGCTAATTTGTCATTGGAGGGGTTAATTCCACATTGGGTGAGGCCTGTTCGACCTAGGTTCCCAGTGGATGAGAAGGAGGTAAAACATTTTTTGAGGGGCTGTTATTTAATTAGTTAGTGGAGTTCACCTGTTTTACCTGTCAAGAATTTTTCAGCTTGTGTGGCTCAACCCTGATAACAATCATGAGCTTCAATGGGATCAAGGGATGTGTGCTGATACTAGCAGAGGAGCAGCAGTGAGAGACTTAATTGCAAAGGCTTTGAAGGGATCACTTGCACCCAAACAACAAGAGGTTTCATACCCTTTAATATATATTTGCACTTATAATGACCATCTCTTATGCATTTATTTATGTAAAAGCTACGTGACATCATTGTTTTGGTCTTTGGATTTGATGGGCCTTCTTTTATTTGCATCAAGTGATTAGTTCTTTGGGACTGCTTTTAATAAATATCAATTAATTTAAATGTTCATGATACCTATGGTATCATAATAAAACCTACATTCTACTTAAGTTGTTTGCTGCAAATATTCCAAGGCGAAAGTGAACTTTAACAACCCTTATGCTGAGACTTCTCATATAGCGTAGAGGCAACTGAATGGTGCGACTGATGGCAGTGTGATCAAGTCTTTTATTAGAAGAAAAGCCGAATTAGGATCTAACTCTCAGTAAGATGTTCATTATAGAATCTAATTTTGATTTAGTCTAATTAAAGTCTTCATCTTATAAACTTGGTCCCATTGAGGCATTTTTGTGGCGGAATAGATTGTATCTTTTTCTGGCTAATTGGGACACATGGAACTGTGGCTAGAATGTGCCCATTCCATTTGCGTGCCATAAGTCTTGCAATACTAAAAATTAAACATTAAACAGAAGCAAAACTAATTAATCAACTAATAAACTTGACTTAACCTAATCTTTAATAAAAGAAAAGATCAAGGAAAAACATTTGGGTAATTTATCCTTTCATTCCTTCTCTATCCACTTACACAGACCGTTTTGCTCTTCTTTCTTTCTTTCTTTTTTTAATTCTTTTGTTTTTTCCTTTTTTTTCTGCTCTTTTTCATCCTTTCTGGTTTGCAACTGTTCTGTCCATTTGCTGAGCACAACTGGCTTGTACGCTTGTGTGCTCTCCCTAAGTTCTCTTTTCACTTTTTGGGCTCACGCTTTTCTTTTTGTTGGTTGCACCAATCAATGAAAAAATTAGGGCAACATGTTCAAGGCTGTTTATACATGTAATAAGATTCCTGCACATGCTCATGTTAAAAGATATGATTTAATGAAGCGTACCTACTTCAGCAGGGGGAAATCAAAACCAAAGAGTGTCTGTGGGAGCTATATGAAAAAGGACCTCTATTTATTGAAGTTATTGTGGATATGGTTCTAATTAGGACATGGTCCTAGGTGGCACAATATGATACATGTAATGGGAAAAGGATCGATGGTTGTTACTCTCTTTTGATTGTGTTGCACCAGTATTTGGTAGATTGGTAGTTATAAAAGAGACCTGCAAATGCTCTTGTTAGATGATGTGATTTAGTGGAGGTTACCTATTTCTGAAGGGGGAAATCTAGACTAAAGAGGACTGATGGAAACTATAAACAAGGACCTCATTTTTACTGAACTTGTTGTGGATATGTTTCAAAATAGGTTATGCTGCTAAGTGGCGCAACACATGTAACGGGAAAAGGCTTGGTAGTTGTTACTCTCATTTGATTGTGTTGCACCAGTATGTGGTAGATTGGTAGTTATAAAAGAAAATGGATTGTTGTCCTATTTAACAGTGGTGGAATTTAAAAAACTCCACAAGCAGGTTTATATATTTGCCATACATCCATTAAACTAAAAAAAAGGAAGTCAACACTGAATTATTAAATTAACAGATGTAGTTAAATAGACATCTGTCAATCAAATTAAACTTGTTTGTGGAGTTTTTAACAGTGATTGGATCCGGGGGGGGGGGGGGGGGAGGGGCTGGGTTTTATTTTTATTTTTTGGCTAGAAATTGACTTTACTGCCTGTTGCATTCTTTTGCACCAAGAGTTTGCTAGGTGAGACCTGGCACTATTGCTGTTCTATATTGATGGCAATGAGGTTAAAGCTTTCTCTATTTTTCCAGATCTCCAAATCTTTCTGTTTACTTTTTGGTGTCCTTTCATCTAAATGGCTGATTTTAGTTGCTGCTATATGGTAATGGGATATGGATAAGATTTTGCTGCTGTAAATGATATGATGTTAAGCTTGATTTGGATTGGCATCTTGTCATTGGTGGCAATGAAGACAATGAAAGTTGAGAGCAGTGAGAGAAAGTATGACCGAACATTAATTGTCAAACTTTTTTTTTTTTTGTGTAATTTTCAAATTAAATTAATCATAGTTAATTGGGATTGATTTGGGTAATTGTGTACTGTAATGATTAATTAACATTTATTACCACAATTACAGAACCTCTAAGTTCTCCACTATTAATGTGAATTTATATAGGGCTGAGCAAAAAAACTAATTCAGGTCAGTTTGGTTCTAATATTTGTTCGGTGCAGTTTCTGAAAATAAGAATACTAGACATTAGCCGAAATTTGTTTTCAAAATCAACCAAACCAAATCATTATCAACCCTACATGATGGCACAAGTATCAATGATCTCTGTTTCATTGTTGATCTGCCTTAATTAAACTAAATTGATAAGATAATCTTTAATTGAATCATTGTAAATTTTTTACCACATTGGACACTTAGGTATAGATTAGATCATAATCTGGGTTTTAGCTCTTATGTTACGACAATTTAAAGCAACACATCAAAAAAGCCATCTGATTACAGGAATTAACATGATAATAACAATCTGTATGATCACTCAAGTTTGAGTTTGATACTTGGATCTGCCTCTTTAAAATGCTTGTCTGAAGTAACTATTAATAATAATTTATCATTTTATCTCCCATGTTTGAATTCAAAGCATTGTCTCAATTTTGATGTGTTATAATGAAGAAATCCTTACATGTCCTGTGCTAAAATGAATCTGTTTGTTGGTAAATTACTTAACTACACAGTTAAGCCCATCTTATGTAAATTGTTATACCCCATATAGAACTGTTGAAGATGGTGATGTATTCTGATTTACATTCATTGGAAGAGGTACACACCTTGTGATGTAGAAAACCTGTTCTAGCAATAGCTAGTTTATATTTGGTCTTAGTTATTGTTTTGTTTGGATTTTGTAGTAGGTGTATTGGGTCTAGGGTTCGCAGTCCAACCCGGAACCGGCGGGTTCCGACCCGACCCGACTCTATAGGGTCGGTTTTTTTTTTTTTAATGAAAATCGGATTTCGGGTCGGGTTCTGGTTTAGTCTAACCCGACCCGATATTATATAAAAAATTATTTTTTAAATTATTTTTTAAATTTTTAATTATATATATTTATATATTTATATTTAAAAAATAATATTTTATATTTTAAAAAATAATATTTTATTAATTTTGGGTCGGATATGGTCGGGTACGGTTTATACAATGTCAGGTTAGGGTCGGGTTCGGGTAAAAAAAATAAAAAAAATTTCGGGTCGAGTACATGTACGGATTTTATGGTTATAAAATCGGGTCGGGTTCGGGGCGAGCAAAAACCCGCGCCGACCCAACCCGTTGCCATCCCTAATTGGGTCACTTTGGATAATAAAGTTGGTCTGTTATAAATTTATTTTAAAAGGTAAACCAAGTCAAATGACTTTTTTGTCATTAGATGTAAATCTCATTAAAATATATGTCAAATATTCTTTACTTGGTAAAGTGGCAGCTTATTTAACGTGGTTCATCTTATCTATGGGAAAATGCACAGGATGGTTATTTAATGCTAGTATAAATACATTTTGCTAATTGATGAACTTCAGTTGTATTTAAATTGGGCACACTGATGATTCTGTGGTTGGAAGCTGGCTAAACTTTGTCTTTTTCTGTTCAGCAAGTCTTGGTGGAGCTGGCTAATGACCCCAAGCTTGTCTATCATTGTGGATTGACTCCAAGGAAGCTACCTGTATGTTATTTGAGAATTTTGCAGTTTGGTGTGTGTGGAAAAACTAAGAAATAAATTAGTGTGAAAACTGAATGCATATTGAAAACCTGCTCATATATAATTATACAAAAACCTTAGGTTTATATACAACTAACTAGGGGTTAAACTAGGAAACTAAATCTTCCTAAAAAACTAATCCTATAATTGAGAGATTGTCTATCCTAATTTTTTGTCCTTAATTCTAGGGATACAAATACTTAATTCTAGGGATACAAATATAAATATACAGATTACAAGATTACAACTAGCAGTAAATAAGTGTTTTCTCACACTCCCCCTCAAGCTGGTGAATAGGTGTTTTCCATTCCCAGCTTGGAAATAATTTCTTGAAATGTTGCACTGCTGAGACTTTTAGTCAACACATCTGCAAGTTGACCCTTGGTTGATACATTAGATGTACAAATCAACCCACTGTCTAGTTTCTCCTTTATGAAATGCCGATCTACTTCAATGTGTTTTGTTCTATCATGTTGCACAGGATTGTGTGCAATGCTTATTGCAGACTTGTTATCACAGTAGAGTCTCATTGGTCCATCCCACTTGATCTTGCCACCACATTCTGTTTTTTACTCCTCCAAGTCACAAGATTACCACCTAAGCAAGTGCAGTAGCTTGAGGTGGATCTTCTATCAGTTACTGAACCTGCATACTCAGCATCTGTATATGCTTCTAGAACTAACCCCGAATTTTTTTTGAATAAGATACCTCTCTCAGGATTGGCCTTCAAATAGTGTAATATACTGTAGACAGCCTATAGGTGCACTTTTTTAGGACTATGCATAAATTGACTTACTACACTCACAACATATGTTATATCAGGTCTAGTATGTGAGAGATAAATGACTCTTCCAACTAATCTTTGGTACATCTCTCTATTTACAGCAGCATCTTCATTAGCTTCTCCAATTTGATGATTAGGATCTATAGGGGTATTTGCAGGTTTACATGCGAGTTTCCCAGTTTCTTTCAGAAGATCCTTGTGAGATGAAGATATCATGCCGTGAGTGAGCTACTTCAATTCCTAGGAAGTACTTCAATCTCCCTAGCTCTTTTATCTCAAATTCTCTAGCCAAACACCATTTTAAAGATTCTTTCTCTTTTTCATCATCTCCAGTTACAATTATATCATCAACATACACTAATAGAACTGTGACTCCTTGAATCAGAGTGCTTGATAAACAATGTGTGATCTCTTTGACTCTGTTTATATCCCATTGCTAGCATCACTTTGGCAAATCTCCCGAACCAAGCGCTAGGAGACTGATTAAGGCCATATAAAGCCTTTTTTAGCTTGCATACTTTGTTTGCTTCTAGGTGACCTCCACATCTTGGTGGAACCTGCATATATATTTCTTCTTCCAAATCACCATGTAGAAAAGCATTCTTTACATCAAATTGTTGAAGCTGCAAATTGTAATTTGCAGCCAATGATAACAAAATCCTAATTGTATTCATCTTGGCAATTGGAGCGAAGGTTTCTTGATAATCCACTCCATAGGTTTGAGTGTAGCCCTTAGCCATTGACCTGGCTTTATACCTTTCAATAGTACCATCTGCTTTGTATTTTACAGTGAAAACCCATTTACACCCCATTGGATTTTTTTCTTTAGGCAACTCTACCAATTTTCATGTCTGATTTTTCTCTAAGGCCTCCATTTCTATTTTCATGGCTTGCCTCCATTTCTCACTGGATAATGCCTCAGATAATATAGTTGGAACAGAAATAGTGTTTAGGCTCACAAGAAAATTTTTGTGGGATGGTGAGAAATTTTCAAATGACACAAAATTAGAGATTGGGTATAGTGGATGCTTAGTACATTCTCTGGTTCCTTTCCTAATGGCAATAGGCAGATCATAATCACTAGTTATAGTTTTAAGAGATTCATGCTCATTTTGAGAAACAGAGTCAAAAACTGTAGTTACCTCATTTCCAGAGTTAGGATCAGGTTTTTGGACTGGTACTGGTGCAGGATCTGGAACTTTCCTTCTTGAGTACACCTATAATTCCTTCATAGAATCAAAAACAATATTATCCTTTGTCACATCTTTTGTATTTGGAATGGGTTCAGACTCAAATTCAGTGTTTGACTTGGGCTCAACAGAAACAGGTTTCGACTCAGAAGAATTAATGGGTGTAAATGTTGAAGAAGGGGACAAATCAAGCAAAAAGAAATCTTTATCCTTATCTTCCATGAATGAAGTCTCCCCCTGAAGATAAGGTTGAGTAAAAAATGGTTTACTTTCTCTTCAAAAGTGACATCTGCAGACACAAAATTTTTTGGTAAGAGGATGATAGCATTTATATCCTTTTTGAGTTGAAGAATACCCCACAAAAATACATTTAATCGCTCTTGGATCCAACTTTCCCTTGTTATGACTGTGAACATGAACAAATGATGTACAATCAAATATCCTAGGTGTGCGATTGTTTGTGGTATTGAGGTTGGGATAAAATTGTGAGAGTAGTTCCATAGGAGTTTTAAATCCCAAAACACTTGAAGGTAACCTATTTATAATATGTGTGGCAGTGAGAACAGCTTCCCTCTATTAAAATTTAGGTACATTTGCTTGAAAAAGAAAGGCTCGGGTTGTGGCTAGTAAATGGTTGTTTTTCCTCTTTGCCACTCCATTCTGCTGTGGAGTATTAACACAAGATGACTCATGGATAATCTTCTCTTTTTGGAAATAGGTAGATAAACTTTGGTTGAAGTAGTCTCTTGCATTATCGGACTTAAATCTCTTGATTCTCACTCCAAATTGATTTTGGATCATGTTTTGGAAGCTTAAAAACACACTATTCACATCTGATTTGAATTTAAGTAAGGAAACCCAAGAGACCTTGGTACAATCATCTATGAATGAAACAAACTATCTCGCACTAGAAATATTAGGAATTGTAGAAGGACCCCAACTATGAATCAAGTAAAAAAGAGTAGAACTTCTTTTGTTACTGATTGGAAAAGACACACGTCTATGCTTTGCAAGTTCGCAAACATCACAATGAAAATCTTCGACATTTAATCCTTTGAACAAAGAAGGAAACATGTTTCTCAAGGTTCCAAAAGAAGGATGTTCAAGACGAAAATGATAAAGCCAGATTTTGTCTTTATTGGAAGATTTTTCAGAAAGAAATGACAAAGGTAAACTATTCTTGATATTACTTGTGTTATTTGATGTCTCAAGATAGTATAGTCCATCCTTCTCCTTAGCAAGTCCAATCATCTTCCTCGAACTCTGGTCTTGAAATTCACAATAAGAAGAATAAAAAGTTACTTTGCAATTCATATCTCTGGTAAGTTTTTGTATAGATATAAGATTAGTAGACAATCCAGGAACATGAAGAACATTTTTTAGAACAAACGAGGGATTAACTTGAACATTTCCTAATCCTGCCACTGTAGTAAGTGAACCATCTGCAACAACAATTTTCTTATTACTAGGAGACATGTTATATGTACTAAACTTTTGTGAGGAATGTGTTATGTGGTCTATGGCTCCTGAGTCAATGACCCAAGAACTTGTAATAGGCTTAGCTGAGACATTTAATCCATGAGAACCGGAAGTTTTACTTGAACTAAAAGCCTTACCCAAAGAACATACCACAGTAGGCTTTTCAAGGATTTTCAATAAATTTCTCAGTTTTTCAATCTCTTCCTTGTCGAACCCTCCTTGTTTCTGAGATATCTGTAGTACTCCAATGATTTTCCCAGTTAATATTTCCTCAAATTGGGTGGTAGTAAACAGGATTCGGCAATGAAGGCCTAAAAAAGTCAATAATGAAGGCTGAAAATTTTGCTTCCCAAAAAGAGCCTAAGACTCTGATACCATGTGGAACAATTAAGAAATAAATCAGTGTGGAAACTGAATGTATATTGAAAAACTGCTCATATATAATTATACAAGAACCTTAGGTTTATATACAACTAACTAGGGGTTAGACTAGGAAACTAAATCTTCCTAAAAAACTAATCTTATAATTAAGAGATTGTCTATCCTAATTTTTTGTCCTTAATTCTAGGGATAAAAATATAAATATACAAATTATAAGATTACAATTAGCCATAAATAAGTGTTTTCCCACAGCGCGTTACTATGTAGTGATGCTGTCTTAACATTCAACCCCTTAATTTCAGGAATTGGTGGAAAACAATCCGCTTATTGCTGTTGAGGTTCTGACCAAGTTGATAAACTCTCCTGAAATTGCTGAGTATGTATTTGGTGAATCAGTGAAATTTCTGTTCAGTACATCCAATCTACATTTTATTTCTAATATGTGAAGTTTCTTTTTCTGTGTACATGTGCATGGAAATGTGTATGCAGGTATTTTACAGTTCTTGTTAACATGGACAAGAGTCTACACTCCATGGAAGTTGTGAACAGGCTCACAACTGTGGTTGAACTTCCAAAGGAATTTGTACGTATGTACATAACTAATTGTATATCATCCTGCGAGAACATCAAGGTACTTATATATATATTTTGTGTCTTGTGTTGTGCGTGTGTGTGTGTCTTTATATATATATATATATATTCTTTTTCAACTGGGTTGGATGTGGCATGCTTTATGATTGAAGATGAAAAAAATTCATCTAGGACATGTCTCCTGCAATTGTGTTGGGTTGTGGAATCAGTTCTAATGGTTTGATGACATGGGACTGAATGGGTGCTAGAGACAAGATGACAATCTAGGTATTTGATAGAGTGAGGATTGGGACCTCAAGAAAGAGTAAAAAGACATGATAAAGAGGAAGGCAAGAGCAGCATGGGAAAGACTACCTAATAGTTGCAGTCATTTCTTCGGCCTTTTTAAAGTTCCTTGAGAAATTTTCATTAATTGGTAGAAAAATCCCTTAAACCATTGTAAGATATATTCTGTGTGGACACCTGAAAAAGTAGTTTGTCTTCACATGTAGAAGGGTTAGGGAAGAGGGCAGCAGTGCTTTGCTATCTGTGTGTTTCTAACTTAACAAGGGCAAATTGCAAAAATTGTATCCCTAGTTTATCCTCTTAACTAAATATTCCCATTCTTCTAACGGTCAAGAAACCAAAATTTTAAGAATAATTTTTTTGGTCACCTGACAGAAATGTTGTGAAATATGCTATGTCAACTGTCATATTGATGCCGCACTTCTATTGATATAAGCTTTTTGGTGCACATCATTTGACCACATTTTTGATTGACTGATTTTCTTTTTCTTTTCTTTTTTCTAAAATTTTCCTTCTTTTCTTACTGTTAATTTTTCTTATCTACCTCACCATTAAAATTTAAGTATTCTCTTCCTAGTTTTCGTCTTATTGTCCATTTTATTTATAATTACTTATCACTTTAGGTAATACCCATTTTGTCTTTTAGCTACTAGAGCAGTATTTATTCCTTTGCTTCCTTTATTTATTTGAATGTTTGATTTAATTTTAATATTTCCTTGTATAGTCTGATTTTTAATGATTAATGAATGCTTGCTTAGCAAGCTCTTGTCCGTAACTTGACTTTCTTTATTTTCAAAATTTGGCTTAAGGCTGTATTAGTCTGATCCTTTTGCAGTTGACGTTACCAATGCCGTTTCTATAAGAGTAAAATATCTATTGAGAATTTCTGCTAAAGTTAAAAGTGTCAACTTGCCTGTTGCACTTTAGTTTTTGCTCTTCTTTTTAGACAAGGTTTAGTCCATCAGTTGTTACAATCATTTTAAATTTCAGGACAAGTACATGCAGAACAGACTTGTGCGACTTGTATGTGTTTTCTTACAGAGTTTAATCAGAAACAGAGTAATTGATGGTAGGTATGGTATTGCACTTTTAGTGAAAGATGCCATGTTATTTGTCATTTTGATCTGTGTGCGCGTGCATAGTGGTATGTTATTCTATGTCATATGCTGGATTTAGTTTGTTGGTGAAAGTTATTCATGTTTGGCGTCAGTCTTTTGATTATTAGGATTGGTTATTTTTAATTTTGCAGTTAAGGATCTGTTTATTGAAGTTCAAGCCTTCTGCATTGAGTTTTCAAGGATTAGAGAAGCGGCAGGTTTGTTTAGGCTTTTGAAGACCTTAGAATAAGTGATCCTTGTGTCTTTTCTATTCCTCCTCCGTTTAAACTCATTCCTACAGTGAGTGTAGATAGTATGGTCGTTGTCACCGTCTTCCTTTGGGATCTTACTGCTCCCTTTAGCTTTTTCCAAAAGCCACAAATTTCAAATACTAACTGCACTTTGGTCTTTAAACAAAGAGGTGGTATTCTAGCAAGCATCTATGGCATATACACACACAACTATAATGAAAAAGGGGGGTGGGGGGTTGGAAGGGGATTGATTTGAATGTGTATTTCACTTCACCTCCTGGTAGGCGAGTGATGTTGATTGGGAATATGCTTATTAAACTGTAAGTATATAATTTTTCAGAAGTTTTGGTCATTTCATCTGAATACTGAATCTATGATAATGATACTTTTTCCTAAAATTGTCTTAGTGGAGCTAGGGTAAAAGTAATATATATTTAAATAAAATCAAAATAAAAAATAAAATTTATAATGAGAACACTAAATTGAAATAAAGTAATAGTTTAATTTGTCTTAGCAGAGATAGGATTAAAAGTAATATATTTGTACTATATTTATATCATATATAATATTATATTATAACATACAAACCTGATAAAATTTCTTTACAGTGATGTTCTGGTGGATAGTGTTTTTGAAAGACACATAGGTAATAATAGATAATTATCATATATATTATCAAAGTAATCAAATATAAAAAACTTTTAAATGAAATCATTAAATAATAATAAATATTTAAATATAATTTGAAAACGGGCAAAAAGGTATATGATTATTTATTTTATTTAATATTATTTAAATCTATTAAAAATATTCAAATTTGTTTGAATTAGTAAGAACATGCATGAATTTCTATTTAAAAATTTGGGCTAAAGAATTTAAAAATATTCATGTTAATATACTTTTAAAATATTCAATTAAATAACCAAATAAAAGCATCCATTTAAATAAATGGATAAATATATGTTTAATTATTTATAGTTTAAAATATTTGATGTATAATCGTAAACATAATAGATTTTTGCTATTCTATTCTATCAAAAAGATTTTTTGTTTTTATTCCATTTCAAATTTCTTCAAATTCTTCATCTAAAAGAATATTTTTTCATTGATATTTTTTGGCAAAATTTTATGTCCTCCCTTAAAATTTTCTTTTCTTATTATCTTTTGACAATGATTTATACTATCCATAAAAACAAAAGATTGATCTTTTCAGAAAAAAAAAAAAAAAAGAAGCATTTTTTTTTATTTCCTTGAGGTGTGTGAGGTTTTATTTTTTGATTTTCAGGTAACGTTTTGTTAATATATATTAGTTCAATTGCAGTTACTCTAAATCTATTCTATCATGGTGATAAAAATTTTAAATTGGAGTTTTTTGGTTATTTTAATAAATGAAGTTTTTAATCTATTTTTTAATCATGGATGCATGTATGTATGGAAAAGAAAACTATTTAAGAGATTGAAGAACGGTTTAGAATTTGATGAATTTTTTCCTGTTTGACTTCTTAACTCATAATTTTGTCTTTAATTTCAAATTTCTTTAATTTTTTGATTGGGTTTATTATTAAATTTCAATTACACTTTATTTTAATTATTAATTTTTTTTATAATTTCTTGAGATCTATAAATATTTACTATATTTGAGTTTTATGTAAACTTTTTTTTTTCCATATAACAAATTTCTTTTTTTTACTAATTAAGCAGTTAAATTTATGAAATGAATTTAATTAAAATTTTCAATATCTTAAATATTTAATAATACACTTTTCTAAATTGAGATGGGGGTTAAAAAGTTATTTGAAAATTTTGATGATAAATTATAATTTTTATTTTGAAATTTTGTAACTTCAATTTATGAAATTAAAAATCAAATCAAAGATTTTAACATTAAATATATAAATTTAATTAAAAATAAAAAAAGAAAAAAATACAAATATTAATGTAAATTTTTAATGAATTAAATTAAATATTATTATAAATATAAAAATCTCATGCATTTGAACATACATGTATAAATATATATATATATATATATATATATATATAACTTGAACATCTGACTTAAGATAGTGCATGAATTCTCTTATTCAAAGAGTTGAGTCCAAATCCTTTATCTTCTCTCCTAAAAAAATAAAATAAAATAAGAGCTTAAAATTTGAATAAAATAAAAAAAAAATTAAAGAGTGACTAATAACTAAACAAAATATATGGTTAACTAAATTCTATGCAATTAAAAGGATTAAAAGGCATAAAAGAAGAAAACAATTAATGTACAAATGATTTCCTGCAAAGTTTAAAATATGTAATTTGAATGACTAAAACATGTTAGATGAATTACTGTTAAAAAAGTAAAAGAGGAAAACAACTAATGTACAATTGATTTGCAGCAAAGTTCAGAGCATGTAATTGAATTCTTTTTGTTATTACTATAGAAAGAAATTTATTTAAAAACATATAGAAAGAAATCGGTTAGCATAATAATTAGGTTAAATACTCATTCTATTCTTAAACTATTCCACTTCTGTCAATTTTACAAGTAAAAAAAAAAAATTACAATTAGGTATTAAAGTGTACTTTGTTTGAATATTTCGCTTTTTTTTTTTTTTTTTACTAACAGTGTCAGTCAAAATGATCAACATTTCAAAAATATTCAATAAAATTATGATAAATGATAAAAAAATGTAATGTTATTTTTTAATTTTTATTTAAAAATAAAATATTATTATTTTAAAATTAAATAATAGAAAAAAAATACGAAGGAGAGGGAGAATTAGAAAGAGAAAAAAAAAAAAAAAAAAAAGGGAGAGAAGGGATCGAAAAAGAGACTATTTGATCAACCTCTGATCGTTCGCTTAGTGGTAAGTTACCTCCTTCCCTCCTCCTTTCTTTTCCTTCTCTCTATTTGCCCTTATTCACCTCCCTCATTTTCTCCGACTCTATTTTCTTTTTTTTTTTTTTTTAATTTTGATTTTGGAACAATTTTTTTCATTTTTAGTTTTTTTTTTTTTGTTTTGAACTTTTTGTCCTTTATTTGGTTTTTTTGAAATTTTTAATGTATTTTTGTTCAAAATTTTTATTATTTCATCGATGACATATTCAAAAACCAAATGAGTATTAAACCTAATAATTAATATGAATGCATTTCTTTGATTGATTGAAAAGAAAAATTCATAATTTAAAAGATAATAAACGCTAATGTATACCATAAAAAATTAGAGAAAATAAAATTAATAAACGGGTTTATAAATCTAAAAGAAGTGCCAACAATGGCTTCCCTTTTTCTAGTGGAGAAATCATAACATTTCAGAAGAATCTTTAAAAGCCAAAAAGCAAAGAGGAGGGATGCCTTTTTTAGTCTCCCTAGCTGTGGGCAATTATAGAGTCCATGCCAGTTAAGGTCATAAAAAATATTTCATGCTTTTGTTGTTTGTGCTACCTCCTGACTTGTAGTATTGCTATAGCATATTTCAAACGCACCTCAAAATCTCTAGTTTGTTCTAACTTCGAATTTATTTAGATAATTGTTTTAAAATGCACGTATAATGAATGAATAATTTTTAAATTATAATAAAATATTTAATGTAATATTTAAATTTAAAAATTTTTTAATACGATATATAAATTATAAATTTATTAATCAATATGACATTTATTTTTATAATTAATTTTAAATAATAACACATAACGAATAAATAATTTTATAAATATCATATTAATTTATAAATTTATAATTTAAATATTATATTAAAAAAATTTTAAATTTAAATATTACATTAAATATTTTATTATAATTTAAAAATTATTTATGACTTAATAAAAGAAAAAACAAGGTCAGCAGGCAAGCAGGACTCTAATTTTAAGGTTGACTTGCCTAGTAAAAACTCGGTGGCTTTAGGCGTAGTATGCATTACGTTCCTAGGTCGTTGGTGGTCATTCCTTGGTACCTCTTGCTTGCTTTTAGTTTCTTCGATGTTCTAACTTTTTTTGCTCGAGGATCGACAAATGGTTATAACTGTCTATGGGTTGTTAAGTAAGGTCGGACTTATCCTTGATATTAACAACTTATTTGTTTTATTAAGCCCAACTCAGCTTGATGCTTCAGATCTCAACTTTTTTTTAAGCTCGGTTCTAATTGAAACTTATTACCCAGTTCATCATTAAAGTTCAATTTATATAATAAATTAATTCAAAAAATAGAGTAATCATTTAAAAAAATATTAAAATAAAAATTCAGTAAAAACCTTAGTAAGTTTTTACAAAATGTAAAAGCCCTTTTAAATCCATCTCGAAGATTAGGATTAAAAACTAAAGCATGACTAAAATCATAGTAAATAAAAAAGCTAAAAGAAATTAGATAGCTAACAACGGTAAGAGAAGAAAAAATTAATCAGAAATTCATAAAGTGATGAAAAGTTAAATCTATAATATTAATTTTGTAGAGATTGGAGGAAGGTGGGGTTGTACACGTGGCACCTCACCTTTCCTCCAAAATCTACATATTTTTTTTATTTATAAATTTTTGTTTGTTTTTTTTATTTAAATGTTTATTAGATAAATTATATAAAAAAAATAATCAGTAAAAGTAAAAGTCTTGATTTGTCTCAACCCAATTGATTCTTTTTTTTTTTTTAAACAATAGAGATCTAGTCAAAGTTTTATTCAAATTTTAAAAATAGACTTCGAGGTAGAAGATGGATTTATTAATAAATATAAATTAATTTTTAAAAAAAAATTAAAATATAATATTGAATGATCAATTAAATAATAAAAGAAGTATTGACATACCTTTACTAAATTATGATTTTGATCAAAATACTCACAAAATATCAATTGAGAAATACGTGACATAAAAAAATTGAATAAAAATAATATCAAAAGAAGAAATCATATAAGTAAAATAAACAACAAAATTATAAATGCAATATAAATGAATACTTGAAAAAATAACTTAGAAAATATTGTTGATAGGCTTAAAGTGATATGTATTTTTTGAATTTAAAAAGAAGCTAATAATAAAGTATTTAAGATAGAAGAGATATGTGATTTTAAATTTAGAGAGAATATTTTTTTTGGCATATTTATAGTAAAAAAATCAATAATTTAATTTGTTTTAAAATTAACATTATTTAAATTAAAAATTAATTACTTGATTAACGAATGTTTTATCATATATTATTTATCTTCTTATCTCTGTTAGGTCAATCTAACCCCACACCAAAGTTTCTATTCATCAATATATAAAAAATATTTTCACCTATTTCATTCTTTATTATTTTCTTAAATAATTTTATAGACAATTACTATTGTTCTATATACGTAATATGACATGTGAAAAATTGAAAAATATTATTGTAATGTAAATAAAAAATAACTATAAGTATTGTATATTATTATGGATCTATGGTCTTATTTAACTTATTAAAGAAAATCTTTTTATGACACTTTACTTAAATTTATATTAAGAAAATAATTTAAAGTGAAAGTTGGATATATATTTATTGAACATGACGAAATTATAATAATTCACATTTTCATGCACAAAATTGACCAATTTAAGATGGAAAATATTGAAAACATATATTACAAATTTAAAAATATGAATGCAATATCTAATTTAATATATCAATGCTTAATGTATAATAAATAAATAAATAAATAAAGTCCAAAACTTTAAAATTGTTTTATAATGTACTTACATAGTTTAAATGTAAGATAAAGAATATGCACATGTTATACAAAAAATGCTTAAGTTAATTTTAAATGAGATTTTAAGTTTTAATTTTTTAATTGGAATGATCATAATAACTTTATCTCATTTAAATTAGGATAAAGATTATAAATTATTTAACATAAAAAGATATGGATAAATGTAAATAATCAGGCTATCTGGTAGGCAATTACAATTAAAAAATTGTTCTTCATGTCTATAATATAGATTGTACACATAGAATTACATGTAAGCAAACTTATGAGGTAATAATGTATCTTGTAATATAATATTATATATGATTCCGAAAGGAACCTAGTGCCCTTGGACTTTTATTCTACTAGATTAATGACACACATATAGTAATCCTTCTCTCTTCAAACACCTTTCTCCTCAAAGTAATGTCATCCAAATTCTTCAAAGTGGCTTTCATCGTCGTCATCCAAGCTTCAACCAAGAAAAACTAGGCTAGTCTAACTGTTATCATAAGAGTTGTAAGCTTGCACATATGCCCTAAGGTGTTCCTTAAGTCCAATAACAAAATATCCCACCTTATGCATGTTGGGATTTGAACATAATTGAGGCATGTATATGTAGCTATTTTTTTAAATCCCAGATACAATATCAAGCATTAATATCATCATATACAACATTATGTATTCATGTACAATGCATACTTTTGCTTAAAAAGTTTTTTCCTTTGTGTAAAGCATTAGTCCTCCAAGATCACCAAGTTTGGTTGTCATAAAGCTTCAATTGTCCAAGTGTTCCTATCTTGGGAAAGTTCACATGAACTTGGAGTTAAAATGCTTCAATGTGGAGACTCATTTTACTGAAATACTATGCTAGTAGTGCATGTGTATGGCAACCCCACTGCTTTTAATTCTCTAAGATTTCTTAACTTATGAGACTAGGGAATTTGATGTGTTATATTCTCACAACTATATTTAGAAATGACCAATCATATGGTCTTTAAATAGAGTATTGTCTAGTCCTACTCCTATTAGGATTAATGTCATTGTTTATTTCCTTTGGACTTTTAATTTTCTTAATTAAGTCTTTGAAGTTTTTAGGTTTTTCTAATTAACTTTCACTTTATTTTAACTCAATTTAATCTTTCATAATCCATGTTCTATATGTGTGACTAGCACTGCTTTAGAGGCAATCAAGTTTCATTTTCATTTTAAGGTTGCTTTTCCTAGTTGTTTTCTTTATTTTGTTAGAACATGTTTACCTTGATCTTTGTTTTGTATGTTTTGTTTGTTTTGTTTTGCTTAGGAATAAAGATGGAGAAAGGATGAATAATGGAGCCTAACCCATTCCACTTTAATGAAACAAAGTTAGGTGAGTTTTCCATCACCCTAAACTTTTGATTATTTGGAACAGTTATGCAATTCAAGTGTCAGGGGAATTTTTATGCTAAAATAGTTTTCAACATTTTTCAAAAGATTACCTTAAAATATTTTTTTTCAAACCAAGTTGAACTTTTACAAGTATTCATAAACTTATGTATAATCTTCATACTAGTATGAGCATAGTGAAAAGCATGAAATGAACTAGTGGGTATACTGCTTGTGGAATTGTGAATTGTAATATTGATCTTTGACATGTATGAATCTTTTTGAAAAGTCATGTATCTATAAAATTGTATATAGAATTTGTCTACTCACCTTTAAGGTGAAATCCTAGGTTATACTTGACTCAAAAAATGATTTAGGCCATTTTTGGACTATTTGAGCTTTTTTCAAGCCCCTCAAGAATAAATCATCCGAAGTACTTTTACTTTGAGCTTAACAAAACCTTTTTCTTGTTTTATTTATCTATATTAAATAAGCCCAAGCTTCTTACAAATTATCTATTTTTCTTACTCAACTCACATTGCTTAGGTATGTTAAGGACAAGATAAGATAATAAGTCACATTAAGGAGGTAGGGATACGCAAGAAAGAAAAAAAAAAGCCAAAATGGCTAAAGAAAAGAAAAAAAAAAGCCAAAAATGGCTAGATGAAAAAAAAAAAAGATGCTTCAAGCCTTGTCAAAGTTCTCAAGTCCAAGGTTAAGTAAGCATAGGGTTCTAGGCCTAAAATTTTTTTTTTCTACCTTTATCCAAGCCTTACATTACAAGCTAATAAAGACCTATTGATTTTAAGTCAAGTATTTAAGCTTACACTAGTGGAAAGAAACTAAGGAAAGTAAATGTATGAAGTATGCTATATCTCTAATTTGATATGTGATGGCATGGTATACATACTTTTTTCTTAGGTTACATACATAGAATAGATTAGATAGTTATCAATCCCATCTCTTCAAATTTCTCTTGAGTTATTTCTTCTTGGGACATAATGGCTGCTTTCTTGGGGTGTTTCATTGACTCATGTCAAAAATTACTTCCTGGTCTTGCATTTTTAATGTGAGTTCTCCCATTTGCACGCCAACATTTTCTTCCACCAAAAATTACTTCAACGTCTTTCCAAGATGATCAGCACGCTAACGTTTTTTTTTATATCTAATATTATAAAGTCAACTGAAAATACAAAATCTCCCTTTGGACTAACAGATCTTTCACCATACCTGCAGAATGCCTTAAGGACCAAATAACTAGTTGGATTGTTACCAAAGTTGGTTTCAATTCTCTCATATCAATTTTTTTGAAAATTAACAAGGGCATAACATTTATATTAACACCACTATTACATAAAACTTTATCAAAATGTGGACTACTAGTAATGTATGGTATAGTTAAACTCCTTGGATCTTTAAGTTTAGGTGGTAGTCCTTGCATATTAATGTATATGCTCCATGACTTTTGTAAAAAAGAATGGTCACATGTAAGTTTTTAAAGATTTTGGAAATTTTGAAAATTGCTTGTCTTCTTTTTTACATTGAAATCTTTATAGAAAAGGAATCGATGAATGGACTAGTTGTGATCGCATTTTTTTGCTATATGCTCTTTTTTTTCTTTCTTCTTATCTCTGTCATCTTCTATTATGATCTCTTTAATTGGGTCAGTGAATGTGATTTTTTGAACGCTTGGCTTTTCTTGCAAAATTTTCCACTTTTAAAAGTTATGGTCGTTAATTCTTCATGTGGTGGATAAAAGTTTTTAGTTTTTGGTTAGATGATTCAGCTAGATCTCCAAGCTCTTAAAAGAGATGGCATGGGTTTGCAAGGAAAGTTCTCGGGTTTAGATTACTTGTGATAGAGTTTTTTCATGGTCAGATTCTTCCTTTTGGGTTAAAGTTTCTAGTGAGCTATTTGGTTAGATGATTCAACTAGATCTTCAAGCTCTTAAGAGAGATGGCATGGGCTTGCAAAGAAAGCTTTCAGGTTTAGATTACTTATGATAGAGCTTTTTTATGGTCAGATTCTTCTTTTTAGGTTGAAGTTTCCTAATTAGGGTTTTGGAAAAATTGGACCAAATTAGCAGAAGGTTGGGTTCCTAGAGTTTTTACTTTTTTGGTCAAAGTGGTGAATTGGGATGTGATGGTGGACAACATATGTAGTTCAAACTTGCCAATTGTTTCTTTTTCAGCTCCCCGTTGATAATCATTGGTTGCTATTTCCTCAATTAGCTAATGAGCCTCTTTAATAGTCTTATTCATGATAACACCTCTAGCTGTAAAATCAATATTGGTTTGTTTATAATGAGTAAGCCCATTAAAAAAGATCTAGATTTACAGCTACTATGGTAATCCATGGTGTAAGCATTTTCAGAACATCTCTTTATACCTTTTCAAAGTATCGTACAAAGTTTCAACATCATATTGCTAGAATGTTATGATCTTATTTCTCATTTTAACAATTTTTGTTGATAGGAAAAACTTTACAAGAAACTTATGAACTAGATCCTCCCACATTGTGATTGAGCCAAAAGGTAATGATGGCCAACTCTTGGCTTTATCCTTGAGAGATAAGGGAAATAGCCTTAGTCTAATTACATCAGCTGATACTTCATCCTTTTTAAAAGTATCGCATAATTCTAAAAAACTAGAAAGATGAAGGTTAGGTTATCATAAGGTAATCCTTGAAACTGCACTGATGTTTGAACCATCTGGTTGATAAATGGCTTGATCTCAAAATTATTGGCTTGAATTATAGGCTATTGAATTGATGGTTGGAAACTTTTAGGGTTAAGGACTGCATAATTCCTTATAGCCATTTGTCTTCATTTGTTGCGTAGGCCATGAGAGTGGTTATTTGCTCATGCCTAAGTCTTCTAAATGTTTTTTCAATCTCTTTGTCTAAAAGAGCTAAGTCACCACTTCTAACATTATGCATGCAAAGAAAAGAAAAGATTAAAATAGATTAAAGCAAATATAAATAAAAAAGAAATCTAGATTACAAAGTTGAAAAGGAAAGTTATTAATATTGGTCTTTAGCACTGCGATAGTTCTGGCAACAACGCTAAAAACTTATTTGCTCATTTTTATGAGGCTGTAAGTGCATATGTCACTATCAAGTAATAAAATGAGTAGGGTTATTGATCCCACAATGACTATATGATGGTGCTAGATCAAGTACTAAAAGTTTGCCTTTTAACTTATACCTAGATGGTTCAATGTTTGGATTAAGGAATGGAACAAATTGAGACTTAATAATGTAAAGGCTAAAAGAACCAAGCTAAGCAAAATAGGAATCTTGCTATCAATAGAGTAGGCTGATTGGATCAAAGCAAAAGAAAACAAATTTGAAATAAATAGGAATTTTAAGAAAATAGAAGTTGATTAAAGAACAAAAGAGTTTGCAATATAAAAAGGTAAAACAAAATGCTTAAAGTAAAACAGAATGGATCAAAGTAAAAGAAAACAGATTTGAAAAAATAAACTTTAAACCGAATGCTTTAAGTTGTAAAAGGGGAATAGTCGAATGTGCTTCAAAGAAATAAATATGATTACAAGTTTAAAAGTGAAAACAGAATGCTTAAGAAAGATTAAGAGAATGCAATTCGCTTGCATTAAACTAAATAAAAGAAAGATTATGTAACTGTAAAAGAGACTTAATATTAAAACAAAGTTAACAAAAGTAAAGGCCAAGCTATCACCTTTGCCAAAAGGGACAAAGAAGAAAATTACTAAAGAAAACTAGAAAGAAAAATGGAAAAAAGAGATAGGAGGATGGATGTCCATTACAAGAGAAATTCATGGCCTATTTATAGTGTATGTTTCGTCTAAAGGGGAATGAATCTGGACACTCTTGACCTTGATAGGTAATCAATTACATTTTCACTAATTGAGGATTATCCATGAATATGATTGATCTTAATCTTGTTTTTTCCTTCAATACCATTGCTGCCCATAATTTGATATTCAAGAAAGGATTTTAGTCAATCATCAACAAATCAGAATTTAAGACCCAATTTTCTTGATTTGAATAAATCATGAGATTCTCCAATAATTCACTATTTACATTTAAACCATTGTTTCTCATAATTTACGATCAAGGATGGCATTCTATCAAGTATTAAATTTTATGATTTGTGTGATTCAGCAAATCATTATTAAAATGTCATATCTCCTTGATTTTGCATGAATCATGGAATTCATTAGAAGATCACATAATTTGCTCTTACATTCATTCAAGCAAATGGCAGAATATCTTTTGGATCTCTATGGGTTCTTGATTTGGATTCTTGATGGGATGGACTTGCTTTTCACCTTTGCATGGCTTCTATCTTTGCATTCGTGACCTCACTTTGCCACCTTTGCATAGGTTGCATGGGATTTGGTGTTGTCGTTCAAAGTAATAAATTTTTCCATGCAAACTTGAACATCACCAATTTACATCATTATTGAGCAAAATTCATGAAAATTTCAAAATTTTAACTTTCAAATGATTTGTAAACATCTATAAATCCTAAGGCTATCACTTATCTTGCAACAACTGTTCTATGCCATATATAAACATAGCAAAAATAGTATCTTGCTAAATCAAGAAAGCATTTTTTTGGCTTACTAAATTTAGCTTCCACAAGGTTGCTTCAATTCCTTCTATCTTGATCTTCATCTTCTCTCTCATGCCTTGACTCGAAATCTTGAAAAAAAATCAAAATTTAATTTTATCAAAAAAAATTTTCAAATGCCTATACAAGTTGTATCATAACGTATAGATCCGCGGACCATCGCTAGACATAGATTAAAGGGAGTCATCACCAATCTTTTTGTTTAGGTATGATTGGTTACCTGATTGAATCTGTCTTATTTAAAGAAGAGTCTCAATATTGACTTAGGTATCTTTAAATAGTAGATTCTGATTCACGAAACTAGATTTTAGGTTTGAAAGTATGGTTATGTGTGAAGAAGGTTATAGCACCATCATAGTACCTATCCAAAAGAAGGTACCAATTTGATTTTGAATTATCCAAGCTTTAAACTTATTTGTAATTTACCAAAATATTTAATATTGAAAATTAATCTTAAAATTTCCTAATAGTTTGGTAGCAATTTAAGATAATTTTTTCACCTCAAGAGTATTAATGGAAACTAGTGTTTTACTCTGAAAAGGCTCCATCGTTTGGTGATTTGATTATGCTAATTTGATTTCCTTGTTATAGCATAGATTAAAAAAAAGAAAGAAAAATAACAATATAATAATAGTAATAATAATAATAATCATAATAATAATAATAAACATAATTGACTTGGACACATATAGGTGTCTACAATTGCCCTTGTTTGTGTATTTTTTGTGAAACAGGTATTGCGCAAAGATAAAAAACATCCATTTTATTTGGGTTTGAAAGTCGAGATTTAAAAAGTGATCAAAGTATACCAACATAGGAAAATGATCGAGACTGAACTATGAAACAAAAAATAAAATGATTTGAACTGAACTGAGATCAAAATAGGTAACCAGGATTGAACCATCAGTCGAAAAAATAAAATGATATGGACTATGTCGAGATCAAAACAAGTGACCAAAATTGAACCATTAGTCTGAAAATAAAATGATATGGACTAAGTTGAGATCAAAACAAGTGACTAAGATTGAATCTCTAATTGAAAAAAATTCAAAATTTCAACTTGAAATTTAAAGATTCATAATTTGAAAATTCAAAGATTTGTAAGGTTCCATAACAGAAGTTAAAATATCCCAATATTCCAAGTTTCACAAAAAAAAAATCGCAAAGATTTAAGATTCGTAAATATTTTCAGATTTGTAAGATTTCAAGTTTCATAAAGATTCTAGATTTGTAAGGTTCAGATTTGCAAGGACTTTTAGATTTGTAAGAATGGAAAATTCACAAGATTTCAAGTTTCGTAAAAGTTCTAAATCGTAAAGGTTTAAGTTCACAAGGACTTTTAGATTCACAAGAACAGAAAATTCGTAAGATTTCAAGTTTTGCAAAGGTTCTAGATTCGTAAAGGTTTTATAACAAAATTGAAAGAGTAAAAAAGATAAAGTGATCAAGATCGAGTTAAGGTCAAAGATAAATGATTAGGGTTGAATCGTGAGTCAAAAAAATGATTTGGATCAAGTTGAAATCGAACAATCGAGATTGAATTGCTAGTAAAAAAAAATGATCCGGACTGAGCTGAGATCAAACGATCGAGATAAATCGCAAGTTAAGAAAATGATCTGGATTGAACTGAGATCGAACAATCTAGATCGAACCATAAGTCAAGAAAATGACCTAAACTCAGTTGAGATCAAACGATCAAGATTGAACCACAAATCAGGATGATGATTTGGACTCAATCGAGATCGAATGATCGGGATTGAATCGTAAGTTAGAACAATGATGATTTGGTTTAAGCTGAGATCAAATGATTGGGATTGAACCACAAGTTAGGAAAATAATCTGGACTAAGTTGAGATCAAACGATCAAGATTGAACCATAAGTCTGAAAAATGATCTGATAAAAAAAATGATCTGGATTGAGCCAAAATTGAGTTCGGAGCCAAGATCGAGTGATCAATATTGAACCACAAGTCTAAAAAATTGATCGAGATTGAGCTAAGGTTGAACGATCAAGATTGAATCACAAGTCTAGAAAACGATCTAGATTGAGCTAAGATCAAGCAATCGAGATTGAACCACAAGTCTGAAAAATGATCTAGACTGAGCTAAGATAAAAAATGAGTGATAAATGATGATGCAATGATGCAAAGATGCAAATGCATGTCTTATCTAGGATGAAAATGCAATATAAACACAATATATATAGTGCAAATGTTACTAAATCAATGCCATAAAGTTTTAGTTGTGGTAATAAGGTTCTTAAGACTCCACCATCTCATGTATTCCTTATCAGCTTTTTAGCATTAATGATCTTAAAACAAATTCTGTCAGTTGATCCATGCTATTCTTCTTATTTGATCATAACTTACAGGTCATGTCAACTAATCTATCATTGAATTCATTATAAGGTCACTTTGTTTACACTTTTTTAAGCATTTTTTCAGGCTTCTTTCACTCATCTCATCTTGAACTTCTTTCAAAAGAATGGACCTCTCTTTACGGACATTGTCAATCATTTATTTGCCATCATTCAAATTAATGACAAACATGATACATTTTTTTAATTCATTCAGGGGATGTACATTTGGTAAAAGATAAGAAAAATGGGTCTTTATTATTGAAAAGAAATATGGTCAATAACAAATCAAAGGCATAATATTTTTACTATTTAAAAATGATATCAACATCCAAAATAATAATTGTTTAGATAATTTTGAACTCCAACTTAGAATTCTCTTTCTAAAACACATTCTATCAATATCTTCAGTCTTTGGGTCAATCATCATCCTCATTCTTGGGACCCTCACATGATGTTGTTCTTCGAGTTTTCATCTTTACTTAAACTATCATTCGGGTTTTCAGTTTAAGTTTTTTTTTCTCTTTTTTTTTACTTTTTTTGTTTTTTTTTTTTTTTGTTTTTGCACATTCTTTCTCATCTTTTCTTTTCATTTCTCTTTCCCTTTTATCCATTAATGATATTTTGTTCAAATTTTCAAATAATCCAATGGCAAATCTGCCTTAATTTAATTTATGATTCTCCAATTCGAGTACTCATATTCGATCAAAATAGACTTTTAAAGGACGTAACGTAGGCAAGTGAAGGGTTATGAAAGAAATGGACAAAACAGGTTCAAATTGTATTTGAAAAGTTATCAAATCAATGATTATTTCTTTATATGGAGCACATTGGCATTTAGCCCCATCAATTTCTCATTTATTTTTTTATTTTTTTTTATTTTTTTATTTTTATCATTTTTCAAGAAAAATTTGAGCACCACAGGGCTTTGCCCCTAAAATCATTAAGGATAAACAACCTTCTTAAACTTTGCCCCAATGTAAAAGTGATCCTTGGTTAGGGTTTCTTAAAAAAAATTTTCAACAGGCTCAAATGGGGTAGCAAAGAATAATTTTATTCTTTTTTATTTTTTTTAAAGATAAAAGAAAGATGGTCATTTCTTATCTTAAACATGAAACTCTTAATGAAGAATATTTATTGATCAAGAGTAGACTTATGAATGAATAATTAGGAAGATCATGTAATTCATCATTTTTTATATTCTTCACCAGATTTATCTTTTTTTATTTAACAGTCCCAATGAATCAACAATCTTCATCTATCAATGAAATCATTATGGATGATGTTTTCAAAATCGAATCTTGAACTATTATCATGACTATCTGAACATTTATTATTTGGAATCAAAGAATAGGTATGAGAAAAAGATATGAGAAGGTAAAAGTAAATAATGGTGATTCACACAAAAAAAAATGTCATGAAAATACATTAAATCTATTACTTTTATTAAAATGATGAAAAATAAGATAAAATCCAAATACATAAAAGAGATTCATATTTTCAAGAAATCCTAATATGATAATTAGTTTCAATAAGCCTTTCCAAAATCATACCCCTGGGTGATTAGGTAAAGGGCATTTATAGATACTTAGCTCCCTTGATTCATTGAAGTTCAATAAGTCTGCTCGAATCAAACTTTACACTTTATGCTTAAAAGCAGGACATGTTTCTATGAAGTGACCCACATTTCCATTATGGTAGTCATATGTGGCATTAACATTATACCATTTGGGATAGGGTGGCTTTAATGGTTTCAAATAGACTAGGGATACTAGGTCATTCTTGACCAATTCTGGAAATAGCTTAGTATGGTTATGGGGATAAGATCAATGCGAGCTTTCCCTTGATTGCCCCTGGATTTTCGTAAACCACTCGCTTGATTGGTAGACTTTAAAACTGGTGTAGTAACAGGATTAGGCTTATATACAAGTGCTTGAAAAGCTGGTTGATGAGGACTTAAAGCGATGTTGTTCATGGTTGGGAAATAAAGTTGGTAAGGAACTTGCGCAACATTATTGGCTGCTAGATAGTAAGTAGGATGAACATATAGTAGATATGGAGCATAGTTTATAGATTGCTATCCCTCAAAACTTACCACTTAGGCTTCATCTTTTTTTTTCTTAGGCATCCCACCTTTTTTGGCACTGTCAATCTTTTTTTTCTCAAGCTTGCCACTCTTGTGGTATTTTCAATAATCTTTCCTGAGATCACCATATCAGTAAAATTTTTTATTGTGTTCCCAATCATCTTCTCATAATAGGGTGACTTTAAAGTGCTTACAAACAAAATCATCATTTTTTTTTTCAATTAAGAGAGGTTGCACTTGAGTGGTGATATCCCGTTATCTTTGGGTATACTCTTTGAAGGACTCAAATGATTTTTTCTCTATTTCTTGCAATAAAAAGGGATCAGGAGCCATATCTATGATGTGGCGATATTGATTGATGAAAGATCAAGTCAAATCCTTCTACGAATCCTTCTACGATCTTATGCGAATCCTGTCCAACTGAACATACCATCTTGTAGCAAACCCGATTAAATTATCCTAGAACACATACATGAGTAACTTTTCATTGCTAGCATGTGTGGCCATCTTATGACAATACATTGTGACATGTGTAATAGGGCACTCAGCACTGTTGTACTTTTCAAATTCTGACACTTTGAATTTTGGAGGAATCACAACATCTGAGACCAAACAAAGGTTGTTAGTATCCATGGAACCATAAAAATCTATTCTTTCTACAACCTATAATCTTTCTTCAATCATGCTCATGGTTTGATTAGTCTTAGAGTTTCTGAGGGTATAACTGTTTGTAATTTTACTTTTTTTTTCTTATCTAGATTGGGGATTTGATTAGCTCAATAGTCTTTTTAGCCAATACAAAATTAATGTAACTCTGAACATTTATTTGACTGGGTGCATAAGGTATTCCTAGGTAGCTGTGACTTGGGAACGTGGTTTGTTATGGCTGAAAGCTTGGAGTGGCTTGGGTCTAATGTGGATCGAAGCCTAAAGGATATTGTGATTTAGTGACTTCATACAAGATATCTTCCTCTACCATTGTTTCTTTGTTTATTTTATCCAAAGCTTTAAGGATCTTGCTTAGTTTCCCCTCAATTACCTCCTAAGTCTTTTTCAACCTTTCAAAACAGTTTGTATTATCTTGCTCTATCTTCCTAGCTCTACCTCAAGTGTTATACGTATATTGAGCTATTCTTGCACCTTAGTGCCACAATCTAAAATAAGTGATCTTGACATGATTTAACATAATGAATAAATAATCATGAATGAATGTAATGCAATGCATGTTTATGAATATACACAAGAAGAAAAGAAATAGAAAAAAGAAGAAAATTGATTAGTCATCTCAATAAAGAATAAACACTACAAAGCAAATAAAATAACAACATGACCCTAAATTTTGGATTAACTATAAAGGGTGGAAGGACATGGCTCTACCTATGGTTAGGCTCTTAAAGTTAACTACATGTGGTTTAGATTACTTTTAAAAGGTTCCCAAATTGTTCCTTGTATCATTGCCCATTATAGACTAGTAAGGCACCTCGATCCTTACCCATCATTGGCTATAAGCAAAAAGGGTTCAATTTGAGTATGAGTGTTTTACAGGCCCATACAAAGACATGAAATCTCACGATGGTATAGGTACTTCACTCTTTCCTAAGGATAGAGCTTGGGTGGAAAACTTATGTTATGCACATGCAAATGAATGACAGATATATATAAATGAATAACTAAATAGAATATAAGCAATGAAAAGAAATAGGAAAGAAAGAAAATAATCTCAAATTTATTAAGCAAGGCTTAGATAATAAGAAATCATTTATTGGCCTGACTCTTCATGTCCTTAGTAGAGTCCTTAAATTGTCATAATGTATAGATCCATAGACCTACCGCTAGACATGGATTAGAGGGAGTTGCCACCAATTTTTTTTGTTTAGGTATGATTGGCCACCTAATTAAATTTGTCCCATTTAAAGAGAAGTCCCAAAATTGACTTAGGTATCTTTAAATAGTATATTCTAATCTACGAAACCATATTTTAGATTTGGGAGTATAGTTACGTGTGAAGAAGGTTATAACACCCTCACAACGCCCATCCAAAGAATGGTACCAATTGATTTCAAATTAACCAAGCCTTAAACCTATTTGTAATTTATCAAAATATTTAATATTGCAAATTAATCTTAAAATTACCCCAGTAGTTGGTAGCAATTTAAGATAATTCTCTCACCTCATAAGTGTTTATGGAGACTAGTGTCCCACCTTGAAGAGGGTTCATCGTCAGATTTATTAATATATTTTATTCAAAAAAAAATTAGCAAGGTTTTCAAATAGTTTGGTAGGATTTACTTTAAGGAAGATCTCCAAATAGTTTGGTGAGATTTTATTTAAAAGATATTTATAAAATTTTATTTTTTGAGAAAATTTATTAAATCCTCCAATAGTTTGATAAAATTTAACTTAAGATGCAATCCTTCAATAGTTTGATAGAATAAGATACAAAAATTATTTTTCTTTTTGAAATTGATTTATGAAATTTTCCAACAGTTTGGTAGATTCCATAAAATTTAAATCCATAAAAATCCTCCAATAGTTTAGTAAAATTCATGAATTTATTTGAAAAGATTTTTTTATTTTTTTTCAAAAATCAAATAATAAAAAGAATTTTTATAAAATATTTAATAAATAATAAATTGCTCAACAAAAAAATCAGCAAAGTAAAATAAATAATAAAAATGAAATAAAAAACTTAAAATATAAAATGATAAAATCAAAAAATCAAAAAGTAAAAATAAAAATGGAAAAAAGAAAACTTGTGATCGGGTCGGGTTGTGCATGGTAAAACACGTAGATCTAGGTACCTCAAATTTCAAGCTTTTTTTTAGAAGCATTTGAGTATGTCTCTCTTTCTAAAATAGTTATTCTATGTCTTCTCTCTAACTGATTTTCAAAAATTGACGAATAAATCTCAAAAGCCGACAGAGAATTTCTAAAAACCCACAAATTATCTAAAAAACTAAACGTAGAAATCCCTAGAATGCAAAACCCTACAAAAGTTCAAACCCAAAAACATCAAATTCCAATTCTAGAAAATCTAAACAAATCAAACCCAAAACCTAGGCCTATTGGTTGCTAAACAAATTTCTCTCTTTTATCTAAATGATCCTTTATTTTGCTAAATTGATTCCACAATTGTTTCTCTATTTTTTTTTTTCCTAAATGCTTAATTGCAGGCTCTCTCTCAATGGCTAGAAACACTTACTCCCCAAAAACTTCAAACCCAAAGAGGTTTCCCCCAAAGATCAAACTCCTTCATTCTTTATGATTTTACACACAATTTATAGCTAGTTTTTGCTAGTGATTTTAAAGCCTGAACATAATCAATACAGGCTTGAATCTTGGGATTGAATTCTGTCCAACGTGTCTTTAGGCCTAGGGTTTTTTCAATTTGTTTGGTTTGATTTGATTCTAAATTAAGAACCTCTTTGAATATGCTAATTTGATTTCCTTGTTATCAACATAAATTAAAAAAAGGGAAGAATAATAATAATAACAACAATAACAACAACAACAACAACAATAATAATAATAATAAAACATAATTGACCTAGACACAAATGGGTGTCTAGAAGTTGTATTTATAACACATGCAAAATCCTACTCCAAGTAGAATTAAGAATACTTCACCACTAAGAATAGAAATCTAACTCTAAATAGGAAAAGAAAATATAATTGCCACCTCATCATGCCACCTCATCATGCCACTTCATCTTCCTTAACCAATAAGAAAAGTCTTAAAATGCCATGTAATCCCATAGTAATTCTATGCACGTGCTTTTACATAAGCTACCATGGACTTGCAATCATGTGAAAGTACATTAATCAATGAAGTACATCTCTGTGTGCATTTGAAGTTACTTGCATTGCTTTGTGCAATTCTACTCATGTTGCTATTTGGATTGTGTACTCAATTTTATTATGAAATAAGAATTACTAGGTTGATTTGGTCAAAGATTTAATTTGGCAATTTCTCATCTTTTCCTTATTGTAAATCAATATTGCTAGCTATATTGTGAAAAAAAAAGTTTAGTTTGTGTATGGGGAATCTTTGGTTGTCTCAAGTTATTATTTTAGACAAAAGACATTGGTTGAGAAGTTTGTTGTGTCTAGTGGGACATTAAAATGCTATGATTTGTTCATTGATGACTTTCTGCACCTTTCCCACTTTCATGGTAACCACCCAAATTACATATGCTATTGTCAAAAACCAACCTAGTACTATTTGTGCTTTCTTGGTAAGTGCCAAAAACTATAATATATATGGAATGTATAAAATGCATGTAACAAAAGAAGAAAAATTATACTCAAATTTGAATTTATATTTATAACAAACAAATACATAAAAGAATTGATAATTGCCATTTAGCCTTATGGAGTTTTGTATAGAATATAAAGAAAATTAATAATTCAATTTCTACCATTATTATGATATTACATATTCCAATTCGATTTACTACCGAAAAATGAAATGAATTCTTAATTTGATTTGTTCATTGAGTTAAAGACAAAATAATCATAAAATATATATCGGGGGAGAGTTGATCTTTCTAGCTTTTAATTTTTGTCATATATTCCACTGTTCTGTTCAAAAAATGATTCAACCTATCAGCAACTATATTACTTTACCTAAGCACAATTGAAAAATCACCAAATAAGCATATGAAAAATCACCAAGCAAGCAATCAAAAATAAAAATATAATAATTGAATTATATGAATAAATAATTGAAATTTAAATACAGGTAAAAATTCACATTTTTACTTTAATTGATGGCAAATGACGACGATGGTGGTGATGGTGGTGATAGTGGTGATAGTGGTGATAGTGGTGATAGTGGTGACAGTGGTGATGGAAACAAAGCGACTTAGGGTTATAGGGTTCAAGGTTCAGCCAAGAGTCAGGGTTAATCCTTTGTAAAAAGGTTAATAGAATAGTGGATAAGGTTTCTATTATATTTACCAAATAAAAAGATCAATTACTACGTTCATAGGTTTAGAACCTAGTAATTGATAATTATAATTTTTTTCATATGATCAATTACTACGTTGCTTTGTTTTATAATGCCGTAATTGATCATTGTAATTATTTTACAATTATTAATTACTGTGTTGCTTTGTTTTATAACACAAGAATTGATCATTATAACTATTTTAAAACAATCAATTACTACATTTATAGGCTTTGAAACATAATAATTGATAATTGTAATTATTTTCAAATCATCAATTACTGCGTTGGTTTTATAACATAGCAATTGGTAGTTGAAACTTTTTACAAACAATCAATTATTGCTTTGCTTTATTTTATAATGCAGTAATTGGTCAATGTAATTGTTTTAAAACAATCAATTACTATATATATAGGCTTTGAAACACAGTAACTAATAATTGTAATATTTTTCAAATGATTATTTACCGTGTTTATCCCTAGTCACCTCCTTTGAGTCTAATATATATTCTTTTTCTTTGTATTCACCTATATAAATGGCCACCCCTTTGTTTCATTATTTTTATCTTTCTACCTTATCCTATGTGTATATGGATCAAATCAAAGTATAATGAAAGCTATATTCATTGGGAAGGAAGGGTAGAGTTTGAGCTTGATTGTGACATTTCTATTTCAAAGCAAAAGAAAAAGAAAAGTAAAAGCTAAAGATAGCCTTTCAAAGAGAGAAAGAAAAACAAATTGAAAAAGAGAAAGAAAAGTGAAATCAACAAAGTTCTGCATGAAAATTAATGCAATTGCCGTTTAAGAAAAAAATGAAAGAAAAAGAAAAATAGCGAAGTAAAGTTATAAATGCAAATCAAAGTGAAAGTTATTGTTTGTTTAGAAAAGAAAAAAGAATTTAAGTTTGGGGGTGTACAATTTTCTTAAAAGCTCTCTTATCATTAAATGTGTTGATCCTAGTAATGCATGTTTGGGTTTTGTAAGCCTAAATCTTCCTTTATCATACCTTAACGTTACCCTAACATTACAAGTTTAATAAAGACTTATTGATCTTTGGTTAAGTTTGTGGCTAAATTAGTGGAGAGGTTATGTGAAAAGTTTTAAGTTTGTGGCTAAATTAGTGGAGAAGATATGTAAAAAGTAAACTTATGAAATTTGTTCATGCTTTGAGGTGATTTGTTGATTTCATTTTTACTTAGCTTTAATTGAATATCTTGTGTTGATTTGAGAAAGATGATTCACACATGCACATATGGAAATTTGTGATTAGAATGCAAGCTTATTCTTGAATGATTTTTGTGTGGGATCTGTGTTCTTGATTTTCTTTCTAGATATACTTATCATGCAATTTTAGAGGGTTCATAAGAATTTCATATTGGGAGTGTGTGTGATGATCTCTAGTATGATATTTTCTATTTCTCTTAGTTTTTGCTGAGGACAAGCAAAATTTTAAGTTTGGGGGTTTGATAACTTTATTTTATAGTTATTTCTAGTGCTTTTATTATTGTTTTTGCTTAGTTTTAAGTAAAGAAAGTTCTTTTTACTTGTAAATATCGAATTTTCTATTTTATAGGTTTTCTTGAAGTTTCTTGATGATTCTTGGATATTTTTTTTATCATATTATGGATAGTTGATATGTTCTTGAAAATTCTTGATTTTCTTGGAAATCTTGAAATTCAAGAATAGGAAAAATGTTCAAGATTGGCTTTGACAAGTGTTATGGAGTTAAAGCTATGAATCTTGAAGAAAGAAGATGATAATTCATATAAGAACTCACGTTGAAATTTCGACAATGAATAAGGGTAGAATTGTACTTTCATATAATTGCAAGTTGGTGGTAGCTTTTGTAGGTGCACACGCATGGGATTACTAGGGGATAACATGGCATTTTAAAGAGTTTTCTTATTTGTTAAGGAAAATGATGTGGCATAATAAAGTGCCAATTTTATTTTCTTTTCCTATATAGTGTTGGATTTCTTTTCATAGTGGTGAAGTTTTCCTAATTCACTTGGAGTAGAATTTTGCATGGGTTATAAATGCAACTTTTATGGGCATTTAGGAAGCTTTTTGGATGAAGTTAATTTCTGATTTTCTTCAAAAAATCAAGTCAAGGCATGGGAGAGAAGATGAAGATCAAGATGGAAAGATTTGAAACAACTTTATGGAGGCTAAATTTTGTAAGGCCAAAAATATATTTTCTTGATTTGACAAGATTGTATTTTTGGTAAGATGATATATGGTATGGAAGCGTTATTACATGATAAGTTATAGAATAGTAAAGATCTAGAAGCTTTCTTTTAAAAAGTCA
Organism: Durio zibethinus; assembly: GCF_047325235.1. Taxonomy (NCBI): domain Eukaryota; kingdom Viridiplantae; phylum Streptophyta; class Magnoliopsida; order Malvales; family Malvaceae; genus Durio; species Durio zibethinus. The sequence goes on from NC_143185.1 coordinate 13,638,462, forward strand.
TTGTTGAAGTTTAATTAAAGAAGCATTCTTGGATTAAAGGGATCAAGTCCAACTGAAACTATGAAGTCTTCTTGAAGTTCCACTTAGCACAAGAGTGTTTATAGATTTTATAATTTGGGCTGAAAATAAGGAAAGTTTAATCCAAGTAAAGATGGGCCTATCCTTGGTCCAAATCCACTAAGTAAATGTAGAAATAAGGTGGGCTAGAATGGAGAGATTGTATTTACATTGGCTGGAAATAGAGAGAGTGAAAATGGATGAGATTATGGTCAAATTCATGGATGAACTTAAACACCAATTATTAAGCACAATATCAATGTGCAAGGTTGTAATTTGCAAGAAAAATTGGACAACTAATTGTGTTCACACAATAGATTATTGTGTTTACATGCAAATCTCATAATTTTAGACACCATTTCAACAAGACAAGATCGAAGGCAATCCCATCAATTCAGCAATCCAAAAAAAAAGGCAGTCTTTAAAGCTCCAATACTTGGAGGGTGTTTCAAGCCTATTTATTTTATATTATTCTTTGTAAAAGGTAGGGTAGAGTTTATTTTATCCTTAAGCTATCTTTTAGATTAAGCTCAAGTTCTACATTTCTTAGGTGAATTTCCTAGAGTGGTAAATTTTTATGGTTCTATTTCCTTGATTAGAATTCTTAGGGTGGCGTTTTTATATCCCTTAGTGTCTGGTCTTAGTGGTGAATTTCTATCCCTTTAATCCAATAACATTATTCTTCATTATTCAAATTCTTATGAGTTATTTTCTTTGTGAGTATTTCTATTTGCAATTAATCTTTAACATTTCAACCATCAATTTTTGGTATCAAATTGGTATCAGAGCTATGGCAATTCATTGTCGTCAAGTCCCAATAGTTGATGTTGAAATAGCTGCTAAAATAAACCCAAAGATGCTATCCTTAAAGAGATGCGACAATAAATACTACAACTAGAACAACAGCTTCATAACCATGAAAATGCAAGGATGCAAAGCAACATGAAAAGAGAAATGGTGATCCACACAAACTATTGTGAAGAAACCTTCTCTAAGATTTGGTAGAACTCAAAGCCACATTCTAGCTAGTAAGTGTTTGTAAGATCTCTTGTATTTTCTCTTGTATTTTATAAAAACTTCGTTGGTTACAAAAAGGGACGACTTGATGTTCCTTTTATAGGAGAAGCATTTGGCCACATTAGGTTTAATGCTTGAAATGTAAATTTACACAATTAACCCTATGCTAGCTGAATGTACCAAACAATTGTTTTCGGTCATACCAAAATCAAATTAAGTCCAACTTAATTTGTTTCAATTTTAATCTTTCGTAATTGTCCAAATATTTGTGACCCTTTAGATTCTTTAACATGTTGGTAATAAATGCAAGCACTGTAAGCCTTAATATTCAGCTATTGATGAAACAAACTTTTTATCTTCATCACTAATTCTCTAATTAGCCAATCTTATGTTATAGATCATGATTAATGCTAGCTTTATTACCATAACCCCCAACTGCTAAAAAAAAGTCAATATGTCTTGCAACCTATCTGTGAATAGTCTTAGTGTATAGTTAATATCCTTTCATCATATAGTATCTCAGTTTGAACATTGAGTATGATTTAGTTACTACTCAATCTTGTTTAACCATGTTTAGTCTTATCCTTGATATTAACTCACAAAGAAGCTTTAGAACAATTCTACTTAATCTTGTTCAACCATGTTTATTCTTGTCCTTTATATTAACTCAAGTTCATTTAATCAAGATGAGGTGAGATACTCTCTTGATCACATAAAGTGATGAATCCTATTTTGATTGCTTCATGTATCTTCTTATGCCTCATGTTATACCTAACAATACTCAATTGAAGCATTATTGGTTAGAACCATAAGTAAAGTCAAAGTATAATATTCATTATATAAGATCATAAGTAATATCAAGTCAAAAGATCACTTACACAACCATTAGATAAAAATATAGTTATAGACACTATGTGAGCTACCATATAGTATTCTCATATTGGGTCATGTTCAGTGAAATTATTTTTGTAACAAGCACCCACATGTTAGCTCAGGTTTACCCAAACTTCAACCTATAAGATCAATTACATGCTTTATAATAGCATAACCATGTGCTAGTCTTAACAACTTTTTATCAATGTCCTCTTATTAATAAAGCATCGACTAGGAATAATTTTGGAACATATAGTTTTTATACAATGATGATCTCATAATTACAATCTCATTGTAATTCCCTTATAAAGCTTCATTTATATTTGGAGGATTTTTTCATATAAGCATCAATATTGAAATATATGTATAGAAGCTCAATGATAAAAAAAATAAGAACTTTATAAGATATCAAATGTTAAAGTACTACAATATGACAATATCTTAGCGAAAATATGATTTGGCTTGAAAGAAAAATACCCTAACACTATCATCTGGTTTCGATGGAACTGGTTCATCAAGAACATAAAGCATTTTCTCTTGCCTATTCTTAAAATTGCAATAACAATTATTGAAGCTAGGCCCTGTTCGCTTGTTAGCATAAACTTATAAAATCTATATATCAGTCATATTGTTCAATACCAATATAGATAAGATACAAATCTATATATTGGTTACTCTCACTATTTTAATCAAATCATAGCCCTCACTATCAATTCAGAAAAATCATATTTTTTTAATGGATTAGGATCCCATTTAGTTTACTATAACCTTGAGGTTTTTCTCAACAAACCATGTTAAGTAAATTAGGTACATAACTTGCTTATCAATCACATCCCATGTGACTCCAAAATCAATTGGGTGACAATTCCTTATCTAATCACATCTTATGTGATTCGCCTAATCATTACCTCTATCATTATGCAATCAAGTTTTTTGCATCTGGACAATGCAATGATAGTTAAGACCCATTAAGCACAACAAAACCTTATTTCGAATAATGCCTCACTAGTAGAAAGTTCAATTGTTTATGTTAATGGAAAGCATTAAGACTTAATATTTTTCATTAAGGATTTTTTACTCATCATAGGTCTCATCAAGCATGCATATGAATTCATCATATATCCAATACATGTAATCTTATCATTCATCTTACAATTATACATGACATTTATCACATATAAATTCTAGCATGTATATAGCATTTATCACATATATGGCATTTATCATGTATAAATCAATATAGCATACATAGTATTTATCACACAGTTTCTATTGCAATATAATATATTATTGCTCTTGCTTACCACAAAAAGCATTTCTCCCTTTCATGTTTTTTGGCTTAACTCATTCAAACTTCCTCCATAGTAAATTGCATAAGTAAATGGGCATCTAATTATGATTATTGTATTCACATACAAACTCCATGATTTTAGGCAGCAGCTAATTATTGTGTTCGTATGACTTTTGGTAATAGCTAATTATGTTCACATTACAGATTATTGTGTTTACATGTGAATCCCATAATTTTAGGCACCATTTCAACAAGACAAGATTGAAGGCAATCACATCAATTTAGTAGCCCAAAAAAAAAGGCCATCATCGTCAAGCACCAATAGAAGATGTTGAAATTGACACTAATGTTGCATAAGCTCCAAATGTTGATCCAAGATATGTTTTTGTTAAAGAGATGCAGTAGTAAATTCTACAACTACAACAACAATTTTGTGTTCTTGGAGAACATAAGGAGTGCTCCACCACATCCCATAAATATAAAATACTACCTACGTAGAAACCAACCTCAACATAGCATGTTCAACCTGAAGATAGAGATTCTTAAGTTTGAGAAAAAAATATAGCCTAAAGAGTTCTTAAATTGGCTACACATAGTGGAATGCAAATTTGAATACCATAATGCCCATGAACATTACAAGGTGAAGCTAGTGGCATCAAACTTAGAAAGCATGCATCTTTTTGGTGGGAAAATCTGAAGAAGCAAAAGGCAAAAGAAGGTAGAAGTAAATTTGTAACTTGGGAGAAAATGAAAAGAGAGTTGAAGAGGAAGTATCTCCTAGACAACTTTCGGTAAGACATTTTCCTTAGGCTCCATGTTGAAATGAGAATTAGTGAAACAAGAGGATCATAATATTACACAGTATCTTAAAAGGTTAAACACTAAGATAGCTAATATGATACAACTACAACCTTATTGGACTTTCAATGATGTATGTAAGCTCACCCTTAAGATGGAGAGACAACAAAAAGAAGCCCATAGGCTCTATAGTTTTTTTGTACTACTTCATTTTTAACTTGAAAGGCATAGTTTGATTACACAACACACCTGAGCACTTGGCCTCCTCACCCATCCTGCTTGAATCTATTATTTACATCCCTTTCTATCTCAACATCAATTTGAATAATTGATCCTAAATATAAAAAATGACTACTTTTTGGTACTCTTCACATTACTTATTCCCATTAGCATTTATTTCCTTATGACTACTAAACTTACATTTCATATATTTAGTTTTAGATCTACTTAACCTAAAGCCTTAAGACTCTAGCGTATGTCTATAATTCTAATTTCATATTAAGATCATCATTAGTTTCAACAACTAAGACTCTTTATCTTTGATATGTTTAATGAGCTTATCCATAACTAATGCAAATAGAAATAGATTTAATGCTGAGTTTTAATGTAATCTAAGGTAATGGGAAAGCTATCAATCAAGGCCTTAGATATATTAAGATTCATTACAACTATTTCATACATATCTTTAACTATGTTAATGTACTTTAAAGAATTCTTTTCTTCATTAAGGCCCATTAAAGCAACTCTCGTGAAACTTTATCGTATACTTTCTCTAAATAGATAAATTTCATATGTAAATATTTTTTTCTCACCCAAAAATCCTTCAACAAAAACCTCAATAGGTGAAATGTCTCTATTGTGAAACATCCTAGCACAAATTGGTTTTCAAAAATAGTGACCTTATGTAGCAACCTACATTCAATTACTCTAACCCAAAGTTTCATAAATGACTTATCAGCTTAATCCCTTGATAATTTGAACAATTTTATATATTACCTTTATTTTTGTATAAAGGCATTAAAGTACTCTTTCTCCATTCTTTTGGTATCTTTTAAGTATGCCAAATTTTGTTGAAAAGATCTATCAATTATCCTATCCCTATTTTAGCTAAACATTTCCAAACCTTAATCGAGATTTCATTTGGTCCTACAGCTTTCTTTTCTTTCATCCTTCTCAAAGTCTCTTTAACCTCATACCTTTTAATATTACATTTAAACACGATTTATATCCTTAAAATGTAAGGGAGGATGCTTACCATTTTTTGCTTGGAAGACCTTTTCATTATGATGGGAGGGTCATTAATGATGATTATCGCAACACTTATACATTTGTGAAGGATGGATGCAAAATCATTTTAAGCCCTACCAAGCCCATAGTCGTGTCAAAACCAACCAAAGGAGAAAGAAACAGTTTGTTTACCAAGGTCGACCATAAAAACGAAATTGAGAGGGGTGGCATTATGTATGCACTAGTGCTAATTAAGGAGAATAAAGTTAGTGAGGAAATCCCTACTTTCATAAAACCACTGTTGGTAGAATTTCAATATGTTCAAAAAAAATTACCAGCTAATCTACCACCAACAAGGGACATTCAACATTGTATAGAACTCATCCCATTAGCTATTTTACCTAGCAAGGTAGCCTATAGGATAAGCCCTAAAAAGCATGAGGATTTATAATGCCAAGTTAATGAATTGGTGAGAAAAGAAATTGTGCACAAAAGCACAAGCCTTTGTGCAGTCCCAGCCTTATTGGGGCCTAAAAAGCATGGATCATGGCACATGTGTATGGATAGTAGGGCAGTCAATAAAATCACAGTTGACAATCACTTTCCTATCTTGTTTTTAGATAACTTGCCAGACTAACTACATTAAGCAATTATTTTCTCTAAGACAAACCTATACAGTGGCTATCACCAAATCAAAACAAGACTTCGAGATGAGTGTAAAACAACCTTCAAGACAAGGGATGGTCTTTATAAATGGATGGTAATGCCTTTTGGTTTATCCAATACTCCTAGTACTTTCATGAGATTTATGAATCATATCTTTAAACCTTGCATTGGCAAATTTGTAATAGTATATTTTGATGATATTCTGGTGTACAGCAAAGATGAGGACCAACACTTAAGTCATTTACATCAATTATTTTACGTGTTAAGAAAGTAAAAGCTTTATGCTAACCTTAAAAAATGTAGCTTTTTTACTTCTAGCCTTGTGTTTCTAGGATTTGTGGTGTTACATGAGGGAATAAAGATGGATCCTAACAAGGTTGAGACAATTTTAAATTGACCAACACAAGCATCTTTACATGACATTCGAAGCTTCCATGGCATTGTATCTTTCTACAGGTGTTTCATTAAGGGTTTTAGCTCCATTGTAGCTCATATTACTAAATTTTTAAAAAATGTAGCCTTTAAATTAACCAAAGAAGCCCAAAAAGTTTTAAGCTCATCAAGACGAGGATCATTGAAGCTCTCATCCTATACCCTACCATATTTTAATCAAACGTTCAAGGCAGAATGTGATGCATCCAATTCTGGAATAGGTGCTATATTAAGCTAAAGAGGAAAGCCTATTCATTTTTCAATGAAAAGCTCAATGAAACCAAGAGAAAGTATTCAACCTATTACAAAGAGTTCTATGCCATATATAGAAGTTTATTCTATTAGAATTAGCATCTCCTTACCAAGCCTTTCGTTTTATATTCAAACCATGAAGCCTTGAAGTTCATCAATAGCCAACACAAGCTCAACTAAAGCATGCAACTTGGGTGGAGTTTCTTCACTATCTATTTTGCTTGGTACTTTGTGAAAAGAAATTATTCTTTTACGATGAAGGAAGTTTGAGTGAGTTGAAAGACCATTTTGAAACTAAACAAAAAAGGGAAAAAAAAATTTTTTTGCCAAACAAAAGCAACAGTATCTTTTATCTAAATAGGAACTATTATTTTGCTTGGCATTTAAAAAAAAAAAACCATACTTTTACAATGGAAGCAGTTTGAAAGGGTTGAAGGGCTGACTTTGAAACCAAACAAAATGAAAGGAAGAAATATTTTTTTTGGTAAACAAAAGCAACCATTTCTTATATCCTAATGGGAACTATCTATTTTGGCTAGTTCTTCATGTAAATAACATGGATTTTTATGATAGAGTAAGTTTTAAGGACCAACATTGAAACTAAACAAAATAAATGGAAAGAATTTTTTTTTTTTGGTAAATAGAAGCAATAATATTGTGTATCCTAATGGTAACAAATGGCTTCTATTGGTACATTGTGAAAAGAACTTATACTTTTGTGATCAAAGAAGTTTAAAGGAGTTGAAAGATCAACTTTGAAACTAAACAAATTAAAAAGGAAAAATGTTTTTTTTTTTTTTGCAAACAAAAGCAACAATATCTTGTATCCCAACATGAACCATCTATTTTACTTGGTACTTGGTGAAAAAAGCATTGATTTTTACAATGGATTAAGTTTGACTGAATGGAAGGACCAACCTTTAAATCAAGCAAAATGAAAGGGAGAAATGCTTTTCTTGGTAAACAAAAACAATAATATCTTGTATCCTAGTGATAACAAACCATTTTGCTTGGCACTTTGTGAAAAGAACTTATACTTTTATGATAAAGGAAGTTTGAATGAGTTAAAGGACTAATTTTGAAAGCAAACAAAATGAATGGGTGAAATGTTTTCTTTGGTAAACAAAAGCAATAATATCATGTATCCCAAAGGTTACAAATTATTTTGGTTAGCATTTGTGAAAAAAACATATACTTTTATGATAGAGGTAGTTTGAATGAGTTGAAAGACCAAATTTAAAAGCAAACAAAATAAAAAGGGGAAATACTTTTTTTGGTAAATGAGAGCAACGATATCTTACATCCCAATAGAAACTATCTATTTTGCTTGGTATTTGTGAAAAGCACATAGAATTTTACAATGGAGCAAGTTTGATCGAATATATGGACCAACTATGAAACCAATAAAATGAAGGGAAGAAATGTTTTTTTAGCAAACTAAAGCAACGATAGAGGAAGTTTGAATGAGTTGAAGTACTAATTTTGAAAGCAAACAAAATGAATGGGTGAAATGCTTTCTTTGGTAAACAAAAGTAATAATATCATGTATCCCAAAGGTTACAAATTATTTTGCTTAGCATTTGTGAAAAAAACATATACTTTTATGATAGAGGTAGTTTGAATAAGTTGAAGGACCAAATTTGAAACCAAACAAAATAAAAAGGAGAAATACTTTTTTTGGTAAATGAGAGCAACGATATCTTACATCCCAATAGGAACTATCTATTTTGCTTGGTACTTGTGAAAAGCACATAAAATTTTACAATGGAGTAAGTTTGATTGAATAGATGGACCAACTATGAAACCCAATAAAATGAAGGGAAGAAATGTTTTTCTAGCAAACTAAAACAACGATAAAGGAAGTTTAAATGAGTTGAAGGACTAATTTTGAAAGCAAACAAAATGAATGGGTGAAATGCTTTCTTTGGTAAACAAAAGCAATAATATCATTTATCCCAAAGGTTACAAATTATTTTGCTTAGCATTTGTGAAAAGAACATATACTTTTATGATAAAGGTAGTTTGAATGAGTTGAAGGACCAAATTTAAAACCAAACAAAATAAAAAGAAGAAACACTTTTTTTGGTAAATGAGAGCAACGATATCATACATCTTAATGGGAACTATCTATTTTGCTTGGTACTTGTGAAAACCACATAGAATTTTATGATGGAGTAAGTTTGATCGAATAGATGGACCAACTATGAAACCTAATAAAATGAAGGGAAAAAATGTTTTTTTAGCAAACTAAAGCAACAATATCATGTATCCAAACAGTATCAAACTATTTTGCTTGGTACGATATGAAATAAACTTATGCTTTTACGATGGAGGAAGTTTGAATTAGTTGAAGCACCAACTTTGAAACCAAATAAAATGAAAGGAAGAAATGCTCTTTATGGTGAAAGAAAGCAACAATATCATGTATCCCAATGGTAACAAACTATTTTGCCTAGAACTTTGTTAAAATAACTTACAATTTTATGATGGAGGAAGTTTTAACTAGGTGAATGATCAACTTTGAAACCAAATAAAATTAATGGGATAACTTCTTTTTTTGTAAACAAAAGCAATGATATTGTGTATCCTAATGGTAAAAAGCTATTTTGCTTGGTATTTTGTGAAAAGAACTTATACTTTTATGATGGAGGAAAGGGAGAAATGTTTTTTTTTTTAAACAAAAGCAACAATATCATGTATCCCAATAGTAACAAAGAATTTTCCTTAGTACTTAGTGAAAGAATGTATACTTTTACAATGGAAGAAGTTTAAACTAGTTGAAGGACCAACTTTGAACCCAAACAAAATGAAAAAGAGAAATGCTTCTTTTTTTTTGTAATAAAAAGGAACAATATCTTGTATCCCAATGAAAACTATCTATTTTCCTTAGTACTTTGTCAAAAGAACTCAAACTTTTACAATCAAGGAAGTTTGAATGACTTAAAGAACCAACTATGAAACCAAACAAAATAAAAGGGGGAAATGCTTTCTTTGGAAAACAAAGGAAACAAGATCAAGTATCCCAATGGGAACTATCTATTTTGCTTGGTTCTTCATGTAAAGAACACATATTTGTATGATGGGAATAAGTTTGACTAAATGAAAGGACCAACTTATAAACCAAACAAAATGAATAGAAGAAATGTTTTTTTTTTTTATAAATAAAAGCAACAATATCATGCATCCCAATGGTAACAAACAATTTTGCTTGGAAATTTGTGAAAAGAATTTATAATTTCACAACGTAGGAAGTTTGAACAAGTTGAAGGATCAACTTTGAACCCAAACAAAATGAATGGGAGAAATGCATTTTTGGTAAACCAAAGCAATAATATCTTGTTTGCCAATGAGAACTATTCGCTTGGTATTTTGTGAAAAGAACATATACTTTTACGATGAAAGAAGTTTGAATGAGTTGAAAGACGATATTTTCTAATTAATAAGTTATCATTATTTGATTCAATGACAGTATTAGAACTTATACATTGATAGTGTATCAAATATAAATTTATAACAATAATAATTACAATTAAAAAAATCAATTAAACAAGAGAATAATCAATGAAATATATATAACATTAATTTTTTTAAAAAAAATCTTAGAAAAGTGACCTTGCTTCGAAAGCCTACTTAGATGTTAAAGATTTTTAGATAGGTTCATAAAAATTAAACCCTAAACTCTATAAGTAAACTAAAACCCTAAATAAAACCTTGAAACCCTAAATCCATCTAAAACCCCTAAAACCATTCTAAAATCCCAAAGATTTGTGTGAAAACCTCACATAAAATAATCTATTCCCGAATGCCACCTAGAAGTTGGGGCATTTAGGAAATTTTATTTCATTAAAATTTTTCATATAATTTCTTACTCAAAACAATAATAAAGAATAAATTAAAAAATAAAATTAAAAATGGGATCTTAAATATAAATAGTTATACCCAAACTATATCTAGAAGTCGAGGAGTCCGAGTGGTCTCTTTATATTTAAGGATCCGATCCCGAACTCGTAACACATCAATTTGCATAACATTCATTTACATGTATTTCTTCTTAAAATGTTACTTACATTCATATTACATGTTTATGTCTCTTAATTTTTACTATTTGTTTGTTGATTATAGCATTATTGTTTTTTCTGCATAAATATGTTTTTTTTCGTGGAAAATGTTATTTTACAAAAAATAAAATTATAAAATAAAACTAAATAACACTTTGAAGGAAACAATTTTTGGTATTCTGCTTAGATGTTGGAGAGTTATCAATAATCATCTTTAAATTTTGCCAAGACATTGGAGAAATATAAGGTATTTCTTTAATATAAAGATTTTCACAATATTCCTTAAAAAAGGATTTTTAATTGATTTTCTATCTTCAAAATAAGGAGACTTATTATTAAGTTTTAAATAAAAATCATTTTTATCCAAAACTATAGGTAACGCATGATTAATTATTTTTAATGGGTGATATGGGGTGTTAATCCTTCCATACATGTAATCAATTCTCAAATCCAATCTCATTTTCATATATTAAAATTGTTTTTTTCGTAAACTTTAAACTTTTTTTACTATTTTATTAAAAAGATAAATTTTTATGTGGTCAATCTTACCCTAAAAAAGATTGGTAATGACTCTCTATTTTTTATTTTTAAAAATGTTTATGTCTACCGAACGAGTCTCCAGACTGATACATTATGACAATTTGACGACTCTATTGGGACTTTTAAGAGTCAAGCCAACTATGAATTTTGTGTTATCTTTAATTTTGGATTCAATGGTTTTAATTGATATTTAATTTTAATTCATTTCATTTTTATTCTTTCAAAAGATTGCATGATAATTAGTATCATATTTTAATTTTATCATTTGTATTTCTTTTATGTTATTTTGGGTGATATATTTTTTTACACACTTTGCATAGTCACTTACATGCATGAGCTTTAGACCTAAGCTTTGCCCTTATTAGAAGGAAATTAAGTAGTTACGCTTTCGTAAGTTGATAACCTTCATATTTGTTAGCAAAATACTTCCACTCATATTGAACCCTTTTTGTTTACAACTTATAATGGGTGAGGATCATAGTGCTTTACTAGTCCGTAATGGATGATGATGTGATGAGCAATCCGAGAACCTTTAGATGCGTCACTTTCCAACCTAACATATAGTGAGCCTTAAAGGACCAGCCTTAGGTAAAACCATGCCAATCTCTTTCGTAGAAATTACCTAAATTAGGAAATGTGGGAAACACTCTAACACAATTTGTGTTTAAGGGTAATAATAGTGCAAATAAAACTAAGATAAAAAAAAAGTCCAAATAAAAAAAAAGCAAAAAAAGAAAAGAGGTAAAAAGTTCATCATTTTTTTGAAATTCAATCATTACATTTTACATTCATTGTTAAAGTGATTAGTCTCTTTTGGGTTGTGCCATTTTTGTAGATATATTTACATAATTATCATATTCAGGCATTGATGAACATATTATGTATAGCATGCAAATTAGGAATTGTTTTGTGTCATTCATTCAACAACAATAATAGCATAAACACTTTGGTTTAAACCTTGAAATAAAATACCTATTTTAGTCAGTATAAGAAGCTGAATATATGAAAGATCAATTGGAGGCTCAAATCAGTGCATTTGAATGTAATCAAAAGGAATTTGGTCATAACATTTGAAAGATGACAAATAGTTGGTTGAGTTGATGAAAATGGTTGATAAACTTAAGGAACTTAATTGATGCCTTCTAAAGGGTCTTTACCAATTTAGCACAAGTAAGTCCTATGAACTCATGGAGTCGTAATCAACTAACTCTTCTTAGGCCTAGTACTTTTCCTAAGCATGTTGAAACATTCAATGGTTTGAGCAATAACCAAAGTCTGGACAATATCATGAAAGGGATGAGTGATCTGATTATACAAATGCTTAAGCTCCATAATTTGATTTCTAGGATAGAGTCACCAGGTTCCCTAAAACTTTCACAAATCATTTCGAACCCAAAATTGCATTCAAATCCTTTGCATGTCTATCCTCAACCTCATTTCCAAGCATTTAGGACCAAGTCCAAAACTTCATGCAATCTCCGAGAAGTCCATATCTGAAACAAAATATTCAACCCTCCATTCCCCAACCATATGTTTAGCCAATTTCTCAACTCTGCACATTTGCATTACTACCGAATGCTTAGGCTCCTAGCTAATCTATTGCCTAAAAATTACCCAAGAAAAAGAAATAATTAGATCTTATTCCCATTTCATATAGAAAATTTCTTCCCTATCTGCTTGAGAAACATCTTGTTGCCCATGTGCCTTTGGAGCCTTTAAAGCCGTCATACCTAAAATGATTCGACCCAAATGCAAGATGCATATACCATGGTGGGGATATCAGGCACTCCATTGAGAATTGTAAGGCTTTTATACATAAGGTACAATCACTTATAGATACAAAATAGTTCGATCCATTGACAATAGTAGGTTTATCTAGGAACAATGAAAAGGGGATGACATGATGATGAACATGGATGTGGTTTTTTATTAAAAAGGGCCTTTAAGTAATAGGTTATTGGGAAAATGAAATGCTTTACGAACTTTTTGAAATTGGAAAATGCTTTTTAATTTATTTTTATTTTAATATGGTGTTGCCTTTTTGAACTTGGATATATAAATTATGGCTTGTCTCTAATTCTTGCCCTTATTCCAATTTTTAAACTTTTCACTAAGAGCTTTGTCATTCATTCATTCATTCATTCATTTATATATCCACTCAATAAAATGCAATTTAAGTGTGTTCTAAGAAGAAGGAATTTTTTTAAAAATAATCTAGCCATTTTCTTTTAAAGATCAAGAGAATACTGATTTGAAAATAGGTTAATGAAAGAGATTATCAAGAGATTTTTTGCTCGAAGAAATGATCAACTCGAAAAACCTATCTTAGGACACTTAAAAGAGAAATCGTGGAATCAAAATGAACAAAAGAGGTATAGTCTCATAGAAAAAGGATTCAAGTTGTTGAAAGTGGGGACAAATCTTGTGACACAAAAGAATTCCAACTAGTTCCAAATGTGATTATTCCACCAAAGTTCAAGGTGTCAAAATTTGAGAAGTATGATGAAACTGGATGTCCTGAGACACATTTGACTTAATACTGTCATAAAAATGGTTGGGTATGCCCATGACAAAAAGCTACTTATTTATGCCTTTGAGAAAGTTCGATTGGAGCAGCAAATAATGTTGGTATTTGCCCTTTAAGCCAAATTATATTTTGGCTGAGAGATTATCATATTTGTAAAACTCTGATATTTGATATCTTATAAAGGTTTTATTTCTTTATCATTGAGATCATATACATATATTTCAATGTTGATGCTTATGTGATAAAATCGTCGAAATATAAATAAAGCTTTGCAATGGAATTACAATGAGATTGTAATTATCAGATCATCATTGCATAAAAGCTATATATTCTAAAATTGTTTCTAGTTGATATTTTATCAATAAAAGGACATTGAAAAAAGTTGTTGAAACTAGCACATGGTTATACGCTTACTTATGAAGTAAGCAACTGATCCCATAAGTAATAGTTTAGGTAAACTTGAGGTAGCATGTGTGTGCTTATCATAAAAACAAGTTCACTGAACATGACCCTCAAATCAAAATTTATAAAAAAATAAAAATAAAAATTTACAAACTTATAAACTAAACAAAAAAAATGGAGTAAATTTGTCAGTCTAAGTAATTGAAAGCAAGCAATCAAAGCTACAATCTCTAAAAGCAAAACAACTCAAATTCATAAATTTCAAAATCTTAACAACAAAAATAGGTAAAATAAAAACCCTAAGAAAAATCAAGATTTAAGAGCAAAATAAATTGGTTAAAAAGGAATTCTAACAAAAAAATTACAAAAAAAAAAAAACCTGAAAAAGGGTAGGGCAACAATTAGGGGGAAACCTAGCAAGAGCTGGCTTCATCACCCTGTTTTTTTGTAAATTGGTGGGGTTAAATCACCTTATGGTTTTGTCTCAAAGTGTTTTTAAGTTTTTTTTTTATTTTCTAGTAATATTGGGAAAGTTTTGGAGTGTCAAACGCTCTAGTACTATAAGACATAAAATGACATAATTTTTTAGGTATTTTTAAGTGTTTTTAGTTTAGCTAGTGTTTTTATTTAACTTCGTTGGGAAATAAACCAATGTGGAAGAAGAAATTTACTTGACAAGAGAAGAAATTTACAATGAGATAGGGAATTTTTTCAAACAAAATAGAAAAGACAAGGAAAAGAGAAGCAAAGCTTCAAACAGGAAGACTTTGGTAAAGGCTTTTTTTTTTCTAGTCATAGGTCCACTAAACAAACTCGTGTAGTAAACAAGTAGATGAATGGCAAACTGGAAAACGAAATGGTATGGGTTTGCAGATAACAAAATAACCTAGGAAAAGAAAGAAAATTGGGCATAGAAAAGAAAGAGGGTTGTGTTTCAATTTTGGGAGAAAATTAGCGATGTTTATTAAGAAAAAAAAGCCATTAATTTCTTCATTTTATGAGCATTTACTCAAAAAACACCACTAATTTCTTTCTAATAGCAACATTAATTTAAAAAAAAAAACGAGTATTTACTTTCTAATAGTGGCATTTATTACTTACAATGCCACTAAATATTTCTTAAACATTATGCTTTTAGTTTGGGATCCAATATAGCGGCGTTTCTCATAAAAAATGCCACTAAAAATTATTTATATCTAACTAATCTTTGTATTTTATTTTACGACATTTTAATGGCTAAATTTCACTAATTTCTATCTTTAATGGCATTTACAAGTACAAACATCGTTATTCGAATCTTTAGTGGTGTTTTGATGAAAAAACACTGTAAGCTTTATAAAAACATGAAAGTTAATGGTGTTTTTAATTGGAAAGCCACTAAAAGCTACCACTAATTTTTCATTTTCTTGTAGTTCAAATAACAAAACTTTCTACTATTAGGGTTGTTATGACAATACTCAAAGCATTTATTATTCAAAATAAGGTTGTGTTATGGTTAATGGGTCTTACTTAACTAACATTTTATTTTTCAAATGTAGAAAACTTAATTGCATAATATTAGAGGCAATGATTAGGCGAATCATATAAGATTTGATTAGACAAGGAGTTGTCACCCAATTGATCTAGGAATCATTTGGGATGTGATTGATATGCAAGTTATCTACCTACTTTACTTATCATGGCTTGTTAAGACTATACTCAAGGTTATGGTAAACTAAATGGGATCCTAACCTACTAGAAAAATATGATTTTTTTGAATTGATAGTGAAAGCTATTGATTTGATTGAAATAGTAATAGCAACCAATATATAGATTTAGACCTTATCTGTATTGGTATTGAACAATATTACTAATACTTGTTCATATTTTATAGATTGCAAAATATGAGTAATAATTTGTCACTTCGTAGCATACTTGATGCTTACAAGCTCACAGTGACACTAAAGTGGCAACATATCTTACAACTTGGGCTGAGACTAAGGAAAACTTATTCAAAAATAAGATGGGCCTATCTTTAGTCCAAATCTACTAACTAAATGCAAAAATAAGGTGAGTCGAAATAGGAAGATTGTGTTTACACTAGCTAGAAAAGGTAAGCATAAAGATGGATAGGAATTATGGTCAAATTCATGGATGAACCTAAACACCAAATATTCAACATATTATCATGTGATTTATAGGAGTAAATAGGCAGATAATTGTGTTCACACTACAGATTATTGTATTCACATGCAAATCCAATTATTTGAGGCACCATTTTAGCAAAACAAGATTAAAGTCAATCCCATCAATTTAGCAATTAAATCTCTAAAACTTTCATGCTTGAAAGGATGTTCTTAGCCTATTTAACTTTGGTTATTCTGTGTAAAAGGCATAATAGAGTTTTTTTTATCCTTAAACAATCTTTTAAATTATTTTTCAAGTTCTGTATCTCTTAGGTGGATTTTCTAAAGTGGTGAACTTATATTATTCTATATCCTTGATTAAAATTCTTAAAATGGTGTTTATGTATCCCTTAGTTTCTAGTCTTAGTGGTGAACTTATATCTCTTTTAATCCAATAATTATATTCTGTCATTATTCAAATTCTTGCAAATTATCTTCTTTGTGAGTTTTTCTATTTGCTATTAATCTCCAATGTCTCAATCATCAATTTTCAGCATCAAATTGGTATTAGAGTTATGGCAGGTCATCATTATCAAGCACCAACAAAAAAGGCTAAAGCTAACACCAACGTTGCAACAACTACTAATATTAACCTAAAGGATGCCCTTATAGAGAAAATGTGACAACATATCCTTTAGCTACAACAACAGCTGCATATACAAAAAGAGAGAGATGAGATAAGAACGCAAGAAAGAAGGAATCAAAAAGATGAAGGAAAAGCCAATCCATATCATTAAAATAATAGTGATTCTGACGATACCACCCCACCTTACCTATAGTAAGTCAGAGACTACCTACATAGAAACTAACTTCAACATAGCATATTCAATCCGAAGATAGAGATTCTTGAGTTTGAAGGGAAAATGCAACCTAAAGAGTTCTTAGATTGGCTACACATAGAGGAGTACATCTTCAAATACAATGATACCTCTGAACATCATAAAGTGAAGCTAATAGCCATCAAACTTAAAAAGCATGCATCTTTTTTATGGAAAATTTTGAAGAAGCAAAAGGAAAGAGAGGGTAGGAAAAAAATTGTAACTTAAGAGAAAATGAAAAGAGAGTTGAAGAGGAAGTATCTCCTGGACAACTTTTGACAAGACGTGTTCCTTAAGCTTCATAATTTAAAAAAAAAGATTTTTAGTGAAAGAATATATTAACAAGGGAAACACATCCAAAACTAGTTTTTATGCCAAATCCCTTTCAAATCTACCTCTAAAGAAGGAATGAGCCATTCCCAACAAATCACAATCTAGTACTATTAACACTCAAACCCAAAAAGACTTCAAGTGCCTAGGACTTGGGCATATACATTCTGAGTGTCTAAATATTAAAATAGTTATGCTGGTTGAAGATGAAGATCTTGAAGATACTAAATAAGAACCTATTGAAGTACCCTAGGATCTTAAAGAAGATGTTAAAAAGAGTAATGGTGATCTTGAATTCCCACTTGTTATATAATACAGCTTGAGTGATGTGCATGTAGAGAAAAAAGACTAGTTACATAATAATAAATTCCACACTAAGTGCACTGCTCATGATAAGGTATATGAAGTGATTATTAATAGTGAAAGCTTTGAGAATGAGCTATCCACTCTCTTAGTGCAACGGCTGGATAAAAAAAAACATGAAACATCCCCATCCCTACAAGTTGTCATGATTGTAATGAGGAAATAAGATCGAGATCAACAAACATTGTTTGATTACATTCTCTATAAAAAAAACACTATAAGGATGAAGTATGGTGTGATGTAGCCCCCATAGATGATTGCCTCAATGAAGAGGAAAAACCAATTGCCTTCTTTAGTAAAAAGTTTAATGATTCTTAATAGAAGTACTCAATTTATGACAAAAAGCTCTATGCAGTTTATAAAGTTTTGCTCCTGTGGACTTAGTATCCCCATGCCAAGTCATTTGTTCTATATTATGATCATAAGGTACTGAAGATCATTAACACCCAACACAAGATCAATCAAAGGCATGTAACTTGGATGGAGTTTATCTAAACTTATTACTTCACCATCAAACACAAATCTAGAATTCCTAAGATAGTGGCCAAAGCTTTGAGCCTAAAGTACTCTATATTGGGAACTATAGATGATCAAGTTATTAACTTTGATGTGCTTAAAGAACTCTATGAGGAAGTTCTTTATTGTGATAAAATTTGGAAGGAATGCAAGCTTAGGTCACGTAACCAATTTCTGTTACACGATGGCTTTCTCTTTAATGCTAATTGCCTATATAGTCTTCAAAGACAAGATATTTTTACCAAAGTTCTTGATGGTGCATTGGAAGAACATTTTGGAAAGGATAATGTCAGCTTAAACTTTGTAATAGGGTTGCCAAGTATTCAATAGAACAAAGATTCCATCATAATGGTTGTGGATCTTTTTTATAAGATGGTAAATTCTATCCCTTGTAACAAAACCATAGACACTTTTCATGTGTTTGATTGGTATTTCAAAAAAAGAGTGAGTTACATGATATTCCAAAGTCCATGATGTTCAATCGAGATTCCAAGTTCTTAAGTCATTTTTGGTACTCCCTTTGGAAAAAGCTTATTACTAGTCTTAATTACAGCCTTTGTCATTATTACCAAATTGATGAGCAAACTGAAGTTATCAATCATAGCTTAGAAATTTTCTTAAAGAGTTATACATGAAAGAAACTAAAGCAATGGGAACTTGTTTTGCTATAAGTGAAGTTTGCTACAACCATTCACCATGTCAAACCATTGGTTGTAGCCCTTTTAAAATTGTTCTTGTTAAGAATATAATATGTCTTTTGGATTTAATTCAACTTATACTAACTAGCATTTTGATGGAGATGTAGGCGAAAAAGCTAAAAATATCAAAATATTTCATGAACAAGTTCATAATAGGATTTTTAAAAAAAATGAGAAATATAAAAAGGCAATAATCATGCATCAAAGACATTGAAGTTCAAAAAACATAATTTGGTGTGGGATTACTTGCACAAAGAAAAGTTTTCATAAGAGAAGTTTGGTAAGCTACAACTTAAGGCAAATGGTCCATTTCAAGTTTCACAATGAATTGGAGAAAATGCCTATAAGATAAAGCTTTTAGACATTTATGAAGTATCTTTCACCTTTAATGTTGCTAATTTGTCACCTTACCATGGCGAAAAGACTAATTCAGACTTGAAGATAAGTCTTTTTCCAATCAGAGGAGATTGACACCGAAGTGGTAACATATCTTATAACTTGGGTTGAGACTAAAGAAGACTTATCCAAATTTAAGATGGGTCTATCCTTGGTCTAAATCCATTAAACAAATACCAAAATAAGGTGGGCTAGAATAGAGAGATTGTGTTCACACTAACTAAAAAAGAAAAGCATGAATATGGATGGAAATTATAGTCAGATTCATAAATGAACCTAAACACCAAATATTCACATATTATCAAGTGATTTGCAAGAGTAAATGAGTTGATAATTATGTTCACACTATAGATTATTGTGTTCACATGCAAATCTTATGATTTGAGGCACCATTTCAGCAAGACAAGATTGAAGTCAATCCCATCAATTTAGCAATCAAATCTCTGAAACTTTCATGCTTGGAAAGATGTTTCTAACCTATTTATTTTCTGTTATTCTTTATAAAAGGTAGAATAGAGTTTTTTTTATCCTTAAGCAATCTTTTAGATTATTCTTCAAGTTCTGTATCTTTTAGATAGATTTTCTAAAGTGGTGAACTTCTATTGTTATGTATCCCTTATTAGAATTCTTATGGTGGTATTTATATATCCCTTAGTATCTAGTCTTGGTGGTGAACTTATATCTCTTTTAATCCAATAATCATATTCTGTCATTATTCAAATTCTTATGAGTTGTCTTCTTTGTAAGTTTTTCAATTTTCTATTAATCTCCAACATCTCAACCATCCATTTATGGCATCACACAAGGCCTAACTTAAATGATTGGTACTGCAATCTAAAACTTGTCCTAAGGTAAGAGAAACTGCTTTATGTGGGAGATTGTTGGTATTTACCTTTCAAGCAAAATCATTTTTTGGCTAAAACATTATCATACTTGTAATATTTTGATATTTGATATCTTATAAAAAGTCTTGATTATATATCATTAAGCTTAGTTACATATTATTCTATTGTTGATACCTATATGATTAAGTCATCAGAATATAAATAAAGTTTTGCAAGGGACTACAATGAGATTGTAATTATGAGATCATCATTACATAAAAACTATATGTTTCAAAATAGTTCCTAGTTGATACTTTATCAATAAGATGACATTGACAAAAGTTGTTGAGACTAGCACATGGCTATGCTCTTGCTTATTAAGCAAATAAACTTGACAATTTTAAATACGATATGATGGCATGACACGAAAATGACACAAAAAAAATTATGAATAGGTTTAGTGTAATCGTGCTTCGTCTCTTAATCTTGTCGATATGATTAGGCAAGACATTATTCGTGTCGTGTTCATATCAAACAGTGATAACACGCTTAAGACAGTATTGTTTATGCAAGTATATATAACATACAACCTATAAAAGTTATTTTAATTTATTTCTTAAATAAATTAAAAATTGTATGTATCGTATCATTTTGGTGTTTAAATAGATTATAAATATTTAATTTTTAAATTTTTTTGTTTAAATACTAATTTAAATTATTTTTTTGTTAAATAAATGAATTAATCATGTCTAATTATATTATTCATGTCTATCATGTTAATCGTGTCATGTCATGTCGTGTTTTTGGGTTATGTTAAACAAACTAATTTTAAACATATTAGTCATGTCTTGTTGCATGTAACATGGATAATAAACGTATCGTGTTCATATTTAGGTTATTCATATCATTTAAATATTCATGTCATGTTCGTATCAAGATTATTTTATCATGTCTGACATGTAACACAACATGATGACATGAATTGCCAGGTCTAGAAGCAAGCAACCAATATCATAGGTTGAAGTTTAGGTAAATTTAAGCTAACATGTGGGTGCTTATTACAAGAACAAGTTCAGTGAACATGCTCGAGATGAGAATGCTCTATAGTAATTTACATAATGTCTATAGCTACATTCTCATGTGATGGTTCTAACTAAGAATGCTTCAGTCAAGTATTGTTAGGTATAATATGAGGCATATGAAGATGTATAAAGTAATCAAGCTAGGATTTTTCACCTTGTGTGATCAAGAAAGCCTTCGAGTCCTTTTCCATACCTAAATTGACTATTCAATTGTTCTTGACAAACCTGCTTCTCCATAAACAAATTTTACTTGGGCGAGTCCATGTGTTGTATGGACCAACAACTTTGCATTGAATTATCTTAACACCACTAGTAGAGCGTAACTTACCACTCTCCATAGTTTCAAGAGTAGTACCCATAGCCCATCTCCTCCTCGGTATAACATAGGTATATGGACCATGCATGGTGCCATCCACTTGACCTGATCACTAGTAAGTCTTTGAAAGAATACTACTTTTTTTTTTTGGATTTCAGTGCTGGCCATTGACTTTGACAAAATTCTTTGACCAAGGCTCTAATTTGAAGATAAGGCTTGGAAAAACCACTTTATTGGCATTTGAAATGGCTTTTTATCCAAACAAATAATAATTGTGCATACCTCCTAAAACACATTTCATTCCAGCGACAAAAATTCAATGACCTATTAGTCTCGCTAAAATTGATGGAATGGGATTAATCGTCTGACTTTCAACTTATTCAAACAAATCAACCATTGTCAGTTCAATGTACCATAAGTTTTAGAAAGATCACCATGCTGTAAATTGCTAAAGCAAGTATTACCATGCCTTAGTCATATTTTAAGTGTTCTAAAATGAAATCTCCGAAGAAATGCCAAGGTAAGCTAGCACCTTTCCCTTTTTCCTTTGTTAAAGCATCCATGGCCTCTACCTTTATTTCCATCAGTTTGGTAATCTTCTTACGGTACCCTAACTTTGGTTTTCTGACATATTTTATTGGGATACTAAAGTTTCAAACCCACTAGAATCGAATACTTTTTAATAGTCAGTGTCAAATCTTTTTTGTTAAACATGAAACATCTATATGATTGGTCCTAAAACTAGACAATAGCTCTAATCAATTGTTCTTCAATCACTACTGAGATAAGAAATGGGATCTACCCATATTTCTCACAAAACTTCTCTTTTCTCGCCTCACTTATCTAACTCCATATAGTAGCCAAATCTTCAAAATTATTTTGTATTAGATTCAGATGTACTTTTTAGGTAATCCTGATTCATAACTGAAAGGTAAGTAATCCCCTTCCTTTTGTGAGGTTTTCTTAGACCATTCATGCACCTTATTGTATGGTTTACATAAAGCATTCACGGACGAAGAACAAATCTGTAACATTATGAGATCCATGAAAGAAACTTCAATGAAAGATGTATTGGAGTAAATACCTCACTATGTTATTATAGTATGCCAATATAATTTATATGAAAGAAACACAAAAAAAAAAAAAATGATAAGTTACTATATGAAGATATGATATGAAATTTGAAAAAAAAATAAGAGGAAAAAATAAATAAATAAATAAATAGTGAGCAAAACCTTGGGAATAACAAAAGCTTGGGAAAAAAAAGAGGCTAAAGAAAGGTTATTTCTTTTATTTTTACAAAAAGAATAAGAGATGAGACCAAAAAAATTTTCTTTTAGAAATTAAAATGGATACGAATGCACACATTTATGATCTTCTTTACAAAAAGCATTACAATACAAGTGTTTCCTTGCTTGCCTTAATTATTAGGGATGATCTACAAAAGGTAAGCATGGCTCTATCTAAAGTCGGCCACTATGGCTTACAATATGCTTGGCTCGAATTTATTTGAATCTAAGAAGTTTCTAAATTGTTCCTCACTAGTGTCCATGCAGGATTAATAAAACACTCCAATCCTCACCCATTATAAGCCACAAACAAAAAAAGTTCAATTTAAGTGGGAGTATTTTGCTTGCCATTTAGAAAGTTATCACCTCACAAGAGTATAAGTACTTTACTCTCTTTTACAAAGGTTTAAAGGCTAGGTATAGAGCTCATACATGATATGAATGTATCGTATGTGAATGAGGGAATAAAGTATCATAATCTTTATTCTAGTTCCTTATAATAACAATATAATAAATATAAAGCGTAAAATAAATGACATGGTTATAATGAGATGCAAGTTATTATTATTATTATTATTATTATTTGAAAAAAAACAAGATCAAGATTAAGGAAGTTAAGGTTAAATACCAATTATGACCATTAAATCAAAACTAAGGATAACATATGATTAATTTTTTTTTTTGCCTGACTCTCTAAGAAAAATGACTTCCCCAACGAAGTCGTCAAGCTATTATAATAGTTTTGGAGCCGTTAAATGAATTTGAAAAAAAAATAAAAAGGAGTTGTCACTAATCTTTTTTTGGCATGGTGTGATTGGCCACCTAATAAAACTTATTATTCTAATAAAATTTTAAAATTAATTAAAACTTATTAAAAAGATATATTTTTTGGGTCTGTGAGAACAATTTAGGTTTGAACGTCGGTTATGCCTAATTAAAATGATACCAATTAATTATATATTATCTTTTAATTTTGACTAAAAAAGTCTTAATTTTGTTATTTAACATTAATTTTTTTAATTTTTTCTATTATAGTAAAAAAACATATTTTATTTTATTTTTATTTTATCCCTTTTTTATCCTGGTTTGAAAAATAAATAAGAACATTGTTTATTGAAAATTTTTCAAAAATATTCCAATACTTTGACAATATTAAAAGAAACTTTCTCACTTAAGGATTTCTTAAGAATCATTACTCAAATTTCTTAAGAACTACATCTTCAGTACTTCGTATCTATTTTCAAAATCAAGATTTGTGACATAATATACGATACATACGATTTAATTTTTTTTAAAAAATCATTTCTTATTCTATTTATTAAAAAATTGAGAAATCTTTATTGAAAATTATACTAAATGCTCCAGTACATTTGCAGCATTTTAGATAAATTTTTTCAACTAAAAATTCTTAAAAAATCGCTACTTGAACTTCTTTGGGATCTCATCCTCAAAAATTTTATTTATTTTTAGAATTGATGCATATGAATGAAATATGATGCACATGGATTTATTTATAACATTGTTGCATTGTTTTAAAGTTTTTTTCATGAGGAAAAGTAAACGAGAAATTTTTCCTTGAAAATTGTCCTAAATACCCCAATACTTTGGCAATAATTTAGAAAAAAAATTTCACTTAAAAATTTCTTAAGAATCACTAATCGAACTTTTTAAGAATCTCATCATCAGGAATTCACGTTCTTTCAAGATTATTGTATGAAATGTAGATGACAACATATGGTATAAGTGCAAAATTTTTAGTCATCTCATTTATTTTTGTCTTATATTATATTTTCTTTATTACTTATTTTATTTTACTCATCTGATTTATTATTATTAAATTATATATTATTTATTATTATTATTATTATTTTAAAGGAATAAAGCAAGGAAAATCTTTTTATCAAAAAATTTTTTGGGTACCCCAATACTTTGGCAGTATTTTTAAAGAATTTTCTCACTTTGAGATTTCTTAGGAATCTTTACTTGGACTTTCTTAGAATCCCATCTTTGAATATTTTTATTGTGTTTCCTCCCTTTTTATTATTTTTTCTAACTTTAATTTTATTTTTAAATTTAGTATTACTCTTATTAATTTTTTTTTAAAACAGAAATGATTAATCATCACAAATAAAATTCATGTGTCATGATATTAACCTTAACACTAAAAAAAAGGTTGTTTTTACCTTTTTATCATCCTTCTTTTTTTATTTATTCTTTTTTTTATCATTTATTATGTCCAATATATTTTAGGAGAATTAAATAAATGAAAAATCTTTTGTATTGAATACTTTTCTAAATACTCCATTACCTTGGCAATATTTTAGAAAAGTATTCTCAACTAGAGATTTTAAAGAACTATTACTCAAACTTCCTTAATATCTCATCCCCAAGGATTTTTATTTTTTTATTATTATATTTTTTTATATTTGTTTGTCATTTTTCATTTTTCATTTTTTTACACTTTTTTATATTTTTTTCATACACATTTTCATTAATTTATTATTTTTTAAACATTAATTTTTATATTTTCTAAAATATATGCATTTCTTCTAGGTATTTAAAATATAAATATGCATTAATAACTAACTTAAATAATGTAAAGATTAAAATAAATAAAAATAAAAAAAATTACTAAAAATCAATCGATCAACGTCAATCAACGATCCACAGGTGGTTTGGGCTAGCTCAATGCTGTTCAAGTGGTTTGTTACGGCCTAGAGTGGTTATGTTCGATTCAACTCTGGTTTGAAGCGGTTTAGGTGGGCTAATTGAAGGCTGGGAAAGACTTAGATCACTAGGCCAGAGGTGCGAACCTCAAGTCTGGTCATCAAGCTGTGCGCGAATCCTGAGGGTTCCTATACAGCGTCATTTTACCCCTTTTTTTGCTATAAAAAGCAAACTTTTTTTTGTTTCATTTTAATCTCCTTTTCTAAAAAAAATCTTGGAATCCAAAAAAAAAAGACTCTCAAAACCTCCTACTAAGCTCAAAATCCAGCATTGTGCCGCCATGTTAACTGTCGTTGCTTTCCTTATCGACTATCAAGGTCAATCCAAAAAACTCTAAAAAAACACCTAAAAGACCCTCTTAGCCCCTTGATTCCAAATCTAAGCTTTTTTTTCTCCAAAACTCCCTCAAACCTACCAAATCGGCCTTTAAAGTATTCAGCCAAAAGTTTTTTTTTTTTTTTTTTTGCTCTTTAGCATCGGGCCTCCATTCCAAGGGCTATGATTATTGTTTTATGTTTTTTTTTTTTTTTGTGTTTGGTTTTTTTGCAGGGAATGGGTCTTAAGTGGATTTTGTTTGGGTAGTTTAGGTAAGGGTAGCTTTTTTTTGTTTCTTTTTTATGGTAATAGTGGTGGGAGTGGGAAGCTGAGGGGTTTTTTGTGTTTGGTTTTTTGCAGGGAATGGATCTTAAGTGGATTTTTTTTAGGTAGTTTAGGCAAAGGGTAGCTTTTTTTGTTTCTTTGTATGGTAATAGTGGTGGTAGTGAGAAGCTGATGGAGTTTTTTTTTGTTTTTTTTATTGTGTTGGGTTTCTGTTTGGGTGGGTCTTAGGTAGATTTTTTTTACTTTTTTTTGTGAGTTAGGTTGATGAAAATGGTGTGTTAGGGTTTAGTAGTGATTTCAAAGATTGGGGTTATGTCGTGTGCATGATGGTTTACAAGGGAATGGAGGCGAGGGGGTGGTGATGGTGTTGGGGCTAGGCGAGGGTTACTGTAATGCTGGGTGCTGGCAATGGTCAGAGCTAGGGTTGGTGATAGTGGCTGGGTTCGTGTGTGCTGGCTTTGGTGATGGGCACAAGTGAGGGTGTCTGGGTGGATGTGTGTTGGGGTTAGAGCTAGGGTCGAAACTGGTGTCGGCAATGGTGGGTGTAGGTTCTGATGGATACCAAGTAGCTATTTTCATTTTTGGGTCTCTTTTTTTTTTTTTTTTTGCAACTAGTGTTCTCCCCCTTTTAACATGAATTCATCTGAGATTTTATTGAAAATCCTAGACTTTCTCTTTCCCACATCTCTGCTTAGGAAGTAAATTCCTTTGAAAATGATGATTAACAAATTTGTATTCTTCTTGCAACACTGGTTTGCTGCATTTTGAGACATTGTTTTTTTACCAATTAGTGTTCTATGTAAATTTGATAGAACCAGATAGGTAAATGCTGAGAGCTAAAATTGGTGAGGTAGATTGGGTGAAGGAAGGCTATGGTTTACGGAAAAAGGAAAAGTGAGGGAAGGTTGTTGCACTGGCAACCGACCCTTAGCCTTTTCTTTTTTTTTTTCAATTGTTTAATTGTATTATTTTTAATTACTGTATATATTTTAATTTGGTCCTTAATTAATCAAAATTGAATCTAGGATTTAATATAGAATTAGGATAAAATTTGGGCTTTAATACGAAACCTAGTCTTTAACATAAAATTCGGGCTTTAATACGAAACTTGGGCTTTAACAATTAACCTAATAATGAAATTGGACCAAGCTCGAACCCACACAAAATATTCTAGGACTATAAATGAATAAATATTTGAATTGAACTGATTCATACCCAAATCGATTACAAAATTGATCGTGATCGAGTTATCTTAGATAAAATGAGTGTCTACAATCATAGTATAAATCTTAGAATTTTGATAGATCAAGCCAAATGTATTTATCTTATATTGTCAAATGATATATTTAATTAATCATAAAATTAATTATTTAATAATAGATTTTATGATTGACTTAAAATAATGTTATTAACCCCACATGGCAATAAATGATTCATTATTTGAAAATTCTTCAAACAATTAATTAAAAAAATTCACTAAATATGTGACATAAATTTTTTCTTTCTATAGAAGTAATATACTTTTACATTACTTTCTTTTAAGAAGACATCTACGCTACTTTTTAGAAAAATATAAAGGTGGCAAATCAACCTAATTAGAAATTCTGCTCGAATAAGCTTGGCACTTGAATCAGTTCAAACTTGAATTGATAAAAAAGTTAAAGATTTGAACGTAAATAGACTAAAATTTGAAACAATCTGAATCTTATCTAACACAAACATGAAACCTGAAATGGCGCAAACCTTATATCACACAATATGAAATTACTTGATTTCAAAAGTATGAACTCAAAACGATTTGAATTTAAAATTCACTTTGAAATGATTATATCTTATATAAATCTTATATAAAATCTAAAATGATTTGAAATTTGTAGAATTTGAAATAACTTCAATTAAAAACTTTGAATAGAAATTATCCAAATTTGAATATATCTTTATCCATAGCAAATTAAAATAATTTAGACACGAAATGACAAAACTCAAACTCGAGACGTAACACATTTGGTAGATAGAGATGTTTATCTAAATTGGGTAGCATGTTATTTATAATCGTAATAAATTATAATTAAGAATTGTACGAGATTTATTAAAATCTTATATGAAACTCATTTATAATGGTGGATTCTTACATAATTTTTTAATATTATTAAATAATTATAAAATTATAATAAAAAAAATAGGGAATGCTCCTAAATTGGGGATGTGATTATTAATTAAACTTCAAGTTTCAACTGTTCTCTCTTTTTATTAGTATTAGGTAGTATTTGATATATTTTGTAAAATCATTATGATAATGTAATTATTGAGGTAATTTTTTTACCAAAGTGATTTCAATACTCATGATTTGAAATCACTTTATTTAGATAACAATGATAAATTCTTATATATCAAATATCATTATATTTGGTATTACTAAAAATTAAATATTATTTATTTAAAAATACAAAAATAACCATGCATATTGCAATAATTACATAAATTAATAATTTTATAATTGTTTAAAGATAATAATTTGTAAAATATTACTAATATTTATTTATTTTATAATAAAATATAATTATATTATTAAATTAATAAATATATTTATTGATAGGTAAATTTATTTTTAATATAAATTATAAAAAAAATTTAATTAGAAAATAAAACCAATCTATTAAATTCATAATAAAAGAAAAATAAAAAATTATTATATATATAAATTATTAAAAATATATATATAAATTATTTTGAATTTGTTATAATGAATATTAGTTTTAAAATATAAAAATTTATAATATAAAATAATTATAATTTTAAAATACAATAAGATTTTAATTTACATATTAAATAAGTAAAATTAACTATTATTAATTTTATATATTACTTCACTTCAGTGATAAAAAATTCTCATATTTTTTTTATGATAATTAGATCATCCTCTAATACAATAATTTGATCACTATCGATAATCTAAAATTACCATTAAATAAAATCATCAAATATTTACTAAATATAATAATCTAATTATCATATATAAATTATTATAATTTTTAAAACAATTATCTCATATCAAATACTACTTTAACATAGTGGTACGGTTAATTGATCCTCTACTAATGGGAGGAAATAACGCCATGCAAAGGCTAATAAAGAAAGGCCAAAGTCTGGAAAAAGGATAATGAATACAAAATACAACTAAACTAATCTAAAATACAAATACTCATTACTCGTCCACGTGCTCCTTTATTTTCTGTCGTTATCATTAAGAAAAGTTGATTATACTATTGATGTTGGATTTTTTAAAAAAAATAAATAAATAATTTATATTTTAAATTTTAAATTTTAAATTTGTAAATAATATATTATTTTAATTAAAATTTTAATATTAATAATCTATTTCATATGTTATAATATTTACCTAATATTTATATATATTATTCGTCAAAGTGGTTAAAGTGAGAAAAAAATTTAAAAATTTAAAAATCGATTCAAAATTACAATATTTAGTTCAATTCGAATCAATTTTTTTTATTTAATTTGAATCAAATTTAGATATTAAATATATATATGAGGTTTGGATCGAATTTCGGATTGAGAGATAAAAAAAAAAAATCGAACCGAACCGAACCAAATATATTTTTTTTAGTTTTAATATTTTTTAAAATTTTTATAAAATAAAAATAATAAATTTATATCAAAATTTATTTAAATATATTAAAATTTTATATTAAAATAATATATAAAAATTAAAAATCGATAAACCGAACTGCAACAAATTGATAAAATTTGATTTGATTTGGTTTGAATCGAATGAAGATTCGAATTCAAATTAAATTTTAAATTTTTATAATATTATATAATATTTAAAAAAATTGAATGTTACCACTTTTAAAAGTGATGATTCTAGTATGCATGCAAAATAAATTAACATGGGATGTGACATAGACTAAGATATGTGGCCTATGATCGTGGACCATAAGAAGGTTCATGAGAATAGCATTTTATTAATACAAAAATTGTTCTACGAGTACTTTTTTCCATGAATGAGATTTTTTTTAGTGATGCTATTTACATCTTTAAAAAAATTTTAATATATTCATAAAATTAATTTTTAATAAAATTATTTAAATATTTTTTTTTTGTATTTCATATTCTTTTTTTCTCAATAAGTTACCAAAATCTCATTTTTTGGAAATTTCTTTAATGTATTGAAAATTTATTTTCATAAACTTTTTTAATACACCAAAAATTATTTTCGAAAACTTTTTTAATATACTGAAAATTCTTTGCTAGAAACTTCTTCACTATACTAAAAATGTATTTCCAAAAAATATTATAATTATTCAAAAATACATTTCTAGAAGTAATTTTTACTCTAATTTCTTTGTTGTATTAGGCATGAGAAAATATATTTTAATTTTTTAATTAGTTCTGGCATAAAAATATTGGATGTCCTTCATTGCAATTTTCAAATGGGTTTCTAATGATTTCTTTGAGGTATGAGCTGTTTAAATCCAATAGTAAAAATCTTTAATTTTTCCACCATACTATCAATTCAATAATATTTACAACATTTTCTCAATTCCAACAAATATACATCTAAGATAAATCACTAATTGTGATAAAACATTCATGCAAGTTGGCTACTATACCATGGCCAATTTTATGAGATATTCCAAATTATTCATTTAAGAAGCAAGTTTTAATCATAAATGCAACAATGGATTTGCATAATTACATTCAAAGACATGCTGGATCAAGTGATGAAAATTTTAAAGAATTCAAGAATATGCCCCATACCAACTTCAACAAGCAATTTTGATCAAGGTAAACCAAATTCTGTTAATTATAGAGAAAGTAATCGTGAAATTACAATGTTAAGAGAAATAATAGTGACTAGTCTAATGGATTCATCTTCCCATTCACTCTAGTCTATTACATAATTCTAACAAAACTTTGTATCTTTTATAAAGTTAATTTATTTTATAATATTAGACAAATTATTCAAATAAAACCCTAAAAATATTTTAATGATTGTACTTTTGTAGTCATTTTTGTTGTTTTTGGTAACTTTTTTTAATTTTTTCTTATATATTTTAGTTTTTTATAAATTGAAAATGAGCCTTCACTATGTTGTAAGTCCATTGTTTTATAAATTGGAATTTTTAAATAATGATTGTCTAAATTTTTTTCTCATTTTGGTTTTTTATTTTAAATTTTAATAAATAATTATGTTAATATAATCAAATTTGTTAGTTGTGACAATGCATTTGAGAAATAAAATAATTATTATAAATATAATGTTGAAAATGTATGCAAGTAAATTATTATAAATACATCAACTTAGAGCAAATTTTAATAATAATTTTAATATTTCTTAGTCTTAATATACAATTTTAATGTCAAAAAATATTTCACTATTTATTAAATAAAATTTTTAGATTTTAAATAACATTAATATATAGACATAA
This sequence comes from Durio zibethinus, assembly GCF_047325235.1. Lineage (NCBI taxonomy): Eukaryota > Viridiplantae > Streptophyta > Magnoliopsida > Malvales > Malvaceae > Durio > Durio zibethinus. Next base: position 13,670,179 of record NC_143185.1, read on the forward strand.
AAATAATTCTCAATATTTAATAATAAAAGTATTATTTGATATAAAAATAGCTTTACTAATTTTCAACTTATTAATAAGAATATTATTTGATATTAAATAATTTTAATAATTTTAGATTTTTTTTTCTTGTATATATAAACTGCCTGTCTTGTTGGTTGTAATCTTATAAACATGTTATTGGGTTATATGCACGACAAGAAGGCAGCAATTGCTTGGCAAAAAACAAGCGGCACTTGAAGTGTGTTGCTACAGTGGAAGATGTCCTGATTCACTCTTATAAACCGCTGGAGCTTGTGGATGGAGGAATACCGTGAACTGAAACTAGGTTCTTCGAATGATATGGATTTTTCAAAAAGAGGCTCTGAACTCAGTCTTCTAAAATAGTTGGTGAGATAAACATTACCTCTTAAACCAAAACATTATTCTTTTCCATGTTTTCACTTGCTCTACAATTTCAAATGCTATTTGATATGAAATCTATATTCAGTCTTTCAAATGCTCATTTTTTTATTGTGTTTTAGATTTCTGGACACTGGACAGGACCTTTGATCATCCTACATAGTAGCAGGCTCGACTCAACATTCGAAATCATTAACACTGCTGCATACAACTATATTTTCTGGTTGGTCAACAATTGAATGAGATATCTTTCCCGTCATTGCATCTTATTATTATAATATTATTATTAATTCAAGAGGCATGAGCAAATTGGACATGAACCCTGGCTACCCCAATTCCACCTTCACTATTCTGTATCACCTACTTTTAACAGAAGAATTGGATCCAGTTATATGCATAAAACAAGCAATTTAATTGAACCAATTACCAGTTTTGACAGAGGCGGCAGAATCTGTGGGTCTGTTTATTGATATGAACCTGTCAGACACTTTCAGCTGCTAACCATTTTTTACTTATCCATCTCAAAAATGGCAACTCCTAAATAAGTAAACAATACTTATTTCATCAAGATAAGCTATGCTGAACACAATAATCTTGGTGTCTTATTACCCTCTGAAGAATTCTGGTGGCTCCCGGCCTGCTCTGCTCAATTCTTTTCAAGTAGATTATAGAAAACCTTTGGTTTTCTACACTTTGAGATGCATAAGGCCTGAAACCAAAAATGTTTTTTACAAATCAGCCGTAATTTATAAGTTATTTATACATGGAAAGGGATTATGGTTGAAACTTTTTTCACATTTGGAAGCAACAATAGTTGTTTCCGATTAGGCTAAGGGTAAAAATAAACCCATATAACAAAAATTCGATAATCGTCCAAGTTTGTATCATTTTACTACAATCAATTAAGTCCTCAAATATCTATTTTCATCAACTGAGCTCCTATTAGACGAAAATTGATTAACTGTCAACACCAATTTCCATTTAATCGAGAGCTCAATTGGGGAAAAAATAAATGTTTAAGGATTGAATTGGGTGAAAATAGATATTTAAGGGCTCAACTGATCCGAATTAAAAAAATTCAAGACTCGATTGATTGCAATAAAATATCAAGAGCTTAAATGATTATTAAATTTTTGTTTTGAGGGTTTTTTTGACCCTTTTATCTTCCAATTATTTGTATTACCAAAATTTTCTGTGATGTTGAATATTATCAATTCAATAATGCCTTGAACATAATTAGTCCAATTTATGATACATTCTCAAGAGTGAAAAAAACCTGACACAGGAATCAGAAAAACAAGTAAATATGCTATGTGTATATTAATAAGAAAGGGGAGATAGAGAGGAGTGGGGATTTAAAGGAAGAAACAGAAAGAAACAAGTGCCAACCTGCATTGCATATGCTATGTGCAGTAAAGTGGGTTCTGACCATGGCTTCCCTATAAATTGAAGGCCAATTGGCAAACCCGCTTTGTCATAACCAACCTATCAAGGAGACATGGTGAATGGATATTAGTGGACTTGTACTGTTTGAATAAAAATAATAGCCACTAAATAGCAACATAAAATTTTAATCCTGAGAAGTAGTAATAAGTTTGTACAGGAACAGTCACAGCAGGTAGTCCCAAAAAGTTTCCTGCTATCTGATATCGAATTATGGAAGCTGAAATAACAACAAAAAAAGGTTAACTTCCATTATGCAATACCTTCTCTTTATTAATTGATTGGACTGATAAAGCATGAAGATTTAAACATAAATTCATACAGGAAAACCAGTCAAAATTCTTACCTCCAGTTATATAGTCAAGCTCACCAGTCTTTTGAGCATCATCAAGTATCGTGCATGCAGTCACACTTTTTGAAAAAAAAAAAAAAAAAAAAAAAAAACTTGTTTGTCATTGTAATACAAAGATTAAAGGTGCTACTGACAGTCTTCTTTTAGAGCCTTTGAGAAAAAAAAGTAACCTTTTCCAAAAAAATAGATGCAAGCTTTTGCTTTAAAAAAAAAAATCTACCCTGTAGTTGGAGTCACTATGACATCTGCCCTGGCAAATATATTGTTATGAAACTGCATATGGCGGTTCCTGCAAGTATAATCAAGCTAAATTATCATAGCAAGTTTGCAGAATCTAAAATCATAACAAACAACCTGTTGTACATATTCTAATATGAAGCATGCCTACAGTACATCTTCTAATTTGAAGCATGCCTACAGAGTATAGACCACTAATCTAAGTATACTTTAGAAAATACTTTGTTGCCATTCACTTTTTACTTCTTGAAATGGTTTGTAATTCACAAATGAATAAACTTTGAGCTATTTCATATAAAGTTCTTGAGAAAATAGAAATAAATGATTGAATTGAAAACAACAGTATCATATCGTTAACAATCATTTATTTTATGTGACAACTTACAGCAAACTAATTCATAAAAAAAATTGGCGACAGCGTACCTCATTTTCTGGGCCTTTATGTACTCTTTGCTGTTGAAACAACCATATATACTCAGAACTACTCTTGCATCCCATCCTAATTCTGCAAAGTCCCTATTTCAACAATTTTATACCGTCAGCATCTGAACTTTTGAGTCCTGGAGAACATGAACATAAGAGGATAATGGGGTGCTTGAAGTCTGGAAGATAACATACAGCTTTTCCAGAAGAGGACTCAGTGAAGCGCTGCATTCAGAAGCAAGTGTCACGTAATGTGCCTGGCGCATCACTTCTATCTCTGGTATAGTAACCTCTACAATCTTGAGAATAATATGCCTTTGCAGATTAGTGAGCAATCACTTTTGCGATAGTAGTATCAATCATCTACCATTGAAATAACTGTATTTCATAACAATGTTTTTTTTTTTTTCTAAGAAGGTTTATCATCTGATTAGGTTCTAACAACAGGTAAGTTGATTGCTACAGTAGTCTATCTACAACAAATTATAATATCAAAACATGGGTAGTTATTAGTTAAAGAAGACATCCATTGCCAATACCATCCACTTGTAATGCTCACAAAGCAAGTGCAGAGCATTGGAGCAGCATATTCTGACTTCTTCACTGCAATCATCGAACCACTAATTGAGCCAATTAGTGGTTAAAAAATAGAATGACAGGAGTTAAAAATCTCATCTTTTTTAGCTATAATTGATGATAAAACTGTACTTGAATTAATTGATCATATAATTAAATCACCAACCTCTCCATATTTTGCAATCTTGACGTTTGATATTGGATTTGTTGAGTTCAGCAGCGGAAAATATACTCTGGGCTGGTAGGATATCCATGTGCAAAAGAAGAAGAGTGAAAGTTGTCAAAAATTACATTGACTTGTAAAAATACTATATGGTTCAGCAGTGAATAGAAAAAGAATGGCAAGGCCATTATTAGGAACCAAACCAACAATGGTTATTGCTACTTTCCTAGAACTTAAAGAATAACCAATCAAAATAAAATAAAAAAAGCAAGCTCACACTGAAGAACTTTAAACTTCTAGTTTCCAGATTCTTATTCTCTCAGTATCAAAACTAGAAATAAAATATGCTTGCATGAGAAGCCCATTGGACACAGAAATTGATATCAGAATCAGTTTTCTCCTAAAGGGGAGATAATCTTCATCGAAAACAACAATTAGTACCCAGAATTTTTAGTGATCTTCTAGAACTGGTACTCACAGGTAAAGTGGTTGGCTCATGTGATGGAAGTTGGCCACTAATAGCAGCATAACTGAAAACAGTAAACCAATCTGAATCATATCTACAACTAACAAAGTAACCTACAGAGGTCAAGAAAATGCATTGTTAAAAAGAAGGGAGAGAATACTTACACAATAAATGCATCCTCTAAGGTGCCTGCTAGTACTCCGACCATCCCCACTGTCCAGTTCAGAGGAAGAACACTAGAAACAGCATATGCATTTTCAGATATTGTCTAAATTTTACACCTAATGAAAGTTATAGAATTATTTTACCTAAATGAGTTCTCACCCTGAATGAGGTATGCATCCAAAAGTCGGTTTGAACCCGACAACACCAGAAAGAGATGCAGGCATCCTCACAGATCCTATTCAGAAACCATAGAAAAAGTGCATTGGTCCTTTAAACTTATTCACATGGTATAATGTTGTAAAGAATAAGCCAGCATATTTTTCTTTCTCCTTTTGAAATGTTGATGAAGGGACAGTTCTGTAGAGGATGATAAATAATGATACTTCTGCATATCTTCTCAATATAGGAATGAAAGAATTGTTACTCTCGGTAGGCTGTCATAATGTTGGTGAAGTACTCAGTTCTCAGGCTCAGTAGTATCACTTGAAAACAGGAATAACAATTCCACTTACTTCTTCCACGTTGGAGGTAACAATAAAGGAGTTAACTGTAGTTCAGGTCTTCAAGGTTTAATTTAGATGTTTACCACTGAATTTTGAATCCAACAGAATCAAAAGAAACAAGTCAGGGATGAAATTCATGTGCAAAAATAACTAACTTGGGCCTTGGGTACCTTGGACTACTTTAAAAGGTGGAAGAGTCACACTGTCTTTTTGTTGAACTTCTGTTTTGATACCACCTATGTAGGAAGTTAAGGTCAATGATTCTACCGTATATTACTTGGTCACATACAAAGTGGTTGTGAAACTGAGTGCAATCTTCCTAGTCCAGGAAGCATGCGTCAGAAGTGCACACGGACAATGAAGAAGCCAGGTGGTGGAATGGGTGACACCGGAGGGTTTTTGCTATTGTCTATACTTTCAGATATATACCAACGTAGACTTGGTATTTATGTTATTAATTAAACATGGGAGTTAACTGCTGAACAAAAATTTTGATCACGAAGACAAAAAGAAACAGAGAACTCAAGGAGTTGTAGTGAAGACAGATTAACTTTTACTATTAACTCAAGAGGCTAGTTGTTGTTGAAGTTGAGTTGCTGAGGGCATCTCAGTCAGATCTAAATTCTAACATGGATAAGCAAGTCTTCCAAGAATATCCAATAAATGAGTTATTTACCATCTGCACATTAAGAACCTACCATACAATTTCTCAACAACTAGGTATAATACAAGAATATTATTCATGCATTAATTTATAATGAAAATTTTAGTTAATTAAAAAAATAATACCACATATTTTAACTTTCTTAAGAAGTTATCCTAATGCTAAATGTGATTTAGTCAAAATCATTGTGCTTAACTTTGTCAACAACGTTTGGTGGTTTTTTACAGAGAAAGATGTCAAATTTTACCTCCTCCATCCACACCAAGGGCAGCAGCGCATAATCCTGCAGATACTACTGCAGCAGATCCACTAGAAGAGCCACCAGTGATTTTGTTGGGATCATAGGGATTTCTAGCAGTCCTGCAGCATTAACAAAACGAACATACTGCATCTTTAATGTTTTTTAATGGAAAGAACTTGGACAAGATAAAGGAAACTTGTGCTAAATTTAGTTAAGTTGGTTTCCTGTAAATTAATTTGTAACTAAGACTTTATGTGGATAAAATGGAAAACAAATTCAAGCAGAATATCATTGCATTTAAACATGGCTTTTCTGGTTTATGGAAGGGAAAGACAACTGCAAGTTCTCACCCATAGTGGGGATTTATCCCAGTTGTTCCAACTCCAAGCTCATGCATATTAGTCTTCCCAACAATTATAGCACCACAGGATCTGAGGCGCGTAATACAGCATGCATCACCTGTGCAAGGTCTAACCTTGTGCAGCCACTTTGTTCCTCCTAGAAGAATCAGGAGTAAGATAGGACAAAAATACCATTAAGAAAACAAAATTGATGCGCATAAAAAACATGGCAAGTGGAGAACTTAGGAGACCTGTAGTTGGATATGGAGAACAATCTATTTCATCCTTGACAGCAATTGGAACTCCATCTAGAGCTGATATAGGATACCCTGAAGAAGAGAAAAATGAGATCTATATGAACATCTAGACAGTATAGACAAAGGGATAATATAAATCCAAAAAGATTCTACATGAAAATGGAATTCACTTCTACTAAGTTTGGAAATCAGCTGTCAACTTGTTTTTCAGTTTGATCTTCATCCTGGAGAATGCTTATTTCGTTATGATTCAGGAGAATGACAACAACAATGTCTAAATAACAAAGCACATTTAGGAAGTGTAAATAGTGATTCAATTACAGTAAAAAAAATTACCTCTTTCATACCGAAGAGTTGACTCTGTAGCTTGCCTTAGGATGTCTTCAGCATCATAGTTAATGAAGAAGGACATTGACAAAGGAGGTCTGGAAGATTCATGCACGGCATCTATAAACTGCTCTGCAACCTGTAGAATTGAAAATTGATTTCCATGACCATGGTAGACTAAAAATTATCAATATAAACTAGCTAGAAAGTCTCAAAAATCATTCTTCAGGTGAAACTATAATCACACATATAAATGGGAAATCAACAATATGCCATAAACTAAATAGCCAAGAATGATACCCTTAGTGGAGTTATTTCTCCACAACAGTAGGCTCTTGAATAATCTGCTATTGTCCGGCGTCGGAAGTAGCTGGGTTTTAAATCATCTAGTGACTTCTCTAAGGTTATAGGAAGGCAATTTATTGCCTCTTGAACTCGTTCTGGTGGAGATGCATCAGAGTCAATTTGTTTGACTTCTTGCTCATTAAGGTCTGTGTTGATGCAATCAAATCAGACACAAGACAAAAAGTACATATTTGAAAGGAGAATGCACTTTGATTTCTTGACATAAGGGTCTAAGGTATGTTTAATGGATATAAACAGAAGCTCACAAAACTTAAAGCGAAAAAACAACATAAATATATACATATAAAAATATATATAACCTATCCCATTCTGAAGACATAATCCCTATATCTAGATGCATTTTTCATTTCCCAGTTATTGTGACCTATCTCTACCTGAAATTATGTAGCCCGAGCACTTGACATTTATGAACATTCTTATAGTTGACTCTTACAGTCCACTAGATGAAGCTTTACAAATACATCAAACACCTTTGGAACATAAGAAATTTCCACCGTCTGGAATCCAATTTGTTGTAATATAAAAGGAGTATTCTACGTTTCTTCCATGTTGTTTCTCATATATGGAGGAATAGATATACTAGTAGCCTCTAGCCTGGCATTCTAGTCTTGGTAATTGCAAATGTAAGTGGTAGAAATTTCACAGATATCTTAATGGCAAAAGATATTATGATGCACTGTTTAACTAGTTTTAAAATGCTTTCCATAACTAAATTTTACTCTAGACATGGACAAAAGTCTGATTTTATTTTAAGTGATGAAGATGAACTATGTACTGTATCCAAAATATAGCAGCCTCAAGCATATGAATTGCCAAAAGTACATAGGCATACATACCAACAAAATGATGTAATGGAACAAACATAGGTGGCTCCTCCAGTGATGCATTCGTAATAAGCTGCTCAAGGGGAAGACATACTCAGTAAGAAATTAACAATAAATAGCAAACAAGCAACCATATCCATCATACACTTGATTTGGTTGTCGGAGATCAAAGATAAAGCTTGTAAGTTTCCAAGATGACATGAACAAGGAATGATTCTCCCACCATAATCTTTATGGGTGGATGGTTAATCTTCCATTTGACAAAAGGTAGAATGACTCTCTTCGTACCAGTGCTTTACAAGTGTATAAAGAGCAGAAAACTCAGCCCTTCTTTCCTTTTTGATGAATGTCCTGTTTCTATAAGAGCCTAATCAGTATATTAAACTAAACATCAATGTTTGATTTCTAATCAATTGTTTCATTCAAATTTAAGAGTGATGGTTTTAGGGTAAATATTGTTATAATCTGCATGGATTTTGAAAATCTGTGATCAAGTTATATAAACTAGGACTTATATCTAAAGAAGTAGCTGAAAAGAACTTTCCCTGGAGAAATTTTGGAATACCGGAGTTGTTCTGCCTGTAAATAAGTTGAAAGAGCACAATGCTTTACCTGGCTGGAATTCAGATGATAACCACGAGGATTCTTGGACCACAAGCGGCATAACTTCCATGATAGTTCGAAACAGATTCTTACTTGCTGGAACTTAGGGGAGAAACTATCACTTGTCTCATTAAACTAAAAGCTGCACACATTTAGAACTTGGGACTTCTTCGTAGAGGTGTTAGGTTTGAATCTTGAAATGAAATGGAAGGGTGGGTTATAAGATGGGGGAAAGCTAGCAAAAGAGTCCAGCCAAATTGGAATTCCCTATGCACCAATAAAAGAAAAAGCAAGGGGTTCTAATTACCTTTGCCTTCTTATTTTTGAGATAATTTGAGATTGTGAACCATAATTGTTGGAACTAAGAGCTCAGCACTCTACACTACAACCGTTGACAGCTTTCAATTTGATCATATAGGTAAGAAAAGTTCATGACTAAACCCTAAACCCTATCAGGTGAAAGTAACAATTTTCTCTACAATTCCCTGCTGTTTGAAGCAGTTGACATCCATTTTAGTTAGATATTCATTAGCCTTCTGAGAAGGTTACCCTAGGTAAATTAGTTGTAAATAATATAACAAATGGATCCATCAGCTCCTGTTGTCTGCTTGGAGTTTGGACAGAAAAATAAAATAATTCATCACAATTTGTGGGCAACTCCTAACCTTTGCCAAATTTGTGTCTCATCAAACTGACAATTTGAGAAAATTAGAGAGAGAACAAAAAAAGTAAAACGCTAACAAACAAATTTTAACTTTTTTGTGGAATCATTGTGAAATATTGGCAAATTATTCTTTGTATTTTTCCTCATGGAATTATAGGAGAAATTTACCAAAATGCCATCACATGGGTGTTAGTAAAAGATCTGAAACATGTTTGTAGCTGTTGAACCACAGACACAATGCCAGACTTACTAGGAAATTTTTGACTAAATCTTTACAGCTTTTGGATCCTTTTTCTATCCTTTTTTTGTGTTTCAATTTTCGCAGCTTTACTTTTTAACCAAACATAATGGTGAATTAAAGGTTTGGGAAATATAAATGAGAAATGATTCATGTGAGTTCCATTGTGATGATGGCTTTCCTTTAATATTATATTATATAAAAATGACTATTGGGAGTGAAAGAAAATGAAGCTAATAACTGTGTACCTTGTGAACTTGATTGATCCTCTTCAATATGTACAACAATGGCATTCCAAAGATCCTTGACTCCAGGAACCAGGCAAAGATTTTAACCAAAAATCCGGCCATGCGAGGAGCTATGTACAGAAAAGACGGTAAAATTCAGGCAGAGAGACAAGAAAGAGAGTGAATTAGTGAAAGGAGAAGCAAATTTGAAGATTTTATGCAAGTAAAACACAGTTTGAGAGGCTAGTCCTGATTCCTGACTCCTGAATTCGAATATCATTTACACATTTAAACCAGAAAGCCAACATAACTAGAAACAGAACATCTGCAATTTGTCAGGAATTGTTGATTCAGTTAGTACCAAAAAAAAAACAGAAATTCTTAAACAATTCGATGAGTAATCAGACAAGACTTCCAAGCTATTGGTTTTCAGAAGCTAACAGCGTATTATACTTGTTTGAAACAAGTTTCTCATCACAGTTCTTAGGAAGTCATTTTTGAGCATCAGCCTGAGAATTTGTTCAAGGAAGAGTTGGCATTGAAATCAGAAAAATCAAGTATGAGTTTGGTGTGGAAGTAAAAGTAAGAGCAGGCTGATCATGGTTTGGTGAACTTAAAACCTTTGATATTGGCTTTGAGATAAAACTCATTGCTGCCAGGACCAAGATCAATCTGCTCTACTGGCTTGTAAACAACGCCGGCAGCACTGAACAATCCCATTTTGCAGGAAGAAATTTGTGGACTGATGGGGGGGGGGGGGGGGGGGTGGGGTTTAGAGCAAATGCAATAAACGAGGTTCAACAATAAACACTACAATATTCAATCGATACAGATACATATTTATATTTATAATTGATTTATACATGTAAAGTAAGATTATACATAAATATACTTAATAGAAAGAGACATGAGACTATGCGGAGATGGCAACAATGTTTGTCCATATCAATATCAATGTTTCAAATTCATAGTTAGCATCAACCTGTACATATTTTAAATTTTATGTTTTGAAATCATTTTTCTTATTTCAAATTATCATTTAAAAAAAAAAAACAAAATTTTTCTTTTTTACAAAGAAGGAACCCAATTTTTCTCTTATTTTTGATGCATAAAGAGGCCAAATTGGGTCCCCAGACAGGCTGCCATAAAAGTATATCTGATTATTCATTCTTGTATAAAAGCAAACAGCTGTATATATGGATTCAAGTGTTCTTAAGTGCCATAAAATTTTTGTTTAAAAATTTTCTCCATTTCAACTAATAATATAGGTTAGGTAAATCCACAAGAGCAAGTTTACAAAGTATAAAAATATTCTTTATAAATTCACAATGCCAACGAGCCTTTAGCTTGAATGGCATGATGTCGGTTGCACTTACTGGAGTTTAAAGCCTAATATTTTCTTTCTCCTGCAGATAAAGGGTTACTCTGGTTCAAGGCATAATGTTTTCTTTCAGTCAGATAAAATCCTGGGACTCATATTTAACTTCTTCGGTCCCTTCTACTTCTTCCAAGGTTCGTAAGGGTAAATTTGTTGTACTCATGGTTGCAGTCAATTTAAGTGTCGATTTATCCAAAGTTTTTTTATCTGATTTTATTGTGCGAACTACACAATAGTCTATACCAACTTTTGCGGCCATCAATGTTGATTGGTTTATGTAGCACTTGCTTGTTACTTTCGTTTTTTACTATGGAATCAATTTCATCCTGCTCTTCCTGTCCTTTACTGCAATTTATGTCGCAATTGCTTGTCTTGTTACTTTGGTTTCAACTATTTCAATTTTAGTTTGGTGTCGTTTGCATCTTTTTTCTAATGGAATCGAAAACTTATTGCATTACATTTTTAATATTATATTTGGTTTGAGATTCGGAGTCAGTTGGCTATATGTGTTGACTTATGTGTTTGGTTGATATGTAAAAAAAAATGCCCCCAATACAACAAATATTTGAGTTGGGCTTTAATATGTACTGTTAAAAATATTTTAACAACACTTTTTCTGTATTTTTCGGAGCACTTTTATATATTTAACTGCATTATGCAAATTTTTAACAGCGACAGGAGTAAAATATTATAGAGATTGTGTTAAAAATATTTTAAATAATTTGATTAAGTTTAATCAAAGAAAAATTATATTAAGTTATGAAATAACATAAGGTATGATTCAAGATCAGAGATATGATTATAGATTTAAAGAGAATCAAATAAAATAGACCATTTAGGCAATTTACTGCCTTAAACTTCCAAAAAAAAAAACAATAAACTGCTTTGAGAAACAAAAGCTAAATATAAATTTTATATAAAATAGCAATTGATTGCCAACTTAGAGCAATTGATTGCTATGGCTGCATATGAGTGGAATCGATTCCAAACCTCAATAGAATCAATTGCTATTGATTGATAACCCTTTAGAAAATGACATGAGATTATAGAAGTCGATCGATAATAAAAAAAAAAGTCGATTACCTCATAAGAGATTAGAGTTGGAACCGTTTTGAAAATTAAAAGGAGTCAGAATATTCATATGTCAAATGTAATTTATAAGTTGAATAAGGAAGAGTCGACTATCCTACTTCGGATAGCATTTTGGAAATTAAAAATATAAAAAGATAATTAATTACCATTTTGGTGAAGTCAATTGCTCTGCGTAAAAAATTATAATTTCCTGAAACATAAAAAAATGGTTTTTCTTGGAATAAAGAGTTTAACCAATTTAATGAACTAACCATCCTTAATTATTTAGAACGACATCTTTCCAATAAAAAAAAAGTGATCTTTGAATAAAACAGCACAATTAAATAATCACAACTTTAAGATTAAATCTCTATAAATAGAGATTGTTGTGAGTTTATTTGAGATATGTTTAGAAGTTCTTTTCTTCTTATCTTTTCTCTCATTTCTCTCCAAATAAAGGTTTGTTTCTTTAGCATTATTTATTGCAAAAAAAAACATTGTTAAAGATAAGGTATTTTCGTCTTTCATTAAAAAGTGTTTAGTGGTTTCTATTGCAAAATAAACCAAACATACGCTTCATTGTATCTCTGAAACTATTCAAATACAATTTTTTTTTTTTTTTTTTTGCAAACTATTAGCCAAAGTGTAGATAACAATCCAAGAGGAATGAATTGGATTATCTCTAAATTCTTTCCCAAAATAGCCTTTCAATAAATTTGAATTAAAAATTTAAAATAATAAAATCTTTTGTGAAAATTTGATGAGATTAAGACTCTGTTTATTTTGCGAAAAATGACTTTCAGAAAATGATTTTTGAATTTTCAAGTATTTATTTAACAAAAAACTAGTTGGTGAACAGAAAATGACTTACTAATTAATGAAAAATGATATCATTTTTCTGAAAATTTTCTTACGAATTTAAAAATGAGAATATATTTTTCAAAAAAGAACTGTTTACGAGTATAACTATTTGTTAATGCTTTTGAGTATAATTTTACTTATAAATAATATTATATTAACAAAAAATATTATAATGTAATTTATTAATAAATAATATTATATGAATAAATAATATACTATTAATATAATTTATTAATAAAAATATTAATAAATAACATTATAATATATTCAAAAATAATATTATATTAATAAATAATATTATTATATATTAAGAAACATATAATATTAATAAATATTATTATAAATAAATATATACTAATCTATTAATTAATAAATAATATTATATTAATAAATCATATATTAATAAATAATATTAAGAAAGAATATTATAATATATTAACAAATAATATTATAATAAATATTATTAATTTTATTAATAAATATTACAATAATATATGGATAAATAATATATTAATAAATAATATACTATTAATATAATATATTAATAAATATTATTAATAAATAATATATTAATATATTAATAAATAATATAAAGAATAATAAATAGTTTTATTTTAAGTTTTTTATATTAACATAATATTTAATATTAAATATTATTATTAAAATATAATTATTTTTTAATTTTAATAATTTTAATAATAAATATTTTCAATATATTTTAATAATAAATAATTTTTAATATCTTAATAGTTATATTAATATTATTTGAAAAAAAATTTCCAAAAAATACATAAACAACAAAAAATATATTTCATTAACTCATCCAAACAACAGAAAACTTCTTTCAATTTAGAAAATGTAAATATTTTTCAAAAATCATTTTTTGAAAACTATTTTCTGCGAAACAAATGGAGCCTAACATTAATAAAGAAAATTAAAGTGCACATAAACAAGAATGAAAATAAAATAGTAAGGATAAAAAAAATCAAATACAAAAATTTATAAATGTTTGATTTTTCCTTTAAGACACCTATGTCCTATCTCTTAGATATTTTAGCTAAGTTTAATCAACTACTTGAAAAATCTCTTACAAAATACAATCTCCATCTTTCAAGATCAAGATAGTAACCTTTACTATATTTATGATTCTACCAAATCCTATTAATTTCACTCAATAAAACACCTCACCCTTTAAAAATTAAAAAAAAAAAAAAAACTTAAAAAATCAAGAAAATCTAAAAGTCTAAAAGTCTAAAAATTTTTAAATAATTCAAAAAATATTTAGAAACTTAAAAAATCCTAAGAATCTAAAAAAATCCAAAAAATCTAAACATTTTTAAAAGACTAAAAAATTTTAAAAAAATAGAAAATATTAGCTTTTCAATTTTATAAGAAGATTTAATTTCAGATTTTTTGAAAATTTTAGAATTTTTAATTTTTCATATTTTTTTGAATTTTTATGATTTTTTCACAATTTTTAGAATTATTAAAATTTTTTTTGGATTTTTATGGTTTTAGATTTTTCTTTTCTATTTGAAAATTTGGAATTTTTTCATTTTTCAAATTTTTTGAAAATTTTTTTGTATATAGAGTAATTTGTCAAAATTTTCAAAATGTTTTAATTTTAGAATTTTTCATAATTTTTTTATTTTTTCATTTTTCATATTTTTAGGATTTTTGTTAAATTTTTAGATTTTTAGAAAATTTTAGATTTTTTTGAAATTTTCAAAATTTTTAAGTTTTTGTGAATTCTTTTAATTTTTTAATTAAAATTTTTAGATAATTGATTTTTTTTATTTTTTTATTTTCTTTTTTAACTTTTTAAAATATTTCATAAAATTTTTTTTAATTTTTCTATTTTTTTAAATGTTTCAAATTTTTTAAAATTTTTTATCTTTTTTAGAATTTTTTTGAAATTTTCTTTTAATACTCATATGGTAATTGATGATGTGGTAGTGATTGGACTTACACGTTTCAATATCTTATTGGATGTTCATACTACATCAACAAATTAACTGAAGACGTTAGTTTAAGGTACCAATGTGGATGAGAGAATGAAAGTTGGACTACCTAATTGCGAATTTTATTTTTTGGGTACCAAACTAATAAAAAGTGTATAATACAGGTATCATTTTGTATTTAACCCATTTTGAATTATCCAAAGAATTCATATGTAAAATATATAGAATTCACAATGCATCATTCTTATTGGAGTAGTAAGGGCAATTAATTAAAAGATTATTCCTTATAAGTTCTCATATCTATATGCATTATTAGTCCATAACAATATGGTTGGATATAAGTCCATAATAAACTTATAGCTCATTTGAGTAGAGTGAAGAGTAAAACAAAAGTTGTTGAACATTCTAGATAAGTCATTCTATACAAGTAGGGAAGTGAGATGCCACTTTTAATAGGTTTTAAGTTAATCCTAAAGAACTTGCTAATATAGGAAAAAGCAAAAGCCTATTAATGCACTGCCTTTGGTAAAATTTACAAACTAGTATAAGGTGTATGTTTCCTTATGTCTTATATTCACTCTAAAAGTTCAAGCCTTGGACTACCTTTAGACATACGTTTTACATAAGAACCAAAATTTTATAATTCTTTAGGTTTGCATAAGCATTTGTATTCTTTGATAATGAGTGAGGGGTTGTTTTATATATTACCAAATAAGTGTTTTCTAAACTCATCTTAATGTTAAACATTGATTTTAAATCATGTAGTATGCATAAGTGTTAAAAATGATGCCTTTGGAAGTATGGAAGAATCATTGAAATGAAGAAAAACAAAGGAAATTGAATGCTTTGGGAATTCATTCAAATGCTTAAATTTGAGTTGAGAATTAGGCAATTCTAATTCTTCTATGAGGGAATTCAAATGCACACTTTCTATTTGAAAAATGACATAGAGAATTCGAATATCATTATCAGGTATCTGAATGCCCTTTCTGGAAATTCAAGAAATATATTTGTTGAACGTGTTTTATCATTCCAAAAATAATGATTCTTCATCCAAAAGATGCCTATTGATGAAATAGTGTTTCTAAAACTGGTTGAAGCTTATAAATTCATCAATAAACTCTCATTTTCACATAGATAAAAAGCCAAATTGCCTTCTTGCACTTTTTTTTTTTTTGGGTTTTGGTTCAAGCGAGTTGAAAAAGAATTGAAGTGCAATCAAGTTCTTCTTCAATTTAGGCATTGTACCTTGGGATAATGTCTTTAAAAGTTCATTTGTACCATAGTGAAGAAACTATTATTCTTAAAAAAGCTTCTTGGAAATACCTTGTTTAAAGACTTATTTCTTTCCTTTTTATTATTCTTGTTGCCATAACTATTGCATATACAACAACAAGAAAGGTTCTTTGGATAAAAAAAAAGTATCAATGGAGTATCTCTTTCCCATTTGCCTACCAAAGATACGTTTAAAAGCAAAGGCAAAGGCATGGTACTCTTGAAAGAGGGATCAAATAGTACTTTAAAATGGGAAAAAAATGGGGCAAAGCTTATATAAGATGGTGCCAACACTTTAACATAAGGGTATCAAAATTTTTAAAGAGGTTGTGGCCCTACCTACCCTTAGATTTGCCTCTACTTATAAGTAAATGCCTTTAGGTAGCAATATTTGTTCCATTTGTGGTAATTTGAAAGTCATTTTTTTTTTTTTTCAATGCACTTTTACTTCACGGTTTGTCGCTATGCATGTGAGTGATTCTTGCCTCTCATTAAGATATAGTCTTCATTTATGGAATTTTGGGTTCACCTTTTAATTAAAGTCGTCAAATTATGATAATGGTTTATGTACTTTAACAAAATTTAAATTTTAGTTCTTATATCATAATTCATAGAATTGTAGTTCTTATACTATTTTAATTTGATAATCTTAGTCCAATCACTAATCGTGAAATTTTTATTATTAAAAATAATGATGTGATCGTTGAATTGATGACGTTGACATTAACCTTGCTGACGTGGAATTGATTTTACTGATGTGTCAATATGGATTAATGAAACCAATTGTAAAATTTACAAATAGTCCATGTACTCACACGAAATTTGAATTATAGTCTCTTTCGTATAAGTTATAAAAATCTCATCCTCATACAAGTTGAATTTGATAATATTAGTCTAATTACTAATGTGATCAATTACTTTTTATTAATTTTGCTGACGTGACCGTTATCTTTTTACAAAATCATCTAAAAATTAACAAAAAATCCTAATTTTTTTTAAATCTAAAACTTTTTTTAAAAATCCCCAAAAAATTAAAGAAAAATATGATTTTTAGGTTTTTTTCAAATTTTTTAAAAACATTAAATTTCATTTTTTTCAAATATTTTTAAAAAATCATAATTTTGAATTATTTATAATTTTTATTTTAAAAATATTAATTTTATTTTTTCAATATTTGAATTTTTTTAAAAAATAATATTTCTTGACTTTTTATGAAAAAATTAGATTTCATCTTTTTAAAAATATTTTTTGCATTTTTTAATAAAAGTGAATTTTTTAAAAAAATTAAATATTTTTAATTTTTTATAAAATTTTAGGAGTTTTTTAAAATATTAAATTTAATATTTTAAAATTAAGGTATTGGAAAAAAATCAATTTTAATATTTTAAAATTTTGACAAATTCTAACATTTTTTTAAAAAATTAAAATATTATTTTTTTAAAAATAAAAGGAATATTATTTTTCAATAAAATTAAAATATTGGAAATAATTAGATTTCAAATTTTTAAAAATGTTGAAATTTTCTAAATAATTCATAAATTATAATTTTTTAAATTAAAACATTATTTTTCAAAAAAAATCTAGAAATATTATTTTTTAAAAAAATTAAAATATAGGAATTTTTTTTAATTTAATGTTTTTAAAAACTTTTTTAAAAAACCTAAAAATATTTTTTTTACTTTTTTATCATTTTTTAATTTCTGAGATTTTTTTTATTTTTTTAAAACTTTTTAATTTTCAAATATTTTTCTGAAAAAATAACGATTACGTCAACAAAGTGAATGAAGAGTAATTAATTGCATTAGTAACTTGATCAACATTATCAAATTGAACTTATACAAAAATGAGATTTTTATAAATTATAATATAAAGATTAAAATTTAAATTTCATGTGAGTACTGAAATCATTTGCACTATTTGACAATTGATTTCATTTATTCATGTTATTGCATCAACAAAATCAATGCCACACAGCAAGATCAACAACTATGTCATCAAATTAGCGGTCACATGCAAAAATTGAACATAGTTAGTGATTAGACTAAAATTATCAAATCAAAATAATACGAAACTATATTTTTATGAATTATAATAAAAAAGACTAAATTTCAAATTTTGTTAAAAGACAGAAACCATTATCATAATTTGACCAATTAAAACTAGTAAGGAGAATGTGATGTATGTTTTATGGTTGTTACATAATATTGCTTGTGGTTTGTCAAAAGACTTAGTTACTAGAGCTAAAAAGTTTTTAGAAGGGTCTGATGGTACTAAACTTTGAGCTGAAGGTAAAAATCATGAAATCTTAAATAAAAAAGAGTCGTTAAGAGTAAAGGCAGTGAGTATTTTTTGCATTTGCACTCCGATACTCAAGTTAGAGTTGAAATATCAAAGGTCAGAAGGAGAGAGAAGTAGGAAAGTAAAAGGGAAAGTTAGATTAAGTAGATAGTATCTAAATGGTTCTGTTTATAGGCCGAAGGTGAGAGATTTGTGACGTAACAAGCTACCGTAGCACTATATATGTCAAGTTGACTCAAAAGTCTAAAATACCTTTAATTGTTTGCTGACAATCTCTAACAAGAAAAAAAAATCGATTTACTCTCTAAATCTAAAAATACCCCTAACAGAGTCCTTTTCAGTAAAAGATTATCATAAGAGAATTTCATCGGTAGTGGGTGTTTCCTCCATATCAAGCTTGTAATGTAAATGCAAATGCACTTGTGGATGCTCGAAATGATACGACAACACCAGAAATGGTTGTTAGAGATATGCATGCTGAAGTTCAAGCCATTTTGTTTGGTTCGAATTAGTTATCTCTTACTTATGGCTTCCATTCAACCATTGTCGAAAGTGATTCTGAAAAGTACAGCTGGGATGGGGCAGGGTTGATTTGGTATATTATAGACCTAGCTTCCTCATCATGCATTGCTTGTTCTTTTGTCCACACAATCAAGAGGAATCTAAGCCACATTTGAGTCTGAAGTTGGGCCTCAAAAAATTTGGGAGGGTTCTTTGCCCAACTCCTATTGTAATACGAATGCATTTTGATATTTAATGATATTTCTCCCTTATCAAACAAATAATAATAATAATAATAATGGACACTTATTCTTTCTATATATCTATATAATGAAATTTATATTAAAATTTACAAGTAGATGTAGTTAATTTATTAATTTAATTTTATAAATATATCTTAATGAAATACATATCAATCTTCTAAATTCTCTTGTGAAATTTAAAAATTTTACTGTTTAATATATAAAATAAATTTTCTACATTTAACATTTAATGCCTAATTGAAATGGGAAAAGAAAGTCTTTGGTAGTGATATCAAAAGGCCTTGGCGATTGTTTATAGAGACAAGATATTGAGATGGGAGAGGCGTAAAACAGAAAAGGACACTTCGCCTTGCCTCACCATAATCCAATCCATGTCTAAAAAGTGCATATCCGAGCTAGAAAGGTGTTGCTACAAGATATCAGTGATCAAGATGATTTTTTGTTTTAGCGTTTTAGGTTTTAGTTTATGGGCAATCCCAGTATTCAATTATTAATTTCTTCATTACACGTTCTTATCTTAGTCTACATTTTAGAGTTTAGAGTTTTAACATATTCATTATAGTTTTATTTTTTTTTTTTTTGTACTTAAAAAATGAGGGTGAGATGAACTGTTTTTTTTTTTTTTTCGGAATAAGAATATAGCTTTTGTTAAGAGGTTTTTCGATGAGAAGACAAAAGTGTTGCAAACAAGTACTCTAAAATATTGAGTGCAATAATAGATGATAGGAGCCGTTGAAGTTAGACTGAAAAGAAAGAAGAATCGAATTGAGAAAAGAGAATTACATGGAAAATTTTAAAGAAGATTGAGTGAATTTGCCAAAGTTTTCAAAAATCTTCAAAAATCCCCAAATGAATTGCGAGAACCAGTTTTCAAAAGTAGAAGTTACAAATATTGAATAAGAATAATTATGAAATTAACAGCTACAAAAAGTATTAATGTATTGCTCATTAAAAGTTCACTATCTACTCTAAAAAAGGGAAAAACAAGTAATAAACACCTGTACTTCAAAAAAAAAATGTTATGAAAAATTTCTCAACTATCCGAACCTCCAAGCCAAAGTTTTCGAAACATTCCAATAATTGAATTAATCCAACAATCCTACCATATTTTAAGATTATTTTCATTCCTTTTCGGTGAAGTAACATTCAATGTTCCATCTTTTTCACAATAGTCTCGTTGACATTTTTCTACATTTTTTTTAACATCTTTAACTATATTATACTATATAATATATGAATAATTTTTTTAGAAAACAATTGTTGAAAATGCTTTCTTAAAAAGATAGAATAAAAGAGGAAGGGAAAAAAATTATATGTTAAAGTAAAAAATATTCATTTTCTTAGAAAAGACAATAATATCAAATAATTAAGAAATAATATATAATTAAATATAAATAATTTACTAATCTAGTTATTATTTTATAATAAAAATTTGTAGTATTCAAGACCCAAATGGTGTGGTGTTAATAAGCAAATTACATTGGCATAAAGGAAAACTTTTTAATTCAAACAATCCCATCACTCTTGGCTTTCTAACAGAGTATCTATGAGCCTGAAAGAACCTTTGTTAGTATCTATGAGCCTGAAAGAACCTTTGTTAGAGTGCTCTGTATCGATGCTACTGAATCTATGGCAGATTTAGCGAACCAGCTAAGTCCCACCTTAAACCGGTGCTCGTCTGTCGGTAATCTAATCAAGTATGCTATTTTCCTTGCTGAAGTGATGATGAAAAATTGGTTAAAAACTTAAAATAGAAGCAAAAGTAGGAATGAGGGAGGATATTCAGAGAAATCAATGCACAAAGAACTTACCAGCATGGCCAATAGGACCCTCTAAGGTTAGACCCTCAATGAAACTTGGCGAAACAGCAGCATCATTTCTCCCTAGGGTCATCATCTCTCCTAGATTCTGGAATCTGGTAGTCAAACATGATAGTTTTCGAAAACTTATTCTAGTTCAAGAACTTCAGTACAACTTTAGGCAGTATAACGACCTCGCACGTAACAAAATGACAGAAATGTATGACTACCATGTTCACAGAACACATACACACACTCAGACATGTCCATCCGTAGCTATATTGGATAGAACATACAACATAAAGCAGGCATAAAAGTGGTGATTGCAAGTGGAAAAAAACCAACAGTGTATAGTCTGCATGATAAACAACCCAACAAAAATGGAGGGAGTTGAGAGAATACAATCTAAACTTCCATGAAAATTTTAAAACATGTAAAAATGTCTACTGTCCAAGAATGATTAACTCTTTATCAACATAGCAATGAACCATCTGCAGCATGATTATTGGGACTACATTTTATCAGGAACTTCAGATCACCTTCCCCCCCACATATTTTAGACTTATTTAACAGCATGAATGATGTCTATACATAAGTGAGTAGTTTTCATCTTGTAAAACATATGAAAGAATCTATTAAACCAGCTAATATGTAAAATCTTAATGAAGGGACAAAGGATATGCATGCTCCCTTGAAATTATACACTAGCAACCAGGATGAAAAGGAGGAAAGAAAAAGAATATCGAGGTAATGGCTTAGAAAAATACAAACACTTCATTGGTGCTATAAAAAGCCATGCAATTTTACTTTCATATTAATAAGTGTCCGTATTTCTAACCTAAATGGCAACAAAGGACGGTGATTAATTGCAGCCCATAGATTCCAACCAGCAAAGTCCGCTTGCTGAAAAGCAACCTTAGAAAGACAAGCAAGCAAGTCAATAAAATAAAAATGATGAGAATGTAAAAATAATAAAACATTGATAGGTTTGGGAAGTTGCAGTTGTGGAACCATATGAAAACCTAAAGTCCCATTTAGAAAAATAACAATGGAAGTTTTGACAGTGTTTCAGCAAAGTAGTGAAATGAAAAATATATTAAATCTTACAATAAAACTAAAGCTTGTAGGTTATACCTGAGCTGTGGCCGGCAGAAGCCGTCCGGTTGAGTCCCTTAGAGCAGAAGAGTCACCAAGTGCAAATATGCGGGGATGGCCCTTAACACGGAGAGTTTCATCTGTTTCTGCTTGTCCCCTGGCATTCAGTGGAAGTTCATGGCGTTTGTCACAGGGTTCCAGTTCAGGAAGAAGAGGTTTGGAGCCAACTGTCCATAACACCAAATCTGCTTCCAGAATTTGACTTTTTAATCCCTTTTCAGCAGGTTGCAGACACAAAACATATTTCTCAGAGTTGCATTCTGCAACGTCTTGGCTTTCTCTTATACCAGTTGCATCTGCTGAAGCTTCCACATCACTTACTCTCTGTATGCAGCGAACAAAATAACCCAGGAGAAGTTGAACTTTCCTAGATGAAAGAACCTAGTACAAACAAGCACAAACATTAGAAAGGCCAAATTAAGGCTGCTACTACAGTTAAACACATACTACAAACAAGAGAATTAAAAGCATAAGACAGGATAATAAGAACTACAAATGCTTAAGAGCACATATAATGGTATGAAGCTTAAAGCTCCCATGCCTGATTCTTTGAAATAATATTGTTAATGAGAGCATTGCAGAGAGATATGAACACACATGTGAACATCAAGTTCAGCTTGAAACTGAAATGATGCCGCACTAGCTGCTGCTCAATAAGATTTTCAAATGCTTTTGCAGAATTTCGGCACTTTCTATCTAAATAAATTTAAGGAAAAGCCAATCAAGTAGTGCTTCAAATTAAATTATCCTAATGCTATAAGAAGTTAAAATTATAACTTATTATTATTCAACAACAGCAAGAAGCCTTTTCTGACTATGGAGAATCAGCTACATGACTCATATTCAGCTATTCTGCTTTATTACCATCTCCATAAATTTCCATTAAAACAAGAAGCTTTTTAATAGTTTCCATTTTTTTTTTGCCAGTCTTCTCCTCCTTTAGACACGTGTATTCTCCATCAAGTCACATTTTCTCCTTCACCTTACATGTCAATACCACCTTAAAAACATCTCATTCTTTTTGTCCTCAATTTGCAGCAGATCTACACTTTCTGAATGCATTTAGTCTTGGTATAATCCTTCTTCACATCATATACATCTAAACATTCATAATGCAAAGCCCTTTGACTCCAAAATTCTTCTCCAGAACTCAAGCTTTGGATTAGTCCCTATTTTGGTCTTATACACCCAAAAATAGGTCATCTGCAAAAGGGATGCGCCAATTAATAGGGTCCTGAATAAGCCTTGAAAATCCATCCATTACCAGGGTTAAAAGCTAAGCTCAAAGTTGATGCCTACGGCAAGCCCATTACCATTTGGAAACAATTGATCATGCCTCCTTGGGCATACAACCATCATGCATGTCCTCTATAACTTAAATGTAAACAATACAACCTCCATTTCTTCCCAAAACCAGCCAGATGACTCCTATTGAGTTCTTATCATTTCATATGGAAACACCATGGTAACATAAAAAAAAAAGGTCCAAGAATACATACTTTCCAAAAGTTAGTATCTTACTTTTAAAGCAGCTTCCCTATTTCCAGCTGGGGCAATTGGACAGATTGTGGTTTCAACGTTAATAGCTTGTACTATTCCTCTATCATGTAGTCTCTCTGACACTGTGGCAGCTAACTCCACTCCAGAATAACCACAACCAACTACAGCCACATGAATAGGAGAATCTTTACCAAACTTCCTCCGCTCCAATGCTCTTAACTTCTTGTCAACCTTCTGCATAAAAAAAAGGGTAACATGAAAAGATGTAAACAAAAGGCTAACAAGGATAAAAAACTAAGAGTCCGGCAGCAAACTAGAAACTAAAAGAAGGCTATATCAAGATGTCAAGGGGGTAGCTGGAGGACTCTTACATATGCATCCTCTAGGGTGGAGAATGGCAATGCAAACTCTAAAGCACCCGGTACAATATCAAGTTTAGTTTCAGCTCCCAAAGCAAGAACCAACCTAGCTGCCCAAGATAAGATAAAATAATATCAGATGGGCATTCAAAAATTACAAGCAACCCAAATAAGAAAGCCAACGTGCATGTATGCTAATCAAAAAGACCACTTATGCAAAGTTCATAAATGTTGCCAGAGTGTTGAAAAATAGTCTTGGAACCATACAAGACTGATAATACATCTTTTTCACATCAAATACTTAGAAGATGTATTTCAGTTGCTCTAAGTTGAGAAATCATAGCACAAGAATAAAGGAAGCAACATAGTCAATGAGAAGTGGTGTCATTAAGAAAAACCTTCAAAATTATCATCATAAACAACTAGGATTGGTAGTGATGGTAACAAAATTATACCAGTCATACTCAATGATAAGGCCGCTTTCAAGTAGCACAGTCCCACCGCAACTTGATTGTTTAGGGCCATTTGTTCCCCACTGGTCAGAGGGATGTAACAGTTTTACCCTGTCTTGAAAAAACTCAACACCAGTGTTTGCAAGTAACTCTGAAAAACGAGGAGCAATTTCCCACGCATCAACTTCTGCATCACAAAATAATTCTACCACAATCAAGCTCTTGACTTCATTTGAAAAGAATGATCAACTAAATTCTCTATAGAAGGAAGAATTTATGTCCTTAGAATTTGATCCAGAAAACATACCTCCAGATAGAAGCTCATACAACATTGGCTTAAAAACAAATCGTTCAGACTGATCAATAAGAAGCACCTGATCCATATTCAGTGAAGTAAACAAGTGAGTTGAGAAGCGGAGAAATTGCATTAAGAAACAATGCCTATATCACACAATATTAATGTTCTGATTCTATCTTCTTATTAACAGGAAAAAGGGAAATATGAAATCAAGGGACATTTTTTTACGATACCAACATTTTGAAAAGAAAGTAATTTGTGGACAGAGAAGTAATTAAAATCCATAGCATACACATACACACCTTTTTTTTCCTCCTTTCTTTTTTAAAATTGCAAATTTTTGGATAAAACGGATGAAAAAAATCACTTAAGGGTCTTGACAATGAGAACAACTAATTGAAATGAGAAGACACACAACAATCATATGTGATTCAATAAACAATCTAAAATAAAATTGAAAAGAAGGCAACAATGTATGAAGCTCCCTAATTTCAAGATCTAGAAGGTTCAGATGTATGCAGCCTTAACCCAGCTTTGACAGACTCTATTTATGCAAACTGAATCCATGATTTATGGAATACCATTCAAATTGTAAATATATACAAGACAAGCATGAGCTTTCTCAAGTGTCATGGTTCAAGATAAATTAAACGATGCAATCTAACAGAAGTTATAAACTGACTTTATTATTTGGGTCTTTAACTATTAGATAAAGATCTTTTGCAGTACTTGCCTTTTTCCTTTGCGTCATGGATAAAACTCTTTTCCAGTTTCAATTTTCAGTTCTAGTTTGGTAGTTATCCCTATAGAGACTTTAAAACAAAAGAATGTATCAAATTCAACAGACAAATAAGAATGGTAAAACACATCCCTCAGAGTTTTTGGAAAAGGCAGAAAATATTAACTGATAGTTTGTGAAAACTTGTAACATATTAATCCAAGGACCCTACTACAGATGCTATTACAGTTGCATTCAAAATGACAAAAGATCAAATGCTTTATTTTCAGTAATCTATGTGGAAAAACTAAAAAATAAAACCCGTGTGAAAAACTAAGAGTAAAACTGAATGTATATTGAAAAACTACTCATAAAGAATCATACAACCACCTTAGGTTTATATACAACTAACTAGTGGGTAAACTAAGAAACTAAATATTTTTAAAACTGATCCTATAATTGAGGGATTGTCTATCCTAATTTTTTGTCCTTAATTTTAGGGAAACAAATACTTAATTCTAGAGATACAAATATAAATATAAAGATTACAAGATTACAACCATTTGTAAATAAGTGTGTTCCCACACTCCCCTTCAAGGTGGTAAATAAGTGTTTTCCATTCCCAGCTTGGAAATAATTTCTTGAAATGTTACACTGCTAAGACCTTTAGTCAACACATCTACAAGTTGACCTTTGGTTGATACATACAATGTACAAATCAACCCTCTGTCTAATTTTTCCTTTATGAAATGCCGGTCTACTTCAATGTGTTTTGTTCTGTCATGTTGCATAGGATTGTATGCAATGCTTATTGCAGACTTGTTATTATAGTAGAGTCTTATTGGTCCATCCCCCTTGATCTTCAAGTCTTCTAGGCTAATCTTTAGCCATAGTAGTTCACAAATTCCTTGAGCCATTGCTCCAAAGTCTGCTTCAACACTTGATCTCGCCACCACATTCTGTTTTTTACTCCTCCAAGTCACAAGATTACCACCTAGAAAAGTGCAATAGCCTAAAGTGAATCTTCTATCAGTTACTGAACCTGCATAATCAACATCTATATATACCTCTAGAACCAACCCCGAATTTCTTTTGAATAAGATACCTCTCCCAGGAGTCGCCTTCAAATAGTGTAATACACGGTAAATAGCCTGTAGGTGCACTTCTTTAGAACTATGCATAAATTGACTTATCACACTCACAACATATGCTATATCAGGTCTAGTATGTAAGAGATAAATGACTCTTCCAACTAATCTCTAGTACATCTCTCTATCTATAACAGCATCTTCATCAGCTTCTCCAAGTTTATGATTAGGATCTATAAGGGTATTTGCAAGTTTACATGCAAGCTTCCCAGTTTCCTTCAAAAGATCCATCACATATTTCTGTTGTGCGATCAAAATACCATCCCGTGAGTGAGCTACTTCAATTCCTAGGAAGTACTTCAATCCTCCTATTTCTTTTACTCAAATTCTCTAGCCAAACACTATTTTAGAGATTCTCTCTCTTTTTTATCATCTCCAATTACAATTATATCATCAACATACACTAATAGAACTATGAATCTCTCTGAATCAGAGCGCTTGATAAACAATGTGTGATCTCGCTGACTCTGCATACATCCCATTGCTAGCATCACTTTGGCAAATCTCCCAAACCAAGCCCTAGGAGACTGTTTAAGGCCATATAAAGCCTTTTTCAGCTTGCATACTTTGTTTGCTGCTAGATGACCTCCAAATCCTGGTGGAACCTTAATATATATTTCTTCTTCCAAATCCCCATGTAGAAAAACATTCTTTACATCAAATTGTTGATGCTGCCAATTGTATGCAGCTAATGATAACAAAATCCTAACTGTATTTATCTTGACAATTGGAGCAAAAGTTTCCTGATAATCCACACCATAAGTTTGAGTGTAGCCCTTAACCACCAACCTGGCTTTATACCTTTCAACAGTACCATCCACCTCATATCTTACAGTGAAAACCCATTTACACCCAACTAGATTTTTTTCTTTAGGCAACTCTACCAGTTCCCATGTCTTATTTTTCTCTAAGGCCTCCATTTCTATTTTTATAGCTTGCCTTCATTTCTCACTGGATAATGCCTCGGATAATGTAGTTGGAATAGAAAGTGTTTAGGCTCTCAAGGAAATTTTTGTGGGATGGTGAGAATTTTTCAAATGACACAAAATTAGAGATTGGGTATAGTGGATGG
This sequence comes from Durio zibethinus, assembly GCF_047325235.1. Lineage (NCBI taxonomy): Eukaryota > Viridiplantae > Streptophyta > Magnoliopsida > Malvales > Malvaceae > Durio > Durio zibethinus. The sequence goes on from NC_143185.1 coordinate 13,697,767, forward strand.
TTAGTACATTCTCTGATTCCTTTCCTAATGGCAATAAGCAAATCATAATGCTTAGGAGATTCATGCTCATTTTAAGAAACAGAGTCAAAGATTGTAGTTACCTCATTTCCAGAGTTAGGATCAGGTTCTTAGACTTGCACTGGTTCAGGATCTGAAACTTTCCTTCTTGTGTACACTTATAATTCTTTTATAGAATCAAGAACAATATTATCTTTTGTCACATCTTCTACGTTTGGAAAAGGTTCAGACTCAAATTCAATGTTTAACTTGGACTCAGAAGAAACATATTTCAACTTAGAAGAATTAATGGGTTAAAATATTGAAAAAGAGGACAAATCAAGCAAAAAGAAATCTTTATCTTTATCTTCCATGAATGAAGTCTCCCCTTGAAGATAAGCTTGAGTAAAATATGGTTTACTTTCTTCAAAAGTGACATCTGCAAACACATAAAATTTTTCGGTAGGAGAATAACACTTATACCCTTTCTGAGTTGATGAATACCCCACAAAAATGCACTTATTGCACTAGGATCCAACTTCCCCATATTATGACTGTGAACATGAACAAATGATGTACAAACAAATATCCTAGGTGTGAGGTTGTTTGTGGTATTAAAGCTGGGTTAGAATTGTGAAAGTAGTTCCATAGGAATTTTAAATCCCAAAACGCTTGAAGGTAACCTATTTATAACATATGTGGCAATGAAAACAGCTTCCCCCCAATAGGATTTGGGTACGTTTGCTTGAAAAAGTAAAGCTCGGGTTGTGGCTAATAAATGATTGTTTTTCCTCTCTGCCACTCCATTCTGCTGTGGAGCATTAACACAAGCTAAGTCATAAATAATCCCCTCCTTTTGGAAACAAGTAGATAAATTTTGGTTGAAATAGTCTCCTGCATTATCAGACCTAAATCTCTTGATTTTCACTCTAAATTGATTCTGGATCATGTTTTGAAAGCTTAAAAATACACTATTCACATCTAATATGAATTTAAGTAAAAATATCCAAGAGATCTTGTTACAATCATCTATGAAAAAAATAAAGCACCTTGCACCAGAAATATTATGAATTGTAGAGAGACCCCATATGTCACTATGAATCAAGTAAAAAGGAGTAGAACTTCTTTTATTGCTAATTGGAAAAGACACGTCTCCGCTTTGCATGTTCATAAACATCACAATGAAAATTTTCGACATTTAATCCTTTGAACAAAGAAAGAAACAGGTTTTTCAAAGTTCCAAAAAAAGGATGTCCAAGACGAAAATGATAAAGCCAGATTTTGTCTTTATTGAGAGATTTTTTAGAAAGAAATGACAAAAGTCTATTCTTGATATTACTTATGTTGTTTGATGTCTCAAGATAGTATAGTCCGTCCTTCTCCTTAGCAAGTCCAATCCTCTTCCCCAAACTTTGGTCCTCAAATGTTTTTGTATCGATATCATATTAGTAGACAATCGAGGAACATGAAAAACATTTTTAAGAATAAACGAGGGATTAATTTAAACATCTCCTAATCCTGCCACTGTAGTAAGTAAACCATTTGCAACAACAATTTTCTTATTACTAGGACACAGGGTATATGTACTAAACTTCTATGAAGAATGTGTCATATGATTTGTGGCTCCTAAGTCAATAACTCAAGAACTCATAATAGGTTTAACCGAAACATTTAATCCATGAAAACCAGAAACTTTACTTGAACTAGAGACCTTACCCAAAGAACATATCCAGTAGGCTTTTCGAGAGTTTTTAATAGGCTTCTTAGCTTCTCAATCTCTTATCTATCCAACTCTCTTTGTTCCCGAGACTTCTATAATACTCCGGTGATTTTATCAGTTGTCACTTCCGCAAATCGGGTAATAATGACAAATTCTGCTATCTTTGAATGGTTATCTTTCTCAAGACTGAAACGAGTCTTGATAGTAAAGGTTTAACCAAAGACGTTTCTAGGCAATGAAGGCCAAAGAAAGAAAATTAAGACTGAAAGATTTAACAAGATTTGGCTATGAAGGCATGAAATAAAATTCAACAATGAAGGCGAAAAAAAATTTTTTCCTAAGAAGAGCCTAAAGCTCTAATTCTATGTGAAAAAATTAAGAAATAAAACTGTATAAAAAGCTAAGAGTAAAACTAAATGTACATTGAAAAACTGCTCATAAAGAATTATATAAGCACCTTAGATTTATATACAACTAACAAGTGGGTAAACTAAAAAACTAAATCTTCCTAAAACTGATCCTATAAGTGAGGGATTGTCTATCCTAATTTTTTATCTTTAATTTTAGGGATACAAATACTTAATTCTAAAGATACAAATATAAATATACAGATTACAAGATTACAACCAACTGTAAATAAGTGTTTTCCCACAATCTACAAGTGAATGAATTCGAACATGTTTTCAAGCATCACTAGTAGCTCAAAGTTAACCATTACAAATACAATAAACAACCTTACCATCACCGATGCCCCACTGAAGCAAACGCACAAAATGGAACAAACTTCTCTTTGTGGTAGCAATACCGCCCAAACAAGTATCAATACCTCTAGAATTGTTTTGCAATTAATCTGGGCAAAAAATTATTTTGTTTTCTAATTTTTTTTAATCCAACTTAGCCTTTTTTTGACTTACGCATTAACTGGAATGTTAATTTAGCAGCTTTTAACATATGGTATGCATTTGAATGTTCATTTTAATTTTCTTTTCTTTTGGATGCTGATGGGGCTAATGCATATTTATGTCATATTCTTCATTGAGTATCATGTGTTTTAATGGAATACACTATTCTTAGACTTTAAAATGAGTTGAATGATTTATGCTTCATGGCAATAAATAATTTAGCACAAAAATAGTTTCTTGGAGCATGCTTTTCTAACCTAGGAACATGCCTTGACAACAATTGTAATTTAATGTTTGACCAAAACATGGTTCGATTTTTAGAATTAACCATGTTTCTTTTCTGATCAAAGTAATTATAGCAACATGACAATTAAATTGGCTGAAGTCATTGAAGACATGGTGAAGAAAGCAAAGGAAAATGAAGACAGAATTTTCAAGGTTTAAAAGCTTAGGGTAGTTTAAAATAGAGTTGGTAAATAGGTGTGTTTAGGTAGGGTCCTTATGTTATTAATAATCCATTTACCCTATAATATCAAGCGTAATGCTTATATGACCAATATCCAGCCTATTAACCCAAACATGCCTTCTTTTTTCTCAATATAGAAAGTAAAGGTGTAGAGTCATTTGACTCATCATAATTGTCTTTTCTATAAATCAATTAATCAGATAATGTCCCTTCCTATGTTGATTTGGCATCTACTAGTTATTTGGTATCTTACTATTTCTTCGAATGTAAGATTTTCCCAATTGCTTTCCACAAACTTTTTTTAGGTTAATAAACAAGGTTATTTGGTTTTTAGTCAGTATTCGGTTTTGATATTAACATGTCACTAATATTTAACCTTCTTAGCGATCTCTAGTTTGAACTTTTTGTTCCAGGATTTAATGCTTCATATTTGTTTAATTTTGGCCAAACCACTGGTAATATGATAGGCAGTAGTCTTCCATATGCAACAACAACCCCTATAGAAAATTAGGGGAGAAAATTAATTGAAACTAACTGTAATTCTCTCATCTCATTGTTAGCTCTCCAGAAAAACTATGATTTTCTCAATAGAATGCAATGTAAAATGCTTGAATAATGAGTTTTAGGCTTTAGATAAGAGCATTTGTTATTAAAAAAGATAATGAGTTTAAAAAGGATGCCCGTACCCAACACATATCCCTCTTAAATTTGGTTACCTTTTCTTTGTTTCTCTTGACCAATTTTATCACAATCTTAAAAATTGGTTGCTGGACAGGTATGTTTTCGTGTTAATGTAATTACAGAAATTTAGTTTTGAGTTAAAAATTCTGTTATTTTTGAGCTCAACAGCTATCCTTAACTCCTGTAGTCTATAAAAACAAAGGAGAACGACGTAGAAAGGATTCCATACTTTGTTTTATGTCCATAATCCTCTACCTGCCTTAGTTATGACACGATAACATTCTCCCCTTTCTCAGCTGTCAAATAATGCAGTATTTAGAATGTTACGCTTCTGCATACCCTTTAGAAAGAAGATTCTTTCTGTTGTGTGTGTGTGTGTGTGTGTGTGAGAGAGAGAGAGAGAGAGAGAGATGCACCTAACATTTTCCTTAGAAAAAGATTTCAAAGGAATATGGAACAAAAATAATTCTTTTTTTTTTCTCTTGAATATAACTTTCTTTCTTTTACTTGGTTTGTTGTTAATAGCTAGAGGTCTTAATAAGAGGTGCTTTGAAGAGCCCATCACAAGTCATATCTGCTATGCCAAAGAATACACACTTGAGACAACCAAATTAAACTAAGATGAAGTTCAACATGGTTGAACAGATAAGTCAGGGTAAACTATGCTGTATGCATGTCATGGAAGAGCAAGCAATAAATGCTAGCATGCAAGGTCATAACCTTCAAGGATTTGTTACAAACTCAACTTATCAAATTAAGGATGCATACTCAAATATAACATAACGAAGAAAACGGTCAAAGAAACAGTAGTTTTCAGATATCTAATCATAGTGGCCAGCATATCATTCATACATTGCAGACTATGTCATTTTGAAAAACACCATAATAAAGGACCTAAACTATAGTGAAATGTTTAATATGATACTTAAACTTTAGAAATATCCAATATGGTACTTGAACTATGAATCTGTTAACTAATATGGTACTCACTCCTAACGTGTTTAGCTCCAATGGCTGTAAACAGCCCCCAATGTACCACATTACTTAATAGATTCATAGTTCATGTACCACATTAGAGATTTTTAAAGTTTATGTATCACATTGAACATTTCACTATAGTTCCGTGGCTATTCGTGACATTGTCTGTATAGTAAATAATAATCAAAATTCAATCTCAACTTACCTGAGGTTTCTTGTCGTCAGGCCATACAAGAGATTCTAGCCTTAATGCAGTATATAAACCACCAAATCCACCGCCCAATATGCACACCCTTGGCCTCTGTAAACAGCAATTCAGTCATTAACTTAGGAGAGAATCAGAATGGATTTGATGCAGGCGACCCTTTTGTTTCATTGTTTTCATGTAGCATGGTGCCAGTGTTAGAGGTTCTTGAAACGATTATTTTTACTCGTGTTGCCGTGTTCATGTGAGCCACTATATAAATACTTTTAGGACTATGACAGGATGTTTGCAAGTCAATCAGTCATCATACTAAAGTTTCATATCAATCAGAATGATTTTCGCATTAGGAATTTCCAGTGGTCCGTCCATAGTCCATAGTTTATCAAAGTAATACAAGAATAACGAGAGATGTTGGAATTGAATAAATTTGTTTGTTGTAGGGAAGGAACCAAACCTTGTTACGAGGCCATGAGTAGATAGGAGGCCTTCTATCAGCTTGAGATATTTCTCGTACAGCTCCAGCGGTCTTTCCCGTTGCGGCGGAACCAAAAGTGGGTGTCCTGAACTTGGATAAATAGGAGGGTCCAGCCCTCAATCTAGTCGAATAACCAGGACATAGTCGATTCTGTTTCTTTCCAAAAATTCCTAAATAAATATAAAAAGTTGGCAAATCAGATTCTGCAAAGCAGATGAAAAGAAAGGAATAGAGAAAAAAGAGAGCATACTGCTGAAAGGGAGTAGTGCAGCAGCTGAAGCAGAGGATGCAAGGAACGCCATTGAACATTTAACCAAGGGAAGTGGTTGCTACTTGCTATTTAGTGGCGGCGAAAGCGGGGTTTCTCTTTTCTATGGTTGCTTTTGGCGACACGCTGCACCTACGCCCAACCCTCCTTCAAGTATTGGATTTGGATGCTATGTTATGTTATTCTTAGGCTGGACACACGGATTTAGCCGAATAAATTAAATTTAAAAAAATTTAAAAATTTATTTATTAGGGTTTATTTATACCAACGTGAGATTCAAGACAACGTTAAAAGGGTTATCCTCCGTCCTTGAAAAACCCAGCAGTTAATATAGTAACTGGTAAAAAAAATTTTAACAAAAATATATAATTGTGTTGTAGTTATTTTTAAACATATTTTTCAAAAGAATAATAATTATTTTATTTTTTTATTCAAGTTAAATTTGAAAGTAAGTAATTTTTTTTCAAAATTTTAAAATATTATAAAAAAATGTGAGTTTCTAATTTCGAAATTTTAAGTATTATTGAAAATTTATCATTTTTTCTGTAATCAGATTATCTTAAATCGAATATGAGAATTAAATACCCAATATCAAGATTCTAAGAAAAATTTTATAAATTTTTAAGAACCAAATGCCCTTTTTATAAAATCTTAGATTTTAATGAAAAGTGTGATCACTCGAAAAGTGCGATACTCCAAGTTTTTCTTTCATTTTTAAAGCATCACATATTCAGATTTACTAATTTTGTTGAAAATTTCATATATATTAATTTTTAAATAATTATTATAATCTCTTTAACATATATGATGATAATTTTTCATTAGTTTTTATTAATAATAAAATATAAATGATAAATGATCCATTTGCAAAAGAATATAAATATTTTATTTGATTGCATTTTTATTTATAAAATATCATTAATAAAAAAATATTGAAGATTATTTAAAGCATTTTTAGTTGAAAAATATCGTAAATAATTCTCATATAAAAAATATTATTTATATTATGTTTGGATATATATAAATAAAGGAAATGAAATGAAATGAAACGAAAGGAGAAAAAAGTTTTTTAAATGAAAAGAAATGATACATGTTCCTTATTTAGATGGTTAAAATTAATAGAGGAAATGAATTTTAATAATCAATGTTTGGATAAATAATGAAAAGGAAAAAAATAATTCATTATAATATTTTTCTAATTATAACCTTTTTTTTATAAAATAACATATAATATATAAATATATTTTTATATTACTTAGCTTGTATAAACAAATCTTTTTAAATAAAATTGAACGTATTTAATATAATAAAATGTATTAGCTAGTTGTTGATTTACTCTTAATTTTGTGTTTAATTTAGTCTTTTAATTTATTCCGACAATAATTTAGCTTGTTTTGTTGTTAAGATTTGAAAAATTATAAAATATTTATAAACTATGATATTATATAAAATACTTATAAAAAAAATTATCTTTATAGGAAGTGTCAATTATATAATTAAATCTAATTTTGTAATAAAAATATAGATATAACATTTTTTTATAAAAATAAAAATTTTTCAACTTTTCTTTCTTTAGCTTTTATTTCAATTGAAGTATTAAAAAAATGAGAATTATAGGGAAACCAAAGGTTATTGAGTTTTCACCTCTTTCATTTCTTTTCAATTAAAAGTTTATTTAAACAAAAGAAAGAAATTTCTACTTCCATTGCTTTCTTTTATTTTCTTTTCCTTTCATTCCCTTTCCCTCAATCCAAACATAGGCTTAAGGCGTTTATGGTTGAAAAACACTTTAAATAATTCCCATATATTTTTTAAAAATACATTAAATAATCCCTATATAAAAATATAAAGAGATTATTTAAAGCGTTGTTCAATTATAAATGCCTTAAATAATCTCCTTTAAAAAATATGAAGGAGTATTTAAGGTGTATCTATTTTGAAAATGTCTTAAATAATCTTTTTTATAAAAAAAATGATCATTTAATTTTTTTGCTTATAGAAACGCCTCAAATAATTTATTTATACTTTAATAAAATGATTATTTAAGCCGTTTTTCAACCAAAAACACCTTAAATAATTCTTAATATTTTTTTAAAAAAATTATTTAATGCATTTTTTATTGAAAAATGCATTAAATAATTATTCATATCTTTTAAAAGGGATTATTTAAGACGTTTTTAATTGAAAAAAGCCTTAAATAATTACCTTCAAAAAATAAAAAAAGATTATTTAAGGTGTTTTCAAATAAAAAACTCCTTAAATAATCCTTAATTTTTTTAAGAGAATTATTTAAAGTATTTTTTGATAAAAAAAAATCTTAAATAATCCTCTCATATTTTTTAAAAATAATTATTTAAGGCATTTTTCAATTAAAAAAATCTTAAATAATTGTCTTATACTTTTTAAAGAAGATTATTAAAGGAATTTTTTGTTAAAAAATACCTTAAATAATCTCTTTAAAAAAATTATTTAAAACGTTTTCAAACAAAAAACTTCTTAAATAATCCCTTTTTAAAATATGAATGAATTATTTAAAATATTTTTGGTTGAAAAAAGACTTAAATAATCCCCATATAAAAAATAAAAAATATTTTTTAATTCGTTTTCCAACAAAAAATGTTTTAAATAATCCTCAATATTTTTTTAATGATGATATTTTATAAATAAAATAGCAATCAAGTAAATATTTATTTTCTTTTATAAATGCATAATTTGTCTTTTGAGTATTTATTATTAATGAAAAATTATGATCATATATGTCAAGAAGATTATGATAATTATTCAAGAAATAATATACGTGAATTCCTCTCAACCAAACAAATAAATCTGAACACAGAATGCCCCAAAAATAAAATAAAACCTTGGGCATCGCATTTTCTCGAGAATCAAACTTTTTCTCCAAATTTGATATTTTACGAATCAACTGTCTCTTAATGATGAGATGAATTTTAATAAAAACAAAAATAATCATTAAAAATAAGTTTTAAAATTTTTAATTTATTTTTAAACTTTTACTATTATATTTTACATAATTAAAGAAGATATTACATATAAAAAATATAACGAATGTTAAATCTATGAGTTTTATTTAATTTGAATTAAACTCTAGATATGATTTTTTGAATTTGAATTCAGCTTAACCTAGTTTAATATATTGTTATATTAATTTCTTATTTAATATTTTAAATATAAATATTTTAAAATATTATTAGATATAAATATATTTTAATATTTAATAATAAATAGTATATCATTATTTTAATAATGAATAATCATATTATTATAATAAATATTTTTATTTTTTTAATAATGTGAATATTTTAATGATAAATATGTTTTTATATTACTATTTTCAAATATAAATAAATAATAGACTTTTCTATTTAATAATAAATATTTTCGATATAAATAAATATTAATATTTTAATAATATAAATATTTTTTATATTTTATAGTAACAATAAATATTAATATTTTTAATATTATATATTAATAGAAATAATATTTTAATAATAATTCTATTCAAAATATTCTGAAATATTAATATAAATAATATTTTAATAAAAAAAATCTCATTTTAAGTATTTAATATTAATATAATATTTTAATAATAAATATTATTACTAAAATATTACTAATTTAAAATCTTAATACTTTCAATAATTAATATTTTTAAATATTATAATAATAAATAAATTTCAATATTTTGATAATAAATATTTTAGTGTTTTAATAGTTATGTTAATATTACTATTTAATAAAAGCAGATTAAAAAAAAAACAAATAATATAAAATATTTTTCATTTAATCATTCAAATAATAAAAGCTTACTGAAAAATATCAATATTTTCAAAGGTTACTTTTAGAAATCGATTTTCAAGAAACAAATGAAACATTAGACAACAAATTTTATTTTTTGATTAATTATGATTTGCCTGAAACTATTAGTATGTATTTTGAAAATAAAAATTCGTAATTAAATACTTAAGTTTACATTCCGGTGAATTATCCCAAGCACTAACTTTGTTAAAAAAGAAAGCAAACGTGGCTTAATTGGCCAAGAATAGATCGTCGTATTAAATATAGCACATCAATTTACATCTAAGCATCTCATCATTAATAAAAAAAATTTATAAAATTCATAATAAAAAATCCAAAAAAATTATAAAAAAAAAAAGAAAGAAAGAGAGAAGAGAATCGTGAAAAGAGAAAAATTAGAGAAAAAAGAGAAAAAAGAGAAAAAGGATGGGATGGAAAAATAATGGGGAGACAATGGAGCAGTCGATCATCAAAATGGCTAATCAGAGATAAACTGGTCATCGATCTCCTTGGATCGACTAATTCAATGATTTGTCTGTCACCCCTCCTTTTCTTTTCTTTTTTTTTCTCTGTTACCTTTTCTTCTTTTCTCTCTCTTCCATACTTTTCTCTTCTTTTTTTTTTCAAAATTTTAACTTTGTTCATTTTTTTAGATGAATTAATGTTATGAATAAAAAATTATAATAAAATATTTAATATGATACTTAAATTTTTAATATAATATTTGAATTATAAATTTATTAATTAATATTATATTTATTTTTTAATATGATTAATTCTAAATGATGTTACTTGATGAATAAATAACATTTAAATATTATATTAATTAATAAATTTATAATTTAAGTGTCATATTAAAAATTTTAAAATTTAAATGTCATACCAAATATTTTATTAGAATTCAAAGCCATTCCTAACATTATTCTTTTTCAAATTTCTAACTTTCTTAGACTTTTTTTTTTATTTTACAATTTTATCTTTTATTAAAAATCTTTAAATTTTTGTTTATTTTATTGATACGGTGGTGGATCTTTTGACAAAAATAATATAATTTGAGGGTCATATCACTGTTTAACGTTTCATTTTTTAGCTACTTCATCTGTTTTGACAATGAAAAAAGACACTTTTTTTCATGTCATCCTTTCTAAAATTCAAATGACAGAAATAATAATAATATTATATTTAACTCTTGAATTATAATAAAATATCTACTATAATATTTAAATTTTAAAATTTTTTATTGTGATCCTAAAAATTTATTGTCATGAGGCTAATTTGATTTATTTTTACTTTTTTTCATAATTATGAAATTGAAAAAAAAACAAACAATTAAACAATTTTATATATAAGAAAATATTGGTGCATACTTGGTATAGTCTAACCCAAACCCACTACCTGTCGGGTCTGACCGGACACGATCCATATATGAGCAAATTGGAGTGGCAGAGGCAAATTGCATCGACCCTAATACCAGGCTATGCCGGGCGTCCAACAGACGAAAATGCCATCTTAACAAACTCAGTGTAAAGTCAGAAAGAGGCAAATTACAAACGGCAACAAACGTGTCCAAAAATTATCTTCAAAGCAACGCAAAGCAAAGTACCAAACTCCTCTCTCTCTCTCCAATTCCATTCATGAATTATTTGAAAATGTCATCTCCCTTATCCTCAGCCCGTGCCACCACGCTCAAGATGGAACGTCCAGCCAACGCGCGCACCTCCTCCTTTTTCTTTCTCAATGAGCCCGAACCACAGTAATTCACAGCCGTAGCAGCGAAACCAACATGGGCTTTTGTTGTTGGGCACTTCTTGTCGTTGTTTTCCAACAATTATTTGTTTTGACTTGTGGTCTTTTGTGGATGTATGGTGAGTCAACCAACTACGTTTCCGCCGTAGGGGACCCTGGAATGAAAAACCCAAATGTCAGAGTTGCTTTGGAAGCTTGGAATTTCTGCAACGAAGTTGGCTTTGAAGTTCCCGACATGGGCAGCCCCCGATGGGCCGACTGTGCAGATCTTTCCTGTTCTTCCAATACTGGTACTTTCTCACTCGTATCATTTTTATCTATGAAGCGGATCCAAATGAACTTAAAGTGGTTGGCTTTTTGTTAACTGTTTCTTACTTCTTTCCTTTTGCAATTAGGATTGCTTCTAAAGTTATTTCTAATCTCCTAGATAGGTAATAAGCAAGCAACATTAGATAAATGTATATGGAGTGATCCGTTTGTCTGTTAACTTGGGGTTGATAAATCTTTAACCTGATAAAATTTGTTGAGTATGTACTTGAAGTCAAGTGCATTTTCTAATGTCTTTGATTTTAAACCTGGGAATCAATTGGCCAGGCAACAGAGTTTCTTAGCATTACTAATTATATTATAAAGCTACCTGATCAACTCTGTGCTTGATTATAGTGAATAATCGTTTTGCCAAATATTAGAGTGTTAAAGAAATAAAAGTCAATTTGATTATCAATCCATTGAAATGTATAGTTTAATGCATTTTGAATTCGTGATTGATATTGCTTGCTTGATCACAAAGCATGATAACACTTTCCTAAGATCTAATATATCTAGAAAACTTTCCTAGGGCAGAACTTGAACCACAAAGTAGGCATGAACCTTTCTTTTTTTTTTTTTCAAATGAGGACATCATGAGAAAAACAAAATTGATCACTGACCTTGGTTACCATTTTTCTCAGGCCCTTTCTTCAGCTTTCATTTTCACCTGAAAAGTTTTGAATCTCATTCTTTTCTCTACCTTTGATGCTATTGGGGTCCATACTTTCTTCTTGATCACATTTTGTGGTAGCCAAGATCAAAAGCCCAAACTTGTCATTTCGTTGTACTATTTAGGCATTCACACGAATTCTAGTATTCAAAAATAGGCCAAAATCTGAATTTGGTTCCTCTACTATCTCACTTTGGCAGTTTTAGTACCTCTACCCCTATTTTTATAAATTTAACCCATGCACCTTTGTTAAATTCGATTTAAGAACAATTGATAAGTGTTAAATTTTTGCAGCTAAATTTGGCCTTTTGGTTTTCTTGCTGATGACATGACATCCCAACTTGAATTTTTTTAGGAAGGTAGCACACATTAGTACAAAAAAACTAATTTTAGTAAAAATTACTAAAAAATATTTCTTTAGAATTTTAAAAAATATTAATTATTTTTAATTAAAATAAAGTATACTTTTTAGATTCATATGTGGCACCTAGCCAAAAATTAACTTCAGCATGCTTAGTCATCCAAGTTAAAGACAAAGTTTTAACATTGTTATCATTTTCCTTAAGTCAACCTTTAATAAAGGTGCATGATTAAATTTATTAAAATTAAGGTAGAGGCTAAAACCACCAAATTGAGATAGCATAAGGACCAATTTCAAACTTTGACATTGAAAATATGCTGTGCCATTCAGTTCTTAATTTCACAGTTAAAATCCTTGTGTTAGTCCTCACTAATTATATAGCTAAAGACCAGATTATCTCTCTTGTGGCATCCATCTTGTTTGTTAATAAAATTATGCTGTAGCTTTGTCGTGGATAGAGGATAATCATCTCATCTGGAAGATGGAGAAAAGAACAAAGAAAAAAATTAGCCCTTCGTTTAATTGTTTATTGTTAAATTATTTATTTGCTAGAACTTTATATCGTTGCTTTAATATTATAGGTTGCAAAAATGGCAAGGTACTTCTTTTATGATGTTGTACGTTATGCTTTGATTTCCTTATTGGAATTTTATTTTTATTTTTTAAATTTCTTTTAGGTTTAAGTCCATAAAATGTTCTAATCCTCTCTTTGACATATTTCACACTTTTAAGAGTTTATAGGAAATTTTATCTTAGGTGCATCGAGGTTCCTTAATCTTTTACCCAAGCTACTTTATTTCTTTTTCTGTTAATTCTTTCACTATTTATAACCTTGCTGAGCAAATTGAGTTCTTTGGTACAAATCAATTTCCTACAATGCGTTTTGATTTCTTTGATAGTAAAGCTTGTCTGATCCTGTAGCATTATTCCAATTCTATCTGCAATCTATTTGTGGTTGATCTTAAGTTCTCCCACGTTAAACCCAAATATTTAATTCTCAAGTTAGTGATACAGTTTAAAGAATCTGTAGGAGTCCTTATTTAAGAACTGTAATTTATCTTTGAGAATGCTACTGTATTCAGTTTCATTGTCATCTTGTTAACCATTATAAGCAAATGAAGAATATGTTAAGGTCCTATATCCACATCTCTCACTTTAACTCAAAATTTTATCTGTTTGACATAAAATTGGATGTATCAAATATCCTTTTCAAATGTTGACCATCTTACTGGCCTTCTGTTGTAATAATCAGTTCATCTGGGTGATGGCCTTGTTAATAATGGCAGTCAATGCATAGTACTTCACAAAGTGAATGATACTGACAACAGCTTAGGAGCTGGTGATAAGTTTCCTGATATGGATTTTGAGTCTTACGAAGACCCTGACCTATTCGCAAAGGAGAAAGAACTGTATCTTGGCTCTTTATGTGAGGTGCCAGAATCGCCAAATCCCTGGCAATTTTGGATGATCATGGTTAAAAATGGGAACTTTGACAAAAATACTACCCTTTGTCCTGAGAATGGACAACATGTAAGTGAAGTAGTCACAGACAGAAAATTTCCCTGTTTTGGTGGGGGGTGTATGAATCAGCCACTTGTTTACCATAAGTACTCAATATTAGATTCCTTTGGCGACCAGAAGCTTTATTTAACTGGAGAATTTAATGGAACATATGACCTTGATGCCAACTTGAGTGAAGGTGTAGGAAACAACTCCTTCTTTTCAGTCTCATGGAAGAAGAATATAAGCACAGGGAGTTGGATTTTTTCTCACAGGTTAACAACATCAACTAAATATCCCTGGCTTATGTTATACCTACGCGCGGATGCAACAGAAGGGTTTAATGGTGGTTATCACTATAATGGACGTGGCATGTTGAAAAAGGTTTGTTGTCTGCATGTACTTTGAAAAACAGACACTTGTATGTGAGTATTTTCTTTGAACATGCTTGCTACTTAGTTGATACTGTTCTAAGTTAGAATTGAAATATAGAGCCCTGATTTTGCTCTTCTTATGAATTTATGCATATCTCCTAGAGATCTTATGCAGATATTTGCCTTACATCTTTTCTGTTCCAAGAGACAAAAATGCATTGTGTTTTCATTAATCCTAATTGCTTCACTTTCTACTTGAGAGTCTGTCTTTCCTTTTTCCTGTGAAATGAAACTGTTGACGAGGCTTTAAGTCTTGTAGTCTCAGAAACATGATTTGTTTGAATTACTTTTAATCTCTCAGTCGCCAGAATCTCCAAATTTTGTAGTAAGGTTGACACTTGATATAAAACTTGGAGGAGGACCCAACAGTCAATTTTATCTACTTGACATAGGAAGCTGTTGGAAAAACAATGGAGAACCATGTGATGGTGATGTTCTCACAGATGTGACTAGATACAGTGAGATGATAATTAATCCAGAAACGACAAACTGGTGCCGCCCAGATAACTTGGTCTCTTGCCCACCTTACCATGTTAGTCCTATCGGTGAGATAATATATAGAAATGAGACAGCTCGGTTTCCATATTCTGCATATCATCTCTATTGCAGTCCAGGAAATGCCAAATATCTGGAGGAACCATATGATATCTGTGATCCATATAGCAATCCACAATCACAAGAGTTGGTACAAATTCTTCCACATCCTGAATGGGCTGTAAATGGCTATCCTGAAAAGAAAGGAGATGGCTGGATTGGAGACGCAAGAACTTGGGAGCTTGATGTGGGTGCTCTCTCAAGCCGTTTATACTTCTACCAGGTATTTTGTTGTTTTACCAGAGTATTATGATGACATCAGTTAAAAAAATGGTTCAATAGCTCATTTCTTTCTAGTTCTCTCTCTTTAGTGGTGGGCTTTCACTTTGGTGCATTAGAGAGTTTAAAGAGAAATGGGTTTGAAACAGAAAATTCATAGAGAAGGTTCTAGGGAGGAAGAGTTTAAAGAGAAAGGAGAGGTTATTTTGCCGTCACTGTTTTAGCAGGCTAGACATTCTTTTTAGGTGATTATTTTTTCTATTAATTTGTGTTATTCAGGCTTAGTTCTCCCATAGGATAGAATCATGAATAATTGGTTCGCAGATCATATTTGCATCATGGGAGTAGCACTTTATTCATTTTGGTCTCATAAATTTATTTATCTATATTTTTTACTTTTCTAATGTTAGCTGTATATTTATTAAAATATGAAATGCACTTGATAGGCTTAAACTCCAATGCTTCAAAGCTTGTGTCTTACTACTTCGATCGTCTAAACTACAATACGCTGCCTTTGAATATACTAGTTTGTACTCCTTTGTAATTTGCTTTTACCTAATTTTCGAAGTTAATTTTCCAACAACTGTTTCATTAGAGTAAATTCTCTCCTTTTAGTTTGTTATTTGCAAAAAAATGAAAAGATACAATATAAAATCACAAGATTCAATGCAAACGAATAAGTGATAACTCTTAGTTGATTTCATAATGTTAAACATCCAACCTAAAACCAATTAACAACAGATGGAAAGGCCCAACTCAAATAGATCATATGAAACTCAAGACTTAACAAATATGGGATAACACCACTTAACACTCCCCCTCACGTGTAGCTCAACAAGAGCATTTTGGTGTTTAAATTGACCATAGGGCATTGTCAACACTTGTAGCTCAACATTGTTTCTACTTTAAATAGACTCTCTCTCTCTCCTCTCTCACATTCATTTACATATCAAAGTTGATTGAATTCAAAGTGGAAAAATGGAACACAGATCTTCTTTTTCACCTATACATTTCTTAAAGGATGTATTGGTGACTCTTGACTGCAGTTGCAATTTGCAGTGCGTATTAAGTTGCTCTGTAGGTTTTATAATTAACTCTTTCTTTTTGGTTCATAAAAAATGTCATTGCACCATTTATTTTTATCAGAATCATATTTACCTTAAAAAATAATTGCCTGAAGGGCAAACTATTTAGATTCTTAAAAGGTTTGTTAAATCTTTGATAGGCCCCAAATTTTTGTTGAATTTTCAATACGGTTAGTTGCCTTTCCACTGCTTCATGGATTACTGATGGTAAGTACAACAACAACAACAAAAAATTAATTTGTTTCTCATTTCCTAAGGTTCGCTTACATCGATCATGTTTTGCCAGAACACGTGATCTAGGATCATATCTTTGGTGAAATGAGGCTCCATTCTATTTGAAAACAGTGACAAAATAATGTTCTCTAAGTGTTATTTTATTAAAAAGAATCACCAAATATATAGAGGAATTGACTTGTACAAAGAAACCCACAAAATCAGGACACAATCATCCAAACATATAAACAAATAAAAAATCAGAAATATAAATCCTAACAAATTAAGAAATGGATCCTGATTTGATACATAATTTGTCAACACTCCCTCTCAAACTAGAGAATAAATATATATCATTCTCAGCTTGTCAATAAGAGTCTTAAAACTTGGTTTATGTAATTCATTTGTTAGGATATCTGCTGCTTATTGCTTTGTAAGAACATAGGTCATATAGATCTGTAGAAATCTAAGCTTCATTATTACTTGATTAATTGATTTTGTCTTTTTTAGTTAAGTCTCTTATTTTTAGAATAAGGAGTGATTTGGTAATTACACCAAATCCATTAGATATTTTCTTATTATGTGTAAATAGTAAATTACTCCTTTGATTTAGCTGTTTAATGCATGAAAATCTTGGGTTTTAAGGCTGAGAATATTCAGTCTTTAGCCTATACATTTTCATGCAATTCTAGCATTGTAATAAGAAAAATATAGAAGAATAAAATAGTTTTATTTTAGAGATTTCTTCAGTTTTCATTGATAATATGTGTCCAGCTCGATGCTTTTGAATATCAGTTTTATTCTTCAACGTGTTCTATGGAGTGATCACAAAAGCTATATCCCTGCCATGTCATGCAGGATCCTGGAACAAAACCTGCAAGGCGCATCTGGTCTTCAATCAATGTTGGTACTGAAATATATGTGAGCCGCACAAGAGAGACCGCAGAATGGATTGTAAGTGATTTTGATGTGCTTGTTCCAGAAGGTGATAGCTCCTACTAACTTTTAAGCATTTCTAGAAGTGATGATGGTTGATGAGAATCAACTAATACCAGTACAGGGTAATGGATACTTTAACAACTCTGTGAACAATATTTACTTGCATTTCAAAATGTAAATTCTTCTTGAGTTTCTTTTTCCTCCATTCTCAAAATATTTTAATTGAATTGAATCCTTGGATATAAATTATATATGTTATTGTACCTCCCCTATAAAAATCATGGTTTGGCCGTTGTTTTTATTGGAGAAGCTTGAAAAAAATATATTAAAGAAACAACTCATTTAAGTTGTTTCCAAATAAGGACAAATAATAGGAAAAATCTATGACAAGGAGCATTTGGTGGTGCAGCGGAATCTAAGCTGCAAGTTGCGAACAAGTTGTTTCTTGTTTTTTTCTCTATGGTAATAAATTTAGGGCAGTTTTCAGTCAGATATTTACGATCTGGCACATGCAAAACTGCTGGATCCAAAGAGACCAAACTCCCAATCTATGGTAATCACGGACCAGCACGCTTGAGGATGCTTTTCCATGGATCGTCGGGTGGCGACCCAGCTTAGCTTTTCACTTACTCTACTCAAAATCAGGGCTGTAACTGGAGGACCAACTCGTCGTGGATTTTGGATGGGGAGATTTGGGTGACCTAGCACCGAGTCAACTCTCAAGGATCGATGAGTTGCAGGCAAGGACCATCAGGGAAGAGAAAGAGATAAGCGGGAAGATGGCAAACCATCAAGAGACGGTAGCAGACTCGTCCATGGTTGAGTTATCTCAGATGATGAGGAGCGGGGATGGAGAAGGTGTTGGAGTTGAGAAGGAGAGAGTGGAGTCAGCCGTGGAGTCCAAGGAGGAAGGATTGAAGGAGATGCTGCAAAGGGCAGATGATCTGAGGCTGAAAACACTGAAAGCTGTGATTGACATGTCGAGTCCAATCCAGGGTGTGCATTTTCTGATAGCTGCTGCTGAGCTGCATCTAACGATTCATGACAATCATCATAATCGTAACAATAATACTGCTACAGCAAACCCAATAGCACCGGCAACCAAAGTGGCAAAAACTAGAGTGAGCTAGCTAGCTGCTTTTTCTCCTTCATCTTCAATTGTATTACTCAATCTTGTATTCAAAGTGATAATATTATGTTATTTACTTACAATATTTATCTGGGTTATGTAATATTGTCAACCTGACTTAATCTCAATCATGCATTACTCTAATCTTGATGGAGGATCGGAGAGAAATCTAGTCCTATAGGTTTAATGTTTAAATTTTATTTATTAATGAAATGTCATTGTATTATTGAGTAATAATTTATGATAGTTATACATTATTAATGTATCAAATATTAACTTAGTAAAATTTAATACCTGTTACCAATAAGTTTGATTGGATGCTTACTTATTTCAATGAAACATGTGGCAATGATAAAAGTTAGCATGCACCTCATTGTTATAGTTTCACAACAATAATCTTATTCATTGATTTCTTATCATATCATTATATTTATTATCGAAATTAATATTTGAAAAATAACATAACAGAATGAAAATTTTAAATATCAAATCATGAATTATTTATTATAAATATTAAATCCTGAAAAATGATATAATTCAAAAGATTAAATTATATGTTAAAATCTATTTTGGTTAAAGTTTTCACAATTTTAGAGTATTGATACTCGGTCTTTATCGATAATTAGGGATTCGTTGTAGTTTTATTACTCGATAAAAATTTTCTCATATTGACAACTTGACATTCATTTACCACTTCCCTTCCTACTTTATTGTCTGTTCAAAAATCTGATTTGCTGGTAGGCTTTCAAGTTTTCCAAAAAAATTTCCTCCAAAGCCTCAAAAATGGGAACCAGACCATCCCTTAAGCAGCTTGAAGCAGCATCATTCGGTTGTTTAATAACTACTTCGTGCCTGACTTTTACTTCTTCCAATCTCTCATTGGCAGAGACCAACTCAATGTTAGCAGGAAATTCTGAAGCAGCCAAATAATGGTTGAACAATCCATCTTGATGATGCCAATGCAAAGTCAAAGCACTCTCTTCGTGAAGAATTCTTAGCTGTTTCTCAAACTCCTGTGACAGGTGCATAGCTTTCTGTCTTTCATTCAGTTCTTCATTTTGCTTCTCCCATAACTGGTGCAAGCTTGAGGCAAAACTAAGAATGGCTTCATATACTCCACCATCTGAAATCTTCTCAGTTGCATGGTACCAATCATTACAGATACTGAATATCGGTGGAGCTCCAATGCTACTAGCTGAAAATGTAGACATTCCGGCAGGGGTTGCTTCTGGTTCCTGCAAGATGCACTCAAAAGCCACTCATTCAAGAATTTCACAAAGGCTTTCTGAGTACTAACATAATCTCTAATGCTTGCGCCCCAATTTAATATCTCCTTTTCCAGTCTCTCTTTAGCCTTCATGTTTGAACTTTTTCGACCATCCACATTTGCCATATGTACATATGCTTTTGACCCTATGATAGTTCGGAATTGCTTTTGATGCCATTTTATCATCAACTCCCACATTCTCATTAACCTGAAAATAAATATATTATTATGGCACATTAGAACAGGTAATGGAGAAAAAAAAAAAAAAGAACACACACAAGGGTGATGTATTCAATCATGCTTTTCAGTTGATTTCAACATTATGCCTGAAATTTGAAAATAAAACCCTACTGCTAACATGCAGTTTTTAGTAATTTCAACCAGGCCCTCTTTCATGCCATGTTCAGTTAGTTGAACGCTATTGTAAATATATCAATGCCTAATCAACTTGATTTTCTGGATGCTTCTTCAGAAAGTTTCTCAGTTTCTTCTTTATAGAAAAATACATGTTGCCTAAGAAAAGAAAAACAAACATTAACTTGTTTCAGTCCTTCAGAATACGGGTCCTATAGGAGTGGTCAGAACCAATAAAGAAACAGAATCAATCTCATCAACATCTGCAAGCATATCCCCAGGATAATTCATGGTCAATTCATTCTCTACCTCGAGATACAAAATTGGATTTTTTGGTACAAACCAGAGATCAAAATTACATGAGTAACTTAAAAAATTGTATCATTGGAATGATGCTTGTCTTCAAACTCATGACCCTTGATTATGAATAAACTATTACTTATTGGCAAAAAAAGAGAAAGAAACCATTACTTAAATTTATTGTTAATAAGAGAAGCAAACCATCCAACTGTTAACCCTCTCCGCTACTCAACAAAGAAAAAATCAGTAAGATATGACCATATACAACAGCATATACATCCGAAACTAGAGATCACACCAGCATTCAAAATGTATTAAAGAGAAAAAGAAATCGAGTGAAATTCCTCTTAAAATATTCAAAATAAACAAGACATGAAAGCATTAAGAAAAACTTTCTCATTTATATTCTAATTTATTTTATTCTCCACTAACACATCAAGCAGGATGGGGCACATGATTAAACAAGTATTTGAGGAATTGTACTAGTCTTCAAGTAAAAGAAAGCACACAAATTGAATGCATGAAGTAGAATAGAAAGATCTGGAAACAGAAATAGTGCACAGTTATTCCTTGTTACCCATAAAGATTAATATAAATAATGGATACGGGAAAAATACAGGATAAGGGGAAAAGAGAAAGGTAAAGTGATCGTCTATCTCATACCCTTCAATCAACTCCTTCAGTTGGGCATGCAAATCCTCATCTCTTAAACTGTGTATTTGTCTCGATATCACCTCAACTGCTGTGACAGCTACATTAATTTTTGAAAGCAAACCTTTTGAGTGAACCGTGAATATTGTCAATCTTACTGAACTCAGCACCTTCATCATCTAAAACCTTTTGCTGCTAGTACTTCTTATCATATATAACTCGGAGCTTTTCTTCTCCCTGAGATTGGTACAAGCAAACGGACTTAAAAGCAGGAGCATCAGCAAACAAAAGGAAAAGATGATCTCATGCATAATATTCTTCCAAACAAGTCAAATGAAGCATTGATGTCAGCATACAAGATGCATTTTCTAATATTATCAAAATTCTTGTCAGTATTTTCGATTTATAAATTAATTATCGCTTTCAGCATTAGTATACACATCCATTACATTATTCACTTTCAACTTAACTTAGAACATCGATGCCCATGAAATACATACTCAGTACACAGAGCTGAGAAGACATGCTTTAGGCTTGGCTGTCTTTTTTCTGCTTTTTTTTTCCCTAAGCCAAGGAAATTTATTAGAAATAAAAGTAGTACAGAGGAAAAGGCCCATATAGACCCAAAAAAAGATCCTTGCCATAGTCATAACAAAACATAAAAAGGCCCAAAAATGCAAATATAAAAAATGATCCCCAAAAAACATCCAAGTAAACAAATCCAAATGCACACATGCAAGACATAGAACCCACCTTAAAAGGTACAATCGAAAATTAAAAGAAAATGACCAGGAGAACCATAATTCACCACCATGTCATAAACTAACTGACTCAAGAAGCACTAAATTTGCCAATGAATCCGCCAAACCATAGGCTTCCTTGGGTACATTTTTAAAAAGAGAAAACTCCAATTCGAGCAATGAGAGAATCCAATCTCATTAGAAGAAATCCACATATTCTACAGCAATCCTTGACATTCTTGATCCATTTCCATTGTACAGAAACTATGGAGTCAGATTCCACTATTAGTCTAACTAGAACAGATCCTTTGAAAATGACAATAATAGAGGGCAGTGCTCCATTTAAAATAACTAAAACAGAGGACAGTGATCTAACACTTATCTTCTCAAACCTCGTTTGCACAAGTCTGGGTAGCAAGCTAACCACTCCAAGGAAACCATAAATCTAAACTGCTTTTCTAAATGTTTAGAAAGACATACACACTGAGCGCACAAACCTTGTCATGAGCATGCCACCAAAAAAGGTGTCACACCAATGCTTGCCACCCAAGAGAGAGAGGGAGGAAAAATAAAAAACTTGTTGATAGCACAATAATATGCTTTTGGTGAATTTTTCATATTGATACTTCTTACATAATTTATGAAGCTTCCAAAGACCAAGTTGGCAAAGCTTGATGGCCAACATATTTATTCCTACCAAAGCCATGAATATGCCAAAATGATTCAGAAAACCAGCATTTTAGAAATATTCATAAAACCCTCTCCTCCAAAGACAGAAGAAGAAAAAGGGTAGAACATGGGTAAAAATAGAAACCTCAACATAAGAGGAATAGTATAAAATGATTTCCTAAATATTACATTATTCCTCTTTGTCCAATTATTTGCCTACTTTCTCCAATTCATCCTTGGTCTCCAGTACTCACGGATGCTGCAGTCCAATGCCAAGTACCTAAATCAAATATGGAGGAATTTTATCTAACAGCTTTGTTATCAGTTTTATCCCTCATAAAACTACAAGATCATGAGACATGAAGCTCAATGGAGTCATCTCATTGCTGTAAGATAGATGGAAATAACGCAGAAACCAATGAAAATAACAAATCAAAAAGTATCAAAACAAGAGCTAATTTTAAATAATTGAGACCTCTTCCTAGGATAGAAGCAGAATTTTCTGAACCGAATGAACTATTTTTTACTAAATGTATCCTTGAGCAAATTTTAGATATCATTGCTACCCCAACCAATTTTTAATGACAATGACTTGAAACAATTTGGGGAAAAAATAATACAATATGGGTGCTGTATCGAGCTTAGGTGAAACTTGAAAGATTTCACAACTAAAATTGCGAAATTAGCCATATTTGACATGACCAATCTAGTACTTTGCAAGTAGGTTGATCAAGATGAAGTTGCAAAGCCCAAAGGAAACGTCCCCGGTGACCATCACACTGGTCTCACTGCTAATCATGTCAAACAATTAAATTAGAAGCCAATTTCCTTCTTTTAAATGTCAAAGTACAATTCAGCACATTGTATGTTCAAAGTGTCCGTGTATTTATGGGTTAAATTATGTGCACCTGGAGAGGAGTATAGACAAGAACTCTGTTCCTTGAACATGCAGATAGACATTGTAGTCACGCATTAAAAAAATGATTGCTTATCAAAACTTCAGCATATAGTTTCTTCTCCAATGCACGCAGCTGCTCTAAAGTCGATTAGAGATCACCAAACTTCCGACTTGTATCCTCAAAGTCACCATTTATAGCTTTGTCCATCATCATTGTTCTAGGAACCAATTGATTTGAACACAATGGAGTAAAACCAAAGACCCTCATGGCAGCTTCTGGAGACAGAAAATTTGAGGCATGGATTGGATAAAATAACCTTTAATTTCATTTGTCTAAAAGAACTTATTATTTCATTTGCCATACACAAATCCTTTTGAATTGTTTTGATAACATCTGTCTCTGCCTCAAGCAAAGCATTTGAAATGTGATTTGAAAAGTGCAGTTTTGGCATTATATTTGGAGATTCTGTTATGATAGTAAATATATTCTTTTTTCATTTTGAAAGATTCTCGTTCCTAGTCTAACAGATTACAACTCAACCAGCAATCCAGGTTAACCCCCACAAAGCTCGCATTATTCTTCATTAATGAAACAATAACTATATTTAATATTAAAACCCTAATCCTAATATCTTATAGCCATCAAGTTTTTTAGATGACAGGTCAAGAACATAATTTATGGTTCAAACAACATCCAAAGCCAGAGATCTTAAATGTAAATATTATTTGGGCCAGAGGCCAGCTAGCAAGTAAGACTATAATCTAATTCAATCTAGCGTCAAATTTAGAGTATATTATCCATGGACAAAGGACCAAGAAATTGTGTAATGTAGGCACAGGAGTTGAGATTTAAGGTCTTCAGTTTCTCGTAAAGAACAAGAAAATGGGAAACTGAAATTTCTTTGTAACCAATCTTCTTTTAAACCATATAAGTTCTTAGCTTTTACTTTTGCAAACAAAATCTGAGATGTTAAGCTAATTTATGACAAAATATAGAAACAGTGATTAGTTTCAGTTAGATGTTATTCAAAATCTGCCAGCTTAGCAAACTTCTATTATTTTCATCGTCAGCATAATGGCCAAAGATATGGAAAAAGAACACAGCTCTGGCCTAGTACATGCTAAAGCATCTTAGGATCAAAGAAAGAAATGAGCAAAACTGAATGTCCCCTTACTCTCCACTCGGTTGTTCACCTAGAGCAGGGGAAAGGATCCTACAGGAAATGAAGCATATGACACTCATCAACAGAAGGTCAGTGGACATGCAGGGAGTGATATTAACATGCACATGTACTCTTGCCTTGCCTTAAAATAGTTCAATATCAAGGCAATGCAAGAGTAGGAGAATGACTTAGACTCAAACATTTGACAAATAAAAAGAACAAATTGAATATGAAGACAACAATAACAGAAATCCTATCCTTTAGTTTGGTTCCCATAGGCTGATATGGGAGTTTGCCTACCTCAAGCAATACTGCTACTTCCTTGCCATAATTAAAAACAGTCTCAAAAGCATCTCCAATTTCCTTTACTATTTCATTGATATTCTTTGAGACACAGTCATCTGATGTCATCAAGCTTGATGATCCCTAAGACCCGGCATCCCAGGCAACTGAATTTTTTAGCTGAGTATGCAACCTGTCGTTATTTATATACTCATCTTCAGTGAGATTTACTGCCAAGGTATCCAATCTATAGCTTATATCTTCCTCAATGTTGATTGGATCACTCTCGTTTTCTTGAGATATTGGAGCTTGTGAAGTGCCGGTGCCTGATATTTCCCTTACAATGCCTTCCGATTGCTTGCCCTTGGATACATCCACAGGATTTGGCATAGTTTCATCTTCCAAATCAGGAATTCTCTCTCTCTCTCTCTCTCACTTCTCTAAAGTCTTGATCACTGTTAAATTCACTAAAAAAATAACTCTGAGAATAGTAATTAGAATTTATGCCATCAATTATCTTAAATGAGTTTAAGTAAGACCAATCAACAATATTATTTTGGAGAGAAGTAGATGGAGTAGGAGTAACACTCTTTGTCCGATCATAGAAAGAATCATCTTGCTGCTCACCATTTTCAAATTGATACAAGTTTCCAGGAGATTCTACTCCTGGAGAACCAGAAGCTACCCGATTTCCATGTGGGGGATAGCTAACACTATTTTTCAGAGTAGCAAAACCAAAAATCACCTCACTACCGTTATCTTTAAAACAAGCACCACCTGGCTGTGAATGCACCTGATTGTTAGACTGATCATACCTAACATCAATGAGTGAAACATTAAAAGGCATGCTAGAAGATTGCAAATTAGAGGGAGAACAACCTGACACCTCAGAATGATCATGAACATTATCAGTCAAGGAGATGAGTTGGGCATTAGAGTTTTCCTCCTCTGAGTACTCAATAGAGCAATCACTTAAAATCACCAACTCTTCCTCCACAAACTGGTTAATCGCGTTGCCTACATCTAAAAGGGATTAAAGGTACATTACATGGGCTGCAGCCAACTGATACCGGCAATCAGCCGCAGCTGCAATCAATTCTTTTCTCTCTCGACAAAGCCTCAACAATGGAGAAGTTTCCATCATCGATGTACTAATACCCATCCCCAAATTAGACATTATCACCAAACAACAACCCAAGACATAATAATATAATTTTATTCTCTTGCACAAATTACATATAACTTCAAATATCCAGTAATATCTTTGTATAGCGGAATATAAGAAAAAAAAACGGAAGCGACGTAATCGGGGTTGTCAATCACAGATACGCGATTTATGATAAAAGATTCAGAGTTAAATTCGGAAATTTAAGGGATAAACACAAAATTAAAAGTGAGCCGAATATGATTATTGATGAATGTAACTAAACACTTAGAATCTATGATATTATTAACTTTTAACGGTCTCCAAATGTCATTGTGAATCATTGAAAAAAGGTTGAGATGATTTATAGGAAAAGCTAGGATAGGTATTTCTCTGGAAAAACTAAAAATAAATCTGTGTGAAAAAGTAAGAAGAAAAATTGAATGTATATTGAAAAATTGCTCATTAAGAGTTATACAAGAACCTTATGTTTATATATAACTAAATATGGGTTAAACTAAGAAACTAAATCTTCTTAAAAACTGATCCTATAATTTAGAGATTGTTTATCCTAATTTTTTGTCCTTAATTCTAGGGATATAAATACTTAATTCTAGAGATACAAATATAAATACATAGATTACAAGATTAGAATCAGCTGTAAATAAATATTTTTCCATACTCCCCCTCAAGTTGGTGAATAGGTGTTTTCCATTCCTAGCTTAGAAATAATTTCTTGAAATGTTGCACCGTTGAGACCTTTAGTCAACACATCTACAAATTGACCCTTGATTGATACATAAGGTGTACAAATCAAACCACTGTCTAGTTTTTCCTTTATGAAATGCCAGTCTACTTCAATGTGTTTTGTTTTGTCATGTTACACAGGATTGTGCACAATGCTTATTGCAGACTTATTATTACAGTAGAGTCTCATTGGTCAATTCCACTTGATCTTCAAGTCTTTTAAGATAATCTTTAACCATAGGAGTTCACAAATTCTTTGAGCCATTGCTTTATACTCTGCTTCAGCACTTGATCTTGCATCACATTCTATTTTTTACTCCTTCAAGTCACAAGATTACCATTTAAGAAAGTGCAGTAGCCTGAGGTGGATATTCTATTAGTTACCAAACTTGCATAATTAACATTTGTGTATGCTTTTAGAAGTAGCCTTGAATTTCTTTTGAATAAGATCTCTCTCAAGATTGGCCTTTAAATAGTGTAATATACGATAGACAGCCTATAGGTGCACTTCTTTAGGACTATGCATAAATTGACTTACCACACTCACAGCATATGCTATATCAGGTCTAGTATGTGAGAGATAAATGAGTCTTTCAACTAATCTTTGGTACGTCTTTTTATCTACAGCAACATTTTCGTTAGTTTCTCCAATTTTATGATTAGGATCTATAGGAGTATTTACAGGTTTACATACGAGCTTTCCAGTTTCTTTTAGAAGATTCATCATATATTTCTATTGTGAGATGAAAATACCATGCCGTGAGTGAGCTACTTCAATTTCTAGGAAGTACTTTAATGTCCCTAGCTCTTTTATCTCAAATTCTCTAGCCAAACACTATTTTAGAGATTCTCTCTCTTTTTTATTATCTCCAGTTACAATTATATCATCAATATACACTAATAGAACTGTGATTTTTCCTGAATCAGAATGCTTGATAAACAATGTGTGATCTCCTTGACTCTGTTTATATCCCATTGCTAGCATCACTTTGGCAAATCTCCCAAACCAAGCCCTAAGAGACTATTTAAGGCCATATAAAGCCTTTTTCAGCTTGCATACTTTGTTTGCTTCTAGATGACCTCCAAATCTCGGTGAAACCTTCATATATATTTCTTCTTCCAAATCACCATGTAGAAAAGTATTATTTACATCAAATTGTGGAAGCTGCCAACTGTAATTTGCAACCAATGATAACAAAATTCTAACTGTATTCATTTTGGCAACTGGAGTAAAGGTTTCCTGATAATCCACTCCATAGGTTTGAGTGTAGCCCTTAGCCACTAACTTGGCTTTATACTTTTCAACAGTACCATCCGCTTTGTATTTTATAGTGAAAACCCATTTACACCCCACTGGATTTTTTCTTTTAGGCAATTCTACCAGTTTTCATGTCTTATTTTTCTCTAAGGCCTCAATTTCTATTTTAATGGCTTGCCTTCATTTCTCACTAGATAATGCCTCAGATAATGTAGTTGGAATAGAAATAGTGTTTAGGCTCACAAGAAAATTTTTGTGGGATGGTGAGAATTTTTCAAATGACACAAAATTAGAGATTAGGTATAGTGGATGCTTAGTACATTCATTGATTCTTTTTCTAATGACAATAGGCAGATCATAATCACTAGTTATAGTTTTAGGAGATTCATGCTCATTTTGAGAAACAGAGTCAAAAATTGTAGTTACCTCATTTCCAAAGTTAGGATCAGGTTCTTGGACTAGCACCGGTTCAGGCTCTGGAACTTTTCTTCTTGAGTACACCTGTAATTCCTTCATAAAATCAAGAACAATATTATCTTTTATCACATTTTTTGTATTTGGAATGAGTTCAGATTCAAATTCAGTGTTTGACTTAGGCTCAGTAGAAACAAGTTTCGACTCAGAAGAATTAGTGGGTGAAAATATTGAAGAAGGGGACAAAGACAAATCAAGTAAAAAGAAGTCTTTATCTTTATCTTCCATGAATGAAGTCTCCTCTTGAATATAAGGTTGAGTAAAAAATGGTTTATTTTCTTCAAAAGTGACATACGCACATACATAAAATTTTTTGGTAGGAGGATGATAGCACTTATACCCTTTCTGAGTTGATGAATACCTCACAAAAATACACTTAATCACTTTTGGATCTAACTTTCCTCTGTTATGACTGTGAACATGAACAAATGATGTACAACAAAATATCCTAGGTATGAGGTTGTCTATGGTATTAAGGTTGGGACAGAATTGTGACAGTAGTTCCATAGGAGTTTTAAATCTCAAAACCCTTGAAGGTAACCTATTTATAATGTGTGTGGCAATGAGAACAGCTTCCCTCCAGTAAGATTTGGGTGCATTTGTTTGAAAAAGAAAAGCTCGGGTTGTGACTAGTAAATAGCTGTTTTTCCTCTCTGCCACTCCATTCTGTTGTGGAGTATTAACTCAAGAGGATTCATGGATAATTTCCTCCTTTTGGAAATAGATAGATAGACTTTGGTTGAAATAATCTCTGGCATTATCAAACCTAAATCTCTTGATTCTCACTCTAAATTGATTCTGGATCATATTTTGGAAGCTTAAAAACACACTATTCATATTTGATTTGAATTTAAGTAAAAAAACCCAAGAGACCCTAGTACAATCCTCTGTGAATGAAACAAATCATCTTGCACCAGAAATATTAGAAATTATAGAAGGACCCTAAATGTCACTATAAATCAAGTAAAAAGAAGTAAAACTTCTTTTGTTACTAATTGAAAAAGACACACGTCTGTGCTTTGCAAGTTCACAAACATCACAATAAAAATCTTCGACATTTAATCCTTTAAACAAAAAAGAAAACATGTTTCTCAAAGTTTCAAAAGAAAGATGTCTAAGAGAAAAATGATAAAGCCAAATTTTATCTTTATTGAAAGATTTTTTATAAAGAAATGACAAAGGTAAACTATTCTTGATATTACTTGTATTATTTGATATCTCAAGATAGTATAGTCCATCATTCTCCTTAGTAAGTCCAATCTTCTTCCCCGAACTCTGGTCCTGAAATTCACAATAAAAGGGATAAAAAGTCATTTTGCAATTCATATCTTTGGTAAGTTTTTGTATAGATATCAGATTAGTAGACAATCCAGGAACATGAAGAACATTTTTTAGAACAAATGAGGGATTAACTTGAATATCTCCTAATCCTGCCATTGTAGTAAGTGAACCATTTGCAACAATAATTTTCTTATTACTAGGACACATGGTATATGTACTAAATTTTTGTGAGAAATATGTCATATGGTCTGTGGCTCCTGAGTCAATGACCCAGGAACTCGTAATAGGCTTAACCGAGACATTTAATCCATGAAAACTAGAAGCTTTACTTGAACTAGAGACCTTACCCAATGAACATATCACAGTAGGCTTTTCAAGGGTTTTCAATAGGTTTCTCAGCTTTTCAATCTCTTTTCTATCGAACTCTCATTGTTTTCGAGACATCTGTAGTATTCTGGTGATTTTCTTAGTTGACACTTCCTTAAATTAGGTGGTAGTGATATCTATCTTTGAACTGAAACAAGTCTTAAGATATAACCAGAAATGACTTTTAGCAATGAAGGCTAAAGAAGGAAAAAATATAATGGCTATGAAGGCCTTAATAGGGTTTGACAATGAAGGTCTAAACAGGGTTCGGCAATGAAGGTCTAAATAGAAGTCAGCAATGAAGGTCTAAATAGAAGTCAGCAATGAAGGCTAAAAATTTTGTTTCCTAAGAATAGCCTAAAGCTTTGATACCATGTGAAAAAACTAAGAAATATATCTGTATGAAAAAGTAAGAGGAAAAACTGAATGTATATTGAAAAACTGCTCATTAAGAATTATACAAGAACCTTAGGTTTATATACAACTAAATAGGGGTTAAACTAGGAAACTAAATATTCCTAAAAATTGATCCTATAATTTAGGGATTGTCTATCCTAATTTTTTGTTCTAAATTTTAGGGATACAAATAGTTAATTCTAGAGATACAAATATAAATACATTGATTACAAGATTAGAACCAGCTGTAAATAAATGTTTTCTCATAATTTCAAGTGTACTTGGAAAGTTGACAAATTTCACATTGAAAATCTTTAGAGATATTATTGAACAATGAGGGAAATAGTCTTTTTAGGTATGAAATATTTGGATGTCCTAATCTATAATGTCATAACACGATAAGGTCATCCTTACAAGTGTTAGAGGCTATACTGTACAAGAGTTTTATGGTCTCTCAAGTACATCATATTGAAGAAGGTAGAGCCCTGCACACATCTTAGCATTGCCAATAATCCTCCTCAAGCCCAATTCTTGAAATTCACGCAAGTTGAGAAAAAATTTAGTGACACAACATCTATTATTCATAAGCTTACTGATGGAAAGTAGGTTACAACTTAAATTAGGGACATGGAGGACATAGTCAAGTATTATGTCTTTCGAAACTACAATAGAACCTATTCCTACCACCTTTGAGAAAGAACCATTAGCAATTTTTATAGCAAAAATATCATAGCAAGGTCTATATGTGTTGAATAAGGATGCATCTCCAACCATGTGATCTGACGCTCTTGAATCAACAATCCAAGATGTGTATTTCCCCGTGGGACATTTAAAGTGTTTAGGAAATTACCTTTTTCTGCTAGTAAACTAGTTCCAAAGGTTGTAGACTTGTTTTGAAGGGTTTGTTGAAGCATCACATCTTTGTGACTTTCCTCATACCATACCTCTACAGAAGAAGAGTTCTCACTCCTGTTGGCCATAATGGATACTCGTTTGGCTATAGTCTAATAGTTCAGGCCAACTTGCTCTGATACCATGTAGAAAACTTAAAGAACAATTTGCAAAAAACTTAAAGACCAATTATCCTTTTTTTTTTTTTTCTTATTCTATCTACATTGAAGGGGTACATCTAAGTAAATAGGAATAGTGAAGTTCCTTATTAGGAAAAAATTTATATGAAAACAAAAAACAAAAAATAATAAAAGGAAGGAGAATTATTCTATTCTAAAATAGAAAAAAAAATCCTTAAAAACTCGATAATTAGAATAGTTGACTAAATCAGAAGTGTGAATGAGAAATATTCCCAAATTAAATTAGGAAATCAAGCTGCACTAATGTAGGAGAGTCAAATTTCTATAGTATTTGGGTCAAATCCACTAGGAGTTTAAGAGGTCTAAATCTAGGATTTCAAATGATTGTTTGAGCTATGTATTTATCATCAGCCAAAGCAAAAAAAAAAAAAAAAAAGACCTCTCCCTTACCACATCTAAGATTGGTTAAAATGTTGAATTTTAGATCCTAGATTCCTCCAAAC